>NC_090933.1:1133540355-1134163948 GCF_040938575.1 Ambystoma mexicanum | reverse complement strand
GGAACATTTGTTCATCATTCATGGGCCCCCGCCGTGCTCCAGGATCTCTGCAGAATCCATATCGCAGCTTTGATGGATTAGGATTGTTTTGTTTTAGATTCTTCAGAAGGATTTTTCTATTACTAACCTTTTCCCTCAATATTTAAGAGGTTCTGGCACTGGTCTTGTCCCGTATCGATTATACGAATACCGAATAAACTATACTATCTTTAGTATAAAATATCTTTAGTATAAAATGTATCTACAATTCTTTTCTCTTTTGAGATAAAGTAGGGCATTCAACCACAAGATGTTTCAGGGACTTCCCTTGTGAAGGGTCTTCGCAAAACCTACAACTTGTCTCCAAAGACTTTGCCCACTTCGCCGTTTGCATCTTAGTGGGGCACAGATTTAAGCGAAATCTTAGCAGTGTTGTTGCATACGTTGTATCCGGTAATTTGACCAGGTTATGAGCAATTTTCTGTCTAGATTTTAACTGAAAATCCCCTTCACGAAATATTGCATATGTGTTACACCTTTCCCAAGTAATGCGCCAGTCCCAGGACCATAGTTTGTTTTTAGCCTTATCTGGGTCTTCAATTAACAGCTGCAGCGAAATGTCTGCCTTGTTCATAATGTTCATATAATAGGCTTCCCTTGTTTACAAAGGGATAGATTTCTGGTTCTTCAAAACTGCCGTTTGTATGGGCATTAGTGCCATGACGTTGGATCCCATCATTAAACATTTCTTAAAGATAGAACGAGCTTGCCAGGCAATTGCTGCTGCTTGCGAGACCAAACCTAATTCATACCGGACAAGCGTAACTGGAATACTCTGTGGCAGGGATAGGATTTGCTTCCAGTACATGCTCTCCAGAGTACCCCGTTGGGGTGGTACTCCGGATGTTTTGCCTGTGCTCCATATGCTAAGACCGGCACAACTTTCTGCTTATAAAAATGTACAGCTGGCATAAATCAAAATTCACCAAGTCGCTTCTGAATTAGATTACCCTGCTATGCTAAATTGCGTGTTTTTGCTTTAAAGTCATTTCTGTAAGGAAGATCAGAGGGCTGATTACTGATAAGCTGCCCTAGGTATTTATATCTGTTCAAAATCCCCAAGGGACCTTTGGCAATGTCCAATGAAAGTTTGCTTTGCGGGTGCTCAGTAAAAATATCATAGCATTAGATTTTGCCACATTAATAGATAGACCATTAGCTTTGGTATAATTTTCCAGAATATCTAACTTTCTTTGTAGGCCTATTGGCGTCTGGTTGAATAAAACAAGTTTGTCAGCATAAAATAACCACTCGATTCTAGGTTGTTAAATTTTAGGAGGAAAAGATTGAATGTTTTCTAAAAAAAACATTATCTTTGATATAAAAGTGTCAGGGTGATTTCCCTGGAGCCGGCAGAGCCGTCCGCGCACCTCCGGGGCTGGGGAGGCCCCAACTCCTCCCGCGTCCCAAAAGCTGTATGAGGCACACACACAAGAGCAAGGTAGATACTGCTGTTTATTATAGTAACGGCAGGGATAACTCTCAGCCCGTATGCATCCGGAGAGGCTCTCAGCATTAGTGGGGCTCGCAGGCCCTTTTTACCATAGGATGACGTGCTACTTGCATCACTTGGGAAAACTGTCCCAAAACCTAACGTCACTTTGGGTTGGCTCCCCGAGTGGTAGGGTCAGTATGGTTACCTATAGGAGAAAGGGTTATTGGATAAGGACGGGTGAGGTGGTACACTTGGGTTGTCCCTAACAGTTGCTACACCAAATTTGTTACAAGGGGACACTTGGTAATTGGCTAGCTAGAATGGCGTCAGTGATGAGCCCCTCGTATTGTGATTGGTTCACCAGCGAGCCCCTAAGCCTGGGACCATCACTGTTCCCAGCTTGCGGTGTACCTGGTGCTGGCAACAATGTGCAACTATGTGCCAGTGGCGGACAATGGGCAGGTCTGACTAGTGGCTGATGTGCATGTCTTTCCCATTGCTGTAGGTGACCAACTTGTCACTTTGTTGTTGCACACCGTGTCCCAGACGTGGGACCCCTGTGACTTTCTGTCTTGTAAGCTTGGCATCTTGTCAGTTTGGCTTGGTCACGTGTGGAGAGACCGTGGCTGCAGCAGAATTATGAGCATTTGATTTGTATTTCGGCTCTGAGGAGCATTTGGCATTGGCAGGTGTAACATTGGCGTGGGGAGCGCGGCATGTAAATGGCAACATCGCGGCCTTGGCTGCAGGCTCTCGTTGGGGCTCGTTCTGCGTGGTCAGCACTTGTATTTTCATCTGAGAGGATTTTCGTCTGTGAGGCTCCTGCCTGGGGACTCTTGCTTTGCGGCCTACCCTGGCCTAGTTTCTGGGTAGCGGTACATAATCCATAATGTGGGGGTCGTGAGGGGCGACAGAGTGTCATAAGCAGCAGTAGATATATAGGGTGGCGTCTTCATAGGGATAGGTAGCGAGGAAGCATCTGCAAGTAGATATACACAAGCTCTTCAGGCGTCTTGCGTTTCTGCGGTGCTGTATGAGTCCTATGTGAAAAATAACAATGATGTGTGTCTGTGGGTGTGTCAGTCCTCTGCGTCATAGCACTGAGTATGTTCTTCGTGTGGGTTGGTGTGTGAGTGACCAGTGTGAATGGTGGCACGTGTGTTCTTGTCTGTTGGCTATGTCATCATGGCATCTCTAATGATGATGGTGTTTGTGGCTGTTGTGCAATCGAGTTGGTCCATGAGGCTGATGTCGGTGGTTCCTGGACGTGGTAGTGGGCAGGCACCCCGGGCGTGTGGGCCGTGGACACATGGGATCTTGTCGTCTGGTGAGGAAGTGAATGGGTCGAACTCCTCCCGTGGGGGTGCTTGGGTCTTGATGTCCTGGGCCATGGTTTGGATGAGAATGGGGGGAGGGTATTTTCCCATTTTCCCACTTCAGTCCCCCCTCTGGTCGACTTGTCGACCACAAAATTATCCACTCTCTTGTCTCCGGGTACTCTCCATACTTTCGTTATTCCCGCCAGGTGTCCATACTGGTTCACGTGATCTTCAAACGACCAGTACATGTATACGCATCCACCGCCAGGCTTGCAATAAACCCACTTTCCAATGTAACTCTTCGGGTTCCTTGGGTTCTCCACCTTCACTGATGGTGGATATAAGTCTGCTTCTATTATCTGCTGGCTTAACTGTTCTCGTTCCTTTATGATGATGTCTGTATCCTTGTCGTCTTCAGCTGGCATTAGGGAGTGCATGCCGATCATTTCCATCATTTCATGGCCCTGAAACACTGTGTATGAGCGCGATAGAAATAAAATATCAATCAATCAATTTCATCAGTAGTACGCGCTGACCTTGCTTTCCATAACTTCATTCCCAACAGGGCAGCCATTCCCAATATTATGCAACCTGCTACAATTTTAAAACCATCTGACAGCCATGATGGCACCCATGTCCACAAGTAGGAAAACCAGCTATCATCTTTCTTCACACCCTTTGCTTCTTCTTCCATCTTGGCGTGCATCTTGGCAAGATCTTGCCTCAGAAAGCGTGCCATTGTCTGCGTCGTTGGCAGGGCTAAATGTGCAACACGAGCTCCCAATTTTCGCACAAACTCCTCTTTCTATTGCTGTTAGGAGATCCAGCACATATCTGTTCTGGAGTGCCACCATTCGTACTGCCCTCAGTTCCTCTTTTATTAGGTTGAATCCATTGACGTTGGAGTTAATTGTCATCATTAGTTCCCATATGGTAATCTGGAGCCACTTTGCATTTGCATATGCCTGCATCCCTGGATGTATTATGGAGGAGAAAAACATTGCCGCTCTGCTGAACAGTCTGTGTTCTGGTGGGATGTCACTAAGAGCTGTTTCTGATCGTCCTCACAGGTAGTTCCCCGTCAGTGGTTCTCCTTGTCTTTTTACTCTTGACATGCTTGGTGTGCTGTTCTTTTCCCTTCCTCCTCCTATCTTCACTGACCTTTTCTTCCTTTTTTTCCCTTCGTCCATCTTAGGGAAGCTCCCCAGGTTGACATGTTTCTGCGGTACTACCAGGGATGGTACATTGATGTGTACTATAGTGCATATTCCATTCCATGATGGTGGCAAGCTTTGGTATGCTTTTGCTCCGCAGGCCCAATAGTGGTCCATCAGAACTGCTGTACCAACACCCCCCTCAGCAATCATTATTGTTCTTTTGCAGTTGCTGTTTCTTCCAACATCGACATTCCCATCATGCTGATAACATAGTGTAGGTGCAGTTAGTGGAAGTATGGTTATTGGTTCCTCATCCTAATCTAGCCAAGTTACTAGGGCTGCACTCCTTGTCCATCCATTGTAACATTTATTGATCTCTTCATTTACTGTTATCACTGTTGTCTTTTGCTTCCTACAACCCCGTCCACCCATCCTTCTTTGGTGTATACCTTTCCATATATTAATATCAGTGGTCTTTCCCAGCATCCTGGTATCCCAGCAACTTCTCTGGTGTGCCATTCGCACGGTAGGTAGTTCAATGTTACTTCCTTTGTGTCTCCTTTGTCAGGTCCATCCGTCACATATTGGAGCCCTTGTGTATGCTGCCAGTAGCTGTCGTACATGGGTATTGTTTTGATGAAGTTGTTTTCATGAGGGTATGTATCCCTCGATTTCCATTTCAGCGTTGCTAGTTTCCCTTGAAATCGCCCTCTTGTTTGGAACAAGGCCAGGTATAGCAGGCGCTCCACTAATGTTGCAGGTACCTCAGTTGCCACAAATGTTCTGGAGGCGCTCATGGCGTATGGGATCAATGAGCACACATAGCAGTTGTCCTTAGTTGTCCCCTTACCAATTTTGGACCTGTGCTGGTACCACATGTTATTTGAGACGTGTGCGGACTCTGTAAGATATGTGTCTACCCCGTGATTATCAATAGGAACACTACGTTTATCCCTCTTTCTGTTTCCTCTTGGGTTACTTGTACCACCTGACACCGTACCTGTTGCAGCCGTGGTGGGGGGGTTGTTAGTAGAAGGTGATGTCATAACATAGAAAGCATAGTGTGCCTGCCAGACAGTGGTAGCAAGTAGACCAGTGATGAAAAATATGCCTATCATCTTTATTACAATTGCTAATATCACTGGCATATTTCTCTTACCTTTGCTGCGGTCCTGCAGCTTCTTTACTTTTGATGATATAGATGCCCATCTGAATATTTCTCAAAACATGCGCTATTCTGTTTTTTTTTTCAAGCTCTCCCTATAAGATAATCGTTCAAAGTCCAGGCGAAAAGCTGTTCCCACGCTTTCCTTACCGTCATATCTCTTAGGGCTGGTAAGTGCTTGTGGAGATGTGGGAAGGATTGCTCTATGATCAAAAGGAATGTGTTATAAAACACACATATTCTTCTTTTATTTAAGTGTTTTGGTCTTCTTAAAACATACACAAAACCTATATATAACAGTACTGTGCGGTACCTGCATGTGCGAGGCAAAAAGGAGAAGAGAACATGCACGTGTCTACACAGTGTTGTGTAAATATGCAAATTATTGGACAATGTTCTTTATTAGGGATTGGCTGTGGCAGTGTTTGCTTTATTCTGGGATCTCGTGACCATGGGGTGGGCTATGGGTGATTGTTCACTTATGTCTTTAGGGGTGTTTGGTGTCTGGGCTGTGTCGCTGTTGTCGTTGGTTGTTGTTGCTGGTGCATTGGCCCTTTTGCCGATGCAAGGGGGGGTCTGTGCTTTGTAGGGCTTGCTGTCATGCAGGTTGGACCAAACATTTTTATCCCTCAGTTTTACAGCTCTAGGAGCTGTTTTTTCCACCTGGTCGGGCCCAGTGAACTGGGGGCTGTTCCACCGGTGGTTAAAATTCCTCAGAAGGACATGGTCCCCCTCTTTAACTGTCCACTGTGCGGCTTGTTCCTGTTCTTCGTTTGTTTTTTCTTCTTGTTGGGTGTTCTTCGACCCGCTCCGTGTCCGTTCGATCTGTTGAGAGATAAAGGCGACACTAGTAACCAAGGAAGAGACATATTCGTACATTTCTTCACCAAAGACATTTTGCGAGGCATGAAGTCTGTCATAGCTCTTGATGGTGGTGTGAGTGGAAGGTGCATTTGGCGTCCGGTCACCACCTCGTGGGGTGTGAGGTGGTGGTTCGACCCTGGCCTATTCCTTAATTCAAACAAGGCCAAGGGGAGGCAGTAAAGCCAACTCTTTTTGGTTGTTTGCTGAATCTTGGCTATCTTTTCTTTTAGGAGGCCGTTGAGGCGTTCACACACATCATTTGCCTGTGGGTGGTACGCGCATGCAAACTTATGCTTAATACCAAGGAGGGCAGTTATGTGTTGGAACATTTCATTGGCAAAGTGTGGGCCATTGTCATCATGCAGCACTTCGCATACCCCCCACCTCGGGAATACCTCCCTTACCAGGAACTTCGCTGCTCTGAAGGTGTCTGCATGGGAGCATGGACCGTCCTCGATCCACCTTGAAAATGGGCATACTACTACAATCATATATCTGTGTCCTTGACATACATTGATCATGTCACATATACATAGTCAATGTGTAGGTGCAGAAAGAGTCCTTCTGGCCGGGGTACAGTACCTTTGATCACTTGCAGCGTGTGACCGGCCGTAAATTGTTGACAGGTGAGACAATTGCTAATAAAGTTTGCAACGTGTGAATTTAGCTCGGGACAGAACCATGCCTCTTTTATTCGTGCTGCAATCACCTCTTTTCATGTGTGTGTGGGATGGTGTAGTTGTGCCAAAGCTGTTTTCAACAAGGCTAGGGGCATTACTATTTTGCCTGTATTACTCTGTCACCATAATGCATCTGTGGGAGACATGATGCATCCTCTTTTGACCCATAGTTCTTTTTCTGCCATAGGTGCTGCTGCCTGTCATTCCATTATTTGAGTTTCAGGGATGTGTGTGTACCCATCCTTCATCAACATCTGTCTTGCCCCTGCCCCCCCATATCTTTTTGATTTCTGGGAGGGTCCAAATCTCGCCAAAATACACAGCATATTTAGCATGCGCGTCTGCTGTTTCGTTACCTTTTGAAATTGGATCACCCCGTTTGTATGGGCCTGAGACTTCACCAAGGCTATTTCTCTAGGGTCTTCAATTACTTCAATTAGTTCAGCAAGTAGTAGGGCATGCTGCACCGGGGTCCGTCTCCTCTTCTGAACCCTCTTTTTTGCCACTTAATTAACCCTGTGTGCACTGTTGATGTGACATATGCACTGTCAGAATATATTGTTACCCTCTTGTCATAGCTTTCCTTGAGAGCTAAAATTAGGGCCACTAGCTCTGCTGCTTGTGCTGAATAGTGTTGTGGTAATTGTACGCACTTCACTGGAACGTACGTTCAATCGTCCCTCAGTCGTACCACTGCTGCACCTGTTCTTCTTACCCCATCACTCTGATCAATTGTTGAGAACCCATCAATGTACTTTTTCTCCCCCCCCCCTCTAGGGCATTTTCCTCACCTTTCCTTGTGCTTGAGTAAATTTCAATGGCCTGTGTGCAATCATGGGCGTAGTTGGCATCTTCTACTACCTCTGCTATAGATCTTGCAGGATTTACTTTACTGCACCTCACAATTTTTAATTCTGGTCTGGATAAAATAATTTCATAACCTGTTGCCCTCTGAGTGGTCAACGTGGTCAACGTGGATTTGGGTTTGTTCAATATTGCAAAGAGAGCGTGTTCCATGTACAGTGTGGTGGGGCACCCCATTGTTACTGATGATGATTTTTCTACCACAAATGCTGCTGCTGCCAGGCTCTGTTCGCACAGGAAGTGACCCATCATTACAGGATCTAAATGGCCACTGTAAAATGCTACTGGTTTGTGCCCCATGCTAGTTTTTTGTGTCAGTACTGCTTTCATTACTGCTGAGTCACAATGTGAAAATATGTAGAATGCTTCTTCATAGTTTGAGGTTGCTAGTACTGGTCCAGTGGAGATGGCATGTTTTAATTCACTGAAATCCTCTGTCATTTCTCTTGTCCATCCCAACTTCTTCTCCCCCCTCTGTGCTTCTCTGAGGGCTTCAAGCAGTGGTCCTATGTATGAGCTGTAGTCGAAAACCCATGCCCTGCAGTAGTTGCATAGCCCCAAAAACTGCTGCAATTTTCTCACTGTCTGTGGCTGCGGCGTGTTTGTTATGGCCTGCGCTCTTTGTGGTGCAATGTTCCTCCCATTTTGTGAAATCAGTTGGCCTATGTGCAGTACTTGTTCTTGGCAGTACTGCAATTCCTCCTTGTCTACCTTGTACCCTTTCTCGGCTAGCACTGTGAGCATCTTTACAGAGTCTTTCCTGCACTTTTCCTCTGTGGTGCTGCAGATGGTGATGTCATCTACATATTGCAGAACCGTGCTTTCCATATCAATGTTACCCAAATCCATTTGTATCAATGGATGGTGATTCGCAGTACCCCTGTGGCAGCCTTGTGTGTTTCCATTTTGTGTTGCGGTATGTGAAGCATGTCAGATCTTGTGAGTCAGGGTGTAGGGGTATCGAGAAGAATGCGTTTTTGAGGTCAATCACAGTGAACCGTGATGCCTCTGCTGGTATTCCACATAGTATAGTGGCTGGGTTAGCCGTTATAGGGTATTCTGCTTCTACAATGTGGTTGAGGGGTCTTAGATCTTGGATGAAACACCAGGACCCTCCCTTTGTTTTGCGCACAGGGTACACAGAAGTGTTGCATGGGGACTCTGATTGTACTAGTATACCTCTATTTATTAGTGCTGTTATTGTTTCATATATCCCCTCATCTGCTTCCTTTGATAGTGGGTATTGCTTTACCCTTGGCAGCATTGCTCCCTTTTTCAATTTTATTTTTACTCCTCCAATGCTTTTTATGCAGCCCATGTCGTATGGACTGGTGATCCATAGAGTGCTGGTACTGCTGTCAGGTCATCCTCGTAAAATGGCACTGCTGTAGTTGCAGGTGCCTCTAGTGCCATTGCCATCTTTTGTGCTACTTCTTTGTATGTCACTCTCAACCAAATGTTAACGCTCATCTCAAACAACATCTCCCCCTCTCCATTATTGTCAGAGAACAGCTCCTCATTTGATACCTGTGTTAGTCGGCATCCCTCAGCTAGTGCTATTACTGCTCTCCACACTCTCCCTTCCCTGTCCTGGGCATGCACTGTAATGTAGTCTGTTGTTGCCACAATGCTCTCAATGCTCACTGACATCATGGCGCCTTCCTTTTCACTGGCTGGTGTTTCGGGTCTGAAAAGGTAAGCTGCTGGTCTCCTCCAAATTTTTCCTTCAATACCTGGTAGCCATGCTATTGCCATGCCTGTTCCATATTGGAAGATGTCTCCATCTACTGGTTCTGCCCTGGCCACTGTTTTGCCACAATAAGCCTGTAGTATTTGTCGTGCTGTGAGCATGTTAATGCCTGGTGTGGAGCAAATTATCCCCTTTTCAGTAAAGGAGATGGTCATATTCAACCTGCTCATGATGTCTCTCCCTGGTATGTTTACTGGTAATTGCTTTGAATAGAGCAGCGGAAGAGACATATTGTTATCTCCTATAGATAAGGAGATGTTATCAGTGAAGGGAACCAACCCTCTAGCCCCAGAAAATCATTGAGTGTTCATAGCCTCGCCTGACAAGTTAAATTTTCCCTCCCTTATGCATGACCTAGTGGCCCTGTGTCAACTAGGAAGAAACATTTTTGTCACCTATCACCACATGTATGCGTGGTTCCTCGGCAGGGTTAGGTGTTACTGATAGGATGGGACACATCAAGGACATCTGTGGGGTGTCCTATTGTGGGTATAGTGACTGTCCACTCCCTGTGTATGTGACCCAATATTGTCACCCTCCCCAGCTGTGTCTGTTTTACAGGTGTGTCAGTCGATGAAATTGCATTGTCCTGTACTTGTGTGAGCTGCTGCACTGTTTGGACCTGTTGTGTTGCAATCGCCTGCTACTGTGGTTGGTGTTGTATCTGTTGCTGTGGTGGTGTGTATGTTTGTATTTGTAGCTGTGGTTGCTGTTTTGTTTGCTGTGCCTGTTGTTGTGGTTGTTGTATGTACCCTTGAAGTTGTAGCTGGGGCTGTTGCAGTGGTGCTTGTTGTTGTGGCAGTGGTTGCTGTGTTTCTTGCTGTTGTTGGTAAAATTGTTGTTCCCCAATAGGCCCCTGCTGTCCTTGTTCTCCCCAGGCTGCTTGTGCCGGTCTCATTCTGCAAGTGCGTGTCATGTGTCCTACCATTCCACATACCCAGCATATTGGTGGTTCCCGGGCTTGCCATGGATATCCCCCCGTGTTATCTGAGTACCCCTGCTGTCCATAATGGTTGTAACCCCGGAACCCTCCCCCTTGTTGTTGTGCATGTGTGCCAAATCCCCTCCCTCTCATTTGTCCGCCCCTCCCTCTGTAGTTGTTTGGGTATCCATTCCCCATTTGCATATAACCCCCTCCCGCGTGTGCTGTGTCTGGAGGGGGTGGAGGCATCTGCTGAGTCATAATCTCTGCTTGCTGTAATGGTCGCTTGTGTGGACGCGGGAGCTGTTATCAGTGTTCCTTCCATAGCATATTTAGATAGTTTCTTTTAGACCAATTTCGCTTCCTCTGTCTTCCTATCTTCCTCCTTTTGTTTCATCTTTTCTTGCCACATCCTGCAGTGGTGTACTATTGTCAGTTGTATTTCTGGCCATGCCTTTGCTTCCATTCCCACACATTTCTTCAACTGCCTCAGTACTTGTTCTGGGAGCCCTTGTACTAGTATGTGGTAAAATATTGCTAGTGTCTAGGCGCCACTTCTCCTGGATCTCCTGGATGTAATCAACAGGGTCCTCATTCTTGCGCATCTTGCGTTATTGCTCCTATGTCTGAGGAGTCTGGGTATTGGACCCTCAAGGCCTGCCATAGAGCATGCCTACAGTTAGCAAATGGCGCTCCATCATGTGACGTGTCATTTATTGTTACCCCTGAGAATCCAGCCCTCCTCCAGATGTCGTCTGCAGCATCCCCCAGTATTGAAATTAGTAACCCCTTTACATCACCCACCGCTAACTTTTGACCCGCAGTGTGTTTTTCCATTTCATATACCCATTTCCCAGCTCCTCCACTCAGAGATGGAAGTCTGAATTTAATATTTTCTTTATCTGCATGTTTCCATGGGACATATTGTGGTCTTGATCTCCCTCTCTCCAGCAGTGGCATTAAATTGTACTCCCTTACTTCCCCTGGCGTTCGTCTGTGTGGGGATATGATAGTGTATTCATCATCTTCTTCTATGTCAGGTAACTCTTCTATACTGTCAATGTTACAGTATTTCACTTCCTATGCTCTTCCTTCCCCTCCTGTTATCCTCCTGCACCATCATGGGTGTGTCTGCTCGCTCTTCCTGCCTGTGTCCTGCGAGGTCCCTAAGTCTGTTGACATATGGAGTGTGTACAGGTGTTGGTGTTAATAGTCGTGGTGTTTTTCTGTTCGCTTCTCTGCTCCTCATTTCCTCTGTGTTTTGTTCTCCCCGTGTCCCGCATGCCCATGGTGACTCGCAGTTAGTGCGCGTTATGTACAGTTTATCTAACTACCTTTGCACGACCCTTCCTCTTCCTCGCTGCAAAATCCATCTTGAAATGTCAATCCCCACTCTGTGCTTTTCCCCCCCACTATCACTGTCCTTTAGTCTATTAAGTCTACGTCTGTGAACTCACCTCCTTTAACCGCAGCCCCCTGTGTTGATGTTGTCGCAACCTCCTTATCCTGGCGTGTATACTTTTTTGCTCTATATTCCACTCTCCTCTCTCCTCGTTCTTCATTCTTCTTCTTTACTACCTCGCCACCTATTTCCGCTCGTTTCCTGCAAAGTTCTTCGATTACTTCTTTGCTCACCTTTTCTGATATCATCTCCTCTTTTCCCCCCATATCCTCCCTTCCTTTTTAATATGCTTTCTATTACCTTTCCTTCTTCATATTTCCGCGCACTTTCTGATATAATCTTCTTTTTCCACATTCCCATTTACAATACCTGTCATTTTCTTCCCACTCCTCCTCCTTCCTTCTCATCTCCCGTTGCTCCACGCGCGCCAATCTTTCAACTATTGCCCGTATGTGCGATCCTTCCTTCTTCCTTTCTTCTGTTTGGTCCTTCATCCTCGCCTTCTCTTCCTTATTTACTTTCTTCTCTTCCTTTCTTTCCCGTGTCTCCTGCTCAAACTGTCTGATCAGTGCACTTCGTACTTCCCTCAATTCTGCCAACGTTTCCTCCAGCATCTCTTCCTCTTCTTGTCGCCCTTCTCTCTCTTTACTTACCTCGTGCCCTGTCTATACGTGGTCCATCTCTTCCTTTCTTGTCTTCCTCACTGCATCCTCCTCTTCCCCTGTTAGTGTCCCCCGGAGCTTCAGGAGCACCTGTGCTGCTATCCATTCATCTGGCCCTATGTTTGCGAAGTCTCCCATGACCCTCTTCCCGCCCCCGTGCCTGCCTGCATTTTGTTTATATCTGCCTTGCCCGTCACTATCACCCCCTTTTGGTAGCTATCTGTTGGTGCGTATGGAGGAGGGCTGTATGTAGGGTTTGAGTACCCCTCAGCGGCCGTTAGTAGCTGTCGGGCGGCTTCTTGTAGTTCTGTTAGTGGATACAATCCTCCTTCCTCCTCCTTCACTACCTTAGCCATTGGCATGTCCCCTGCCCCTTCCTTTTTCACCTTTGCCTCTGCTATGGCAAACGGTCCTTCTGCCTCCACCTCACTCTCTTCAGTGTTGGGTGGGTGTTTGTGTGTCATACCCCCGCCCGCTCCTGTCACCTTCTCCTCTTTTACCTCCTTCTCTTCCCTTCCACTTCTCCTCCTTTACCCCCTGTACTGCGAACATTCCCGGGGCTCCTGGTGTACCTCCCTGCAACATCTTCCAGAGATCAAAAACCTCTAAATGGTTTGCTAACTTTTTCCCTTTGTATGTATTATATAGAAATGTCAGCAGGTAGTGTTGGGTAAACGTGTCGAAGCTGCCGTTGGGCGGCCACAGTACCCTTATTTTGTTGTCTGTTCCTTGTGTCCATTCAATGCTGTATTTGACTATTTTCTCTTGGTGCGGTGACAATGTCGTGCAGATGTGCTGGAGTGGTGTAGTTAAAGCGCTTGCTCTGAGCCCCGCCCCACTCCTGCCCCCAACCCGTAGTACGTGGCCATGTTACAATTTCACTTCTCTCAACGTCAACCTTTTACCTAGCCCCGTAAACTGGGGACTTCCACCCATCCGCTGAAAAGGCAATTTCAATTTTACAATGCTTTGCTTTTGCTGTTCTTCATTCCCGATATTACAACTATGGTCATTTTCGGCCATGGTGCACGAAGCCCCCTGCGGCTATGTGCCCTTTGTGGCATGCCTTTGAGCTGCCCCACCTTCCTGTGCCGTCTGTACTTGGCACACCTTCAACTTAGTTCCTCCTCCTCCCCGTCCCCACTGCCTGCTCAGTCAGGTCCCTCTTCTGGTGCAACCCCCTTGTCGAGCGCGGCCGGCGTTCTCCGCGCGCGGCCACCTCTCCCCCTTCGTCACTCCCTGTTCAAGCACGGCCGGGGTTCTCTGTGCACGGCCGCCTCTCCCCCTTCGCCCCTACCCTTTCGTACTTCCTGCCCTCGACCACCCCTGGATGACCACGAGATGGTCATTGTGTCCTATAGAAGCCATATGGGTGACGACACAAACCTCTACAAAATATTGCTGGTACATACAATTTCAGAACCAATGAACACACGCTATCCTTAACACTTTTATTCCCCGTTAACCCCACAGCTGTCTTCCCACTATGTCTGGAGTGGAGTATGCAACAATGAATTACCTATTACTATCGGACTGCGCACGCTGTGTCGCCTCGCGTGTGATACGCCCCCTCTCTCATCTATTCATTGATCCAAAACGTCAAATCATAGGAAAGCCACATACAGGTGTCCGTGATCAGGACAAATCAGCACCATCTAACAGTCACATGTGGGTGCTTGAAGCCCCACCCAATCTACTTCGTGACGCTGTAGTGGACGGCCCTCGTGCTTGTCCCGCTACACCTCACACATCTATCGTCGCTTATTAATCAAAATCATTTTCCACACACTGTAACAACCGCCCGCCACCCTCGTTACAATTCCTCCCCCCTCTTGCACAACATTAGATTGCTGGTTGGGTGTGCCATACTCACAACAAGACCTTGTGAGCCGGGGCCGCTCGACCGCGGGCACCCCTCCAAAGCGGCTCGCCACCTCCCCTCATCTGGACCACGTCTGGACACTCGCCAACCACGGGTGGGATACTTCTCAAGTCGGCTCCCGACGGCCAATGTCCGAATTGCGCTGTCCGGTCGTCTCGCAGTTCCGCGATGGTCCGGTAGTCCTCAAAAGGGAGCAAGGGCAGATGGGGCCACGCTGCCGGGCTACCTCGTCGCAAGAGGCCTTGTAGTGGTGCCCTTAGGTTAGGTGGACCTCAAACAGATCTCAGCAGTGCCTCCAACTGGTCGGGGTGATTTCCCGGGGGGCCGGCAGAGCCATCCGCGGACCTCTGTTGATGGGGAGGCCCCAACTCCTCCCGCGTCCCAAATGGAGTATGAGGCACACACAAGAGCAAGGGAGATACTGCTGTTTATTATAGTAACGGCAGGGATAACTCTCAGCCCGTATGCATCCGGAGAGGCTCTCAGCATTAGTGGGGCTCTCAGGCCCTTTTTATTGTAGTATGACATGCTACTTGCGTCACCTGGGAAAACTGTCCCAAAACCTAACGCCACTTAGGGTTGGCTCCCCGAGTGGTAGGGTCAGTATGGTTACCTATAGGAGAAAGGGTTATTGGATAAGGATGGGTCAGGTGGTACACTTGGGATGTCCCTAACTGTTGCTATACCAAATTTGTTACAAGGGGACACTTGGTAATTGGCTAGCTAAAATGGCATCAGTGATGAGCCCCTCGTATTGTGATTGGTTCACCTGCAAACCCCCGAGCCTGGGACCATCGCTGTTCCCAGCTCGCGGTGTACCTGGTGCTGGCAACAATGTGCAACTATGTGTCAGTGGCGGATAATGGATAGGTCTGACTAGTGGCTGATGTGCATGTCTTTCCCATCGCTGTAGGTGTCCAACTTGTCACTTCGTTGTTGCAGACCGTGTCCCCGATGTGGGACCCTGGTGACTTTCTGACTCGTAAGGTTGGCATCTTGTCAGTTCAGCTTGGTCACGTGTGGAAAGACCGTGGCTGGAGCAGAATTATGAGCATTTGATTTGTATTTCGGCTCTGAGGAGCATTTGGCATTGGCAGGTGTAACCTTGGTGCGGGGAGTGCGGCATGTAAATGGCAACATCGCGACCTTGGCTGCAGGCTCTCGTTGGGGCTCGTTCTGCGTGGTCAGCACTTGCATTTTCATCTGAGAGGATTTTCGTCTGAGAGGCTCCTGCCTGGGGACTCTTGATTTGCGGCCTACCTTGGCCTAGTTTCTGGGTAGCGGTACATAATCCATAATGTGGGGGTCATGAGGGGTGACAGAGTGTCATAAGCAGCAGTAGATATATAGGTGGCGTCTTCATAAGGATAGGTAGCGAGAAAGCATCTGCAAGCAGATATACACGAGCTCTTCAGGCGTCTTGCGTTTCTGCGGTGCTATATGAGGCCTATGTGAAAAATAACAACAATGTGTATCTGTGGGTGTATCAGTCTTCTGCGTCATAGCACTGAGTATGTTCTTCGTGTGGGTTGGTGTGTGAGTGACCAGTGTGCATGGTGGCACGTGTGTTCTTGTCTGTTGGCTATGTCATTATGGCATCTCTAACAATGATGGTGTTTGTGGCTGTTGTCTAATCGAGTTGGTCCATGATGTTGATGTCGGTGGTTCCTGGACATGGTAGTGGGCAGGCTCCCCGGGCGTGTGGGCCATGGACACATGCGATCTTGCCGTCTGGTGAGGAAGTGAATGGGTCGAACTCCTCTGGCCGGGGGGTGCTTGGGTCTTGATGTCCTGGGCCATGGTTTGGATGAGAATGGGGTGAGGGTATTTTCCCATTTTGCCACTTCAAACGTTAAAAAGTGTTGAAGCAAAAATACAACCTTGTTTTAGGCCACAAAAGGTTTGAATAGATTTGGTTAGCAGTCCATCTTTGGTCAATTTCACCCGGATCGATGTGTCAATATAAAATTGATGTATTAAATTAAAAATATGCGGGGACACTGTGCTTCCAACAATTTAGACCATAAACGCTCACGTGACAGAGTCAAACGTTTGCCTAAAATCTATGAAGGCCAAGTAAATAGGTTGCTTCAATGAAATCGTCTTTTTTGTAATGGCAGATAGCAACATCAGGTTTAGCGCATTACCTACTCCCTTTACGAAGCCTTACTCAAGTCAAAAAAGCTTCTCGACCTGAATCCATTCAGTGAGCTTTTTTATGATCAGTCTGGCAAAGATCTTTCTTGGAATGTCCAAGGGGGCAATAGGTTGATGATTTAATGGGTCATTACGGTTGCCTTTCTTGAAGAATGGTATGATTATTGATGTTTTCCATGATTTTGGGATTACCGCTGTTTTAATGTATATTGGAGAAAATTATTATTTCCTTCGGGTGACTTTTGATAGCCCAGTTTGGTAAACCATCAGGTCCTGGCGCACGAGATGAACTCAGTTTATTGTTCAGATTTAAAATATCTTCTTGGTCAAAGCTGAGAGCTGAGACATTTGCTGTACTAATGTCTCCAGCTGATAGTTGATCTTTCGATTTGGCAAACAGCATGGGGAAATGAGTCATCCATGTCTGTTTGCTTACAGCATTTATCATCACTGATAAGTCTGCACAGGTCTTTTAAAATAAATTCCAAATTTGCACCGTAGATTTGCAAGAAATTGCAGCTAACATCTTGTTGCCTTTGGTAAGCTTGCAGCTGCTTTATTGCATTTCTGTAGCGTGTTCGAACATTCACTTTACCTTTCGTATTGTTCAATTTTTTGCGTTTTTGGCAATCTGAGCTTTAAGGGTTTTAATAGATGGATCATAGTGATTCTTATGTATAAAAGTCGGACGACTGGTCGTACTGGTAATTTCAGTAATCAGGTTGAGCATGTCTGAGTCTGTTGTATAAAAAGTGCATTTTTATTCCGATTGAATCAATTACCAACGCGGGAACTTATGGCAAATAATCGGTTTATGATGAAAGAGGCAGCATTTTGTCGATTTTTCAAGAACAAACAGATGTCTGAAACTATTCATCATATCATTATGATTTGCCCTGCATTGAATGAAAAAAGAAACTGGTTTCGAGAGATGATATCGACTTCTGGAATTGAACTCGACAACCAGGACAGGTGGAATCTAATACTGTCAGGAAATAATAGGAACCTTACTACGGTCATAATTCAATTTTGGAACCATATTACTATGGTGGAAAGCATATAAATTGTCAACAGGAACTCATAGTAGTATTCAAAGTCACAAGGAAAATGAAACAAGATTCGGAAACTGTGAACAATGAAAGAATGAGTTTCTTTTTTTTTTCGTTTCTTGCTTAATATTCGAATTTTCTTTTGCTTTTTTTTTATCATATTTGGTTCTTCTTCTTTTAAGGAATTGTATGAGTGTATAGATAAATGAAAAGTTTTGAATAAAACTATAACATGTTTAAAAAAAAAAATTAAAAAAAAAAAGTGCATTAAGTTGGCCTTTAGTGTCTCAAGTCTTGATATCGACCACTTGATTCTATTTCTTCCATTCTTAAGCGCCACTCCGAAGTTATAGTAGTCACGTAATTTGGACATTGAAAGACTCCATTTTATCTCTAGTATGTTATGACCGCTACAATCATTAGGAATGACTCTAAAAGAGGTCACTCAGTTGATGGCATGTGACGAGATAAAAACATTGTCCAGTATAGCGTGCAAGGAACCTCTTTCCCAGGTGGGGGCAGGTGGGACATCACCCTCTACTGTTCCATTCAACATTGTTAGATCTCGTACTTTCATCAATGCAGCCCATTTTGCTGCTCGTGCTGAACGTGGTTTGGATCGAAAGGGGAAAGAGTTGATTCTCGTGCTGAAAGTGGTTTGGATCGAAAGGGGAAAGAGTTGATATTCATATCTCCCTCTATTATAGTTAGGGACGATTGGCCAAGTCTGACATTTGTTCCATATGTTTAAGAAAGGTTGCATCAGAAATGGCACTCCAGTTCGAATAAATATTTATCCTTGCAGTTTGAGGACTAAAAGGCAAGTGACTTTTAGATGATATTAACCTAACTAATTGGATCCCTGGATATGGAGAGGCCCAAGGTTCTAAATTTACCTCTGAGTCAAGTTTTACCGCAGTTAACAAACCTGCTGATGGTCGACCTTTGGCTTGTTTCACTGCTGCAATCCAAGCAATTTTGAAATTAGGCCATAATGGGTGGGTGGGTTGTAATCCACGTCTGTTGCAGTGCGATTACATTGTACTTACTTAGACCATTCTCCTCGGGGTTCGTTAGATGAGAGAAACCTCTCGTGTTCCATATAGCCAAAGTAAAGCTTTGACAACATTGCGCTAACTGGCGCTAACGATTTGACGTTGGACTTGTCCGATTTATAGCTTTAGTGAGCCAAAACCATTTTGAGTTATCTGTTTGTGACGCCTGCTCTTTAAATCGAAGTTCTCGATATGGAAGTTCTTTAGTGGTGCTGTAATTAATGAATGACGGCTGATAGTTCTGCCCATCATCCTCATCCATTGCTAAACACTTCTTATCCTGATCACTATGCAGTCTGCCTTTGTGATGGTCTGAGGGCTTGATCAGTTTTCTATTGATTTCACTGTGATCTCGCTTTGTGCATGATGTCAAGTTACTCTTCTGCAAGCCAAAACCACACTGAGCAAGCTTCCCTCTTATTTGCCACAGTAGATCTTTAACTATTTGAGATGGAATTTGCAGTTCTACTGTGTCAAAGTTATCACTAGGTAAAAAAATGATCGCTTTTATGTCCTCAGAGCATATATGTATCAATTTTGGAATTGTATGAAAGGCCATACGAAGTGTGGTTCTGTTCGGAAAAGGATAATTCCACTCTCTATCTCTCATTGTGAGAGTAAGTTGGTCGTTAATCATAATTGGCACATCGTTTTGTATCTGGGAAGACAAAGTCATTGGATTTTGCTGATTCGCCGATTCTTGATTCACCATAGAGGAGTGGACTTGTGAACTAAAATGAGGTTGATGTTCTTTTCTCTGGGGCTGCAGTGACTATTTTATGTGCTCACTTTTGTTCCATTGTTTCGAAATTTGGGAAATCATTAGCTACATTATTACAAGATATCTTACGAAAATAAAGAAGCAGAATAGTTGGGTAGATTCATGAGCTCTTCATTTGATTCCACTTCCCCAACACTTACATTTGTCAAAGCAAAACCAGTGTTCGGAGCTCTATGGACAGCCTGAGGGATAGCATGCCCTCCAGATATCACTCGGCCTTGAATGGAAGAAGTACCAAAGGACATTTGTTCCATGGCTGCCTCACTAGTTTCCAGTGTGGCTTTTGCTTGAGTGCCTCACTGATCTCTTCCATGGCATTTTCTACTGTCTGATTTTCTGAAGCAGTCATTGGAGGCACTGTCAGATTCTCAATGAATTTCTCGGCTCTAGATTTAGTTGATTTCTTTGCTGGGGGTTGGTTTTTAGGTTTTTTCACAGCTTTAGGCTGAGTTATGTTAGTATGTTTTCTTGCCTTGCGCCTGCAAGGCAAGGGCTGAAACAAGTCATAGGTTGGTACTTCCGGCAGGTCAAGTAGGGCAGGATTATGGTCTCCCTCAGGCTGTATGGATTCAAATATCTCAGGTACAACAAAGTCAGGCGCAACAGTTTTTGCCGCATCCTGAGTTCATATTTCTACTACTGCCTCTTCAGCCCCTGGTGAGGTCTCCTCTCTCTCAATCAAGACCAGCGGGGAGGTATCAACAGAGAGTGGTATAACATGCAGTAGACCGTGAGAGGCAAAATGCATGATATGATATATGATATGATATGGCATTTATAACTCGCCCATACATAAGTGTTTAAGGGCGCGATGAGGCAAGGGAGGGGAAAACAGTGGGAAACAGACAACGATCCTACTAGGCCAGGTGACATTCAGATCGCGCAAGTGCATGGGTAGGGAGAAAGGGCAAGTGCCTGTGGGAAGGGAGAGGGGGAAAGTGCAGTGCAGGGAATGGAAAGAATAAATAAGATAATAAATAATACAAGTGGCCAGATGGTGGCAAGTGCAGGGTAAGTGCTGGTGAGGACTGTAGGGATACAGGAAACAGTCCCCAGGTGCGGCATGTTGCCAAGGGGGGCATGGCAAGTGTGCACAAAGCGGGGCCTGGCCTGGACCCAAGATCAGAAAAGGGTGGCCAGGTGACCAGTGCAGTTTCAGCCCAGAATTTCAGCATGGGAGAGAGGCAGGGAAAGCAGTAGCAAAGCGGAAGGTTTTGAGGTGTTTCCAGAACCAGAGATGGTTCTCCTCAAGTGCACCTCTACTGCGCAATGAGTAATTTCTGCGGCCAACCAATCAACCTTCACCATTATCAAATTCTGGAATTCATTGTGCAAATCCATTTTTTTTATCTAGTACTTCATGGATTTTTGCCAGGGAGTACATTGTCGTATTATTGGCAGTAAGGGTGGTTTCAAGCATTAGATTTGAGGGGTGGGAAATCCAAAAGAAGGTCTTGGGGTGGGTCTGGCAAAGCATGCTGCAGAAGAGTTCGAGGAGAATGAGAAGTTACCCACGTTCTCGGTATCTGGTATCAAAATAGGTGAGCTGGATAAATTGGAGCTAGGCTTAGAAGACCTAGGAGGGTAATGTTCTAGATTTTGAGGAACATTTGGGAGCAATGGCGGATCGCAAAGTACAGGAAGTACAACAACTGGTATGGTGTCTGCATTTCCGTTTTAATTTATTGTCGTTTGGACTACTTGAGAATACAACAAAGAGCACAGGGCGTGGTCAACCGCATGGATTATAATTAAATTCTGCTCCTTTGCGACATTAAATAACATTAAATTCAGCATTGGAAAAATCTCCTGGTCAACATCTAAATTTGCCGGAGTCAGGCATGCCAGGACTTCTAAGTCCATTGGTTGGTGGTTACCTCCTGCAAATCCTGTGGCCTTGTATACATTAAGGCCTACCTCAGAAAGTTGAATCATTTCCGGGGCAGCACAGTGTGCTGCGGCATCTATTCCAATAGCTGGTGTCTGAGCAACTTCTACAAGTTGGCAACATTTTCTAATGTCAATACCTTTAGGTATAGTGCGTTTGGTTAACGCTCTCCATGGACTCACCGCAGCATTCCTACTCAGCTCTTTAGACAAGGAACTACGACTGCTTGATTTAACAAATGTTGATGTTGCTCGTGCCGGCATAGCAGAGGTCAGCGTATATGCTGCCATTCCATTACCCATTACAATTTTGAACAAGCGCATGCAGTACCAGCTGCAAGGTCACAAAATGACACTAAATAAAGTTGTAGAGTGACAGCAGGTGAGCACCGAGCACCACACAACAGTGTAACAGCACTCGTCAGTGCTGTCCACCTGTGTGGGCGCGGGTGCATGTGCGTGTCTGTTTAAATGTCCACAGAGATACTGTGGGTGTGGCTTAGTCACACTACGAACAGAAACACAGAGAAATACCGTTATTAGACCAAGTTGTGGTTATACCTCAAGGTCCACAGTGTCCAGAGTGTAATAGTTGGAGCTGAACAGCTCATAGATTGTGGACTATCTCAAAATCGCAATAGTAGAAAACGGGAATCCGGGTCAATAAAAGGCGTCTCCCCAGCATAACAGCACTCGTCTGTACACTATATGTGTGCATGCTGATATTAGATGCCCAGTTACTACCATCAATGACCATTGAATAACACTACGGCTGTGCCTGGCAAGTTCCCTTCCCATGCCTACACAAAAGCCCAAACTGTCGGCATACCCAATTCTTGTTCTACTTGCCAGCTCCTCCAAGAGATGCCATTAAGGTGGAACTATTGGCTTGTGGGAGCAGTTCCTGTCTGTCTGTGTTTACACTTGTTGATGCACTCTTTCCTGGCACATGCGCCCCAGTGAGATGATTTTTTCCAACTTTCCACATGTCCTCGACAAATGTAACCTTCTTACAACTTGAAGGACTAGTGTACTTGCAGACACATCAGATGACACAGGGAAACGAAATACAAGTCTTCCTGGGGTTTACTGGGTGTCGGTGCATATATGGCAGCTAGGACCAGGGGGACAAAGATGAATTAAGGACTTTACTTCAGCAGTTTAGGGTCTGTAGGTGCCTGATATGGGTGGCAGGAGGCTCTTGTCTAAAACAGGGAGTTACAATGGACATCAACGGACGTCTCACAGCATAACTCGCAGCGAGTGTCATAAAAAACACAGTTATGTAGTAAAAACTTGTTCTCACTGACGTCAATCTACGTGGCAACCCACAAAACATCCTTGGGAAAGTGATAGGCCTAGAGGGAACATCTAAGTATATAAAGTGACAGGGATAGTGAATGGGTCTCTAACATCAGGTGGGCAACTAAGCCCTACTCTCGTACATGTCATATACAACTTCACAAATTACACAATGTTGTATTGGTTATACAAACTGGTTGTAGGTCAACTGGTCGAATCTAAATGGTCGACAGGACAAATGGTCGACACCAAAAGGTCGACAGGTCAAATGATCGCATTTCCCCCCAACCCCCTTTTTTTTGCTAAAAACCCCTTTTTTCCCTAAACGAAAACCTAAAAAAATATATATAACTAAAAAAAAAATTCGATCATTTGTCCTGTCGACCAAATTGTGTCGACCATTTGTCTGTCGACCATTTGTCTGTCGACCATTTGACTAGACACCATACAAACTATAGGGCTCTCTCTTACGTGGCCCTCTATAATTGGTTGGCACCCTCATACCCCTCTGTAATAATCCACACAAACTAGCAGCACGCAAGCTGGTATCCCAGGTGCTTGTGGGCTGGTCTTGACCATAGCTTCCCACCCAATTAGTCTGACATCCATCATCACTCTTGCAGTCTGCTGGTCAATTAACTTTGAACTTAGCCTTGTAAATGTTCCATGCGCCTGAGAATAAAAGTGAGTATAGGCATAGTTTGCCTCTTGGTTTCGGTGTAGCTCGACCCAATGTCTATTTTCATCTGACCATGTGACTGGAGACCACATTTCAGAGCTTTTCGCTGTATTAAATACTATTACATGATGAACCTCTGACGTCTTCCGTGTGCTTCCACTCCACCTTAGACAGGGTTTTTTTCTTTTCACACGTTTTGTAGCTACTGAATGAACACCCAGGCTCAGAGCGACCTCGACTTCTTGGTGCTGGGTGAGCCAAGCCTTTCTTGAATTCTCCTCCTCCATTTAGCTGTTTTCCAACTACGCCACATTTAAATCCTGTCTTTTCACGGGGTCCAGACTCTGCTAAAGTGCGTTGTGGAACATCCATATTTCATACATTCCTATGTATATACATTGGTGCATTGCCGCAATCTATTCACTATGTAGCCAGCCTTGAGATTACTTAGTATGCTTGCGTTACTGTGTCTGTACAATTGTAAAATGGCTTTGCATTTTCTTCATTGTTTCTGCAGCATGAGCATTTTCATCTAGTGCCAAAGTGTTGCTCATCTTTAAAACCTCCGCTTCAGATCCTGTAGAATGCCTATGTCCTTCAGCCTCTTGCCTCTTTACTGGGTGCGTCAGTCCTGCTTTGCATGATGTCACCAGTCTTCTTTTTTATTAATTTTCACACTTCTTCTGGGATTTCGTTCAAATAGCCATCATATCTTCGTTAATGCATATATGGTTTCCTTAGTGGATACCTTATTTCCATGATTTTCTGTGGTACATGCATCCTCACTGGTACTGGACGTGTCTCAACTTTCGATTCCTAACATATAGGCAACATAAGGGCAGAGCTTTTGGTGGGGGTACTTGACTCTTTCTCTACACTTCTGTTAGAGTTTAACCAGTTTTGTCTTGTTTTCATGACACTGAGAGCAAATTTTCAGATACACGTTATATTATTGTCCATATTTGTCTAATTGGTGGGGGGAATTCACACTGCTGAGTTTGCCACGCATAATGGGGTCCGTAGTCCTGCTTTTAGGGTGAGCATCATGATCACACAGGGGGTTTAAAGATGGAGAGTGGTGGGGAAATGAGTAGCGGAGACAAGCACATGGTGGGGCATTGGCAGGATAACTTCAGTTTTAGAGCCATTGAGCTTTTGGCTACTAGTTTTCATTCATTCTTTGCACACACGCATTTAAAACTCCTCCTTTCAATTCTCATACCTTGGACTTCAGTCCTCCAAGGGCGTTCATCCCACAGTGCTTTGAGGCCATACCAATGGCATTGGGTGGCATACAAATGCCATGTGACATAACATATTGCCATCGGTGTCCACCAAGTCAACAATGCCCTTTGTGGCTTGCCTATCGTGAGGGAGACCTGGTTGTCATGCACATATGAACATTCATTGTAAGAGATCAAGGACCTTGACTGAAACCACATTTAATGTGGCAAGCTGAGTACAGGCTGCACCTCTACACTGTAAGAGATCATTTAGTGAGAAATAGCTGGAAGATTGATCATAGTTCAAGATACAGATGTTTAAAAACCTTATACTCAAGAGAATGTGAGCAATCCAACAGTGAAACCCATCAACAACATATTAAGACAATTAATGAAAATAATAAAGAACATGAACTCATAGGATATATTGAAAGAAGATGTATAAAGAACATGAACAATGTACTGTGTGGAATATAGAGTACATATATGCATGCAGTAGTGCATTCTCTGGAAGTGAAATGGTTTATATTTATAATTATTAATATCTGCACCTTCTATGATTGATGTTAAATGTATATCTCACTTAAGGTGTGTAGTCCTGAGGAAGAGTGAAGAGATTCGAAACACCTGTTGGCAATTTGTTTTTTTTTTAAACCTGTTTCAAATCGAACAGCAAGCTATACAGTTTCTAGATATTTATGCACAAAAAATAGAAACCTTTGGCTGGGAGGATAGCTGAGGGGCATCCTGTTTGTCTTGAAAGCAAGACAATGGAGTGCAACACTGGTTTGAATCCCGGTGCTGCGCTTATTAAGCCTATTATAAAAGATTATCTAATTACTTGTTTTTTGGTTTTTTGAAAGCATTGATTTAAATCGAACAGTGTACTATATCCTTTTTATATTTATGCACAATGTAATAGAAACCTTTTAAATTAATTAGAGCAATGTATGACCCTAAAAATTACGTCAGTACATGGAGCGCAATCCAGTACAACAAAGTCAAAAATGTTTTGTTTACATTTAGAATATTATCAGTTTTCATACAACACTTCATGTTGCATTGGTCTTATTTCCATGTACTATCATATTTGCCATATTATTACCCAATGTATTGCTATTTTCCTTATTGACCTTGGAAGGATCAAGGTTGGTCATGCCTGCCAGTATTTATTTTTATTTATTTATTTATTGCATTTATTAATACGCCCAAACCCAGAGGTATCACAGCACACCTTACAAGGTTACTTTAAAGCTTTCTGGTTACATTGGAAGCAAAAGACATGTAATTAAATGATAATGATAATTAAACAGGTTAGAATTGGTTGAATAGACATGTTTTTTTTTAGCAATTTCTTGAAGTGGTTGTGAGAAGGCTCATTGCTTACGTTCGGTGGAAGGGAGTTCCATATTCTGGGAGCTGCTACAGGAAAAATGAAACCTCTTGAGTTTTGAAGCGAGGTATGAGTAGGTGAGTGCTGGAGTTTGATCTTAAGTATCTGGATGAGGTTTTTCATGTGAGGCAATGATTGAGCTAGACAGGGGAATTTTGGATGATGCATTTGTGTGTGATGGTGAGGGTTTTATGTAGTATTCTAGCTTGTATACGTACCCAGTGTACCTGTCTCCTAGTCTGAGAGATATGGTCACTTTTTTTGATTCCAAGCGCTGCTCTTAGAGAGCTTTATTTTGCAGTAATTGCAGTTTGGCTAAGTTCTTTTTGGAAGTACCTAGCAATAGTACATTACAGTAATCTAACTTGGTCAGAATAAGGACTCTTGCTAGGGTGATGTAGTTCTCGGAGGTGAGAAATTGTCGACTGAGGGCAATGAGTTTAGCTGTATAGGCTGTGGAAGAGGCTAGTGAGTTGATATGTTTGCTCATGGTGGATTTGAGTCCAGGTACACACCTAGGGACTTGACTTGGTTTAGGATGGGAATACGAGTACCATCTATAGTAATAGAAGTGTAGTCTGGGTGTAAAAATGTCAATCGAGCTGGAGAGCATACAATGAGAATCTCAGGCGTTTCGCCGTTAAGTCATAGGTTGTTAGATGACATCCAGTTTTGAATGAGAGTGTAGATTTTATTGCTGAGGATGGAATCCTGGTCTGGGTCCCAGTGATTGGGATGAGTATCTGTTTATCATCCACAATGTTTGATAAATTACACCCATTTCATCTAATGCTGCAAATAAAAGTTTTGTGTAGGCATTATATAGAGTGGGGGAGAGGCACGATCCTTGGGGTACACCTAGGGGTACTGGAATAGGGCCTGCCGCTATGTCACCGATGGCTAATCTAGATTTGCATTCTGATAAGAAGGATTTAATCCAGGAGATTGCTTCATTTGAAAAATGAACATTTTTTGATAAAGCTAAGCAGAGTTTGTCATGGTCCACCAGGTCGAATGCGGCGGAAAAGTCAAGTAGTAGGAGGATGCAAAGGTTTCCTGAATCTCTGATGGCATCCATCTGATTCTTTAGATCTAGTAGTGCTGTCTCAGTACTGTGTTTAGGGTGAAAGCCAGATTGTCTATCGCCGAACAGGTGTTTGTTTTCAAGGTGTATTTGTACCTGGTTGTATGCAATTTTATCGATTATTTTCAGAAGTAAGGGAATCGTGGTAATTCGACTGTAATTGGTAGGTAATGTTGGGGAAAATGTGAGTTTTTTCAGTAGGGGGGGTGACCCATGCTTCTTTGATAGGTGAGGGGATGGAAATGGTATTGAATGAGGTGTTTATGAATGTATTGATGATGGGACCTAGCGTGGGAGCACAGATCTTCACTAGTTTGTCAGGAAAATTGTCTCCTTTGCAATTAGACAGTTTGAGAGAGGCGATGGTCTTGAGTACGTGGTCTTGGGTAACCATGGTGAAGTCTTGGGTAACCATGGTGAAGTTGAACTGGGATGATATAGCTATATTGTCAGACAAATGGTTGGGGGGGTCTCCAAGGAGTTAACCAGTAGTTTCCTTTCAGTTGCAATTTTTTCTTGGAGAGAGTTCATTTTGGATGCGAGAGAATTCTGGATGGTGGTGCACCATGCTTTGGTAGTGATTGTGTGGCTAGGAGGTGGGATGGGTGTTTCCAATTCTCTAAGAATCTGAAATAGTTCTTTACTGTTGGAGGTAGCATTCATGATACGTAGATTCAGAGTGTTGGCTTTGAGTGTAATGACTGAGAGTTTGTATTTTTTGTGATGGCTTGTAGCTCGTTATTCAACTTCATGGAAGGGTTTTTTCTAGTTAGGTGTTCTAGTGCTCTTTTGTTTCTTCTAAGGTCTATCAGTTCCTCGTTAAACCAAGAGTTACATCGTTTATCGGGTCTGACTAATTTGGCCTTAACTGGCACTATTTCATCAATAGCTGATTTTAGGCAGGTGTGATAAAGGAGGGCAATACTGTCAGGGTTAGTATTCAATATAGGCTGTGCTCCAAGTAATTTGATGAGGACAGGGGCCGGGTTGTCTGAGGTGAGCTTGCGAGTATTTCTCACCATAGTGGAGATAGGTGGTAGCGTGGATGAATCGTGCATTTCTGTAGTTAAGACATTAAAGCAAACTAATAATTGATCGGACCAGAAGATTTTGATGATGTCTTCAAGGGATATTTTGATATTGAGGTAGAGAATCCAATTTAGGATTCTGCCTTTATCATGATTGGGAGCATTGACAATTTTGAAGAACTGCATTTTTTGTAGCACAATATGGAAGGCTGTGGCTTTGTGGTCACGCCCGTCATTAAATCCCAAATTGATGTCTCCTAGTAGGATGAATTTGGTCTTAGGCTTAAATAGAGGAGTGATGTGTAGTAGAATGCCTATATCAGGTTGATTGGAGGAATTGGGCGCTCTATAGACTATAAGGAAATTGAAGGTAGTTTTAGGGTCAGTGGAGAGTTTGAGGGCTAGGAGATTGTATCTGTCTATTTGGTCTGTTTTGCAAGCTCTGAACTGTAACAATACTTTAGCAATAATGGCTACTCCTCCTCCCGTCGCGTCTAGATGATCGGTTCTCAGGATGGTTTAATCCTGAGGGATAGCTAGTGTCAGTAGGGGATCTGAGGCAGGGTGGAGCAAGGTTTCGGTTGTGAATAAGATGTGTAGATGGTGTTCTAGGATGAGGTCATGTGTATCGATGGAATATGCACATAAAGATCACAAATTGAGAAGTGCACCATTTGAGGAACATGTTGTGGGGGGGGAGTTTTGCGGTGTGGGTGGTGACGGCGGTTCTGTGTGGCCTATGCCGGCAGCCTGTAATTTGTAGTGGGCGTTCTGTGGTTTATGGGGATATGAGTTAGGGGTGGGGGTTTGCTTGTGGGAGCAGGGTTTGGTTTGATGGAGTGTGTTGTTGATAGGGGAGGTGGGAGAGTGGAGGGTGAGCTGTTCAATTCCCGTATTTAAGCGAGGTGCTGGTAAGTACGTGCAGAGGTCTGCGTCTCCTGTAAGCTCCACGAATGGGTTTGGTGGATGTGGCGGTATGTGATTGGGTTCAAGAGCTGAGGCGCAGTCAACGCGTGGGTCCTAGACATGGGGTGGCTGATCTGTTAATGGAAGAAGGGGTGATGCAATTTGCTAAATTAGGGTTGCAGGAGGATTGAGAAGATTCTGAGTCTGCTATGGATTTGGGAGAAGACTGCGTTTGTGGAAGTGAAGTTGGCTGCGGAGCGGAAGGCTGCTATTTGATGCAGGAAGGGTGTGGGGAAAGGGTGAGAATGGTGTCTAGGACACCCATTGCGGGCCAGGCAGGTGCCTAGATGGATATACGAGCCTTTGGAGCAAATTGTGGTGCAGGTCAAGGTACTGGCCTGTGGTGGCATCATGGTTGATGGAGATGGTGAGTTTGGAGTTAATGAGGTTACTGGTATACAGGACTATGTAATAGAATAAGCTGGTAATTACTGTAATTTGTAACTTTACATTGAATGAGTGAGTGTGGATCATTGTTCCAATCAACGGTCAATATCTAAACAGTGCACAATGAACAATGGTATAGATTGACAAAACATTTAGAGGAGCAAGAATGTCTAAAGTAAACAGTGAAACATTTTAATTGGGTAATTAGTAGAACACACATGCGTGGCTAGATAGCCGCAGTACTAGAGGAGGAGCTGTTGGCCTAGTCGTAGAGAGCTAAATAATATGTTGATGACATTGTTTTGGATTCAATATAAATGTTAAAACAGTAGGCAGACGTGGCAATGGTCATAGTCCCCATGGGAGATCTCGGACTGGTGAGCAACCATGCGCTGCTTGGCTAATGCTCCTGAACAGTTTACAGTTGTTAGTTGGCAACGATAATAGCGATCGGGTGGCTACATATGGGGCGTTGTATGGACGTGGCTGTTAGGCAGAATCATGTGCAGTACCATTAGGGACCACTACATACGAATAGGACTAGAAGTGATAGTACAATTTCACCTTTGGTACAAGCCCGTACTACACAGTAAAGTGGTAGCGATGGCTGAGCAGCCAGACTTATCTCAAGAGCAAATGAGCAGTAATAGGGATTACACGAAGGACTACAATTACTGTGACTCAAGCAAGCACTGACTCAAGGTTTCTGGTTAAAAAATATAAGTACATTTATTTTCAAACCATCTGTTCACAAAACACTTCACTTCTATTAAATAAAACCACGCTCTAAATATACTACACACAACCAATTCCTCTTGTTCAGGTCAATTCAAGGTAAGCACATTAGGATTTGACAGACCAGTGTTTTGAAACAAAGACGTTACCATGGGTTAATACGCAGTCACTTTTTGACAGTAATGACAGTTTGGTCTTACGAAAGAAAAGCGTACCCGAGGAAAGAAATGTAACCGTAGTCAAACACACTTAGGACATAGAATTAAAACAAGGGAATAGTGGATAAAAATCATAGGCAATACTTTTGTCAAGGCAATAGAATCAGAGGACGTGTTCTAAGAGGCAGATAAAAGTCAATAGGCCTACGCCAGTGTCAAATGGAGCAGGGCTCTGTTGTCGAGGATCACACAGTGAGAACAGTTCAAGATTAACATTGCCAGGAGTACTTGGATATTGTCAAAGAGAGGCAAAAGTTATAAAATGGAAGGAAGAAAGGACAAGCCTTAGGAAAGGAAAAGGGTTCACCCCAATTCCTCAAGGTCGGTCGGAGAGAGTGACCAAATTGACACAGTACCTTATTCGAATGAAGCAAGCTGGTGCTACGGCAGTTGTTCCTGGTAGTTCCTGCAGACTCACAGTTCCTGAAGTTTCAGTCGTGGGGACAAGAAGGAGGACTTTGGGAGCGATCTGCACTACCCAGGGATGAAGCTAGCAGCAGCAAAGCAACGATGAATAAAAGGTGCGCTCCATAAAAACAGGAGAGGGCTCTTCTGATGGCTATCTGGACCATTACAGCTCAGTGCAATGATTTCGACCCAGAAGAGGATTCTCTGGCTGTAGAAGGTGAGCTGGTTGATCCCACCAGGCTCAAGGGAAGAAGCTTCCGGACTGGATCTTCTCTGTCGTTGAACAGTAGATAGCTCAGGACTGCAGCAGGGCTTCACCAGGATCCAGGAGTTGCAGCAGCCGTCTTCTTTTCCACTTCTCTTTGGTTCTTGTAGTTCCAGTGGCGTTTCTGACTTCCAGCCCAAGAGTCCTGCCTTTTATGCCAAAATTCCCCATTCACACAGCCTGGCTGTGAAACACAGCAGGAGACCCTGTGCAGAGGGTTACTAAACCCCTAGACACCCAGACGCCAAAGGAGGGCTTCTTCGCAGAAGCCCACCAAAGGACGAAGAACAAGGAAACCAAACCTGGTTTGGCACGAAAAGCAAACAACAAAGACCTTTCCAACACGAAAGGGCGAAAAACCACGCTAGGACCCAAAATAGAAATGATATGGGGTAGCGGGTTTTATGTTCACGTCTGTCACCACAGCCAGAACACTAACACGGAAATCCATGTAAAAATGATAGTTACCACTGCCACCAGCCATGTTGAGTCGGGAAGGGGGGCACAAAGTGCCCCTTTGAGGTACAGAAGGACAGGGGAAAGATATTCCCCTCCACTACTTCATTGTATGGTGGTTTGTACTGGGTCGGTATTTAGAAGGACTAGTAAAGCCAATGGTGACTTTACGTGGTTCTGGGGGATAATAGTCATCCCCAGAAATGGAGTTCACAATGGGAGTCTAAAAGACATCCCTGGTCACTGCACTAAAGGTGCTGTGTGACACATAACTAAAAAGATGATGCCTAGGGAGTTGGTGACACTCCATAGCCCATGAGCACAAAAAGTACAACGCACACAAAAAAATACACTGTAAGAGTGGGAAAAAGGTTCACACTCTTACCAGGTGGAAAAAATAAACTCCAGAAATCCAGCAAAGCTGCTGAGGGACTCACTAGGTAAGGGAGATTAGCCATAAATGAGAATTCTCCCTAACACTGGCTGCAACCTAGTGGTGATTTACTTGGGTTTTCTGGAGACAGGGAATACAGTGTCAGATATCGCGGGAGGTGTGGACGCTTACCCGTAGCATGAATAGGTAAAAGTACTTGCAGGGTCTGGCGACTGCAAGGCAGGGCAGCGGCTGCCCCCGGCTCCGGGTCCTTAGTTTTGTGGCCTTTGTTGCAGGGGCCGGATTCGACTGCTGGCGTTGCATGATTGGTAATTGTAGAAGGTGAGTAACCAATCAGCAGCAGGTCGACTGGAAAGAGGAAGAAGAGCTCCCAAAATCATGCGGTGGCCCTCTTCAAATTGATTAACCCTCATGGTTAAGAATGCTGCTGGATCCAAAACGGGTTGTGCAATGTATGGAAACTTGTCAAGTGCAGGCTGGTCCCATATCAGTGCTGAGCGCCAAACTTGTGAGCTATCTTCCCCTTATCCCAGGACCAGACCTGTTACTATGGATGATGCACTTGCCTTGCTCAGGGGCCAAATGAATGTATGCCGAATTCGCATGCCATATCCGGTGTTACAGCTGTGCACTTGCGATCGTGCACGCCTAGATGAGAATTAGAGGGAGCTCTCTCAGCTTCACTGAGTTCATGAGGAAATAAAAGTGCATTTAAAGCATCCTCTGTATTGTGCAAAGTAAAATAGAAATATCCAAACCTCGATCCAGGCTCCACTTTCATAAACTTGATGTAGTAATGTGCATTCATATTTATGAGAGCATAAAGGGTTTCTAAAGTTACTTAACCAGAGCGCTTTAGAACCGATGTGTGCATGTTTGTTTCCATGGTGATTGTATGCAGATGCAGCCAGAGCTGTTAAATACACCTGGATAAGCAACCCTGCATCTCTTTCCGAAGGATAGACTTTACTGACTGGTTTATTAGTCTCACCTGAGCTGCCCCCACAAGATAAAGCAATGGAGGGCCGCGTCAGCAGAGGAAACGGTAGCACATGTCAAGCATTAGTGAAGGGGGAGTTGACAAACCTATGTAGCGCTTGAACCACTTACCTGAACTCTCCAGGCGCCGGAATGATTGTTCTGTAGACATCAAGCTAAAGTGTGTCGGCAGTGCAAAGTCACTTTGATCCGTGCAAAGCATTCTATGAATCGGGTCCTAAGCCTTTAGTTTTCCCTCAAAAGTGAGGTGTGGTTGTCACTCAAGTTGAAGGTGGGATAGGTTATTGCACGTTTAGATGCTATGGGGAGGGTTTGGCCGTCCGGTGAGCCGGCAAGAATGCCTGAGGGCAACTAGAGGCCAATCAAACGATCTGAGGACACATCTTATCTAGACCGTGACCGGGAGCCAGGAAACATGGTCTCTTTATCGTAGCCCACAGACCAGTCTAATGGAGGGAACATGGGCCTCATCGGAAGCATGGTGACATTGCAGGAGGAAATGCTGCCATACTGGTTCACCGTATGAGTGTGGCAGTGTTAGTCCTGGGGGTTTTAGAGGAATTACCACTGCCGATAATTCCGCCCATGATCATTCTTCCATTTTGTAGGTTATGTACATGAATGAACAATCTTCTTCCATGTGCTGGAGTTTTCCCACCACTTCTCCCTCAAACTTGGCACAAGGTGGTGCAATGAAAGTGGCATGATACCGGCTGCAACCACTTTTTACCCCCACACCGCCATACTCACAAGTGTTTCTGTCCTCTCTGGAGAGAAAACCCTCAAGTAAAGGTTCTTCCCATAAATAAATTGGGAATTATCTGCAGCACTTGCCTCTAGCGCTGCATGCTCTCTATGTGCTAATCTGGAAAAATGGCTTCCTATTTCTTTTATTATTATTATTACTATTATTACTTTTATTATTATTTTTGTTATGGTATTTATTGAGTGTGGACCTAGCTTTGAGAAGCAACAGAGCACTTTACGGAGGTATACAACAGTACACATGCATAACAGAGTGCTTTACAGAGTTATACAACAGTACATGTGCAACGGAGCGCTTTACAGCTGTATACAACAGTTCAGATGCATAATGGAGTGCTTTACAAGGGTATACTACAGTACAGCTACATAACTGAGCACTTTGCAAAGGTATACTACAGTACAGCTACATAACGAAGCGCTTTACGGCAGTATACAACAGTACAGATGCATATTGGAGCGCTTTACAGCTGTATACAACAGTTCAGATGCATAATGGAGTGCTTTACAAAGGTATACTACAGTACAGCTGCATAACAGAGCACTTTACGGCAGTATACAACAGTACAGATGCATAACGGAGTGCCTTATCGAGGTATGCAACAGTACAGGTGCATAACGGAGCGCTTTACAGCGGTATACAACAGTACAGATGCATAACAGAGTGCTTTACACAGGTATACAACAACACAGATACACAACAGAGTGCTTTACACAGCTATAGTACAATACAGGCACACAACAAAGCGCTATACAGAGGTATAAAACAATACAGATACAAAACAAAGCGCTTTACAAAGGTAAACTACAGTACAGGTGCATAACGGAGCACTTTACAGCGCTATACAACAATACAGATGCATAACAGAGCGCTTTACAAAGGTATACTACAGTACAGGTGCATAACGGAGCGTTTTACAGAGGTATGCAAGAGTACAGGTGCATAACAGAGCACTTTACAGTGGTATATAACAGTACAGGTGCATAACGGATCGCTTTACAGTGGTATACAACAGAACAGATATACAGTGAGAGGTAGGATACAGAGGGGCAGAGAGGAGGGGTACAGCTGTACCGGTGACGGGGAGCAGAGGGGCAGACTCATTTAGAGTTCCAACGTCATGGGTCAAGGGTTGTCAAGGGTTGTCTGGTGCAAGCATTATGAACCCCCGCATTTTCATTCTGTGTGCAAAGTGAACAATTTGCAGAACGGGCACTATTACTACGTTAAAGTCCAGAGCTTCAGAGTATACCAGCAAAAACAAGCAGCGCGATGGCCAATAACAAGGGCTTAGTAGCCGGTATAGCTCGAATGCCTGATAAATGGCCATAGGCACCCATACCGACCAGTCAGGTGGTTCGTTGTTAAGTTGGGGATAAACATTTGCATTCCAAGGACAACACACAGAGCATGGAAAGCCAACCGTTTTGGTTTCTGTGTAGGTGTATGGCCCATGCACTTGCACCATTTTTCAGTGGTTGCCATATTATGGCTACCATCATAGTCCAGGTAATGACTTTATTTGCTGAGGTAACATTATATGGAGCTCAACGTGGCAGCTTTTGTTTCCAGGAATCGCCATTCAAAGCCATGTACTCATTCCATTGTAATGTCAATGTAATGCCACATCTACAGACATCGTATACCAACAGCTGACAAATAGTGGGAGTGCCTGGGCATATGATGGCAGTGCTTAGCAAATGGCCCTCTGTTGGTTAGACAAAAGCAAATAGCTTTGCCATTACTTGGTTGCTAAATCCAATCCTTCTGACTAATACTGGGCAACAAGGGCCCTAAGCGACTGTAATGCCTGCAAGCTAATTCCTGCCTCTTGAGCATCCTGCAGGCCAGGGACGTCATTTAGGGGTCGCCACAGGTCATAACTTGCGACCTCTGCGGTCTCCCTTGTGACCTCTAAAGAGAAATAAAAAATTATATATATATATATATATTTTGTAATGCAAGCTCCTGGGCTGTTGCCAGCACCATGTGGCTCTTTACTTCTGGAGTGGCTGGCTTTCTTGTTCAGGCCCCTTAAAGAAAAGAAGAAAAATAAGAACAGGAGTGCCACAAGTCTAACACGTTCAACCCCGACTGGAATTCTATACAATACAATAATTGCTAGACTCATTAAAGGTCTATTTCAGGGACACTTCAGGGGGTGAGTCACTGATTTAGTCTGTTCTTAAACGCCTCAATTCAGCCTTTCATCCTTCTGAGGTCGATAAATGAGTACCAACACAGGTTGGGTGATATTGGGTGGATATTCCTTCTATATAAAGCACTTAAGCATAAGTGCTATATAATAACACATCATTATCATTTGGTCATGGACGTCTGCTTGCATTCACAGTAATTTGATAATATGGGCCTATACACACTGATCTTAACGATACATATGGCGATCCATTCTTGCATGAAATGTACATCACATTATAGTGATATCGTAACCATATGTTTTGTAGTGTACAATGCTATGTGATGCCACTTCCTGTTTTATCAACGGGTGAAAGGTCGTGTTCCAACGCTTCCCGCGATATCCCTTCGGGGTGGGGTCAAATGACATCACTTCCTGTGATGTCATCAGGGATCAAGGGTTGTCTGGTGCCACTTCCGCTACCCCTGGCATTTTGGTGAAATGATGTCCCTGCTGCAGGCATGTGATCGATGTGGCATTTCTCAGGTGCTACTACTCAGTGAAGGACCCGTCTCCTCTGGAAGAATACAAGCATGGCTTTAATGAGGGGATAATGGCATGCTGCCTTGTAACAGTCCACTATCCTGATGTAATGGCCTGAGTGAATCACCTTGGTGGGGGCAGAGCAATGCATAGTCGACAACCCTAAAAGCGGTTTCCTGAATCTCTGATGGCATCCATCTGATTCTTTAGATCTAGTAGTGCTGTCTCAGTACTGTGTTTAGGGTGAAAGCCAGATTGTCTATCGCCGAACAGGTGTTTGTTTTCAAGGTGTATTTGTACCTGGTTGTATGCAATTTTATCGATTATTTTCAGAAGTAAGGGAATCGTGGTAATTCGACTGTAATTGGTAGGTAATGTTGGGGAAAATGTGAGTTTTTTCAGTAGGGGGGGTGACCCATGCTTCTTTGATAGGTGAGGGGATGGAAATGGTATTGAATGAGGTGTTTATGAATGTATTGATGATGGGACCTAGCGTGGGAGCACAGATCTTCACTAGTTTGTCAGGAAAATTGTCTCCTTTGCAATTAGACAGTTTGAGAGAGGCGATGGTCTTGAGTACGTGGTCTTGGGTAACCATGGTGAAGTCTTGGGTAACCATGGTGAAGTTGAACTGGGATGATATAGCTATATTGTCAGACAAATGGTTGGGGGGGTCTCCAAGGAGTTAACCAGTAGTTTCCTTTCAGTTGCAATTTTTTCTTGGAGAGAGTTCATTTTGGATGCGAGAGAATTCTGGATGGTGGTGCACCATGCTTTGGTAGTGATTGTGTGGCTAGGAGGTGGGATGGGTGTTTCCAATTCTCTAAGAATCTGAAATAGTTCTTTACTGTTGGAGGTAGCATTCATGATACGTAGATTCAGAGTGTTGGCTTTGAGTGTAATGACTGAGAGTTTGTATTTTTTGTGATGGCTTGTAGCTCGTTATTCAACTTCATGGAAGGGTTTTTTCTAGTTAGGTGTTCTAGTGCTCTTTTGTTTCTTCTAAGGTCTATCAGTTCCTCGTTAAACCAAGAGTTACATCGTTTATCGGGTCTGACTAATTTGGCCTTAACTGGCACTATTTCATCAATAGCTGATTTTAGGCAGGTGTGATAAAGGAGGGCAATACTGTCAGGGTTAGTATTCAATATAGGCTGTGCTCCAAGTAATTTGATGAGGACAGGGGCCGGGTTGTCTGAGGTGAGCTTGCGAGTATTTCTCACCATAGTGGAGATAGGTGGTAGCGTGGATGAATCGTGCATTTCTGTAGTTAAGACATTAAAGCAAACTAATAATTGATCGGACCAGAAGATTTTGATGATGTCTTCAAGGGATATTTTGATATTGAGGTAGAGAATCCAATTTAGGATTCTGCCTTTATCATGATTGGGAGCATTGACAATTTTGAAGAACTGCATTTTTTGTAGCACAATATGGAAGGCTGTGGCTTTGTGGTCACGCCCGTCATTAAATCCCAAATTGATGTCTCCTAGTAGGATGAATTTGGCCTTAGGCTTAAGTAGAGGAGTGATGTGTAGTGGAATGCCTATATCAGGTTGATTGGAGGAATTGGGCGCTCTATAGACTATAAGGAAATTGAAGGTAGTTTTAGGGTCAGTGGAGAGTTTGAGGGCTAGGAGATTGTATCTGTCTATTTGGTCTGTTTTGCAAGCTCTGAACTGTAACAATACTTTAGCAATAATGGCTACTCCTCCTCCCGTCGCGTCTAGATGATCGGTTCTCAGGATGGTTTAATCCTGAGGGATAGCTAGTGTCAGTAGGGGATCTGAGGCAGGGTGGAGCAAGGTTTCGGTTGTGAATAAGATGTGTAGATGGTGTTCTAGGATGAGGTCATGTGTATCGATGGAATATGCACATAAAGATCACAAATTGAGAAGTGCACCATTTGAGGAACATGTTGTGGGGGGGGAGTTTTGCGGTGTGGGTGGTGACGGCGGATCTGTGTGGCCTATGCCGGCAGCCTGTAATTTGTAGTGGGCGTTCTGTGGTTTATGGGGATATGAGTTAGGGGTGGGGGTTTGCTTGTGGGAGCAGGGTTTGGTTTGATGGAGTGTGTTGTTGATAGGGGAGGTGGGAGAGTGGAGGGTGAGCTGTTCAATTCCCGTATTTAAGCGAGGTGCTGGTAAGTACGTGCAGAGGTCTGCGTCTCCTGTAAGCTCCACGAATGGGTTTGGTGGATGTGGCGGTATGTGATTGGGTTCAAGAGCTGAGGCGCAGTCAACGCGTGGGTCCTAGACATGGGGTGGCTGATCTGTTAATGGAAGAAGGGGTGATGCAATTTGCTAAATTTGGGTTGCAGGAGGATTGAGAAGATTCTGAGTCTGCTATGGATTTGGGAGAAGACTGCGTTTGTGGAAGTGAAGTTGGCTGCGGAGCGGAAGGCTGCTATTTGATGCAGGAAGGGTGTGGGGAAAGGGTGAGAATGGTGTCTAGGACACCCATTGCGGGCCAGGCAGGTGCCTAGATGGATATACGAGCCTTTGGAGCAAATTGTGGTGCAGGTCAAGGTACTGGCCTGTGGTGGCATCATGGTTGATGGAGATGGTGAGTTTGGAGTTAATGAGGTTACTGGTATACAGGACTATGTAATAGAATAAGCTGGTAATTACTGTAATTTGTAACTTTACATTGAATGAGTGAGTGTGGATCATTGTTCCAATCAACGGTCAATATCTAAACAGTGCACAATGAACAATGGTATAGATTGACAAAACATTTAGAGGAGCAAGAATGTCTAAAGTAAACAGTGAAACATTTTAATTGGGTAATTAGTAGAACACACATGCGTGGCTAGATAGCCGCAGTACTAGAGGAGGAGCTGTTGGCCTAGTCGTAGAGAGCTAAATAATATGTTGAGGACATTGTTTTGGATTCAATATAAATGTTAAAACAGTAGGCAGACGTGGCAATGGTCATAGTCCCCATGGGAGATCTCGGACTGGTGAGCAACCATGCGCTGCTTGGCTAATGCTCCTGAACAGTTTACAGTTGTTAGTTGGCAACGATAATAGCGATCGGGTGGCTACATATGGGGCGTTGTATGGACGTGGCTGTTAGGCAGAATCATGTGCAGTACCATTAGGGACCACTACATACGAATAGGACTAGAAGTGATAGTACAATTTCACCTTTGGTACAAGCCCGTACTACACAGTAAAGTGGTAGCGATGGCTGAGCAGCCAGACTTATCTCAAGAGCAAATGAGCAGTAATAGGGATTACACGAAGGACTACAATTACTGTGACTCAAGCAAGCACTGACTCAAGGTTTCTGGTTAAAAAATATAAGTACATTTATTTTCAAACCATCTGTTCACAAAACACTTCACTTCTATTAAATAAAACCACGCTCTAAATATACTACACACAACCAATTCCTCTTGTTCAGGTCAATTCAAGGTAAGCACATTAGGATTTGACAGACCAGTGTTTTGAAACAAAGACGTTACCATGGGTTAATACGCAGTCACTTTTTGACAGTAATGACAGTTTGGTCTTACGAAAGAAAAGCGTACCCGAGGAAAGAAATGTAACCGTAGTCAAACACACTTAGGACATAGAATTAAAACAAGGGAATAGTGGATAAAAATCATAGGCAATACTTTTGTCAAGGCAATAGAATCAGAGGACGTGTTCTAAGAGGCAGATAAAAGTCAATAGGCCTACGCCAGTGTCAAATGGAGCAGGGCTCTGTTGTCGAGGATCACACAGTGAGAACAGTTCAAGATTAACATTGCCAGGAGTACTTGGATATTGTCAAAGAGAGGCAAAAGTTATAAAATGGAAGGAAGAAAGGACAAGCCTTAGGAAAGGAAAAGGGTTCACCCCAATTCCTCAAGGTCGGTCGGAGAGAGTGACCAAATTGACACAGTACCTTATTCGAATGAAGCAAGCTGGTGCTACGGCAGTTGTTCCTGGTAGTTCCTGCAGACTCACAGTTCCTGAAGTTTCAGTCGTGGGGACAAGAAGGAGGACTTTGGGAGCGATCTGCACTACCCAGGGATGAAGCTAGCAGCAGCAAAGCAACGATGAATAAAAGGTGCGCTCCATAAAAACAGGAGAGGGCTCTTCTGATGGCTATCTGGACCATTACAGCTCAGTGCAATGATTTCGACCCAGAAGAGGATTCTCTGGCTGTAGAAGGTGAGCTGGTTGATCCCACCAGGCTCAAGGGAAGAAGCTTCCGGACTGGATCTTCTCTGTCGTTGAACAGTAGATAGCTCAGGACTGCAGCAGGGCTTCACCAGGATCCAGGAGTTGCAGCAGCCGTCTTCTTTTCCACTTCTCTTTGGTTCTTGTAGTTCCAGTGGCGTTTCTGACTTCCAGCCCAAGAGTCCTGCCTTTTATGCCAAAATTCCCCATTCACACAGCCTGGCTGTGAAACACAGCAGGAGACCCTGTGCAGAGGGTTACTAAACCCCTAGACACCCAGACGCCAAAGGAGGGCTTCTTCGCAGAAGCCCACCAAAGGACGAAGAACAAGGAAACCAAACCTGGTTTGGCACGAAAAGCAAACAACAAAGACCTTTCCAACACGAAATGGCGAAAAACCACGCTAGGACCCAAAATAGAAATGATATGGGGTAGCGGGTTTTATGTTCACGTCTGTCACCACAGCCAGAACACTAACACGGAAATCCATGTAAAAATGATAGTTACCACTGCCACCAGCCATGTTGAGTCGGGAAGGGGGGCACAAAGTGCCCCTTTGAGGTACAGAAGGACAGGGGAAAGATATTCCCCTCCACTACTTCATTGTATGGTGGTTTGTACTGGGTCGGTATTTAGAAGGACTAGTAAAGCCAATGGTGACTTTACGTGGTTCTGGGGGATAATAGTCATCCCCAGAAATGGAGTTCACAATGGGAGTCTAAAAGACATCCCTGGTCACTGCACTAAAGGTGCTGTGTGACACATAACTAAAAAGATGATGCCTAGGGAGTTGGTGACACTCCATAGCCCATGAGCACAAAAAGTACAACGCACACAAAAAAATACACTGTAAGAGTGGGAAAAAGGTTCACACTCTTACCAGGTGGAAAAAATAAACTCCAGAAATCCAGCAAAGCTGCTGAGGGACTCACTAGGTAAGGGAGATTAGCCATAAATGAGAATTCTCCCTAACACTGGCTGCAACCTAGTGGTGATTTACTTGGGTTTTCTGGAGACAGGGAATACAGTGTCAGATATCGCGGGAGGTGTGGACGCTTACCCGTAGCATGAATAGGTAAAAGTACTTGCAGGGTCTGGCGACTGCAAGGCAGGGCAGCGGCTGCCCCCGGCTCCGGGTCCTTAGTTTTGTGGCCTTTGTTGCAGGGGCCGGATTCGACTGCTGGCGTTGCATGATTGGTAATTGTAGAAGGTGAGTAACCAATCAGCAGCAGGTCGACTGGAAAGAGGAAGAAGAGCTCCCAAAATCATGCGGTGGCCCTCTTCAAATTGATTAACCCTCATGGTTAAGAATGCTGCTGGATCCAAAACGGGTTGTGCAATGTATGGAAACTTGTCAAGTGCAGGCTGGTCCCATATCAGTGCTGAGCGCCAAACTTGTGAGCTATCTTCCCCTTATCCCAGGACCAGACCTGTTACTATGGATGATGCACTTGCCTTGCTCAGGGGCCAAATGAATGTATGCCGAATTCGCATGCCATATCCGGTGTTACAGCTGTGCACTTGCGATCGTGCACGCCTAGATGAGAATTAGAGGGAGCTCTCTCAGCTTCACTGAGTTCATGAGGAAATAAAAGTGCATTTAAAGCATCCTCTGTATTGTGCAAAGTAAAATAGAAATATCCAAACCTCGATCCAGGCTCCACTTTCATAAACTTGATGTAGTAATGTGCATTCATATTTATGAGAGCATAAAGGGTTTCTAAAGTTACTTAACCAGAGCGCTTTAGAACCGATGTGTGCATGTTTGTTTCCATGGTGATTGTATGCAGATGCAGCCAGAGCTGTTAAATACACCTGGATAAGCAACCCTGCATCTCTTTCCGAAGGATAGACTTTACTGACTGGTTTATTAGTCTCACCTGAGCTGCCCCCACAAGATAAAGCAATGGAGGGCCGCGTCAGCAGAGGAAACGGTAGCACATGTCAAGCATTAGTGAAGGGGGAGTTGACAAACCTATGTAGCGCTTGAACCACTTACCTGAACTCTCCAGGCGCCGGAATGATTGTTCTGTAGACATCAAGCTAAAGTGTGTCGGCAGTGCAAAGTCACTTTGATCCGTGCAAAGCATTCTATGAATCGGGTCCTAAGCCTTTAGTTTTCCCTCAAAAGTGAGGTGTGGTTGTCACTCAAGTTGAAGGTGGGATAGGTTATTGTACGTTTAGATGCTATGGGGAGGGTTTGGCCGTCCGGTGAGCCGGCAAGAATGCCTGAGGGCAACTAGAGGCCAATCAAACGATCTGAGGACACATCTTATCTAGACCGTGACCGGGAGCCAGGAAACATGGTCTCTTTATCGTAGCCCACAGACCAGTCTAATGGAGGGAACATGGGCCTCATCGGAAGCATGGTGACATTGCAGGAGGAAATGCTGCCATACTGGTTCACCGTATGAGTGTGGCAGTGTTAGTCCTGGGGGTTTTAGAGGAATTACCACTGCCGATAATTCCGCCCATGATCATTCTTCCATTTTGTAGGTTATGTACATGAATGAACAATCTTCTTCCATGTGCTGGAGTTTTCCCACCACTTCTCCCTCAAACTTGGCACAAGGTGGTGCAATGAAAGTGGCATGATACCGGCTGCAACCACTTTTTACCCCCACACCGCCATACTCACAAGTGTTTCTGTCCTCTCTGGAGAGAAAACCCTCAAGTAAAGGTTCTTCCCATAAATAAATTGGGAATTATCTGCAGCACTTGCCTCTAGCGCTGCATGCTCTCTATGTGCTAATCTGGAAAAATGGCTTCCTATTTCTTTTATTATTATTATTACTATTATTACTTTTATTATTATTTTTGTTATGTATTTATTGAGTGTGGACCTAGCTTTGAGAAGCAACAGAGCACTTTACGGAGGTATACAACAGTACACATGCATAACAGAGTGCTTTACAGAGTTATACAACAGTACATGTGCAACGGAGCGCTTTACAGCTGTATACAACAGTTCAGATGCATAATGGAGTGCTTTACAAGGGTATACTACAGTACAGCTACATAACTGAGCACTTTGCAAAGGTATACTACAGTACAGCTACATAACGAAGCGCTTTACGGCAGTATACAACAGTACAGATGCATATTGGAGCGCTTTACAGCTGTATACAACAGTTCAGATGCATAATGGAGTGCTTTACAAAGGTATACTACAGTACAGCTGCATAACAGAGCACTTTACGGCAGTATACAACAGTACAGATGCATAACGGAGTGCCTTATCGAGGTATGCAACAGTACAGGTGCATAACGGAGCGCTTTACAGGGGTATACAACAGTACAGATGCATAACAGAGTGCTTTACACAGGTATACAACAACACAGATACACAACAGAGTGCTTTACACAGCTATAGTACAATACAGGCACACAACAAAGCGCTATACAGAGGTATAAAACAATACAGATACACAACAAAGCGCTTTACAAAGGTAAACTACAGTACAGGTGCATAACGGAGCACTTTACAGCGCTATACAACAATACAGATGCATAACAGAGCGCTTTACAAAGGTATACTACAGTACAGGTGCATAACGGAGCGTTTTACAGAGGTATGCAAGAGTACAGGTGCATAACAGAGCACTTTACAGTGGTATATAACAGTACAGGTGCATAACGGATCGCTTTACAGTGGTATACAACAGAACAGATATACAGTGAGAGGTAGGATACAGAGGGGCAGAGAGGAGGGGTACAGCTGTACCGGTGACGGGGAGCAGAGGGGCAGACTCATTTAGAGTTCCAACGTCATGGGTCAAGGGTTGTCAAGGGTTGTCTGGTGCAAGCATTATGAACCCCCGCATTTTCATTCTGTGTGCAAAGTGAACAATTTGCAGAACGGGCACTATTACTACGTTAAAGTCCAGAGCTTCAGAGTATACCAGCAAAAACAAGCAGCGCGATGGCCAATAACAAGGGCTTAGTAGCCGGTATAGCTCGAATGCCTGATAAATGGCCATAGGCACCCATACCGACCAGTCAGGTGGTTCGTTGTTAAGTTGGGGATAAACATTTGCATTCCAAGGACAACACACAGAGCATGGAAAGCCAACCGTTTTGGTTTCTGTGTAGGTGTATGGCCCATGCACTTGCACCATTTTTCAGCGGTTGCCATATTATGGCTACCATCATAGTCCAGGTAATGACTTTATTTGCTGAGGTAACATTATATGGAGCTCAACGTGGCAGCTTTTGTTTCCAGGAATCGCCATTCAAAGCCATGTACTCATTCCATTGTAATGTCAATGTAATGCCACATCTACAGACATCGTATACCAACAGCTGACAAATAGTGGGAGTGCCTGGGCATATGATGGCAGTGCTTAGCAAATGGCCCTCTGTTGGTTAGACAAAAGCAAATAGCTTTGCCATTACTTGGTTGCTAAATCCAATCCTTCTGACTAATACTGGGCAACAAGGGCCCTAAGCGACTGTAATGCCTGCAAGCTAATTGCTGCCTCTTGAGCATCCTGCAGGCCAGGGACGTCATTTAGGGGTCGCCACAGGTCATAACTTGCGACCTCTGCGGTCTCCCTTGTGACCTCTAAAGAGAAATAAAAAATTATATATATATATATATTTTGTAATGCAAGCTCCTGGGCTGTTGCCAGCACCATGTGGCTCTTTACTTCTGGAGTGGCTGGCTTTCTTGTTCAGGCCCCTTAAAGAAAAGAAGAAAAATAAGAACAGGAGTGCCACAAGTCTAACACGTTCAACCCCGACTGGAATTCTATACAATACAATAATTGCTAGACTCATTAAAGGTCTATTTCAGGGACACTTCAGGGGGTGAGTCACTGATTTAGTCTGTTCTTAAACGCCTCAATTCAGCCTTTCATCCTTCTGAGGTCGATAAATGAGTACCAACACAGGTTGGGTGATATTGGGTGGATATTCCTTCTATATAAAGCACTTAAGCATAAGTGCTATATAATAACACATCATTATCATTTGGTCATGGACGTCTGCTTGCATTCACAGTAATTTGATAATATGGGCCTATACACACTGATCTTAACGATACATATGGCGATCCATTCTTGCATGAAATGTACATCACATTATAGTGATATCGTAACCATATGTTTTGTAGTGTACAATGCTATGTGATGCCACTTCCTGTTTTATCAACGGGTGAAAGGTCGTGTTCCAACGCTTCCCGCGATATCCCTTCGGGGTGGGGTCAAATGACATCACTTCCTGTGATGTCATCAGGGATCAAGGGTTGTCTGGTGCCACTTCCGCTACCCCTGGCATTTTGGTGAAATGATGTCCCTGCTGCAGGCATGTGATCGATGTGGCATTTCTCAGGTGCTACTACTCAGTGAAGGACCCGTCTCCTCTGGAAGAATACAAGCATGGCTTTAATGAGGGGATAATGGCATGCTGCCTTGTAACAGTCCACTATCCTGATGTAATGGCCTGAGTGAATCACCTTGGTGGGGGCAGAGCAATGCATAGTCGACAACCCTAAAAGCGCCCGTTTACCTTGCAAGACAGAGTTGTGGTGTCTCCGCTGCACCTGTGTTAGTGTACAGCAGCCAGGGAGTCTCACATTGTCAGGTCAAAGTCCAATCAAATTCTTTGTTTCCAATGAATCATACCACTATTTTTGTCAATTGTACCAACAGTTTTTTTAAAGCTTTGTGTTATTTTCTTTTAACTGAGGGAAACGTATATCCTCTGCTGAAATTAAGACGAATGGATCCCCTGCTCAGGGTCTGCGTGAGTGAGGTACAGGTGTGGCTCTCTCTGCAGCAGGGTCCTCTGTTTTAATAGCATGTGACGGTGTGGGCCATGCAGTGTATGTCAAACCTCCAGCTGAGTGAAAGCCGCACCCAGAGTATTTTCCAAGAAAGAAATATTTGTGGATGAATGGGCCTTTTGCGACTTTTTTTCAAATACACCTTTTATGAACGTGTACAGAATTGCCTGCTAAGTGTCTGTTTAATCATGCCGTGTGCAATGTTTTGAGATACAGTGTACAATCTCTACATAAAACATGCAAAGGATCACCACTTGTGACCACACTCGTCACTGCAGAGCACCAAGCACAACGACGCATGACATGTTACTGGAATTTGCGTAATTTGGCACATGACAATGTGAACGTATTCTTTGCATATTTAAAGTAAGGAATCATAAAACTTTTTATAAGCACATTGTAGTGTGCTGCTTCTCATTTTTTCGATGCATCTTGTGCTAGCTATCCAGCTAACTTTCTGGGTGATCAAGTTATTCATCTAGCTGTCATTGATTTCACACTATTTGACTTATGCCGCAAGTCTATGCTTCTTTTATATGATGCCGATGAGACATGGAAACAAGCTGGTTCTAATGAGGCCATAGGCCCCTCGGCGGCAGGCCGAACCGGTCAGTAACGGCCCACCGCCCACGTTAAGGGCTTGAGCGAAGCAAGGGTCCCTTAATGAGGGGCGGCGGTGCCGTAACCCGTTATCGACAGGGTATATAGTAAAATGCAAAACTCTTCCCCATTTCCACTGTATGCTAGTGTGTTTTTGTTTTTCTTCAACTTAGCATTCTGGAAGGGGGCGCTGGCCAATCAAGATGCTTGGAACGCGGGCTGTATTGTAGCCTGCGCTCATTTCCCTTCCCTGCTGCCTGTTCCCCCTCACCTTTCACCACCTGTTTAGTTTCCTACGATGGGAGCTGACAGTGTTTTTAAAAAATGTTTTAAAAAAAGAAACGTATCTTTGCTGCACGCCCCGGCGCCGCGCGGTGCTGTCCCCAAAGACTAGAGCGGGGAAGTTGTTGCTAGCTACTCAAGCTGCGTAGAACACAGGCTTATACCATACAATACAGCCCGCATTCCGAGCATCCTGATTGCCCAGCGCCACCATCCAGGGTGCTAATTTTCAGAAAAACTAAAATGCAGTGACATACATTGAAAGGCTGGAAGAGTTTTGCATTTTTGATATTGGACAATAAAAGTCTATGGTTGTGCCACAACGTTGAGAAATGTCTGTCCTATTTACACACAGCTCTCTCAAATCTGCTTTGACAAGTGAAGGTTCAGCACAAAATAGGCTGGAAGAGAGGCCCATCCCGCAATTTAAAAGCTCACCTAAAGCCGGCCCTGCCTTTGAATTTGCTGGCACACACAGAACCTCCGCGCTCTTAAGCACTTTAAAGCCACGTAGGGCTCTATGTAAAATAATATACATACATTCATTTAATTAAATAAATAGTCATGATACAGCATGTTCAGGCATGACTGGAAGCCCGAGGCATATATACGAGCCAGCAAATGCCTTATATTGAGTGAAACACGTTATGATGCATTTGTACTAGCGATTTTTTTCTTGTGCACCGTATGCCCCAGACAGGCTGGGGACCGAGCGCCAAAGGAAGTGATTTTATTGTGTATACACGCATAAGATCAATATTTCTTTTCGTTTAAAGTCAAACACATTTCGATTGAAATCAAAGGATCTCTCCAGTGCCATACATCACGCATGTGTTGTTTACAAACCTGCCTGACAAAGCTACTGGCTGGAGAGGGCGAAAGAAATCCACGCTTCACCGTTATGCGGGAATAATTTGCTGAGTCTACGGTGCTCATACGCCCTCCAGTGGTTAAAGTCGAGAATGCCGTTTTCATGTAAACAGAACCCTTCAAACTATTTGTATTTTTCTAATGTTTTAGGTTTTGTTAACTCACTTTGTTGTTACGTCTACTGTTTTCCGTGAACATAGATAAAGAAGTCCAAACAATTACACAGGTATCCCACTGACCTACACAATGGTGTGTATGTTAATATACATATTATGGCCTTGGTTATTTAGGACATACGCTTCCATCTATAAATAACTGTCTAGCCAACAGTACAATGCCCGGGCATTAATCTGGCGGTATGTCTTCATGTCCAGCTGTAGATAAATGTGAGGTCATTACTGACTGCCGCCTGAACACATATCTCCCTGCTTTTCCAGCCACCTAATAAATAGCGCCGGAGAACACACATGTAATGCTGAAGGGGACACACATTTCTGGTGATGGAACATGTCAATGTCTTGGTCCTGGTAAAGTCCTTGCATCACAAACTACTGTTCCCTCCTTTTTCGAAAAGAGCTGTTAACACATAAATACAACACACAATGCATCGGATTTACATCTTTTATTTGTTTTATTCAATTCAATACTTTATTGTAGATGGTTTAAAAATCAAACCTCTACAGTACATTAACATAGAAAAGCGCCATGCAAATCACCTCATACATCATGTACATTTCATATAGACGATAGAATCCCATATTAAAATGTCCTATTAACATCTCATAATAGGAAGCAGGTAAAAAAAAGAAAAAGAAACATCTCGCTGTCTATATACATTTAAAAATATAACCCACTTCCTATTAATACAGATTTCACAATTAAAAAATGTAACAACTGCCAAAAATCACAGCTACCGAGCCCCTACTCATCATGGTTAACCACAGATTAATTTGGAACAAATGTGCTAAAAATGTTAATGCGCTCAGGGCACTCACTATTCTGAAGTAGGTGTTAATTACAGAGAAAAGTCATTTTAAGGCTTAACTACACTTTTGGTAATTAACACCTATTCTCATGTTCTTGGATTTTCCAAAACGAGCACCATAAGCGCCACTTTCGGATCCCGTCAGCCGGGTTGCTAGGACTGGCTATTTCAGGAACCGTAATTTAGCATGGTTATTCTGGTGTCACTCATCCACATTAGCGACACTGTAAAAGTATTGTAGAAATACGGCTCCTCCTTTGGAGGCGGTCCGCTTTCTGCAGTTTCGCTATTATGGCAGAGGGACATCAGAAGAGCATGGGACTATCCAAAATGGGTTCCATGTGGTAAAATCGCGGGAAAAATTGCTGCGGTTACAAAATATTGCGGCGAAAATGCTGTGGTTTTGCCGCTACAATCCATGTAAAGGATGCGGGGGACACCCCCGCAACGCCCAGTCCCCTTAAATGGTATAACGGGGTTCACCTTTACCGGGTCAAACCACAGCATTTTTGCCACGATTTTTGGTATAGGCGACATTTTTTCTGCGATTTTATCACTGCATACCTCAAAATGTTGTGCTGTTGGATGCTGAACCAGTGCAGAACAAGGTAGAAATAGGTGCTGCTTTATGTGCATCTGACTTGTGCCTGGTGATGTAAAGCAGTTCATCGTTAGCAGCTGCATTCATATGCATACGTTTTTGGGCAATTGAAATGGGGGTGTGGGTTTGGTACTTGCATGCCAGGGGAGTGATTGGAAGGGTAAGGGGGACTGGCATTCTCACAGCAGTCCCGTGGTTTTCATACGTGAAGGAGAGAGTTAACTGGTGCCATGAGGGTGTTCTCGACAGCACTTTCGTTACATTGTGATTTTCATGGTATTTAACGAAAATGCTGCAGAGAACTACACTGCCGTAAAGTTCCTATAGGACAGATTTCAGACAGTCTACGACACCTCTTGTGTCGTGCACTGTGCGGACGCCCAGGACCACTGTTTAGCATACTCACTGCGCCTAGATGAGAATCCATCCTTGAGAGAGCAATTCAGGGGAAAATAGCCAAACATGTTTCAGATTTTCAACAATTTCATGGTTCTTACATTAACAACAAAAAGACAAATCCTTTGAAAGGCCTTTCCTTATGCATATGATTTCTTTTGTGCACAGTACATTAAAACAGAATCTCACTTATTCATTCCACTATCTCACATCTGGAAATTTAAGTACATACATTTCTGCAACCCCAGCCCTCTTATGGACTAAGCACAGATGTCCAAACAACTTGTTTCTTACTAATTGATCTCCAGTGGTAATCCAGTCCCTCAAATGTAAAGCTACCTTCTCCTTCCCAGGGTTTGATACCCAGATTTTTCTGTCCAATTGGAGGCATAGTACACCCCTCTGCATCCCCTCTTAGCCTAACCTGGGATTGACGGATGGCCTAGGGGGCTGCAATCTACACAGGCTTAGATTGGAGGACCCCTAATAGCAGTATTTCTTTTTGCCCTTTATGAGGCATATTGCACTCATCTGTGGTAGGCGTTGGGACGGCTTAAGGGGTTACTTGCAACATGCTATTTTCTAGTGCAGGATCACAAGTCCCACAGAAACTTAACTTGCTAGTTGCGTAAGCCTGGACATGCGCTCATAGAACTGATCTAAAATGACCAAATCAGAGGAAGTATATCCCTAACTAGCCAGATGTGATTGGGCAAGTGAAGATTGCACTGATTGATGTTTGCCTGCCTGTGGCCTTCTCTGAGAGAAACCACTGGATGGATTTGCATCTAAGTTGCAAAAGCGTTTTTTCGGAGAATGAGTGCTTATACATAGTTTTTGCGACGCCCCATAACAAGTCAGGTCTATGTTCTTTGGTGAATTCATTTTTTATGGATTGGAAGTTCTAAGCTTCCCAATAAGTGTTCTTCCTATGGGGAGTGCAACTTAACCAAAACTAAAGAGTAGCCACTGCAAAGTCTGTAAAAATAAAAAGCCAATACATATCTCTACTTTTAGTTTCTAATACATTCGCCTATTACAATATTAACAAAATCATACTTAGTATGAAAGTTAGAAAATCCTTACAAAATAAATGTGAAGATGAAGTATGCACTGAAATGGGAGAGTTGTGGGAACAATGAATTTGTAATGTCCCTCGCTCAAATGTTGTGGATTTCTGAATGGAAAACTGGGCTAATTTAATTTTTTGTATTCTATTTTAGGTTTTTAATCGTCCTAGGGTGTCTAATATTGGCCATTTTGACGACATTCAAGGAATACGAAGCGGCATCAGGAGACTGGTTGCTGTTGTTAGTAAGTACATTGCAAATATTCCATCTTTTGCTGTGTCTTTGCTGTTTGATGCCCGATGATGAATGCTCGGCAATAAATGCATGCAAAAGTGGACCAATCGCGTGTGGTAGTCTTTGTTTTAAAGCATCTTTTATTTTGTTAGTTTAAAAGCATAATATTCATGTACTGCAGACTGGCTTGGATGGGAAGTTGCTTAATTGCTTATCGAAAGTAAAAGCTAAATAAAAGAAGTTGCATAGAAGAATTACTGGAACACTCTCTGACCTTTACCCCTTGAGAAGCAAAGCCACCTCCCTTCTTCTCCATTAATTTGCTGCTGGTCACAATGACTTCTAAAAGCTAGCCATTACACTTTTTTGATTACATTTTTTTTCTTCTATGCAATAGCGTTTTTTTTAAATTATTTGTTTTTTGGTTAATTCATCAACCACGCAGTATGGCAATATCAGACTGAAGACAGCCGGGATACCTTACATCCGCCTAAAAAAGATTGAACTATATATTCAGATATAACCGAGTGCGCTACAATCAACTACTTCACTTCGTATATGATGAGCCTAGGAAGTCATACCAAAGATGCTTAACAACACAACATAATTATTTATCAACAGAAATGTAATATATATCAGAACGTGTGCAGATGACACAAGAGGACTTATGGCCTTGAAAAATACCTTATACTTGAAACATGTGTCGGCCATCTGTAGAGCTGTAATATGAACATGTGCTATGATAATACATATTACAGTGAATTCAGATCATGGATTGATCTGCGGATTTCATAAACATTGATTCTTTACAATCAAATTATTGTTTAGTAGTAAAGGCGCATGATTACCGAGCCCATTAACTTAAAGATTCACTTTCAGTTGCCATTGCAGTTTACCATTCATTTTGTGTGCTTAATTGCAGCCTTGAGGTCACCAAGTAGTAATAATTCATAGCTGCAAGAGTGCAGCTTTTTCTTGACTATTCATTTATAAATCTGACACACAATCTACATAATCCAAAAGAAAAAGAAACAATAAAATACAACAAACAAATATCAAAAAAGATCCATCTTGAAGAAAGAAGCTGAGGACAACCACAAGGTGTGCAGAAATCTTTGCAAAGTCGTGCAGATTTTTGTGCTATTTTTACAGAGCTTTCCTGCTAACGATCTGAATATAAGGAACAACTAGGAGGGTCTAAAAATCAGCAGCATCTGCCATTTGAAGAGAACTTGTCAGGGTAAAAGATCCAACTCGTATCTGAAAACACTTATGGCACGGAGATTGGTACATTTAGTCCCGCCTCCATATTAAGCCTTATACATTATTTAGGATCTCCCCTTAATTAAATCTGTGTTCTTGAGTCCATACACTATGGTAGGTACCACTTTAGCCTTGTAATATTTGATTACTGGCATCAGAGAAAAGCGCCCATATTTTAAGTTAATCATTTTCATCTGAGCTGCAAACATAGCTGTGGATTCTTAAGTAGATCAAATTTATCCACCAAGTACAACTTAATATTATTTATATACCAGGAACATCTTGTGGCCTTCTTTGTTTGCAAAAATCTTATTATTTTTGATTTGACATTGTTAATAAAAAGATCCACTCCTGAAATCTGCAAATAGAACATTGTTGACCAATAGGGGTCAGGTCCAATAGACCTATGTTGTCAGCATATGCCAGCCAATACATCTTAAGCTGATCCAAATGAGGGGAATGAGTGTACTCCAACCATGCCTCCCCCCAGGTCTGAAATACACAAATGAAACCACTGCCGGGGGAGGGGGGCGGGTATGCATCCCTCCCGAGGCCCCGGTGCATCTTCCTTTTAGCAAAATGATTGCCTGCATTGTACAGTATAGAATTGATCTCGGATACTAGTGTCTGAATACAGTGCAATTAGAATACCTATAAGATTGGGGGCATTCCCCATTTTCCCAACTTTCCCTACACGATCACTCTGTTAACACTGTCAAAGGCCACTGACAAATCCATCCAAGCTACGTATACTGGAGTTTCACTGCGTGTGCTAGCCTGGTCTTCAAGAAATCTCAACAAGAAACAATTTAAAGATGTAGCTATATTTTTTTGAAAGCCAGATTGTAATGTATCTAATATCAAATTAGATTCTACAACTAGTACAGCAATTGGGTGATAATTATTGGGATCTAACCGATCCTGTTTCTTAAAGATTGGAATAATATAAGCTAGAGACCAAGACTGAGTCAGGATCCATTATTGTAATATCTGCTTAAAGAGAGTAGACAATATCACTGGCCAAAGATACAGAAAATCTTTTAGACTATTATTAAAAATGCCATTTGGCCCACATGCACCAGAATATTTCACTTTAAGAATATGACCTTCTATGTCCTCAATATTAAACTGAACAGTCCAAATAACAGATGCAAGGTCCCACTCCAAGGACACAGATCTTTGTCACTGAGCATGTAATTGCTGATAATCCAATTAGACTCTAATATTGGATTAGGTTGACTTGATTTGTTTCATATTTACCTTACTTATTAAATTCACAATAATTGACTGATTGATGGGTATAAAGTATCTTTAGAATCAATTTGATATCCATCTGATACACCTTAAGTTTATGAAATTGTAACCAATGTTTGCTGCTTTGCCTAAGCTTCCTACACATTAAGGCCCTGTCATCATAAATTACCTCTTTTTCCAGTCATCTTAAATCATGTCTTAATTCACATTTTCTTCTTTGGACAACTAGATTAAATACACACTAAAAAGTTGCTAAATCCTGAATAGAAGTTGGCAAAGGACCAGTTGTGCATTCCATAAGAAAATTGTAAAATGCGTGGTTAAAAATATATCTATCCTCTGATTCAAGCTTAAAGCGTTATAGAACAGGAATAGACAATTATTAAAATGACACATCTCCCATGGTGTACAAGAATTCCTGTTTTTGCTACATGCACAATTAAATCGGCCAGCGTCTTCTGTTTTGACTGTACCTTCATGCTTACATCAAACGTTCTCATGAGAAAATTGTGATCACTCTAAGGGGCTTCAATTACATTTCATTTGGAGCACCATTGAAATAAAAAGTGGGAAGGAAAGAAATAATCAATGATCGATGAACTAGAATGTATGCCCCAAGTTGCTTTACTTGGCAGGTTACCCTCTATGTTCCCATTTATCTTTTGTAAAGTTCACATTTCCAATAATTAAGCTCAGTGTTCACCCCACATATTATATTTGTTTAGTTAACTCATGGGTATGGTCAGCTAGTAAATACAGCCAAACATGTTTAAAATCACCCCCAATTAATAGCAACTAAGGATCTTCATCACCCAACGCAGACTAACACTTTACCAAATAAATGCACATATCTATTTAACTAGGGCTGGGTGGAAAACAATATTACAATTAAATTATAATCATTAACCAATTGACAGCTAAAGTACACAGTACTGGATCAGAATAACGAGAATGGTCGCTCCGAAGTTATTATGGAATGCCATAAGGAGACCACCCCAAGGTCTACCTCTCAAGCCCCTTACACCTGATTGTGAAATAATTGGGAACTCATCAGGAAAGGAGGCTCATTGAGCCATACCTCTTGTACGACAATTATGTCAAAATCCATACATGTGGGTGAACATAAATCAACATTAAAAACATTTGAGTGACTATATGAATTCCGGGAAAGAATGTTTAAATTCTGTGAATTAATGGCAGTTCTAACACCTCCCCACCCTTGCCTCAACTGGTTTCAAAACCAGTAGTCTATTTGGAATTAAGAGGGTTCAAGGGATGTTTTAGTCAGTTCTGTGTTAGATCCCTCCCTGACTAACTCATCTGCATAACCTCAATGTCATGGAGAGAAAAAAAGTTAATTTCCCAATACAATTCACAATTTGTTTTCCACATTCAGTTTATCCAATCATCAAACAAATCATACCCTAAAGTTAAACATTTCTTACATTCAGTTATCAATATTTCATAAATTAGGTGACAATGGATGTGCAGCTTGACATAATACATTCTATGACTCTGTGAACATTCAACTAAATCAATATCACCAGATGTTATGGCACGTAGATTTGAATTCCCTGCACAAAAGACAATACGTGACAGTGATTGAGGACCACCTGCTCCTTCACAAATGCTTTTACATTCAAACTGTGGTGTGAAAGGATATTCTTCAACCACTAAGAAGATGGATTGACAGACCTTTTGTGTTTACGAGTGGAAGTGTGAGCATGTTTTGCAGAGCAGGAGAAACCAGTTAGAGTCAACGGATTTGGGACCATTATGCAATGACCCTGGCCTCCTCATCATTATTGTTTAAAATTGCGGTGAGGTCCTGTTCCAACCTCACCTCGTCCTCAAGACAATCCGTTATATCATTGTTTTATTTGCAGCTGAGCCCCTCAAGGAAAAAACGTCAACATTAAAAAAGAATCCCGGGTTCCCATTCATGGACAATTGCTTTACAGATGTTTCTTCTATAAGGCCTACAGCAGCCACTTCCTGCAATAACAGGGCAGATGCCCTTAACCTTTTCAGCAATCAATTTTCCCTCACAACTAAGCAATGGGAATTGAGGACCAATTCGAGGTGGCTCCTTTAATAAAGCCACAATTTTCTAGAGTTGTTGCTCAATAGATCCAAGCATTGAAGTATCAAACTAAACTTCAAGATTAATGTTGTCCTACAATCTTACAGGAGAGTGCAACAACAGATTTAGGGCAGAAATGCAATTGGGGGCCTAATTTGCATACTCCTGTTTCGATTGAAATGGCGAATTTAAACAAGGTGAACATACAGCGCCAGTCTAGTTAAATGAAGGCTCATCTGACATCAGAGAAATGAAACAGCATATTCAGCACGGAGTCGTTAGAATGATTTGCAGTATTGCTCTGAGTTGGCCTTGGGGAATCATTTTTAGAAGATCCACTGGAATACAAAGCTGATGAGAATAAGCCAGAGATTCCTTATAAGCAAAAAGAGAGGCTGCTGAAACCACTGTTACCTCTATTAAGTCGTCATATGAAACCGTTGATCAAATTGTGGTGTTACTGACATACTTATCAGCAGCATTAAGATAGTCAGTGATCAAGGCTTTTATGGGCGTGGCCAGTGTGGAGAGTGAATCTGTCTCAGGAGATACAGCATGGCTGGTGAGAACCGACTGGCATACTTGAAGGGACCATAGGGGGGAAGACTTATCGGTACATGCAATTTTGATTTACTGCACAAATCCTACATGAATAGCCAGCCAACTGATATAGGAACACTCACGCTCACACCCCCTTGGTCCGTTCTCCATCATGCTTCAAACTGCTCCCACCTGCAGCACTTTGCTGCATGCACTGCGCGTGAATGCTCCACATGGGCTGTGAGATTAAAGATCTGCCCGCCTCACACTGAAATGGCTCCACCGGATTCGGATCGTGCCCACTCACACACGGCTCAACTCCATCTGCAGCAATTTGCTGTTCGCACTTCACGAGAATTTAATAATGATTAAATTAGTTAATGCTTCATTGTCAATTCTAGGAACATGCTCATTAACATGATCATACATTTCTGAAAAAATGACCCACAATTCTTGATGCGCCAGAGTCTGGACTATCACTGAATTGTGGTACATCAATATTGAAAATCGAAGGGTTAAAAAATAAAGTCCTATAACATGTTAGAACATTTCTCCAGCCCCCTAAACTTGAATCGGTATTTGAAAGATGCCTTTATTGTTGGGCAGTACATTTAATTCCTATGGATTAGATGATGTAATTCTTATCGCTATTCTCTTCATATCTCTCCAGACATTTACTTGTATTCAACTAAAAGAATTGCTATTTCTGTAATCGCTTCTGTCTAGATTCGAAGTTTGATGTGCCTTGTGTATTATGCTTGCAGTTGTTAGGGGGCCCCTCTCATCTAGCGGGAACCTTTTAAGTGGCACCAAGGAACTTATACGAAGGGGAGGGCAGGAGATCTTATGAAATCTCCTTATACCCCTGTACGTGGCTGAATTGGGATCTTGTGGAAGACCAGGCCGAGGACACTAATCATGTATCCGCTCCACCAGTCGCACTCCCCGAATGGATTCCTGATTCTGTGCCCATGGTGGGTTCTCTCAGGCCTACAGACCAATTCAGACAAGAAACTAAGTTCAAGTGCCAGTGACAAGAACTAGGGACATTTTATTTGGGGGCTTCGGGGGGATGAGAGCTTGATTAAGCCTCTTTTCCAGGACTGAGCATCCAAACCATGAATGAGTGGCACACATTGACAGGTTGCTCCTGTGAGTCCAAGCGGAAATGAGTTCAGCTGAAAAAAAGTCTCAAAGTCAGGAGAGATTTAGTTGTTCGCTTGAACGTGAATGCTAGAATGAAGACCCTCACAACTTAAAAAATATTGTGAAGACAGGACCTGTACATGCCTTAATTGTGTTCACTGTAAGAATTTAATTACACCCCTAGTGTATCCATGCAAACACTGTCAATGCCGTTACTCTGTTGCAGTATCCAAAGTGTATGGTATCATAGACTGTTTATTGCATAGAAGTTCTGTGTGGAAAAGCATACAGTATACCAAGAGAGCATTGGCGATCACAAATCCAACATCCATTGAAATCATACTAAGTCATGGGTGGCACAACATTGTATGACGACTGGACATTCCGTTGAGCAATTAAGGTTTTGAGCATTTCTACATGTTGACAAACTCCCAAGAGGGAACGGCTATGCCGAAAAGGACTGCAACAGACCGAAATGTACTGGATAGACTTGCGCAATTCATTATACCCGGATGGAATAAATGAAGCATGGATCATTCATTGTCTTCATTGCTAGTGGTTGTGTGGCCGAGTGGATATGTAAACGTAGCTTGCCCTCTGGCATTATGGGCCTATGATGAATGGAGTGGGTGGGCTTCAGAGATGGTAGGGGCTGTTGAACACCTGGAGGTATTTCATTCACATGTGGTGGGGAGGTATGAATGCAGCCGCTGCCATACTATTTGCAATGAAGGACCTATTAGATTAAGCATTCTCACTTATGGGACATGAACTGCGGAAGGATAGGAAATGGCTTTTCATTGTTTAACGTGTGAGAATAATTGTATGGGTTTGTTTGTGGTGACAGATGGTATGCAGTCTTTATATCAACAACGTTATGAAGAATGATCTTGTATTGAATATTTTATAACGAAACATGTTATGAAGAATGCATTTAGGGGTGGGGTAAAGGGTTGAATCTTGTGGGGAAACGGTTGGGCTGGGGTTTAGGGGTGGGAAACGTGGAGTTTGGGGTGGGACCTCCCAAAAAATAAAAAGATACATTTGTTATATTTTTCGTTATAAAATATTCGCTATAAGTGCATTCTTCATAAAAGGATTCGTTATAAAGACATTTAACTATGACAGATCTGTGGAAGGGCAAGGCCGAAACATTATTTCATGCCTGAACTGGTAATTGATTTTCAGTTTGGATTTAATACTTTTAAAAACAATGTGGAAGACATAGATAATATCTATATAATTTTTTTTTTAAGAAGTTTGGCTGTTCTATTATTTTTGCAGAACATTAGGAGGCCTCCCTCTACTTCTTTGAGTTATCTTTATACAGAGATCTCAAGTGTGTCCATGCCAGGGGTGAGATAGCCATCCAGTCCCTTTTTTCCTCCCTTGGAATGCTGGTATTTGTAGTGCTAAATGGAAAATGGAAAAGACAAAAAACTATACGTCCCAGAATCCCGAGGAAAAAAAACAGACAGGATGGCTGCCTCGCGAAGGGGAGGGAGAAACGTCAGCGCTGTGCATTACATTTCAAGATGTAATAAACCTTAGACCCAGGCCTGGGGGGGGGGGGCAGTGGGTGACTTCATGTTCATCTTTTCTGGGTAACTCCACCAAGTTTGGCGGTGTTGTTGCACTAAGTGCTTGCTTGCCAAGGTAATACACATAATACAGTTTATTTGGTATTAGATTGAAAAACAAAAATAAATGCATGTAGCCTCTGCTGGGATGTATTGCTAGGAAGGATTTTACACGAGAAAATTGTAGCATGCCATTGTTAATAGACTTGCTGCCCTCAGACGACGGAAAAGAGCATCGCGACTCCGAGGCAAGTCAACGGCCGCTTGCTGTGGGTGGATAATGGCAATAGACTTGATGGATGCGCCTTTGGAAGTCATATGCGAGGTGAGTAAGCGGCTGCTAGGCATTGAGTCCCCTGCCTACCTTGTGCCATGGCCACTACACATTTGAGCAAGTGACGCTGCAGTATTGCAAAGTTTCATTTGGAGGCCCTGAGAACAGCAGTGCCTTGTATTAAGTCCCAGGGAACTAGCCACACTATTTCCTGTGACCCAAATACTCGCTTGTCGTAATTTCTGATCTGTATTCTTCCCATGTAAATGCTGTGCTATCGCGTCGTGTGTACCAATGTAACTGTATGCAGCAGGGTTTCTATAGTGCCTACCTCGTTGGGAAGCGAAAGGGTACTGTATAGTAGAAGGGGGGGCAGGAGAGGGAGGCAGTGGGTGCAATAGAGCCAATATATTTTTGAACAGTAGGCATTTGGAGGCTGAGCAGGTAAGGGGCACATGAGTTCCTCTTTGGATCTCTCTTACCCTGCCCCATGCCTCGCCCCACATCTTCTCAGTCTCTCTGCTTTTCCCCCTCCACTGGAATCCCACGCCCAGATTTTAAAGCCAGACCATCAGTTAGCCTGCCAAGGGGCATCTCCCACCCGTTCTCTACCCCTCCCTTACTGACCACAATCTACAACCTGGAAAATATCACACACACATACACAAATACAAATCTATACACTGTTTGCATGTCCATGCAATGTATACCTTTCTATATATGTTCCTGAATCACTATGCCCTGTCTGTATCTCACTGTATCTCGCCTACGCCAACTATTCCTGCACCCAATTTAGGCATCCATCTCCTATTGCGCCGGGGACGGTCTCTTTTGTCTGCTTTTGCACCCCATGTATATCTTTTCTGTTTATCAAATGGCAATACTGAGAACACATGCAAACACTCTTTCCCTCATCCAGCTGAAAATCGGCACAAGTTGAGAAGGGTGTGAAAAAGATTTTAGAGCTTTAATTTCCTTCCAAGCACTGTGGAACGTCCAAGCACGCATGTCTGTCCCATGCGCCCTGGGCTAAGGAGACCTCGAAGATGTGGTGACATTTTATTCACCCAATGATAACATAATGTAATTTTGGAAGAATAGTACACATTTACTAGCTCTGTGACAAAACAACATCTGACAGTCTTTTTGTAGCACCATTTATCAAACACAAATATTATCCCCTTAACATTTTTTAACACACATATTGTTTTTTTACAGGAGTGAGTGGTCGACCAGTGATCACAGGCTTATGATGAAATTATCACCATTTATGCTATATGTAATTTCGGAAAAACCCTTTTTAATGAGGTGTAGTGGACAAAATATGAGTTATAAAATGGCCTAAAAATCTGGATTTTCCATGTAGAGGTTAGATATCTGATGAAAATAAACTTGCAGCTGCTATATGCGCACGTTGAGAGGGTGGCACGTCTTGCATCTTTACTGTGATGCAGAGTGTATTACCAGGTAGATTGCCTTTCTTTTCTGTGGTGAAGCTGCCTGTTTTTAATGGATTTATGTGGGTGTCTTCATCAGTGTTGCAAGTTAGGGGACCATCCGTCATTTCTTGATTTTATATTTTAAATAAAATGGAATATTCTGCCTATTGCTGTCTCAGATTTTGGGGTGGGATTGTCGTGGTGTGAGGATGATTAGAACAGGGATATTACTTTGTAAAGTAATCAAATGTTAGAAATGTAGGTATATTCCATAGATTAATTAGTGTGAGGAAAAATGTGGAGGTGATTCCATTAATACCACTGTTTTGTGGTAATGGAATTACTGCTGTTTTTCCTGCACCATAGAATTATAATATTTCGAGGTGAAGTGGATGATTTACCTGGAGGTGAGCTGGACGTGAATGTGCTACTTTACCACCAAAAATCAGTCGATTTACCACACAGTAATTACGCTGGTGGTAAATCCACCCAACATCTCCATGTAATTCTATGGACTCCAAAAATGGGGTATTATTACCACTTGCAGCACCTTTTGTGAATCGTGCGCCAAGTATCATTCATAGAAAACGTACTGTCCTTGCTCAGTGGTCCTCGCCCTCCAAGACTCTGCTAGTGGGTACCTTCTGTCCTTCTGTGAAAAGAAACAGAGTGGGAAAGCACTCAATGCTGTCTCTAGTTTACAGGGCACCACACCATTCTCCGGGATTCCCATCGGTAGTAACAATCTGCTCTTAGACCTTTCTTGTGCCTACTCCTACTTGGTTGTGTAGAGTCTCTCACATAGGTATTGAGATGATGCTTACACTGTACCTTTGCCTTATGAGATGGAATGACTACACCTGCTTGTACTACTTGTTTTGCACTAGTCGTCGCTCCCCCAGGCAAGGTGCTTATGCAACTATCTTCTCTGCACGTATTGTCCTGCTCGATGTGTATTGGGCTTGTCCTGCTGCCTCCTCCATTGCACTTATCTGATCCCAATATGTTCCAAAGTTTCAGAAAAAAACATCTGACCCTTCATTGTTCCTTTTTTGTAGGCACTACGAAGTGGCTGTGTCCATGGCTGTCACCATAGAAATAACTGATAAATGCAATCAATTAATAGCACTCAACTAACCACAATATATATATTGTTAACCCAAATATTTATTTTTTCCTTTATAGCACATTTTTTATTGAAAGTGTTACACGATACTGAGAGGTTTTGCAAAGTCTTCCATATTCCACATCATTACGGTTATTTTCAATTTTGAAAATGTTGAAGTTAATTTAAAATTCATGATCGGTATTTATCATTCGGTTTCACATCCTGTGAAAGTAAATACAAATATCTACACTAGATATAAGTCCCAAGAAAAATCATTTTCTATCCTTGTAAAATTAGCAGTTGTTTCTTTTAGATAACATATTTTGCCCACATTCTACTCCACGGCCGCTCTGCTCGCTGCCCATTCTTGGATGCATTCTCATTTTCTTCATCTTAATGCTGCCAAAACTGGGGTTCTGTATTTTCCTGCTTCTACTATTCCTGTTCTGCTCCCTCCTTCTGCCCTCTCTCTTCCTCCCTCTATCCTCCGTCTGCTCATAATCTGAACATTATCTTAGATTCCTCTCTTGCCTTTTCTCTTCATATTTGCAACATTCCTGTTGCTTCCAACTTTACAATATTTGCAAAGCTCGTTCTTTCCTTGCTTCTCATGCCACTAAGTTACATATTACATCTCTTGTCTTCTCTTACATTGATTACTGCTCTACCCTTTTAACAAGACATTCTGCTTACCAACTTGCTCCCTTGCGCTCTAGCGTCACCTTGTCTATTCATTTTCTCTTTGGTCTCTCTCCTAGTACTTATATCTCTTTTTCTCTTCCATCACGTCCTAGGCTCTCTTTTGGCTCTCTTTTGGCTCTCTTTTGACTCTTCTTTTTTTAAATGTCCTCTGCATCATCTTTGCATGCATTCACAGCCTTGTTTCTCCCTATCTGTCATCTCTAGTCCCAAACTACAACCTATCTCATTCTTTACATCCTCACTATTTCCTTGCAGTTCCTCAACCCCCTATGCCCAATTCCACTTTCATTCATTTTCACTCCAGGCATCCAAGCATTGGAATTGCTTATCCCTATCTATTAGGTCTTACCCTTCTCTTTCTGTATTCTGCTCTGATCTGCCTCTGTCCCCATCATTTTTATCAATTGATTATTGTTAACCTTGCCTCCTTTTCATACGTGTTCCATTATTACATTTTATTTGCAGAGCTTTGGTGAAATAGCTATACAAATCAATAAATACCAATACAAATTACAACTGAGATGCAGATTATGAGGATCCCTTTGACCTCTCCAACCTGCACCCTCGTTTCTCACCTTGTAAGTGCCATATTCTCAAACAAGACTTTCAAGGTGTGGGAAATGCTTCCTGCATGTCAAGGGACATTGCCAGTTCCCTTATGCCTAAGTAGACATTAGATGTGTTCTTGACTACTAGGAATACACTGTATAACTGACCTGACGTGGAGGGGGAGCTGTGCCCAGCCATCTAGCTCACACTGGATCAGTGATCACATTTACAGTGACAGGCCATAAAAGGTCCTAAAAGACCTGATACTTGAAATGCAGGTTTTATATTTTCACATCCAAATGGAAATATGAATGCTCATGCCAACTAAGAGCTTTTCTAATGAAGTCAGTAAAATGCTGCCTGGCGTCACTGACGACCGCTGGCAGCATTGCACATTCTCCGAAACCAGGTTTCTTGCAGTGGCACCAAGGTACAGGTCAAGGTGTGCAGTGAATGCTGCAGTGGACCGTGCCTTTCTCTATGAATCAGGGCTCAATTTTCAACTAAAGCCATCGCACCCGAGATGCGCCACTACCCATATTCTGCAGGAGAACTATTTCACAGCGGTGGAAGTTTATACCGTGTGCATGTTTCGTCCAAACAGGTTGCCCCTTGCTCCTCCAGAACCATCAAGGAAAATATTGCCACTCTCGCCCCTGCTCTGGCTGATCTCTGCAACCACTCCTTTGCTACTGGTTCTTTTCCATCTTCCCTCAATCACTCCCTTGTGCACTCCCTCTTAAAAAACCCTTTGCAGACCCTTCCTGCCCCATTTCCATCACCCCCTTCCTGGGAAAACTGCTTGAGAAGCTGGCCCTCTCCACAACTCAAAGCTCATACCGAACTTGTAGTCGGCCTTCATGGCCACCAGTATGCATTCCGAGCATCCACAGGCACGGAAACTGCACTTCTGAACACTTGTGAAGAACTGCTTGCATCTCTTTACTCCAACTCACCTGCTGTCCTCATCCTTCTTGATCTCTCTTGTGCATTTGACACAGTGAACCACTCCATCTTCATAAAAAGGCTCCATGACTCCCATGGCATCTCACAGTGGGCACTGGACTGGCTTACCACCTTCCTAACTGACCGTTCCCCCAAAACCATTCTGGGCCTTTTCTCTTCCCCTTCTTGCTTTTCCACCTGCGGTGTACCCCAGGGCTCCATTCTCTTGCCCTGGCTCTTTAACGTATACCTCTCTCTGCTCGCATGACTCATATCCTCCTTCTCCCCCAACTTCCAGTGCTACGCTGACGAGACACAACTTTTCTTCAAACATCCCACTGACGCCCTTGCACCCTCCTTCATCCCTGACTGCCTCTCTGCCATCCAGGCCTGGTGCACTGGCAATGACCTCTGACTCAATGCCAGCAAAACAGAGATTCTCCCTATTGTGAACCTTGCACCATACTTCTTCCCTGCACTCTGGCCTTCCTCCATAGGCCTCCCCGTCCCCCTCCACTGAAGCTAGAAATCTCTAAGTCATCTTCGGCTCCTCCCTTTCCTTCATGCCTCATATTCAGGACATTGTCAAGAAGTTCCACTTTCAGCTCTTCCTTCTCAAAGGGACTCTACCCTTCCTCACCTTCCCCCAGTGACTCAATGTTACCTGTGCTCAGGTTCTCTCCAGGCTAGACTACTGTAATAGCCTCCTCCTCAATCTTCCTTCCTCCACCCTGTGACCCCTCCAGCTAACCAAGAATAGGGCAGCAGAACTTATACTTGACCTCAAGTCCAGGGCCTCTCTCTCTCCTGCCCTACAAAGCCTTCATTGGCTCCCGGTCTCAGCAGGAATTAAATTCAAATCCCTCTGTATCATCCACAAGGCTTTCTGGGGCCAGGGCCCATTCTATCTTCAATGCTTCCTGACCAAATACTCCCATTCTAGACGCCTCCATTCCTCTGGTACCAACTCCTTGCGTTTTAATGGCTTTGCTAAACAAAGAGCTGGTAGGCGATCACTTTCCTCGGCTGGCTCCCTTCTGTGGAACAGCCTCCCTCTCCCTCTGCATCTTGAGAATGACCTCCTTAAGTTCTGGAAAAGCATCAAGTCATTTCTCATTACCTCTTCCATCTCCTCCTCGCTTCCCTGCTAATCTTACAGCAGCATGGCTGATGTGCAGGGCCCTTATGTGCCCTTGGGGCCTTGACCCACCCACATATCTCATCCCAGCTGCTGTATTTCTGCTGCACTTACTTGGGCTCACCCTACCCACAGGTGGTTGCACTTACGTTCTTCTCCTCTTAGCACTTACCCTGAGCACTTCTCCATGAGCATCAAAGCACCTATCCCTCACCCCTCCTACTAGGCCTTCTAAACACTCACAAGGCAAGTAAGTGTGTTTCCCTTTCCCTTTACTCTCATTATTTATTTATGCTATTAATTCAATTATTTATCCTTGCTGTAATTCATTGTCTACCTTCCCCTGTCCCCACCCTGGTGGCCCTCTGGGTGCTTTGAAAGAGTTTTGCTAATTGTATAAGCGCATAACAAGTGACCAATACAATAAAATTAAATAACTAAAATGTGTAGATATTAGGCCTCATTACGGGTCCGGTGGTAACCCTGCCGCTGCTACCGGCGGGGTGCCGCCGGACACGTAAAGAATTATTGGTGCCTGACTTCCCGGTGCTACCGGGCTATGCCAAGTCTGGCGGCCGGGAAGCCAGGCGTCAGCAATTTCTTTAATCCCCATTCCCGTAGAGTCTGGGGACACAGAAGCACCGGGACTATTCTTAACGGTGGCAGTGCTTCTGTTACGGCTTTGCCTGCCGTGACCACTGTGCCCGGCAGGGTCAGACCTGTCGGGGCATAGCAGCTCCGGCAGGCAAACCCATAGTTTGCTGGTCCGGAAACAATGATGCGGGTAAGCTTACAGGCAACGTTGTTTCCAGACCACCAAACCTAGAAGGAGGCCCATTGTCTGTGAATCTGATCACTCGCAGAATGCATCTGTATCCTCCAGTTGAGTGTGTGCCCTCCACCCAAGTGGCATATAGAGCTAGTCTAAATCAAAGGGGCAGGTGCTTGCCTAATGCTGAGATGTCCTAAGGGACCAAGTACAAGTGTCTCACAGGTCAGCTCAGTGAAATTCCATGAACATTAGTTAGATAAGGCACTGATTAAAGCGAGGATCTTGTTGACATGTGTAGTTAACACCCCCTCCACTACTCGTGAAATCTGTTTGAGCTCATGTCCATCTAGCTGAATAGCATGTCTTCCACAGTGTTTACATGGAGTTGACTCATTTCGCACATTGTATAGGTATGAAAATGCTTCACATTCGTAGGGTGTACATGTTTGCAGTGTACTACCAACGTCTTTTGATAGGGTAGTGTATCATCTGCACAAGCTACAAAGGAAGAATAAAGTACAAGTCTTCACACAGCACTGACATAATAAAATACTGAAATGTTGTGGGACCATTGCATCGTCCCAAGGGCATATTTTGCTATTTAACAATATTCGTTTCTCCAGCCATTTCTACTTTTCAGTCTTTAGTATCACTTAAAAGTTCTTGAAATAAGAAATGTAAATTTGCCAATTCCAATCAGGTAGACAACAAACAGTACATGATGCCTTTTGAAGTTCCAAGTTTGATTGTGTATCCATGCCAGTAGCCGAATATCTGCTATTTCAGACCCCTTCTTCTCTGGCTGACCAAGTCTTCATTTCTGGTCAATATTCATATATTCAGAACGACACATCTCATTGCTATGTTTCTGAGAACCTTGCAACCTTTCTCATCTAACAAAAACATCAGGGACCTTATGCCGTAAATGGGTGGGATGTCTGCTTGGAAGTATGTGGGTCTACTGGTAAGCAGTATGTACCACTCATTACACAAGCCGCACAGTGCTGCCGGATGCCGCGAATGTTGGGGTTTTCTCCCCGGGGGGAGTCTGCACCCAATACCTTTAGGCTTATGTAGCAGATGGTAAAGTACACAACACCCACGGTTAGATCAGCCAACAGCCTGCCAGAATAAACAACCGCTTTTGTCCGAGGCTGCCAGTGGACAGAGAGCGGGTGAGGCAATATTTACATGGTGAGAAGTCCAATGCAGTTTTCACTCCGCCAACTCTGTATGCTAATTCTCTTTTACTATTGCTGTAATATTAAGCACATCTATTTATCATATGCTAAACACAGTTTACCTTAATCAATTGCTGTTCACTCCATTATTGCCTGTTTGGGAATGTCTACTCAATATATGTAAAAAAAACTATTGAGGCTGATTTACTTAGTTAAATGAGGAGATTAAGTAAGACAACATTTACTAAGCAAAAAAAGAAAATAGTGTGAGTAGAACTTAAGCTATTCTTTGGTGGAAGCGTAACGTACACTTATTGGGGGTCATTACGACCCTGGAGGTAGCCATGCTGCTACTTGCAGCATGGCTACCCCCATTCCGGGTACAGGGTCCAGGTTCCTGGAATGGGGAAATACCGGGCCATTCCGACTTTGGAGGGCCCGGTATTTCCCCATTCCAGGAACCCATCCCCATTCCCATTCGAGCCCCCATAGGGCTCAATGGCAATGGGGAGCATGCTAACAATGGGCCCGTTAATGACAGGCCCGTTGTCAGCATGCTGGTCCCCTCGCGAGACCCGCAAAGGACGTCTGGTCTGACCAGACGTCCAGAGCGGGTCACGCGAGGGAACCTCGTAATGAGGCGGTAGGGGGTTAACAGGGCCAGCAACTCTACCGGCCCTGTTAACCCCCTACCACCAGGGTCATAATGACCCCATTGTGTAGCTAAGTTAATCAGTCCCACATTTATATGGCCCAAATCTACCAAGGAAAAGGAGAGTCGTAAGTCCGATTTGTGCCCAAAATGAGTCACAACTTGCGTGGAGGCAACTTACATAAATTTACAAAAAGGTCATGCGACCAAATATAGACAGGCGGAAGTCAAGAAAAAGAGAGTATGTCAGAACGGACGGAAGTTGCACAATGACAAAAGGCACAAATAACCCCAAAAAAACATACAATTCAATATCACTGCAAAATAATCACAGAAAAATACACACCAACCGCAATCACCACAAAGCCATCCGACAGAGGAATGTATACACACATCCTGGAACACACCACAGAACACATGATGCACACCTACTACCACATCATAGGTCGAACAAATATAGTGATCCCATAAAGGAACAACACCCCCATGCCAAATACACAAAACATCAGCACACAGACACACCTGAACCCCACACATGCACATGTCTGCAATACCTCCCACACAAACAAGAACAAACCAGTGAAACCAGCAATGATGCACATCAGCACACACAGCATGGTGCCACACATCCAGATGTAAGGGCACACAGCGCCACTCTACACCCCCATTCTGGGAGGGCGTGTATTCCTGCAATTTAGCGATAGCACTCTACACACAGTAATGGCATGATGCTGCTGTTGCAGCTGCTGCTGCACCCCATCCGAGGAGGAGACGGAGTGAGTGGGTTTCCTGCACCAGAGTCACATTCTTCGGCATGTCTGACACAGAGGTCTACGGAATGTATCGCTTCCCTCTGCACATCATCATGGACATGTTGTAGGAGTGAAACACCTGGCCGCCCTGCACTCCTTTTCCTCTTGCTCCTTCCATTGGACCAGTAGCATCACTTCAGAAATCTCACAGGCCATGCAGTCACGCGTCCTGCACCAGGCCATGGCATGCAGCACATCATGCATCCAGTGTCATGTCCACATGCCCTCAACCCAGGTCAAACAAAGGCAGGTGGTGGCTTGTGAATTTTATTTGGTGCACTGATTCCCCTGGGTCACCGGTGTCATTGACTGCACCCTCGTGGCACTATGCCCCCCCCAGGATTGAGCGCACATGTACCGGAACTGGCACCCATGGCACTCCATCAACGCCTAACTGGACTGCGATGCCGGTGTCCTGTTCATGTACATGTACGCCAATTCTCTGTGCTCTGCCCACGACAACCACATATTCCGGCTCTCCAGCATGTTTGCACAGTTGGAAGCTGTATACTACAGGGGCATGTGGCTAATTGGTAAGTACTGCAACTCCCACCACCTTCCACCACACACACAAATCCACATACAGGTGCACAGGCGCACCAGCACATAACCATTGCAACATGTGCGTGACAACATTGGTTCCCCACAAAGACAAGTAGCATGGATCTAACACCACACAATCAGGAATACCCAATGCGCACTGACACCATTCATGCCCTTCTTCATGCAGGTGATGCCTGTCATCCATTGCGGCCCTACCTCATGACACCCTACAGATGGGCCATCACCATGCAGCAGGAATGGTACAATATGGCATACAAGGCCACCAGGGGCATCACTGAGCTGTTCATAGGTCTTCTGAAGTCAAAATCAGATGCCTAGACCACTCTGGAGGTGTACTTTTGGACAGGCCATATGTCATGTGTCACATCATACATGCCTGTTACATCCTGCAGAACATTGCAGTGCGTAAAGGTGTACATGCAGACCTAATACCTGACCTGAGGCCAGAACCACAAGCCAGCCACTGACCCAGAGGGGGGCCAGCACAACAGCAACACGAGTGAGGGAGAAGCTGGTCAACATCTCCTTTGCATAAGCATGCATACAGCCTGAAAGGAACAGTGACCGCACACGAGACAGTGGGCCTCATTACACGGTAGGCGGTAAGGGTTTACTGTTTACTGGTACCGGTAAGGGCACCAGTACCGGTAAACCCTTACCGCCTTACTACGAGGTCCCTTTGCGGGACCCGACCTTAACGGCTGGTTTTACCAGCCATTAAGGAACGGGTCCGCAAAGGGACCTTGGTGCTAATTACGGTACCGCAATTTGCGGCTTCCCCATTCCCATTGAGCCCTATGGGGGCAAAAATGGGAATGAGGAAGTGCCATGGTCAATGGGGAATTACCGCCCCGCTCACCTTGGAGTAGGGCGGTAATTCCGCCATCCACCAAGGTGGACACGGTAAAATACTGGCAGCAACCATGGCGCTAATATCGCCATGGTTACCGCCTACCGTGTAATGAGGCCCAGTGTCTTTAACGAACACACCCATCTGCCTGGGACAGAAGTCTGGTAATGCCAACACATAGCAAACATGCAAACCTCCACACACACAGCCCCACAGTGAATGTAAAAGATATGGACATATGCCTACAACCATTCCTCCGTGCCACTAATGCACATCCCCAAAAGTCCCATCATGGAAGGTCATGTAGTGAACAATGATCAATAGCAACTCAACTGCAAACAAGAGCGCACAAACCACCCTGTCACCCACAGCACCACTGGACTCAGCATTAGCGTCCACATGCACACCCACACCACCACACAACCACAACAATAAGCAATTGCGCACAACACAAATTCAGTACACTCCCTCAGAGTTCAAAGACTCCCCAGTGCCGTAATCAATACACTACATCGGAGGACCAACATGAACACATTGGCCAACTTGTCATGCCGTGCATAAAGTGGAGTATACGCCATCCTCTGCTGAACATCCGGCACCCAAAAGTGCACAATGGACACCTGGAGAGTGGAAACATGGATAGGATGAGTGTATTCCAGAAGCATATCACCAAGGAAAAGCCAGGGAATGCAGAGGTGATATGAGGACCAGTAACCACAGACCAGAACAAGTTGCATGTCAGTAAGGATCCACTTATTCAACCACAGAGTACACACAACTCATGATGCTACTGCAACGCTGCCCTCAAGGGCATTTATAGTGAGGGCTGTGGAGAACTGCAAATGCTGATGCACACCGCATTCAAGAACCCCATAGCAGGCGGGCACAGGGGGGAGAGGGAACCACCTGGAGCAACCTTGACACACGTACTGCACCACATACATCCACCCACTGCAGATTACTCCACTCCATAAGAGTGCAAACCCACATCCTTCAACCCAACCTGACAGCCCATGACGAAGACATCAGCAGTGTGAACATTAGTGCACCTACCTCAACAGTCTTAGGACACTGCCCCAGATCACCTGTCATAAAGTTCCTTGACACATCAAGCAGTAGGACCACATGGAATGACACCACTCCCCACACCCTGCATGCACCTACCACGCCTGCATAGCCACCCGGGATGCATGTGAGTGAAGCAGCAAGTAGTCATGTGTGGGCAAGAGCAGCAGCGGTTTATAGTGAAAATGTGGACTGCAAAAATGTGGACTGCAAAAATGTGGAAAAAAAAAAGTCGAATGTGTTTTTTGAAAAAACATTTTTTTATGGGGGTTTCCCCCCCAAACCCCCTGTTTATATTTACTAGCTAGACCCCAGAAAAAAAAAAAAAAAACACATTTGAACATTTTTTTCCACCTTTTTTTTTCAACATTTTTGCATTCGACTTTTTGCAGTCGACATTATAACTGGACACCAGCAGCAGCATGAGCAACAAACACCATATACGACACGCAGACAACTCCATGGCGCCATGGGGGACTGTACACCTTTATTGCAAATCTCGCACATCGCTTCACAGAGAAAGCACACGTGTGTTGTCACCATACATAGCACAGCATGTGAGCAATCATCCCGTTATGTCATGGTACATGATCAACAGGAAGCTGCCAAACACCAGGTGAATAGCCCGCACGTATTGGAAATATCCCTCTTCGGGGGCAAATATTGTGCAACGTTGACAGACAGTAACAATGTATCTGGAAACAAGGAGAAGGAAGGCACAGTCATAGCCCTACATGGGATGTCATAACCTATCCCTTCCCACAGCTTGCAGCAAGACGCATGTATGTCGCCATTCTAGTAAAGAAGTGTGCTAACGTCACATATAGAGGTCCTAAAGGATAGATTCATGACGACATCCCTGCCCTCTGTACGGGTTCAATGCTGACCTTGTAACACATACAGGCAAATGTTCATGCAAGAACTCACAATGCAAACTGTTTCTCATCGTGGGACACACGGTTACACATATACTCGCAACATACCCACCTGCATACCAAATGTATCCTGGTGCACAACAACCTGATATCCAATGTACACCCCTTCCAGACCCTATTTGGGCAAGAAACTAGCTGGACGGAACCATCTGCACATATTTATAGGCATCCGGCGAAGGACTCTTGACCCCCACATATTCTGAGGAGCCATTCTATGCCTGACTCCCCCTACTCTAATCAGTAGCAGTAGGCTGCAATGAACTCTTGCAGAAGAGCCTTTCAACCCACAAGGTTGCCAGGAACAAGGACCTTATCGTCATTGCAGGCAGGTGCAAGGTCAGTGTGTTCCCCCAGGATGTAGGTAGGCCATGATAGATTTGCACCTGAATGCATGGCACCCAACTACCTCATGCCCATAAACCACTACTCCTGGAATACCATGCATGTGGCCATCTCTCTTGGGAACACACCATCACTGCAAATACTATCTCCCCATGCATGGACACCACAGATAAAGATGTAGGCCCCATGTCCATACCCATCCATGGGCATGACAACCACATGCTGGTGTATGCCATTTCAGCATCGACATAGCGGAGTGGACACATTGCTTCTGGCACAGTACAACTCAGACAATACATGTGGGTTCCCATGTACATCATCACACAGTCACACTGATGAGCCAAGCAAATGTGGTCATGTCGGGGAATTAACATACATGCCTCCTAGGTGAATGACTCACAACGCCATGCCAATGGACACACCTGCCATGAGCATGTGCAAGGTCAGGGCCTACAACATCCCACACAGCACAACCTACATGGCCACATGGCGCACACACTTCACAAAATGAACACGAGTTGTGGTCTGTGTGCATACATGTAGTGTTGTCTATGTGCCGGATTGCATGGATTTTTCTTGTGCTTCGTGTCTGGGATGCAGAAATGGGTTTGTGCACAGGTGTTTGTGCCTTTCATGTGAACATACTTTCTTTTATCTTCCTAGTGTGCACCTTGTTTGCTGATTGTCGGGGGGCACGTGTTCTTGTTGGTGTCACATGTGTAGTGAGGTCACTGTGTGTGCTCTGTATGTTTTTGTCTCGGTATGTGTTGAGATATGCCTGTGTCACAGTGTGTAGTGCTTGTCATCTGGGTGCTGAGTCAATCCTGCATTGTGTTGGCTAGGTTGACATTGTCAGAGTGGTTCTAGTGTACATGAAACATGTGGTGTATGTTCTGCAAGTCTGCGCTGTAATGTCCGAAATGGGATATCCAGCATGTAATGTGCACGCGTTGGTGGTGCACTTTATGCCTGCTTTCACCCTTTCTTGTCTATGTGGTATGGGCGTTTCTGCATGCGTGTCAGTTATTTGTGGGCGTGTTGTGCGGGTGTGTCTGTTTTTGGTGTGTGTGTCCATTCACTAGAGGATCTGTCGGTGGGAGTGTAACTGTTTTGTTGAGCATTTCAGGGCATTGTGTGCCGCAACGTGTGTGATGGGCATAAGGTGTACATTTTGGAGGTATTTACTATGCAAACACAGGTCTTGGGAGATGTGTGGGGAGTGCCGTAAGTTAAACTATGACGTTGGTGGTGTAAATGGCACAATGCAGGTATGTGTGTGGATGCGTGCAGTGATGGCTGGGATGTTTGGCGAAAGTGTGTGAGTGCACAGGAATTACATCTGTGAGTGTTATGTGCACATGTTCGTCATGCTTGTCTTCAGTTTTTACTTGATGCGTTCACTTACATTCACTTACATTGGTGTGTGTTCTGCTGAGGTGGGTTATATAGGGTATATTTGGACATATGTGCTTTTCCTTAGTGAATCAGGCTTGACTTGCTTCTGTTGTCGTGCACAGTGCAGGATATGCTGGATTTCTGTGTCTGACTTTGCTGATTTGCCTTTTTGGAGGTAACTTATACTGCACATAAACCTTATACATATAGAAGTTATAGTGTTGTAAATCTGGCCCATATTTTTATTAGGCTGGTTCACAAAGCTTACATTACATGTAGAGGTCCTAAAGGATATACTCATGATGACATCCCTGCCCTCTGTATGGGTCCGGCGCTGGCCCTGTAACACATACAATGCACACAGTTTCTCATTGTGGGACACACGGGTACACACATACTCGCAACTTACCCACCTGTAAACCGAATGTATCCTGGTGCGTAACAACCTGATGACCACGGTGCACTCCTTCCAGACCCTCTCCAGGCAAAACATTTATCTTTCCCATCTGCAACGAAAAGCAATGTCATCTTCATATTACAGATTCCTCTTACTGCTTGAACAATGGCTTCTCAAACTGTTAGAATTAATTAATTCATCTCTTTTGTAGGTGGGACCGGGATTCTAACTTGTATTGCTCTGCCTAGTCTTACTTCCAAGTCAAACGTGTTATCCCTGAGATATTCTCCCTGCCCAGAATATTACTATGAATCCAATAATGGTCTTCATTTTGTTTTGGTTTTCTCAAACATTTTTCCCAATGGAGTATTGTGTTGCCTGAAACGTCAAGACAATCTTATTTACTAATTGTGTATGTGTTCATGTTTGGTGCTGCACCACATTCCGAAAATACCTACCTTACAGTTCCGTGAAAGACACAATTACTCTGCTCAGGTTTCCAGCTTTGTTCTTTCTTGATGACATAATGTGCCCTAAACACTACAAAATTGCAGGTTTAAATGGAAACTTCCTGCAATCGCTCGCAGCTGTGACACAAACCTTATTCTGGTAGCCTATATTTGACTTGTGTTCTTAGCCACGGATGACTTGGCAGAGATGCTGTGATGGACCGGCAGGCTTGACGGATGGCGAGGGGATCAGTGCACCCATTCCGACCAGTCGAGGCAAAACCTGTCGCCAAGTCAGCATCTAGTAACTTGCATGCCTTTGGAGCTGGTGTTGGATATATGACATTAGACCAGGGGTCTGGAACCTTTGGCCCTGCAGATAGTGTGTACTTCAGCTCCTCCCAGGCCTAGCCATCATATTCAATAGTAATCCAAAACATATGGAGAGCCGCTTGCACACCCCTGGAGCAGTGGAGGGAGACCAATGGAACTCATTGCTTTTTCAGATGTCTGAGGATCCATTCTTGCTTTCCGTGCTCTATTTACCATCTAGTTTCACAGCTATAGATTTCCTATGCTCCACATCTGTAGATTTGACTACACCTATCTTGCGTGTCATAGGCTGCTTTAGGTGTCAATAGATTGCCGTTTTGCAAGTTCTAGCTCGGTAGATGTTTAGGACTACAACTCCCATTAGCCCTACCCAACAGAGTCAGTGGTGAGGGAACAGTGGCGTTGTAGTGCAGAACATTCCAAGAACCGACGGTTGCAGACCCCTGTAAATAGTCCTAGTGCACAGTCCAGTTTATTTTGAATTGTTATCTTGTGCTGGTCTGTTCCCCCTCACTGTCCAAAAAATAAAATACGATATGATTCCAACAGCTCCTTGTAATTATTGGAGGGTGTAAGCTACTGATTGCAGCAGCTGCATTAGCCGGCACATTGTATATATCTGTTTTTTTCTTACGCGATTAGCCCTGGCCTAGTTGCAGAAGCAAATTAGACGCCAAGCTCTCAAAGGATGCATTTGTGAAGTAGTTCAATTGCTCCCCTGCTATTCGCTTGTTTCTGGGACCCAAATTACTCCACGTTGCTCGAGGCAGTTGTGAACTTTTCGAATAGTGCAACTTAATCAGCAGCTCAAATAAATTAAATGTACCGGAAAAAAGTCTGGAAACACATCACACGGTACAGATCACAAATGGGACTTCAGGGAAAAAGATGGCAGAATCATATTTTTCTTCAAGGCCTTTTTACTTAATTCATTCAGATGGAACAATTAAGCTCTTTTTCTCTCTTTTTTTAGTGCCGTCATAATTTCTCATTCCAGTTAGAGGAGATTGTAATATTTAAAGGGCAGTTTGTAGGGAGTCACGCGACACCAAAAGGGGTAAGATGGAGCAAGGAGCGGCACAGCCACTCAAGATGAACAGTTACAGATGCATTGTCCCACAGAGTTGGATTCTTACGCATATAATGGGACATCTCCCTAAAGGCAGCCAAGCACTTCACATCGGTCGACATGTATGTGTCGAGACGTGCATGATGGTTGCAAAGGCAAACAAAGGTGAATAGACTGTAGATGTGTATACAGACCCATTAAGAAAAGTGTGGCTTGAGATGTGTTGCTTCATGTGTAGTTCGGAGGTAGCAGGGAACTATGCTGCACATCTCCACAGGGTTTGAAATTGCTGGGAGCTATGGAGCTCCTGCTTCTAGTCGAAGAGCCTGGTTAGCTTGAAACCAACAGCTACCGGCGGCTACATTTGGCTCCCTGGCCAACCGGTGCCTAAATAAACGTGCGTATGTGACATTAGCTTTGAGTGCTTGGTAATGTTAATCAAGAAGTATTAGGACATATCTTTTACGCCTTTAAACATAATGTATCATACATATTAGGCAAAAAGGGAAAGTGTGCATCTTAATTGGAGTTTAGATTTGCAGTGCACTGTGCGCTCGCTCCTGTTTCCCAGGCAGTAGCCCCTGCCACTTGGATGATGCCCGACACCTAGGAGCTTGTTTTAGCTCTTGCACATTGAATCCTAATTTTCGAACCCTGTCTCCAAAATCCATGTAGCGAACAGTATAAAATACTTTGTCACCACTAGTAGGTTCTGTGTCAAGTAGTACTGCACACATATTCTATGTATGTCTTTTGTTAGATGAAGTGTTGCTCAAAAACAGGTCCTCGCCTCTTCTATGGGAATAACATTTTCATCCTCAGAAGTGCATCAATACAATGGGGGAATGGCTAGGTATGTGTGTACGTGTGTGTGTGCGTCTCTCTGTGGGTCTGTGGGGGGGGGGGATCTTGCACTATTGATGATGCAAAGCATTGTGAACCTGCATCAAACTTGGAGGAGCAGCCACTGTACATCTTGGATGCAGAGCTGATTTACGTTGTTCAGACATCTGGTGCCCTTAAGCATTTTAGCTGGTTGGATTTTTCATTTCTGTATCCTTTACAGGAGAGACCTTGATATACCATCCCTTTACCAATGGCCGTGTGGAATGTTTAATCGGACCCTGAAATGTATCTTAAGGAGGTTGGTCTTTGAAGAATGTAGAAACTGGGACAATCTGATCCCTTGGATCGCTTGACCACTTGTTGCCTTCCAGAATTAGCCACAATCTTCCATGGGTTTCCCTCCCTTCAAACTGTTGTACAGCTGGAAACCCTGCGATGTGCTCAATCATGCATGAGGAATCTGAAGGACCAGACAACCGACAGATAGGCTACCATCCAATGGTACAGAATATATGTGTATACATAAAGTGTGATCAAAACCTTTCTGCAAGAGTATCCGGCCAGAATAGAAAAGGAATATAACAAAGGTGCCAATCTTTGGTGCCAATCAGTAGTTACATATCTACCAAGTGGGGGACAAAGTGATAGTATTACTCCCAACCTCCCATAACAAACTCTTAGCTAGATGGCAAGGCCATATGTCATCTCATCTCACCTATAAGGTACAGAAGCTAATCGATGAAGCCATCTCGGTTATATTATCAGAACCAACTGAAGGCATCGGGGTAGAAAAGTAATTCACTACTCCTGCCTGTATGTGCCAAGAACACACTGGAGGCCCCTCTACCAATCAAAGTTCATGGGGTTACCTTGCAAGTTGGTCTCCCCACAACCAGCCATCATGAACTCCCCCGATTTATAGGGAAATACCTGGTTGTTTTTTATGAAGCCTGAATGAGTGGAGGGAGTCGTCCACAAATTCCCTACAACCATAGGCAGTTGTATACATCTAAATCCCTACCAGGCTGCCAGAGGTAAAACATCAATTCATTAAAGAAGAACTGAAAAAGATGATAAACCTCAGTGTAATCTTGAGGTCCTATATCGAATGGTCTTCACCCGTAATCTTTGTCCTAAAGCCCGAAAATATGTGGAGATTCTGTATTGACTTCAGACATCACAATGAATTATCAAAATCCGATGCCTATCTGATGCCCCAGATAGATGAACTGGTGAATATATTGGCAAGGGCAAGCTTCATCTTTACTGTTGGCCTGACTAAAGTCTACTGACAGGTGCACCTGGAGGAAGTACCCAAACCAAAAAGCACATTCTCAACTCCAGAAGGCCTTTTTCGGTTTACCATACTGCCATTTGGCTTTGATGAGTCATCTGTTACCTTTCACATATTAATGGACCGGGTTCCAGCCCCATGTCTGTCATTTGGTGGAGCATATCTTGACAACATAGTCATATACATCAGCACATGGGAAGATCATCTCAAGCACTTAACTGCCAGATGTGAATTGTGTAGTGTCCATATTACTGACTATCCAGCCAATTGTCACTTGATATTATCGTTCATGAAGGGCTTGGGGTTCCAGATCCTAAATGGTCAAGGGCTACCACAACAAATCAAGCTAGAGGCAGTACAAAAGACTCCAAGACCAATTACCAAGAAGGATGACTGTTCCTTCCATAGCCTTGTAGGCTGCTATTGGCAATTCATTCACAATTTCTCAGATAAAGCCAGAAATTAATGGACAAGCTTATCAAGAGTCATTATAACATCATCTCATGGGACCCACAGGCCCAAGAAGCCTTTGCCAATATAAATAACACTCTCTGTAAGAACCCTGTGGTGGTATGCCTTATTTTACAAAATAATTAATCTTAAAGACAGACGCTTTATCCATTGGTCTCGTGGCCGTTTTGTTTCAATTCAGGAGGGAAAAGAGAAGCCCATAATGTTCATCAGCAGAAAGCCCTTTCCACATGAAAGAAACAACCCAGTGGTTGAGTTGGAATGTCTAACTATAAAGTGGGCCCCTATAGTTTACTACCTAACAGGACATCAATTTGAACTTATCAATGATTATAAATATAATTATAACTTGCTTAATACCAACAAGTAGTTTCTAAGCATGGGATGGGGATTCAAAGCTGTGTTGCGCCGCTTTGTCTTGCGTTAACTCTGAGCTATCCTTCCTACACCCATGCCACATTGGTCTGGATGGCAAGAAATAAAGACCCCCAACCCCCACATCCTGGGGTGGTTCTTGGCTATGCTGCCATACTTCTTTTGAATCAAACATTGGTCTGGGATCTAAGAAGATAATGTAGACTTCCTATCCCGGTCTCTTCAGGTAGGTAGTTGCCCCAGGGGGACAAGGAGGACTTGGAAGAAATATTAGAGGTGTGTGATATGGCCAGTAATATGCCTTTATTAAGAGGGGATGGGTAGCCCTCTCAACCTGGCGTGCAAGACCTAACATGGTAGAAGCCAGAGCCAGTCCCATCCCATGACAGAAGAGCCTCCAGGCAGACTATTCCTGCTGTCAGATTGCTCTGACCATAGGCAAGAGAGATAACTATTAAGCAGAGAAGAAGAGAACTCAAGCAGCTACAAAGAATGCTGTGCGGCGCCCCAGGACACCAGTGAATGATGCACTCCAGAAAGTGCAATGACGCTCCCCAGCATGCACTACTGAAACCGTGTAGCTGATCATCTTCCCAACAAAATCAGGGACAGTCTAATACATAACACGGACTTAGCCACGACTCGGCCCCCTGACACAAATTGGAACACTTTCCGGCACAGACCACCCCTGTCCAGGCACAGCAGACCTGCATAGCAAAAAGGGGTAGGATTACACGCATTTTTATGTATTCTGGCCACTGTAACACCTTCCGGTTGGGGCAGGCTGGACGAGATTGAACAGGTGAAAAAGACCAATGGGAGAAAAGGGGGAAGGATAAGAAGTGAAATAGGAAACAGGATGGTGTGAGTTGTTCGGGTGAGGTGAGGGGAGGAGGAGGTGAAAGACCAAGAGACCAGAAGGAAGAAGGATAGTGGACTGGAGTGTGGAAGCAATTTGCAGAAACGTTGAGGTATTTGTTAGTGAGAGCAAGTGGTACTGTGTTGTGAGTGTGCTAGTAAGATGATTGAGTGAGAGTGTTAGTGAAAGAGTAGAGGGTCATGATGTATAAAGTGTTCTGTTGTCTCCCGCAGGAAGGTCCACACTTAATAATAATAATAATAATAATAATAATAATAATAATAATAATAATAATAATATTAGAAATGAGGGGAGATTAGTAGTGGAGTGGAGAAGAGGGAGTAGTAGTTGAATGGAGAGGGGAGAGTAGTTGTGAAGTAGAGAGAGGAGAGTTGTAGTGGAATGGAGAGGGGAGAGTAGTTGTGAAGTAGAGAGAGGAGAGTTGTAGTGGAATGGAGAGGGGAGAGTAGTTGTGAAGTAGAGAGAGGAGAGTTGTAGTGGAATGGAGAGGGGAGAGTAGTTGTGAAGTAGAGGGAGGAGAGTTGTAGTGGAATGGAAAGGGGAGAGTAGTTGTGAAGTAGAGGGAGGAGAGTTGTAGTGGAATGGAGAGTGGACAGTAGTTGTGAAGTAGAGAGAGGAGAGTTGTAGTGGAATGGATAGGGGAGAGTAGTAGTGAAGAGGGGAAAATAATAGTGAGAGCGAGAGAGAGACATCCCAGGAGGAAAAACCAGGAAAGAATGTGAGTGGGGTTGAATGGAGGACAGTAGCACCAGGCTGAAGCAGCAGTGATCGCCCCTTAGAACTAAGCAGTCAATAATGTAGATTCAACCTAGAACGTCCCTGAGGGAGGCTATATAGATAAGGTGAGTGCCTTTAGATGCTCACTAACAATGAGTCGGAACTTAGATAGTAGGGATTAACAAGCACTAGTTACTAAACTGGGGAATAGGGATGCCTGCGTCAGGACGGGTATTGCTTCTTCTAGATGGGAAATGAAGTGTCTACTCTTAGAGCCCTTCCACAAATGTTTTATTTTTAATGAAAACCCTTGAATTGTCTCTGGGGGTTTGTGTTGTCTGCTGAAGAAGAAACAGGATGTCTCTTTGATGGGCGAGTGAAACGATAGTGATTAACAGGGCTTAGTGGTTAACAGTGTTGAGGGTTGAGAGGTCTAGCTGGATCAGAAGCCATGTAGAATATGCAGAGGCTATTATCAGAGTCTCAATGACAAGCTGTACAGTTGCAGATTTCTGTCCTGCACTGTTTCATCTGGATAATGTTTGCAGATGCTCAGTGTTCCTCAGAGTTTCCCTTACATATGTCTCCTTCATTCGACAGCTATTCATCTTTTTGAAGTGATTTCTTTGTAAAAACAAATCCCTGGTCTGAATCCTGGACCATGCAGAAACCTTTTATTTTATTTTGTCTATTACATTTATATAGTGCGCCTATCCCTCTGACATCTGAGCGCTTGACTTGAGAATATGGTTACATATACATTTCTTGCTTGGTTCTACATAGATAGATACAGTATCAAATGAGTTACAGTATTGTATACAGACATCAGGTGCTTGGTAATGTATTGCGTAATTAAACAGTAGCAAAAGTCTGCGTCTCAAGCCCCAGTTTGCTGTAAATTGAGCAGGCGCTAGAATTCACATTGGGAATGCAAGGTAGCTAGATAGTACAATAGATAGATTCATGGCTCAAAGAGGACCTTCAGAAGTAAGAATAGTTTCTGAAATTCATGCAGTTAGCCAAATCCTCTTTGGATAAGAATACCCACAAATTACTTTAGAAAAAAGTGCTCCCAGGTCTACTTGAGTGCAATATGTCAGGGCCCCTTTTGCTGCCTCCCCCCTTGTGCCAGCATGCGTCTTTGCAGACCACCTTCTTCTCATGCCATACCGCTTTAACATGATGCTTGCCAGTTTCTTTCTTCTTTACTAGAGCGGCAACAACAGTGTATGTGACCAACAAGAAGCATTACAGGGAGACCGAATGCCGAGAACCCCATGGTAGCAGCAGAGAACCCTCCATCTCAATGGCCAAACAACAGTTTCCCAGTCTCCTGCAAGGTCCGTGTGACTGAGGAACACCAACAGAAAGAAAGGATCAAACCCTCAACACCTGCACACAGCAGCAAGAGTAGCACTAATGCAGCTGGGTGATGTTGGCAAAGTTTGCTGCCGGCTATTCCAGGCCACCAAGGACTTGTAAGGAAGCCAAAACCCTTCATTCACTTGGGACCCGCTAACACAAACAGAGACAATTTGACCTTCGGGCCAGCTCACTATTTGTAACTTCACACAACATATCACCAACCTGGGTGGGAAAGACGGGGGCAGACTGGCCAGGGAAAGCAGACCAATCGCAGGAGGATGCAGGACCAATCACGGGAGGGAGAGAGGAATATAAGGGAGCACCAGGAAGCAAGACGTGTGGATTAACCTGGTGAGGTTAGATGAGGAGGAAGTGACAGACCAAGAGACCAGAAGGACCGAAGGAGTGATGGAATGTGGAGACGATTTGGAGGAAGATGATGGATTGACCAGTGAGCGAATGTGCTACTGCTGCGTGAGTGTGTGTGTGGCAAATGTGGTTAGTACGATTAGTGTAAGGAGTGCTTGTGAAGTGGATTTGAATTTATTGTGCCCCTAATAGGATTTTGTCAGTTATGAACTCGTCCCACCACAGGATTGAACTATAGTGGACTGGAATATTCCTTTTTGTAATACATCCCTACATCAGGGTGCAACATTTGCACTCGCCCCTAGCCATTGTCTAGTGATCTTGGTGAGTCAGAAATGGTGTGCCCTGTCTATTAATTATATATATTTGATTGAGTTTAGGTTAAACCAACAAAAAGTTAAAATCTACAAACATTAAAAAAATAAAGTTAAATTAACAACATAATTTAAATATTATAAATGCATTTATAAAAATAATTATATTAAAATCAAATATCATGTTCATGTTAACTTTAACTTACCCCATGTTTGTTTTGTAATATTTAGTTTTGGTTGTAAAACGTTTTTTAGTGAAGGTGGTAACGTTAAGTAACTCTGTTTTTATTTAGTAATATTTACGTTGTGTTATTACATGTTTGACAGAGTAGGTGATGTAAATTGTTTTTAGGAATATATTTTTGTAATACTTCATAATGTGACATTGTTTTTATAGATGCATCATTTTAATGTGTATTACATTTGTGCAGCTTTTTTGTAGTTCTTAAATTATGCATTACTTAGTAGATGTTAGTTAGCATAAATGACATGTTTGCATTTTAGTTTATTTCAAGTATAACTATTGTGATTTAAATGTTGACTAGTTTGTAATTTTTATAAGTTGTGTAAATACTTATGTTATTTCTTAAAGTGTGTTACCAAATATTATAATACAATTATTTTGACTTATTTAGTGTATGTTCTACTAGTATGTTTACTATATGCTTTTTATGTTTAAAATGTCTTTAATTATATATTTGTGAATGGAAAACGTATTTGCATGTTTTAATGTAAGTTAGACTATTCATATAATGTGTATGTATATTATGTATGTTTTCAATTGTTTTAAAAAAATAGATTTTGTGTTTTTTTAATACAACTTTTGTAGATATATTTTAAGGATACATATCGTATTTTACTGTTATATTTATATAGTTATCTAAATATATTGTTTGAAAAATATGTTGCACTTTGTTTTAAGAATTTTTGGAAACACTGTAAATTGTATTTACTTTTTAATAGCTTTACATCGTTTAGAATTATGTTTTATTATGCATATGATTTTAGGATTTTTAAATAATATTTTATATTTTTTGGGTGAGTTAAGGTAACCTTGATATTTGTTTTTAATATAATTATTTTTACAAATGTATTGATAATAGCTAAATTATATTGCTACCATAACGTTATTATTTCTAATATTTGTAGACATTAAGGGCCTGATTTACAAAAAATGTTTTTAAATTGGAAAGTCCCATTGAAAATGCTTTTGAAAATCCTGCCCTAAGTTTTTATTGGTTTAGCCTTAACTCTTTTGTAACATTTGGTTTTCAAATCATTTCCATTTGTTTTAACCATTAGGTAATTGTGTAGTAATATATTTACTTTACTATTACATTTCATACATTCTGGTGTATCCGTTCCTTACTCCAATGTTAACAACAACCTTTAAAAATAGTCCAATTGAAAATACAAACTAAACATTTGAAAAATGTCAATTATATTGCCTTGATCTTTAAAAGTGTTTAGAAAAATACCAACCAAAGGTTACACTCCATTTTGGGTGCTTCCCCTACAACTACGCCATTGGCCTCAGGTGTAGGGCTTGGTTCTGTGGGTGAAGATAAAATTCCTTGTGAGCATCCTTTTCACCCAGTTTACGACTGGAACGCTCGGATGCCCCTTCCGCACATAATTTTGTTGCCTGTGGGGTTGGCACCTTTGATTTTCGTCGACACTTCGGGGGATGGGCCTGTGTGGCAACCCTCCCCGTTGCGTCCCTGGAATTATCCCCCTCATGAGAGGCCTCCTCTGGTAGCTCCAAAACAGTCCCCGGAGGACACTTTTTTTAGCAAATGACGTTCATGCGTACCGACCCCATCAGGGAATATTGCAAGGGGCTTTTTAGGGAGATATGTCCACCCGTGCCTCCAGGTCCACCCGCTCCTCCGGTGGCTCAAGACAGTGCCCGACACGGTTCAGCAGGATCCTGACATGTCGGATGAGGTGCAGGGCGATCAGGACAACGAGGACCTGCCCCGCTCTATTAGAGCCTTTCATGACCGGGTACTGGACATGATGTGCTTTTTGGATGTTCCGGTGCCCGAGGCACCCGCTCCGCAGGAGGGTGTGCTTTCTGGGGCGTTCACCCTGTCTCCTTTGGAGCGTACCGGCCTGTTCTTGCAGAAGGACGTTCTGGCCGAGGTCCGTAGGGTCTGGGAGAAGCCACACTCTGGACTTTTCGTCAATAAGAAAATTGACGCGCGATACAGGCTGCATTCTTCGGAAGAGGTGGCCCTCCACAGTGGTGGCTGCGGCCACTTTACAGTCCAAGCCTGCAGCATCCTCTTCTACGACGGCTACTCACGTTCTGGGGAAGGAGGACAAGCTCCTCGACTCCCTTGGGAGGAAGATTTTCGCTAACTCGGCCTTGCAGCTCTGGCAGGCCAATGCAGAACTATTGTTAGCGGGGGCGAATATGAGGATGTGGAAAGGTCTGTCGGAGTTCGAGGAGTTCATTCCAGTCGGGAAGCTGGAAGACTTTAAGGCGGGATTGTCGGATGCCAGGGTCTTGGCCAAGGATCTGCTGGAGGCTGCGGCTCACCACGTAGACACTTCGGCTCTGGGCCTTATGCTGGGAGTTGATTCCTCCTGACAGGCGTGGTTGCATGCTACCAAATTTTCAAAGGAAGTGCAGGACAAGGTGTTGGACCTTCCGTTTGACGGTAAGGAGCTGTTCCATTCTACAATGGATGTGGAGCTGACCAAGACGAAGGACAGCACCCAGACAGCTAAGTCCTTGTCAGTCCTAGTTAAAACTCCTTTCAAGACCCAGAGACCGTTATAGCACCCAAGACTCTAGGCCCTGGCCACAACCACCGCAGCATATCACACCCATGGTGGCTTATAAGTCCAGTACTTATAACTTCAGTCTTGGGTGCGTGGCCACACTTTTTTTTATTAACATTACAATAAGAATCCCTTGTACAGACGTTTCATGAAAGGTAAATGCACATGTGATGTCATCAGTGATGTCATCAATGACATTTGTGATGTCATCTTTGATGTCCTGGGTGTTAGTCTTAGCAGTGCACGGTGGTGGCGCGAGTTATGGTTGCTTAGTTTACCATAACTGGCAAATTTCAGGGTTTTTTTCGGTTTTACTTTGAACCATAACGTCCCTTTAACAACGTTTTTTCACTGAATTTCATAGGTTTTCAGTAGCGCAACTTAACCATAACGTCCCTTTAACAAAGTTGTTTCACTGAATTTCATAGGTTTTTAGTAGCGCAACTTAACCATAACGTCCCTTTAACAAAGTTTTGTTACTGAATTTCATAGGTTTTTAGTAGCGCAACTTAACCATAACGTCCCTTTAACAAAGTTCTTTTACTGAATTTCATAGGGTTTTAGTAGCAAAATTTAACCATAACGTCCCTTTAACAAAGTTTTTTTACTGAATTTCATAGGTTTTTAGTAGCGCAACTTAACCATAATGTCCCTTTAACAACGTTTTTTTACTGAATTTCATAGGTTTTTAGTAGCGCAACTAATCCATAACGTCCCTTTTACAAAGTTTTTTTACTGAATTTCATAGGTTTTTATTAGTGCAACTTAACCATAAAGTCACTTTAACACATTTTCTTTTACTGAATTTCATAGTTTTTTATTAGTGCAACGTAACCATAACGTTCTTTTCAATGGAGGAAGACCACTAGCATCCTAGGTTCTCAAAGTGGGAACCCGGGGTGGTAAAAAAAAGATTTTTCTTCCCAAACCGGGATGCCTCAAGCAGGCGTCCCGGTGTAGGAAGGAAAATCTTTTACCAAGATGGACACCAGCGAAAGGGAAGGCAGGGTGTATAAAGAGAACACAACAGGGCATTGGCAGGGGGTCGGGAAGACCAGGAGAGAGACACGGGGCATGAGTGGGGGGTAACACGAGGGAGACACGGGGCATGAGCAGGGGGTGGAAAGAAGGGAGACACAGGGCATGAGCGGGAAAGAAGGGAGACACGGGGCATGAGCGGGGGGTGGGGGTGAACAGGGGAGACACGAGGCATGAGCGGGGGGAAAAGGAGGGAGACAGACACAGAGCATGAGCGGGGGTGGGGGTGAACAGGAGAGACATGGGGTATGAGCAGGGGTAGGGCAAGGTGGGGCCCCCACCCCCGCTCATGCCCCGTGTCTGCCCTGTTCCAACAGAGCAGACACGGGGCATGAGCGGGGGGTGGGGTGAACAGGGGAGACACGAGCCATGAGCGGGGGGAAAAGAAGGGAGACAGACACGGAGCATGAGCGGGGGTGGGGGTGAACAGGAGAGACACGGGGCATGAGCGGGGGTAGGGCAAGGTGGGACCCCCACCCCCGCTCATGCCCCGTGTCTGCCCTGTTCCAACAGAGCAGACACAGTGCATGAGCGGGGGGTGGGGAGGAAAGAAGGGAGACACGGGGCATGAGCGTGGATTGGGGGGAAAAAGGAAGACACAGGGCATGAGCGAGGGGTGGAGGGGAAAGAAGGGAGACACGGGGCATGAGCGGGGGTGGGGGGAACAAGAGGTCAACAAGGGGCATCATAGGAGGGGGTGACAAGAGGAAGACACGGGGCATGAGCAGGGGGTGGGAGGGAACAGGAGGAAGACACGGGGCATGAGCGGGGGGTGGGGGGGTACAGGAGACAGACACGGGGCATGAGAAGGGGGTGGGGGGCAACAGGAGAGAGACACGGGGCATGAGCAGGGGGTGGGGTGAACAGGAGACAGACAAGGGGCATGAGCAGGGGGTGGGGGGAACAGGAGACAGACACGGGGCATGAGCGGGGGCTGGGGGGAACAGGAGACAGACACTGGGCATGAGTGGGGGGGTGGGTGGCAACAGGAGATAGACACGGGGCATGAGCGGGAGGTGGGGGGTACAGGAGACAGACACGGGGCATGAGCGGGGGGGAGGTGCGGGGTACAGGAGACAGACACAGGGCATGAGCGGGGGGTGGGGGGCAACAGGAGAGAGACACGGAGCAGGACATTTCTGGGTGGCCGGTTCAGCCCGGGATGTTTTGGTGCAGCCGGTTCGGCGCAGGAGCCGGTTCGGCGTGGCACGGCGCGACAGCCCACGCCGAATTGGCCGCACATAAATGTCCTGCAAGTTCTTCATGCAGGCACCACAGCAACGCAGAGTACACAGCCGGGCCCGCGAAAGTGGGGGCTGTGCTGCTCGGAGCAGTCTTCTGCGAGCAGCACAGCCCCCACCCTCGTGAGCCCGGCAGATCAGTTCTGCTCTGTGCGCCGCACCCCAGTAGGGGTAGACACACGGGGCATGAGTGGGGGGTAGGCGGGAGGGGTAGACACACGGGGCATGAGCGGGGGGTGGGCAAGAGGAGTAGACACACAGGGCATGAGCGGGGGTGGGAGGGAGGGGGCATGAGCGGGGGTGGGGGGAGGGGAGAGACACACGGGGCATGAGCGGGGGGTGGGCGGGAGGGAGAGACACATGGGGCATGAGCGGGGGGTGGTGGGAGGGAGAGACACATGGGGCATGAGCGGGGGGTGGGCGGGAGGGACAGACACACGGGGCATGAGTGGGGGGTGGGCGGGAGGGAGAGACACACGGGGCATGAGCGGGGAGTGGGTGGGAGGGAGAGACACACGGGGCATGAGCGGGGGGTGGGCGGGAGGGAGAGACACACGGGGCATGAGCGGGGGGTGGGTGGGAGGGGGAGACACACGGGGCATGAGTGGGGGGTGGGCAGGAGGGGGAGACACACGAGGCATGAGCAGGGGGTGGGCGGGAGGGGGAGACACACGGGGCATGAGCGGGAGGGGTAGACACACGGGGCATGAGCGGGGGGGTGGGCGGGAGGGATAGACACATGGGGCATGAGCAGGGGGGTGGGCGGGAGGGATAGACACACGAGGCATGAGCGGGGGGTGGGTGGGAGCGAGAGACACACGGGCATGAGCGGGGGTGGGCGGGAGGGAGAGACACACGCGGCATGAGCGGGGGGTGGGCGGGAGGGAAAGACACACGGGGCATGAGCGGGGGGTGGGCAGGAGGGGTGGGCATGAGCGGGGGGTGGGCGGGAGGGGTAGACACACGGGGCATGAGCGGGGGGTGGGCGGGAGGGGTGGGCATGAGCGGGGGGTGGCCGGGAGGGGTAGACACACGGGCCATGAGCGGGGAGTGGGCGGGAGGGGTAGACACACGGGGCATGAGCTGGTGGTGGGCGGGAGGGGCATGAGCGGGAGGTGGGCGGGAGGGGTAGACACACGGGGCATGAGCGGGGTGTGGGCGGGAGGGGTAGACACACGGGGCATGAGCTGGGGGTGGGCAGGAGGGGCATGAGCGGGGGGTTGGCGGTAGGGGTAGACACATGGGGCATGAGCGGGGGGGTGGGTGTACGGGGTGGGCGGGAGGGGTGAACATGAGCGGGGGGTGGGCGGTAGGGGTAGACACACGGGGCATGAGCGGGGGTTGGGCGGCAGGGGTAGACACATGGGGCATGAGCTGGGGTGAGGGCGGGAGGGGCATGAGCGGGGGGTGGGCGGGAGGGGTAGACACACAGGGCATGAGCGTGGGTGGGCGGGAGGGGTAGACACACAGGGCATGAGCGGGGGGTGGGTTATTAGGGGCATTAGCGGGGGGTGGGCGGGAGGGGTAGACACACGGGGCATGAGCGGGGGTTGGGTGGGAGGGGGAGACACATGGGGCATGAACAGGGGGTGGGCCGGAGGGGTAGACACACGGGGCATGAGCGAACATGGAAGTGTGTCCACGAAGCGGACACAAATATCACACATTTTTTTTACCTACTTTTTGGTCATTTTTCAAAAAACTACTGGGCGGATTTTCACAAAATTTGCAAAAGCACGCTTTCGGGACCAAGCCGCTGCTCCTGGTCCAAATTTGGTGAAAATCCGTCCAACGGTTTGGGCTGTAGACGCGAGCAAACAAATGTTCCCATTCAGTCTATGTGAAAAAAAAGTTTTGGGACCCCCCCGCTATAACTTTGCCCCCCCTGGACGAATCCTCACCAAACTTTGCAAAAGAATTCAGAGTGACCCAAATACTTTTATTGCAAAGTTTGGTGAGAATTCGTCCAGGGAGAATATATATATATATATATATATATATATATATATATATATATATATATATATATATATGTATATATATATTCAGTAAAAAAACTTTGTTAAAGGGACGTTATGGTTAAGTTGCGCTACTAAAAACCTATGAAATTCAGTGAAAAAACGTTGTTAAAGGGACGTTATGGTTCCAAGTAAAACCGAAAAACCCTTGAAATTCGCCAGTTATGGTAAGCTAAGCAACCATAACTCGTGCCACCACCGTGCACTGCTAAGACTAACATCCAGGACATCAAAGATGACATCACAAATGTCATTGATGACATCACTGATGGCATTACATGTGTATGTACTTCTCATGAAATATGTGTAGAAGGGATTTTTATTATGTTGCGAAAAAAGTGTCAAGAATCATTGCAAGAAATATACCCTAATAAGTGCATTGAACGATGCATTCATATAAATAGCATCCTATTATGGGGTTCTATCTAGTATACTAAGCTACTCATACAGAAACATAACATTGTGTGCAGCGTACAAGATGAAGGTATGATATTCGTAATGTTCATATGTTGAATAATGAAATGATAATTGTTTTCTTAATAGATTTTTGTGTACTGTGAAATATGTAATAAGTAGCTAATAAAACCCATGTATTACATAATTGCATTACTATAGACAAAACACAAAGACACAAGAACACATACCAATATGGGTATATACAGGGAAAGTGAAGTTAGCAAAAAAGCACAAGTAGTAGCAGAAACAATTCATAACTAAACTGATTAGTTGCATGCAAATAAATGATTGCTCTGTTTCAAAGCTGCTATTTACCCTATGTATATGTATCACTTGATGTGATTGGACCCTAAGGAAAGTATGTGAGTCCAATGTATACAAATATGGCCACATAAAGGGAAAGTACAGCCATAAAAAAAACAACAGAACTATCAGAAAGTGCTCATAAGTCTAGTGATTATCTTTATGCACAAAAAGGATTGCTGTCTTTCAAGCTTGTGTTTTCCCATATGTATATGTTTCATATGATGTGACTGTAATCTAAGGGAATTACTGTAAGAACCTACTAGAAGGATATGTCTACAAATAAAATAAAATTCTTAGTTTCTGACTGTTACTGAAGAAAACCATGTGGCCTAGATATGTCAGCAAAAGAAAAAATAGTGAGCCAGACATGTGATGTCATCAGTGATGTCATCAATGACATTTGTGATGTCAACTTTGATATCCTGGGTGTTAGTCTTAGCAGTGCACGGTGGTGGCGCGAGTTATGGTTGCTTAGCTTACCATAACTGGCGAATTTCAAGGGTTTTTCGGTTTTACTTGGAACCATAACGTCCCTTTAACAAAGTTTTTTCACTGAATTTCATAGGTTTTTAGTAGCGCAACTTAACCATAAAGTCCCTTTAACAAAGTTTTTTTACTGAATTTCATAGGTTTTTAGTAGCACAACTTAACCATAACGTCCCTTTAACAAAGTTTTTTTACTGAATTTCATAGGTTTTTATTAGCGCAACTTAACCATAACGTCCCTTTAACAAAGTTTTTTTTACTGAATTTCATAGTTTTTTAGTAGCACAACTTAACAATAATAACTTTGACTTTATGTACATATAATATGGAACATACTGAACCCTTTCTACTGAATTTGACTGTCCGCAAACATGTTTGGACAACAGTACCACCACCTAAAAACTCTGGGGAGGTATGTGTAATAGTTATATCATAACATAGGAACATTTAACAAATTTACAAAGCAGCACACATACAAAGTATATGTAGTAATACTTAAAAAATGTTACCCATATATCTAACACACTAACCATTCATGTAAATACAATATGTTTTAAAATGGAATATACCAAAAGAAGATAAAGTGGCTTACACCATAATTACCTCACAGACGCTCCACAACCAACAGCAAGACCAGATGTATACACTACTGATTACATATCTCACCAGACATAGTAAGTGCACTTCTTTTTACTCATATATTTATAAACTTTCTATATTAGAAAAAAAAAACATATTACTTTTTTGTTTTCTCACAGAAATGTGTAGTACTCTCGACTGGCTAGAGGAGCATTTCCCACGAGAGGAAATGTTAGAAAATAGTCCACCTAATGGTACACACTTTACTATATGAACCAATTAATAAATATTATTTTGTATACATTTAACATATACATTTTTTTTAATTACAGACCATACAAAAATTCCAAGCATCTCACAACAACAATCAGAGGATATCACTCTACAGCAGATTAATCAAAAAATGGACGACCTTATGCAAAATTTTATGGATTTGAAAAACTTTGTGGAAAATTATGTGAAACCCCCAACAGCACACCATTGTCCAACCTGCACTTGTCCCCCCTCACCCTATCCCACGCAGTTAACCCCAAACCCTGTCTATGGACCAAAGCGTTTCGATGAGATTTCCTTCCCTTCTTCACCTGATCCCAGTTATCTAGAAATCCCTAATTCTCCTGTTTTTGTTTTCGTTTCTGCCCCACCTTCCCAGTCATAGTTGTATATATATATGAAATAAAGTTACTTTTCTTATATTGTGTTGTAATTACTTTCAGTTCCTTGTGATAAAACCAATTTAGGTGTCCACGGACACCGCGGTTGTTCGGAAATGTTCGTAAAGAAACGAAAATGTAACTGTCCTGAGGACACTACATCTGTCCGTAATGTTCTCATGCAAGTTCAAAATGTTCTAAGAACACTCGTAGTGTCCTGAAATGTTTGTAAAGAAACAAAAATTAAAGTGTTCTAAAGAACACTATATCTGTCCGTAATGTTCGCTATCAACTTAAAACTGTCCTAAGAACACAATTGGTGTCCTGAAATGTTCGTAAATAAACAAAAATGATGTGTCCTGAACAACAGTACAACTGTTCGTAGTGTTCGCTACCCAATTGAAAGTGTTCTAAGAACACAATTGGTGTCCTGAAATGTTCGTACATAAACTAAATTACACGTGTCCTGAAGAACACTATATCTGTCCTTACTGTTCGCTACCAAGTTTAAACTGTTCTAAGAACACACGTGGTGTCCTGGAATGTTCGTTTCAGGTGTGACGCACTTTTAATTACTTCAGAACCCAAACAGTGTCCGTAGGACATCAATGCGCATGCGCTAACCAATCTCTGCACTTGGTGTCCTGCGGACAGGCGCTTCCTTCGCAGACTAGTTCGCAAACAGATCATATGACCGCGCCCACGCTCATCGTGTGTCCTGAAATGCGGACACTGTTCGTGTCCCCGAACAATTTAAAAGTACATTTTCAGTTAATCCATAATATTTTTCAATAAAATCTCACCATCCCACAAGTCCCACATAGCAATCTTGAGTTTCTATATACCTTTTGAAACTTTCCGATCCTTTTTTTGTGTTCGATCTGTCCGCGCACAGTGCGCATGTCCGCGGACCGCGCACAAGCACCCCTATAAAATACCACGCCCAAGAGCTTATTCCCATTGTGTTTCTGGCTATTCTTCAGAACACAGTGATTTTTGCTGCCACCTGCAGACTACACCATCATCGACATGGCATCCTTGGCTGCTGAACTGCCACTTGGTGCTGCACCTGCTTCAGCACCACCACCACCCCCTCCACCACCACCACCTCCCCAAGGGCCTGAAGAGGGGAACAGGACTGAGGATGCGGAGGAGGAAGAAGAGGATGATGAGAATGAGGTAGAGGAAATCCCTACTACCCGCACTAGGCGTGAGTCTTGGGTGTGGCGGTTATTTACCATTCATGGGAATGGTCCTAAGGCTCGTGCGAACCATGTTACCTGCAATGAGTGCAAAATGATACTCAGTCGCGGGAAGCACGGTAACTACAGCTTTGGGACCACTACTATGAAGCGACACCTGAGGTCATTTCACTCTGGGGCTATTCGCAGGGTTGTACCTTGCGAAGAACGTAGCAGGTTGATTTCCTCTACTTCATCCTCTGTTTCTGATCCTGTCACCACAAGGACCACCTCTGTGGGACAGAGTCTTTCTCAAGCTGCCTCACAGGCCATACAGAATGCTGATGACCCTTACCTTTCGAGGGTCACAGTTGTATGTATGTACTGTGACACAGTACTCTGCAGGGGGGAGCAACTTTGGAGTGCTTTTGAGACTATCGTCTCAGAGCACGAGAAGACCTGCTCACTACCCAAATAAAACCCACTCTACATCTTCCTCTCTCAGCTCGCCCTTTCTTATCCCTGTGGTTGGTGTCCCCCCCTTTACCCTCCTTTACCCTCCTAGTGTGTCGTGTCTGAAAAACCAAAAAAAAATACAAAATTACACAAATCAAAAAAAAATAAGGCTCTTTTCAGAGCCGCCTTTCCCAGTTAAAAAATAGAAGTGAAAATAAATGAAGCAGGGCTCTTTGTATTTTTTAGTAGTCCGCGGACAGTTCGCAAACATTAAAAAAATTGGGTTGCTACTCCATCACAAACATTGTAATTTTCTCTGGAAAGAAGTGGTGGCTCTGGAAAGAGCCTTTGGGTGGTGTTTGTAAGTCAAAAATTGTAAATGCTTAACATCTACTTCAAAATCGTTGTTGTAATTCCAAAAAAGGTCGCAATGCATTTTGTACATTTCTCAGAAAAATCTGATTGCCAGCATAAGTAAGATGGACTCCATCTCTGCGAAAAATGTATGTACTACAAAACATAATATTTTCATTGTGAAAAGAAGACATGCCAAAATCTCTTAGAAAGCCACAAACAGCCTTATTAACATTGCGCCTTGCTTTTTCCATTTGTGGACCAAATGAAGAAGAACGAAGCCAAATTTGTCTCTGCGCAATCCGTGAAAATATCACTTGAGAATTAGGAAACATGTCCATAACCTTCCTCAGTCCTTCTTTCATAGCAAATTGCAAAAGAAATCCAGTCACATGTCCTAAACTGTTCCCTCCACAATGAATTACAATTATGTCTGGATGTTGCTCTGTCTCCAAAGTAGCACAGAGAGGTAGCAAGTCCAACCACTTCATTCCACGTACTCCATGCCAGTGTACTTCCACATGTGGGAATCCAAGATCTACAGCTACTCCACAGCTTTCTGCATGCACCTTCAACCAATGTATCCACGAATCTCCTAAAATCCAAACAATCTGTTTTCTGAAACACACAGCCATAGCTATCTTTTGTTCTCTCAGCAAAAAGAGTATCTGAGAAAATCTCTCCTGGCACAACACACCCACCAAACTTTCCTGACCAATCCCTTTCAGTGCTTATTCTCATTTGCATGACTTCTGAACCCAAAAATCCCCAGATGTAACTCCCGATGTCCGCGAACTGCCGCCATGTCCGCGGACATATCGTAACATGAACAGCCCTTCTACCATTTCCACTACACTCTCTCTGCCATTCCCTCATTGGATGTACCTCAAAAATCACATGGCCATGCACCAATCACATTCAAGACCTCTACATCTAACTGCATCATCATAGATCAGCACTGCAAATGTACTCTGAATATCTCTGAGTACAAGTGTCATATCATTGGCAACCAGCATCTACCAGGAATACTGTACAAGTCTTCAAGATTTCTACTTGCAGCTCCATGCATATCCATATGCATGAACACAAACTTCAGGTATGCATATTTTCTGTATAGTAGATGACATAGCTCTCAACCATTTTTGTTTTACAGGCGGGTGAAATCACCAGATTTTGTTTTTGGCGGGTGAGACGCCCATTGGAATGAATGGGCGTGCAGGAGGTTTGGCGGGTGAGTCTGCCCTTTACAAGGCGTGTGACACCCGCCAAAAGCGTGTGAGTTGAGAGCTATGGTAGATGAACACATTTTCAAACAGACTTTTACCTTGTAAAATCTGTAAAATGAATTTACTGTACTTTTTTCAATTTCCTAAAATCAACTATCACTTATACACCTTTATACTATTTACTTTCTTTATACACACACACTCAAATCATGTTAAACTAACATTTTTTAAATGAAATATATAGACTACATATATTCAAACAAAATTGCATGCAAACACAATCTATGTTTAAACCTTTATAAAAATACTTATACAATTTCATATTTTTTGTTTTTATTTATTTATTTACTTAATTACTTTAAATTAGACATGACATTGAGGTGCTATTACCTAGAACAGTTTACTTACAGAAATAGTGGTATTCACTAATATATTATAAATTTCACAAGACATAGTAAAGATATTTTTTTTTTGCTACAGTTAGTCATTCAATACAATTTGTTCATTAAGAACATATCATATGTACTGAACTGATGCAATGTATCTTATGTAAATAAATTAGTTTAATGGTTTTACAGAATGCACTGAGGATTTCAATTAAAAAAATCAATATCTAAATTAAAAACAGTGCTATATACAAACAAAGTTACTAATTTGAAGCTTTTACAGTTGCAGTGAAGACCAGTTTCCTGAAAAGAAGCAGCCGAATTCGAAGAAGAAAGAAAAACTAAGAAGTTACCTGTTAATTTTTAAAAAAAGTAAGTAAAATATCACCATAATATTTGTATTATTAATCAAATATACTATAACATTAATACGAGCTATTTTGGTTTCTAAAAATAGAGATTTTGTACCATTTTGTCCAAAAATGTCCATGTCTTAAACAGCGATTTACAGCCAGATGGCCCACAAATTTCAATACAATTTGTTCATTAAAAACATATCATATGTACTGAACTGATGCAATGTATCTTATGTAAATAAATTAGTTTAATGGTTTTACAGAAAACACTGAGGATTTCAATTAAAAAAATCAATATCTAAATTAAAAACAGTGCTATATACAAACAAAGTTACTAATTTGAAGCTTTTACAGTTGCAGTGAAGACCAGTTTCCTGAAAAGAAGCAGCCGAATTCGAAGAAGAAAGAAAAACTAAGAAGTTACCTGTTAATTTTTTTAAAAAGTAAGTAAAATATCACCATAATATTTGTATTATTAATCAAATATACTATAACATTAATAGGAGCTATTTTGGTTTCTAAAAATAGAGATTTTGTACCATTTTGTCCAAAAATGTCCATGTCTTAAACAGCGATTTACAGCCAGATGGCCCACAAATTTCTATTTTTGGACACACAAATTACCCAACTGAACCACTACAATTTTCATATTAAAGAACAAACAACTGTTTTAATTGTATACATTAGATTTACTATTTGTACTTTTCCACACCACTAGCTTACTTTTTTTTGTCATCTGAACCCCAGTTTAGTAACACATAAATTCAAGAATACCTATCCCTACTAGTTTTAGTTCCCAATGCACAATAACACACCATTACATACATCTTTATCATCTTACTCAAACACTCATGCACACAGCACACATACATTCCAGAACACCCCAACCCATATCTTCTTTATTTTTTTCAACAGACCCTAAAGAAGGCCTACCAAAAGACAACTCCGTAGAAAGCAACGCAGAATTAGAGCAAATGAAAATAAAGGTGTCCAACATAAGCATCCATCTCTAGCAGAATTTGTAAAAAAAGTTGAAACAAAACAGCTAATACAATCATTTAGTGAAACACAAGAAGTTTCAAGTACAACAACTTCGCTTCCTCTATCAAAATGTAAAACAAACCAAAAAACAATTAACAGAAAATCAGCTATCAGTACAGATAAAACTACTTCTTCAAATTTTAATATAGTGCAAAGTAAGCATACCAAGAAAAGTATTTTAGCCAAAATATACCGTCACAAAGTCCTTCAAAATCTTATAAAAACAGGAGAGAAATCAGGTTCAAAGCTTAAAACCTATCGTAGGAAATTAATCTTAGAAGCATTGATGGACAGTGCAATTCTTCTCAAAAGAAATTTATTTATTTTACTGTTAAACAAAAGGAAACCACTAACAAAACTAATAACTAAATTACAAAAAAGACTTCTCAATAAGCGAAATGTCAACAGAAAGAACTTCTTAAGTATCTGCGGAGGTGAATGGAATCACACTATGAGCACAGAACCATATTTTAATGAAGAAGCGTACAAACAAAAGCAAACGAATACAATTGCCATAAATAGCAGTGGTCGAGGTTATGAAAAAGTGAATAATACCACAATGGAACAAGAAGTACTCCTTACAAAAATATGCCCTGAAAACTTAGAATTACCCCTCCATTCAACTGAATCAGAACGTCTAGTGTACAAATGGCCATGCACGTCAATGTGTAACATTCCCAAACAATGTTTCAAATCTTTACGCCAATTCCTCAATAAATATGTAAAAAGCAAAGACAAAATCAAAATTAAATTACTGCAAAATATAGATACCTGTCCAGTGCGCAAGTACACAGGACTACAAGGACATTCATTGGCCTGCATTACAGGACCTACTTGTAAAACCACTTTCCATGATATCAAAAGGATATCAACACATCATTCAACTATAAGAAATCTAGTCTATAAACTGTATTATGCTAAAAGTCCTGCTTTAGCACTAGCAAAGTTAAATAAAATCCTTCTACATGGTACAGCAAAAGACCTACTTGAAGAAATTCACTATATCCAGAAAAAATATTTTGGAAGTGAAAGCCATTTACAGAATGAAATAGCTTTAAACCAATTAAGCAACAATTCTACACATGGCAACCTTTTGCTAAACACATACAAAAAAGAAGTACCAAACCATGTATGTGTATGTTGCTGTAGAATTTTTTATAAAAGTAACACAAAAACTGTGGACCCATCATACAAAATAGAAGACAATGAAGATTCTAAATGGTTTGAATTAGCTCTTTACCTTCTAGCAGAAAACAAATATGAAATAACTGAGCCCTTAATACTTTGCAGTTATTGCACTACAAAACTTGACAACAACCAAACTCCTTCACGTTCTATCACAAATAATTTGGAATTATACCCAGTACCAAAACCTCTACAACAACTTAATTTATATGAGAGCATCATAATTCAAACAGTACACCCATTTCAAGCAATAATACGCCTTCAACCAAAAACAGCAAAATTACCTCCCTCTGAATTGGTAAAAGGCATTCGTGGAAAAGTAGTTTATTTACCATTAAATCTAAAAGAAAATGTGCATACTCTAGGAGTGCAACGTCCAATGCAGCAATCTTTAATTATATTAGTAAATGGAGTACCTACAAAAGACAAAAAATATGGCAACAGCTGGTAGATTTATATAAAGTTAGACAAGCCTTCCAATATCTTAAAGAGAATAATGAATATTACAAAGAAATTAATATTGAAGAAAACTTGAAAGATACAACTGAAATAATTCAAGAAACACAAGAAGCTGGTCAATTTGAGCTACTAGATCCTGCTACAATATCAAATACTTTAGACCATTATACAATTCATCCTTTGCAGTGTAATGACACCGTACAAGATGTACTGGAAACTTACCAAATGCGTGAAACAAAAGGATCACCAATCAGTATATGGGAAAAAAGTATAGAAGCACGTGCTTTTCCTCTACTCTTTCCTACTGGCAAAGGAGGAAGGTATGATGATAGACCTATTCAAATATCAGCTTCAGAATACCGCTCATTACGGATGTATTCTGAAGATCTCAGATTTAGACAAAATGTGGAATACATATTCCACCTACTCTTTGAAAGTGAACTAGCAACTTTATGTTACGGAGTTGCACACATATTAAAATCAGGATCACTCTTTCAAAATATGACAGCTACACAATTATTAGAGAAAGTGCAACAAAAGGATGAGGTTTTACAATCAAATATTACAAATCTATTAGCAAATATGCGTGGTACTAAAGAGTACTGGTTTCGACGTCATGGAGATGTACGTTGTATGATCAGAAACCTTGGCCCACCCACTTGGTTTGTTACATTAAGTTGTGCAGAATATGCATGGAAAGATTTACATGATTTCCTACGCATATCAAATAAAAACAAAACAAACATAGATATTCTAACACCTGGAGAACTTTGTTCTTTGGATCCTGTTAATGTTTCAAGATATTTTCACCATCGCTTCATTGCTATGCTACATTTTATTTGTAATAAAACTGTTCCTCCCCTTGGAGAAGTGCAACACTTCTTTTGGAGAAAAGAATACCAAGCCAGAGGAGCACCACATATCCACACGCTTTTATGGATTAAAGATGCTCCTAAATTTGGTCAAGACAGTGATGCCACTGTTTTACAGTTTATTGAAAAATATGTCACTTGTGAAATTCCATCAGAAGCCACAAATAGTGATCTTCGTGCACAAATTTTACAATTTCAAAGACACAAATGTGGAAAATATTGTCGTTGCAAATACAAAAACAAAGGCAAATACTACACCAAATGCCGATTTGGTTTCCCTAGACCAGTTACAAATACAGGTCAAGTAAACAACCTCATGTCTTCAGTTAGACATAGTGTTAAAGGTAAGTCACCTAAAAATACATATTACATAAAAAGAAAAGAAGAAGAAAAATATATCAATGATTATAATGCAATAATTGCCCACTTATGGAATGCAAACATAGATGTGCAGTACATTGCAGACAATTCTACTGCAGTTGCACGATATGTCACAGCATACTTAACTAAAGCAGAAAAGACAGAGCTCCAAGACGTCTGGAATGACTTGTCATCAGATAAAACAGTATCTCAGAAATTATACAGCTTGGGCATAAAAATGCTCCCCCATAGAGAATGTGGATCTTATGAAGCAGCTGATCGTTTAACTGGTACTTCATTGTATGGTAAATCTGAAAATATAGTATGGCTAAGTCTTGGTCCAGCTAAATCTAGAAAAAGAGTTCTAAAATCATATGAAGATATAGAAACAATAGCCAAACATGATCCCAACAGCCAAGACATTTTAAAAAACAATTTATTGGACACATACTACCCAAACAGAAGTAATACTTTGGAAAACATGTGTCTATACCAAATAGCCCAAAACTACACATACAAAAATAATATGAAACCTGATGAAAAAAAAAGGTAAATATAGAGTGACAGACTGTGAAGGCAGCTTAGTTAAACTCACTAAACCAAATTTAATTAATCATATCAAATTGTCATTGAAGACTCCTCAACATAAAGAAGTATATTACATGTCCTTGTTACAACTCTTCAAACCATGGAGAAAAGAAGAACAATTACTAGATAACTATGACTCATATGAGGATGCTTTCAAAGCAAATGAAAGCACTATAACTGATGTAAACTTTACACAGTACAAAACAATGTTGCACAATGAACAGCAACATGTAGAAGAACTCCAAGCCCAACTAGATAAGGATACTCCTGACAGTAGTCAACCTTCTGTAACAGGAAGCCAAGAACCACTGGGAGAACCACTAATAACAAATGAGGCAGAATTAGCTATGATAGAAGTAATAAACACCATGTGTCAGTATGAAGATAAGGAAGACTTAACTATACTACAATCAAAACTAAACAATGAGCAAAGTAGCATTTTTCAAGAAGTAACAAAACAAATTGCACATGGTGTAAAACATGAAAATAAAGAATGTTCCTGCCATAATTATAAACCTATACTACTGTACGTCAGTGGTGAAGCTGGTTCTGGCAAACATTCCTAATCAAAATCATTAGTAAGTTCCTTCAACAATTGACAAACAACAAACTGTCAGCTGTTGTCACTGCCCCCACAGGTTTAGCTGCCTACAACATAGGTGGTGTTACATTACACCGATTACTACTATTACCAGTAGAACACCAGAACAAATTAGACTATTACAAACTTTCTGCAGAAGCTGCAATGGAATTACGCAGAGTATTGAAACAAATGAAAATGCTACTAATAGATGAAGTGAGCATGGTCTCCAACCTGATGTTAGCTTTGATTCACCTCAGATTACAAGAAGTACTCAAAACAGACTATGAAGAGCTCTTTGCAGGAAAACACATTATTGTTTTTGGAGATCTGCTTCAATTAACACCAGTAAAAGGTGAACCTATTTTTAAAACATTAGGGCACAAACTATGCCATAAAACTGTTGGCAGCATTGGAAATGTCAACCTTTGGCAACATTTCCAATACAGAGAATTAACAGAAAACATGCGCCAATCTGCAGATCTAACTTATGCCAACATTTTAAAAAGTTTGAGAGTTGGTATACTTTCTAAAGAAGCAGAAGCAACATTGAAAACCCGGCACATTAATGCACTTTATGGCGATAATGCATGTGCTACAGATGTTATGGAACAATTAGCCCACAAAAATGTCAATTGAATGGCCTTAATGCCAACTCTTGCAAGCTGTTTCAAATTCAATGAAATCATGCTAAGTAAAGAAATGCAACCAATAATGGAAATTAGCGGCACAGACAAACTAGATGTACATGGTATGACACTACCCATGTGTGACCAAGCCACAACAAGACTAAATAATTTAGAAAAATCAATCTCAAACACAGCAGGCTTAGAAAAGATGTTAAAATTATCCTTAAATTGCAGAGTAATGCTTAAACGTAACCTTGACGTGGACCAAGGACTAGTTAATGGAGCACTGGGTACAGTTGTTGGCTTTCAAACATACCCACGTGACAACAAAATTCAGTTTGTCAATATACTCTTTGACAAACTTTCAGAAGTAAAACGGATAGGACGCTCAACAGCTAGATTCCTTCTCTTCAAAGATATGTATGTATGCAGAGAACACTTTTCTCTAACTCTTGCATACGCAGTCACGATTCATAAATCACAAGGTCTTACCCTAGACAAAGCAATGATAGATATTGATAACACAGTCTTTAAAGAAGGCATGAGCTATGTAGCACTATCACGCTTACGTACACTTGACTGTCTATTTCTAATCAACTTTGATGCAAGTAAAGTAAACGCTGATATTCCTTGCATTTTAGAATATAATAGACTTCGCTCACTATACACTCCCCATCTAAACACATATTCTGTTCCACAAAAACTAAAACGTTGTAAAAGAAAACTAAATCAAACAGAAATGCAACAGGACGTCACTGTAAATCCTCCAAAGAGAGTAAAAGAAACTAATACTTCATCAAGTAACACAAACAAAAAAGAATCAATTAGAGAAAGTAAACCAGGTACTTCTTTAAAGAAGGAAGACAAACTCCAAAAAAAGCAGTTAGATACAGAACTACCTGGACCATTTAAATTCTCAAATATAGTTGGTGCAAGTTGCTATGCAAATGTAGCAATGAATATTCTATTTCAATTACCACCAACTGTTGACAACATTTACTCACACAGTACAGACCCATTGTGTTTGCAAATATTAGTACTTCACAGAAATGCAGCAAACAATCCTGACAACACATATATGGGGCCGATTCATGGAACAAACGTGTGCCGAAAATCTTCGCGCAAGCAGGCGCAAGCAGGCGCAAGCGGAAAAAAACAGGCGCACGCGTGCGATTCATGGAAGTCCCTGCGCGTGTTCACCTCGGGATGTGCGCCAAACCCATGCATGGCGCAAAAGTCACTACAACATCCCGAAAGGCGTGCGCGACGCGCACAGTGAAAGCGCACAACCTCGGCGCATACACCAGAAAGTGGGCGGGACACGGGGCGTAACGCGCGGAATGGGGAACAACGCGCGAAAATAAGGGCGTAACTGGGGATGTACTGCAGGGAAGCAGACGGAACGCCCACACGCACTCGAACCACACGTATTCATTTAATCGAATAGGGCAAAGCCACGCACAGCCAAAGACACGCACAAGCTGAAACACGTCCGCCACACGAAGGCAGGCGGTAGAGTCCCAGCGCATCACAAAAGTGGCAACATACAGCAATTGGGCCTGTGCAAGCGGGGCACGTGTATTGCGGGGGTGCGCGGGAAGCAACACACGCGATCGAGCGGGGTATGTGAATTTCGGGGGTGCGCAGGAAGTCACACACGCGATTGAGCGGGGTACGTGTACATCGGGGGTGCGCGGGAAGTTACACGCGATTGAGTGGGGTACGTGTATTACGGGGGCGTGCGGGAAGTTACACACGTGATTGAGCGGGGTACGTGTAGTTCGGGGGTGCGCGGGAAGTTACACACGCGATTGAGTGGGGTACGTGTATTTCGGGGGTGCGCGGGAAGTTACACACGCGATTGAGCGGGGTACGTGTATTTCGGGGGTGCGCGGGAAGTTACACACGCGATTGAGCGGGGTACGTGTATTTCGGGGGTGCGCGGGAAGTTACACACGCGATTGAGCGGGGTACATGTATTTCGGGGGTGCGCGGGAAGTTACACATGCGATTGAGCGGGGTACGTGTATTTCGGGGGTGCGCGGGAAGTTACACACGCGATCACATCAGGGTACGTGTATTTCGGGGGTTGCGCGGGTAGTTACACACGCAATCTCATCAGGGTACGTGTATTTCGGGGGTTTGCGGGAAGTTACACATGCAATCTCATCAGGGTACGTGTATTTCGGGGTGCGGGGGAAGTATCCCACACAACATCAGCAGGGTACGTGTATTCCAGGGGTGCGCGGGAAGTTCCACACGCAATTCCACCAGGGTACGTGTATTACAGGGGTGCGCGGGAAGTTCCACACGCGATCTCATCAGGGTACGTGTATTACAGGGATGCGCGGGGAGCAGCACACGTGAATTGCACGTGTGGGTCTTCCCAGGTGTTCCCTCTACACCTTCCACGGCCCCTGAAGGTGGCTCACACCACAGGGGCCTACCCTGCACATGTCCTGCAGGCACCCCATCCACCATTGCCATGCCCCCCAGCCAACCCATATGTCAACTTGCACTACTGCCCACCAACGCATGTCCCCCTGCACCCCCAGCCACCAGGGGCACCCTCCACCAGGCCCCCACCCATGTCTCCCACCACCCCCACCCCCCAGCACTGTGGGGCACCTGCCAGCAGGCCCCCACCCATGTCCAACTCATGTTCCCCACCACCCCCACCCCCCAGCCACCAGGGGCAGCCTCCACCAGGCCCCCACCCATGTCTCCCACCACCCCCACCCCCCAGCAGTGCAGGGGCAGCCTCCACCAGGCCCCCACCATGTCTCCCACCACCCCCACCCCCCAGCCACCAGGGGCATCCTCCACCAGGCCCCCACCCATGTCTCCCACCACCCCCACCCCCCAGCAGTGCAGGGGCAGCCTCCACCAGGCCCCCACCCATGTCTCCACCCACCCCCACCCCCCAGCAGTGCAGGGGCAGCCTCCACCAGGCCCCCACCCATGTCTCCCACCACCCCCAGCCACCAGGGGCAGCCTCCACCAGGCCCCCACCCATGTCTCCCACCACGCCCACCCCCCAGCCACCAGGGGCACCCACCACCAGGCCCCCACCCATGTCTCCCAGCACCCCCACCCCCCAGCCACCAGGGGCAGCCTCCACCAGGCCCCCACCCATGTCTCCCACCACCCCCACCCCCCAGCAGTGCAGGGGCAGCCTCCACCAGGCCCCCACCCATGTCTCCCACCACCCCCACCCCCCAGCAGTGCAGGGGCACCCACCACCAGGCCCCCACCCATGTCTCCCACCACCCCCACCCCCCAGCAGTGCAGGGGCAGCCTCCACCAGGCCCCAACCCATGTCTCCCACCACCCCCAGCCACCAGGGGCAGCCTCCACCAGGCCCCCACCCATGTCTCCCACCACCCCCACCCCCCAGCAGTGCAGGGGCAGCCTCCACCAGGCCCCCACCCATGTCTCCCACCACCCCCACCCCCCAGCAGTGCAGGGGCAGCCTCCACCAGGCCCCCACCCATGTCTCCCAGCACCCCCACCCCCAGCAGTGCAGGGGCACCCACCACCAGGCCCCCACCCATGTCTCCCACCACCCCCACCCCCCAGCAGTGCAGGGTCAGCCTCCACCAGGCCCCCACCCATGTCTCCCACCACCCCCACCCCCCAGCCACCAGGGGCAGCCTCCACCAGGCCCCCACCCATGTCTCCCACCACCCCCACCCCCCAGCAGTGTAGGGGCAGCCTCCACCAGGCCCCCACCCATGACTCCCAGCACCCCCACCCCCCAGCAGTGCAGGGGCACCCACCACCAGGCCCCCACCCATGTCTCCCACCCCCCAGCAGTGCAGGGGCAGCCTCCACCAGGCCCCCACCCATGTCTCCCACCACCCCCACCCCCCCAGCAGTGCAGGGGCAGCCTCCACCAGGCCCCCACCCATGTCTCCCAGCACCCCCACCCCCCAGCAGTGGAGGGGCACCCACCACCAGGCCCCCACCCATGTCTCCTACCACCCCCACCCCCCAGCAGTGCAGGGGCAGCCTCCACCAGGCCCCCACCCATGTCTCCCACCACCCCCACACCCCAGCCACCAGGGGCAGCCTCCACAAGGCCCCCACACATGTCTCCCACCACCCCCCAGCCACCAGGGGCACCCACCACCAGGCCCCCACCCATGTCTCCCAGCACCCCCACCCCCCAGCCACCAGGGGCAGCCTCCACCAGGCCTCCACCCATGTCTCCCACCAACCCCCACCCCCAGCAGTGCAGGGGCAGCCTCCACCAGGCCCCCACCCATGTCTCCAACCACCCCCACCCCCCAGCCACCATGGGCAGCCTCCAACAGGCCCCACCCATGTCTCCCACCACCCCCACCCCCCAGCAGTGCAGGGGCAGCCTCCACCAGGCCCCCACCCATGTCTCCCACCACCCCCACCCCCCAGCAGTGCAGGGGCAGCCTCCACCAGGCCCCCACCCATGTCTCCCAGCACTCCCACCCCCCAGCAGTGCAGGGGCACCCACCACCAGGCCCCCACCCATGTCTCCCACCCCCCCACCCCCCAGCAGTGCAGGGGCAGCCTCCACCAGGCCCCCACCCATGTCTCCCACCACCCGACCCCCCAGCCACCAGGGGCAGCCTCCACCAGGCCCCCACCCATGTCTCCCACCACCCCCACCCCCCAGCAGTGCAGGGGCAGCCTCCACCAGGCCCCCACCCATGTCTCCCACCACCCCCACCCCCCAGCCACCAGGGGCAGCCTCCACCAGGCCCCCACCCATGTCTCCCACCACCCCCACCCCCCAGCCACCAGGGGCACCCACCACCAGGCCCCCACCCATGTCTCCCAGCACCCCCACCCCCCAGCCACCAGGGGCAGCCTCCACCAGGCCCCCACCCATGTCTCCCACCACCCCCACCCCCCAGCACTGCAGGGGCAGCCTCCACCAGGCCCCCACCCATGTCTCCCAGTACCCCCACCCCCCAGCAGTGCAGGGGCACCCACCACCAGGCCCCCACCCATGTCTCCCACCACCCCCACCCCCCAGCAGTGCAGGGGCAGCCTCCACCAGGTCGCCACCCATGTCTCCCACCACCCCCACCCCCCAGCCACCAGGGGCAGCCTCCACCAGGCCCCCACCCATGTCTCCCACCACCCCCACCCCCCAGCAGTGCAGGGGCAGCCTCCACCAGGCCCCCACCCATGTCTCCCACCACCCCCACCCCCCAGCAGTGCAGGGGCAGCCTCCACCAGGCCCCCACCCATGTCTCCCAGCACCCCCACCCCCAGCAGTGCAGGGGCACCCACCACCAGGCCCCCACCCATGTCTCCCACCACCCCCACCCCCCAGCAGTGCAGGGGCAGCCTCCACCAGGCCCCCACCCATGTCTCCCACCACCCCCACCCCCCAGCCACCAGGGGCAGCCTCCACCAGGCCCCCACCCATGTCTCCCACCACCCCCACCCCCGGCAGTGTAGGGGCAGCCTCCACCAGGCCCCCACCCATGACTCACAGCACCCCCACCCCCCAGCAGTGCAGGGTCAGCCTCCACCAGGCCCCCACCCATGTCTCCCACCACCCCCACCCCCCAACAGTGCAGGGGCAGCCTCCACCAGGCCCCCACCCATGTCTCCCACCACCCCCACCCCCCAGCCACCAGGGGCAGCCTCCACCAGGCCCCCACCCATGTCTCCCACCACCCCCACCCCCCGGCAGTGTAGGGGCAGCCTCCACCAGGCCCCCACCCATGTCTCCCACCACCCCCACCCCCCAGCAGTGCAGGGGCAGCCTCCACCAGGCCCCCACCCATGTCTCCCACCACCCCCACCCCCCAACAGTGCAGGGGCAGCCTCCACCAGGCCCCCACCCATGTCTCCCAGCACCCCCACCCCCCAGCAGTGCAGGGGCACCCACCACCAGGCACCCACCCATGTCTCCCACCACCCCCACCCCCCAGCAGTGCAGGGGCAGCCTCCACCAGGCCCCCACCCATGTTTCCCACCACCCCCACCCCCCAGCCACCAGGGGCAGCCTCCACCAGGCCCCCACACATGTCTCCCACCACCCCCAGCCACCAGGGGCACCCACCACCAGGCCCCCACCCATGTCTCCCAGCACCCCCACCCCCCAGCCACCAGGGGCAGCCTCCACCAGGCCCCCACCCATGTCTCCCACCAACCCCCACCCCCCAGCAGTGCAGGGGCAGCCTCCACTAGGCCCCCACCCATGTCTCCCACCACCCCCACCCCCCAGCCACCATGGGCAGCCTCCAACAGGCCCCCACCCATGTCTCCCACCACCCCCACCCCCCAGCAGTGCAGGGGCAGCCTCCACCAGGCCCCCACCCATGTCTCCCACCACCCCCACCCTCCAGCAGTGCAGGGGCAGCCTCCACCAGGCCCCCACCCATGTCTCCCAGCACTCCCACCCCCCAGCAGTGCAGGGGCACCCCCCACCAGGCCCCCACCCATGTCTCCCACCACCCCCACCCCCCAGCAGTGCAGGGGCAGCCTCCACCAGGCCCCCACCCATGTCTCCCACCACCCGACCCCCCAGCCACCAGGGGCAGCCTCCACCAGGCCCCCACCCATGTCTCCCACCACCCCCACCCCCCAGCAGTGCAGGGGCACCCTCCACCAGGCCCCCACCCATGTCTCCCACCACCCTCACCCCCCAGCAGTGCAGGGGCAGCCTCCACCAGGCCCCCACCCATGTCTCCCACCACCCCCACCCCCCAGCACTGTGGGGCACCTGCCGGCAGGCCCCCACCCATGTCCAACTCATGTTCCCCACCACCCCCATCCCCCAGCAGTGCAGGGGCAGCCTCCAGCAAGCCCCCACCCATGTCTCCCACCACCCCCACCCCCCAGCACTGTGGGGCACCTGCCAGCAGGCCCCCACCCATGTCCAACTCATGTTCCCCACCACCCCCACCCCACAGCACTGTGGGGCACCTGCCAGCAGGCTCCCACCCATGTGCAACTCATGTTCCCCAGCCAACATGTCATCACAATCTAGATTCCTGGTCCCTATGGTCAGCCTCCAAATGTAAAACACCCACCCGAGTATTGCATCCACCCACTCATAATTTGCAATTACATCACAGAACACCAATTGCAAGTTCCGAAACAAACACATTTCCCTCACATACACCCAATGGGTGTCAGTGAATCTCAAAACACATATCATGAAATGCATGAAACCAATGAGATACCACACATTGAAGTTCACCAAAAAAAATATGTATTGAAGGAAACATAAATAGAATCAAAAATGAAGAAACAGAAATGTGAATGTACAAAAATTAAAAGAAGCATGTCCATGAAAAAAAGCAAAACCAAAAATAAAATTCCAAAGTAATGTTGTCCAAAGTCAATGTTCACAAAACAAATCCAATGGGAAATAAAAAAGAAAGCCATTGCTCCATGGTTAAAATTTGAAAAAATAAATACAATCCAACAGTGAACTATGTACATGGGAACAAGCCAGGGTCCATTATCCCAACAAAAGAAAGGAAACCTATCTAACTACACTAAGAAAATAAACTATATACAAAAATGTGGCCAATGTCCGAAAGGTCCAAATAAAATCAAAACAAAAATGAAACCTAACACTACCTACATAACTATGTACAAGGGCAGCGGGCTAGTTTCACGGCTCACTTGTGGATGTCCCGAGCCAGGGCATCATTGAACTCCTCCTCAATGTCCCGGAGGCGGTCCTCCTCCATGGCCCCGAGGGTCCGCACGGCCGTCGACGTGTCCACCTCCAAACCCCTGCGGATTGCCTCGAGGCACTCGGCCCGCCTCAGGGCCCTCCGCATGGAGTTCTCCGCCCTGACCATTGTGAGCCGTGCCTCTTCCGCCCGCTGCCGCTCCGCATCTATGGCGTGGCCCAACCGCTGCCACACGGAAGACACTCTCTGTCCTGGGTCCTCCTGCCCTCTGGCCGATGCCTGCCCCTCTGATGTTGAAGGCCCCGAGCCTTCATGGCTCCCACCACGTTGCTGCTGCTGCTGTGCCTCTGCCCGTGCACTGCCTCCTGCTGCCTGCACATCCTCCGCCGGCTGGGGTGCAGTCGTAGATGTGGCCACCCCTGCTGGACGTCCGACTCCCGACTGTGACAGGGATGCCTCCTCCACCAGACTGGCCGCACCGTCAGAGGCAGCTCCACAGGGCACCCAGGTGACTGGTGGGTGGGAAGATGGCACGGAGGACGACTGGCGCGTAGGGGGTCCAGTTGAGGAGGGGGTCGTAGCAAGCCCCATCTGTAGTGATAAGCTGCTAGGCGCTTGCAGTAACCTGCATTTGCACTAACCCACTGAGCTATCTTGTGTGTATTGGAGCCTATTCGAAGCGTGGAGGAAAATGCTGACATCAACCAGGACTCTCAAACTGGGTGAGCCTGCATGCTTGCAAGGGGTTAATTGCAAAGGCCTTTTTTGAAGACATAAAACATCGTGCTTTAGCAAGAGGCTCCATGCAGTTCGTGGGAGCCAGGCATTGCTTTGCCCGTCTTCGCTCTGCGAGTCAGGTGCACTGATAAGACAAGAATGCAAAGAAACAGTGCCCGAAGCCTGGGAGCCAAGACTGGCTGTTTCCAGTCTTGTAACTTTCCAGGCAAAAAACATGTTTACTGCCAGGAGGGAAGAGCCTAGAAGCTTCTCGAAGAGCTGACACGTCATGATGATTGACGTGCAGCTCCTAATAAGAGAACTATACTTGGACCAGGGAGGGGGGACTCATCCTGGACTGTTGGAAAGACGTGCGTATCAAGGACAGTGCCTGGACGACCAGCTGTGCGCTATCAGGGCCGAGGCTCCTAACATCACATCCCTGCTCTGGTGTAGGACTGTGGGGGCTTGGCCAGTCCTCCCCTCCTCTGCTGAGGAGTGCCGGGCACCAGATAGCGGCGAGGGTCCTGGATGTGATCAGATCGTATCTTCATCTACATTTCATTAGGAGCGTAAGACCAAATAATTGCATATTCATCTGTGATTGATAATTGGCATTATATAGCTTGCACTCTCTATTTCCACATTATTATAAATTGCTGCTTAGTTTTCATTAGTCATTGTAGATAATAAATGCAAGCATCATATTCTGTGTGATTGGCTTTTTTCCAGACTGAGTTCATCGTGCTTCTTAAACCTTATTTGTGTGGGAAGGTAATTAGGAGTGATTTACTTTGCACAAAGGGCTGGATCCCAGGGAGGTGCGGGTACTGTTTATCACTACATTTGGCGCTGTGAGCAGGGTTTTCGAGCACGATGCCCTTCTGGAAAAGAAATACAAAAGATGAATGCAATGGGGAAGATAGTGCACTCTGTCACATTCCAGGATGGCCGGCATCAAATGCTTGGTCGGGTGTGGCAGATATTTTGCATCGGTACTCGGCACCGATGGCATGGGACATGCTTGAAAATGATGTTTCCCCGGCGGTAATTAGTAAGTGCTTGGAGAGTTTACCGCTTGAGAAATGCAGAAAGGAGCTCAAGGCAGCAGGAAATATAGGCTGGTTATTCCTGCAGGCGCTCAGAAAGGTGCATGAGAATGAATTGCTTAAAGAGGCTAAAATTAGTAAATTAACAGACGAGATATCCCTGCTGCAAGAGCAACAAACTATTATGAGAGAGACCCTTGAATCGTCCGTTAAACGGGCTGATCAGATGGAGGACAGGTGTGCCTCTTTAGCTGTGCGTGTAGCCACGCACAAGCGCAGACAGCGGCGGGGCAATCCATCAAAGATAAGGATTCGCGCGCTAATTAGGAAAGATAACTGGGACCCAAATTTATGGTCGGGTGAAGTCAGTGATAGTGAAACTGAGCAAGCACATGACTGGAATGAGTCTGTTGAGATTAGACTTGCTGAATTAAATTGGTCTGATGGAGAAGAGCTGGAATGTGTTCCAGAGAAATGTGTTTATCCAGCACGGCCATTAATCACTAACAAATCAAAGGGCCAAGCTGGCGGTGCAAATATTCAAAATACAAGGATTGTCCGTGATTATACACAGACAGAGCTTTTAGAGATTGCTAAGTTATTTAGACAGAAGCTAGGTGAAGCACTTTTGACTTGGTTCCTTCGCATCTGGGACACGGGTGCCGATAGTATCTTCTTAACCCCAGAGGAATTGTTAAAGATGGGTTCACTCACTACTAATGTGATGTTGGGACAGATAGTGCGCGGTGCGCTTGGACAGCAAGGTTCTCATTCCTTGTTTAATTGGCTTCAGACTGCCCTAATGAATCTGTATGGGAGTCCAATGGATATGGAAGAGAGTTGGGGCTGTTGGCAGTCACTAACTGAAGCAACAAACCAGCTTAGAGAGATGGGTTTGCAGTGTGCACTGTACAGTGCAAATTTTGCAGGGCCTGACATGGAGTTGTTTACAGCTGGCATGCGCGCACGTTTGTTAAGAAATGCACCGAGTCACATGAAGGGCGCATTGCTTTCATTGCTGGGTCCAGCGCAGGGCAAAGCCATTGGTGAAGTAGCACTTCAGTTAGGGCAACTAGAAGGGCTGGATGTACGCAAAGCAGCACGTCTAGTGGCTGCAAACAATGATTCAGAAAAAAAGCGTGGTAAAAATGTAAAGTATAAAGAGAAAGCTGATACTGTTGAGATCACACGCAAACAAATGTGGGTGGACCTGCTAAAGGCAGGAATTCCAAGAGATGAGATAGATGGTAAACCCACATCTGAGCTGCTTGAGAAATGGAAAAAAATTAAAAGACAGGGACGGGAAAAAACTAAGCCCTCTGCACCCTCTGAAGAGGAGGTGTTAAAGCCCAAAGTGCGAGCAAAGGGTTACCCTGATTTGGCAAAGAACAAGTGGGAGGTCCCAGACCCCATTTTTGATTGAAGGGCTGGCTCTGTCTTTGAGGTACGGTTAATAAAGAGAACTAGCCCCAGAGACAGACGCCCTTTTGTGCCACTTACCTTGTACTTGGATGAGAAAGTAAAACATGTTTTGGCTCTATTAGACACAGGAGCTGAGGTAACCATTCTGAATGGCAATCCCAGTAAATTGTCTGGTCCCAGAGTTTTGGTCAATGGTTATGGGGGAGCAGAAACTGTTGCAAAAGCCTTTAATGTAAAAATGTCAATTGGTGAGGGATTGCCTTTCACAGCAAATGTTTTGATTGCAGATATACCAGAGTACATCCTTGGCATGGATGTGTTGTTGGGCAAAAGTGTGACTACAGATTTAGGCGAATTTGTTTTTGGCAATCGAAAAATCCATGTGAGAGTTGTTAACCCTGTTGTGGTTGGGCATGCCAAATGGTCCCCCTTGCATTTACCTCCTCCTGCTGACCCAGTGTGTGTGAAACAGTACCGGTTGCCAGGAGGACATAAAGAGATTGGTGAAACTATTGAGTCATTGGTGAAAGCTGGCATAATGAGGCCGGCAGTCAGTCCATTCAACTCGCCGATCTGGCCTGTCCGCCGCCCGGATGGGGCATGGCGTCTGACAATTGATTACCGCATTTTGAACAAGAAGGTGCCGCCCTTAGCTACGGCGGTGCCAGACATCATTACTCTGATTGAAAACCTTACAAGAGAAGTGGGTGAATGGCATGTGGTCCTTGACCTGGCCAATGCATTTTTCTCCATTGATATTGACACTGAATCACAAGACCAATTTGCTATCACTTGGGGAGACAGACAGTTTACCTTTACTAAATTGCCCCAGGGGTATGTGCATAGTCCCACTCTGTGTCATGGATTGATTGCCAGGGACTTAAAGATGGTGCAATTGGATAATGTTTTTATTGCTCATTACATTGATGACATCATGCTGACCAGTGTTGAGAAAGAACATGTAGAAAATGCTGCTGAAAAGTTGATCACACACATGCAAAATCGGGGGTGGGCCATAAATCCCAAAAAGGTACAGGGGCCTGCTCAAGAGGTGAAATTTCTAGGTGCAATCTGGTCTGGGTCAGTTAAGAAAATTCCCGACCCGGTAATTGATATGGTTCAGCAGATGGCTCCACCAGCAGATAAAAAAGAGGCACAAAGATTCATTGGGTTAATGGGGTTTTGGAGAAATCACATACCTCATTTAAGCCTGATACTGAAACCCATTTACAAAGTCACCAGAAAGAAACATGACTTTACATGGGGCCTAGAGCAACAGACTTCCTTCCAACAGGCTAAAGATGCATTGCAAAATTACATCACGCTGGGGCCCCTGACAAAAACTGATCCTTTTGAATTGGAAATTCTTGTCTACAATGACGTGGCTGTGTGGAGCTTGTGGCAAAAGCAAGGACATAAAAGAGTGCCACAGGGGTTCTGGTCAAGGAAACTCACAGATCCTATGACAAGATACACTCCTCTTGAGAAACAAGTTGCTGCAGTGTACTGGGCTCTAGTTGAAACTGAAAGAATCACAGGCGAGCAACCAGTGACAATTTGCACAGAAATTCCAATCATGGGCTGGGTGCGTGACACTGCTGCAAATGGGAAAAGTGGCAGAGCACAAGACGCCACTCATGTCAAATGGAAATGGTATTTACAGCAACGTGCGAAAGCTGGCCGCACAGGGGTTTCCAGACTGCAAGAACAAATGCTGGAGGCAGTAGATCTGGATGCGATGCCTGAACCAAACACCCATGTGGCGTTGCCAGAATCTCCCTTCAAAGTCGCACCAGCCTATGATACATTGACAGAAGAAGAACAAAAGTCTGCATGGTTCACGGACGGCACGGCAAAGTATGATAAAGGGCAAAGACACTGGCAAGCTGTCGCATTCCAGCCCCATCGAGAAACACTGCTAATGAGAGAAGGTGTGGGAGGATCAAGTCAGTATGCTGAACTGCAAGCAGTGGCCTCCGTGATTGAACAGGTGAAGGAAACAGAGACTGCATACATATACACAGACAGTTGGGCCACATATCAAGGCCTGACACATTGGGCACCGGCATGGAGAAGAGATGGTTGGCAAATCAAGAACACGCCGATCTGGGGAGGGCCAGACATCTGGGAAGAGATGTGGTGCAAAGGTGAGAGGTGCAAAATCTGCATTGGGCATGTCGATGCACACATGCCCCCTGACACCTCACTGGCTGCCCTGTTCAACAATGAAGTGGACCAAATGGCAAAGATTCGCCCAGTGACAACACCGCAAGAAGCTGAGGTGCTGCAAGGGATGGCGGATTGGGCACACCAAACCTCAGGGCATCTAGGGCAAACAGGAACTTATCAATGGGCAAAAAAGAGACAATTGCCCATTACCATGGATCAAGCCAGACAAGCTGCCTCCCAATGTTCCGTGTGCAGTGAAGTGAAGCACTACCCTCTGGAGAGGAAGCCACAAGGCCCTTTGAGAAGAGGTGAAAGAGCTGCTAGCGTATGGCAAGTTGACTACATTGGCCCTTTACCGCCCGAGAATGGAAAGCATTATGTGTTGACCATGGTAGACACATACTCTGGACTGTTATTAGCTTATCCAGCTGCCCATGCAGATCAACGGGCTACCTTGCAAGGCATGGAATACCTCATCAGACACTATGGCATCCCGGATGAAATCCAATCAGACCAAGGCAGCCATTTTGCTGGACACAATGTGCAAGACTGGGCACTAGAGCAAGGCATAAAGTGGACACTGCACATCAGCCGATACCCAGAATCCTCTGCTTTGGTGGAACGTAGCAATGGGCTGCTCAAGCAACAAATAAAGAAGCTGACTAAGACTCACACTCTCAAGGGGTGGTCCAAACATCTGGCACATGCACTGTTCGAACTGAACAATCGTCCACTGGGAAATCGCCAGACACCCTTTGTGAGACTGACAAGTGAGAAAGTGGAATCTACAAAGACTCTTGTTGTGTGGAAAACTGACAAAGAAGCTAAGCTGCCTGTGCAAGCCACTGCAGGCAGCATTGGACTTGATCTATCTACCTGTGAAGATGGTGTTATACCGGCGGGGCAAACCAAATCCATCTCGCTGGGCATTGGCATCAAATTGCCGGCTGGCACTTATGGACGCATTGCTGCACGATCCAGCCTGGCAAAACAAGGCATTGACATATTAGGAGGTGTGATTGATCCTGATTATAGAGGGACTGTTTCGGTACTTTTACATAATGCTGGTGCATCTGCAGTACCATTAACCAAATATGACCGAATTGCACAATTGATTTGTGAACAAGCAGTTGTCCCCCTAGTAGTAGAAAGCAAGCAATCTCCAGACACTACATTGAGGGGGGAAGGAGGCTTCGGTAGCACAGGAAAAAAGGTGTGGGTGCACCATCCTAACAAAAAGCCTGAGGCTGGGGAAGTGTTAAGTCAAGGTGTTGGAAGTACTTATGTTGTACTTTTGCATAATTCTGATGTGCCTGTTTATATTCCCGCTACTAGGCTCACACCACGAACGTAGAGCAGTATGAAGGGGATGGGACTTTCCTTGCTGTGGGTGCTCCTGGCCTGCCAAACCAACGCTTTCTCTGTAAAGAGTGGGTTATTGCAAGACACTACATGGACTCTGAGAATCGCATGCACTACACCTGATGCTCCAGTCCTGCGTGATAACTACAACCGCACCGTAACCTGTGAGAAAAGTGTTACAAATGAGTATCCACATGGAACTGCAAGAGTTCTAGATTGGCACATTGTTGGACACCTTTTATCACTAACTCATATGACTGGCGCCTACGAGATTTTAGGTCCAAAAGTTTCAGTGAATGGATCAAATAATTTGTTTGATGTTTCATGTTTCTTTTGTCCCAAGAACTGCAACGAGTGTACTCGCCAAGATTTTCTGGACTATAACTTAGCCACATGTTCTTCATATAATTGTACGTTGAAACAGCCTATACCAGATGGTAGTATGGTGTTTGTATCAAAAACCAATATTGTACTTGGTAGGCATCCCACTTGGAGGATGGTGTTTTTCAAATCTCACAAAGAGGAGTTGGTAAAACTGCTAGATTTTCCAATAGTAAGACAACATTTAAATTGCAGACATGTGATGCACGCTTCCATTATTTCAGAGGTACACTTAGACATAGACTTGTCACGGGGCAATGTCTCCTTAGTACTACCAAGCTGCTATAAATGGAGTCAATTTCTATGGCCCATCACCAAATTGCGCGTAGCTAGGGGTTTAGATTCCTTGATTGCGGGTGCAGCGGGAGTGGGAACGGGGGCTTTAAATGCTTTTGACATAGAAACTGTGCGCAACAAGTTAGCCACTATGGGTTCTGATGCCAGCGGCGCTATAAAACTTCTGGCTCAGTGGGGCCCATTGATAAGTCCTACCCTGCGCAACACTGCTACAAGTATTGGCAACCATTGGAAGTGGCAGAATTTCAGCTATGAAGACATTTTCTCTGCCATAGGACAGGTCAACAAAACTGCTAAAGACACACGATGTATTTTATGGCAAACTTTGCTAAATCAGCAGGTGTTAGCTTTCCGCTCCGAATGGGGGCGACTATCTTCAACCCACTGGCACACAGAGCTACAGTTACCAGCAGACATATGGATTAAGCCGCTTGCTTTTGATTGCATGAATAACACCTGCCATGCGTTAATGCAAGTGAGTAGGACCGCTTATGCTCTAGAAATATGGTGCCCTTTTATAGTACTGCCTATGAAAATCAATGGTTCCTGGTGGGTTCCGCAAATACGAGGGGAATGGTTAGACAGCCAAAACTACACCATCCACAGTCACACCTGCATGCCCTGGGATCAGGGGTGGGTGTGTCCCCTAACTGGGAGGGTTCCGGACCCATGTATACATCCCGTAGCAGGGGAGTGCACCTGGATGCAATACCACATAAATGGGACTGACATCTTTCAGATAGATCAGCATACAGCTTGCGTAGTTACTAATCATTCCTTGCTTATTAACAATTATAGGTTATTAGGGAATCCTCAAGTATTTTGTGTAGATCAAGTTGTGACTATCCTAGACATTGTTACTCATACCCTATATTCTCTAACCCAGTGGTCTCACACTACTCTGCATGCTGAGCTCACGCATTTGCTTAACTGGACTCTATCCTATGGAGTGATTACTGCCCGGCTTCAAGCTATTAGACAATTTGCTCAAACTGCTTGGAAAGATTTCCAGACGCTAGCTACCTCAGTTATTTCTGCAGAGTACAAGCTAATAATAGACAGAAACCAATTAATCAAAACTGCTGACCATCTGCAATCTGTTACTACTCACCACTGGTGGGATATATTCACTGGATGGTCTCCCTCCTCCACTAAACTGCTTAATATAATACTGCACCCATTGCTGTGGTTGCTGATTTCCCTAATATTCATACTTATCGTCTTCATTGGACTCTTGCGCAGAATGTCTTTCCTTTATACTAGAATGTCTGCGCTAGAGAAACGCTTAATTGGCCTACAGCACACTGTGCATGCTTCCAGATCATGGAACTGAGTCAGCATTTTCAGGCCTCACTTCGAAAGGGGTGGAATGTAGTGATAAGCTGCTAGGCGCTTGCAGTAACCTGCATTTGCACTAACCCACTGAGCTATCTTGTGTGTATTGGAGCCTATTCGAAGCGTGGAGGAAAATGCTGACATCAACCAGGACTCTCAAACTGGGTGAGCCTGCATGCTTGCAAGGGGTTAATTGCAAAGGCCTTTTTTGAAGACATAAAACATCGTGCTTTAGCAAGAGGCTCCATGCAGTTCGTGGGAGCCAGGCATTGCTTTGCCCGTCTTCGCTCTGCGAGTCAGGTGCACTGATAAGACAAGAATGCAAAGAAACAGTGCCCGAAGCCTGGGAGCCAAGACTGGCTGTTTCCAGTCTTGTAACTTTCCAGGCAAAAAACATGTTTACTGCCAGGAGGGAAGAGCCTAGAAGCTTCTCGAAGAGCTGACACGTCATGATGATTGACGTGCAGCTCCTAATAAGAGAACTATACTTGGACCAGGGAGGGGGGACTCATCCTGGACTGTTGGAAAGACGTGCGTATCAAGGACAGTGCCTGGACGACCAGCTGTGCGCTATCAGGGCCGAGGCTCCTAACATCACATCCCTGCTCTGGTGTAGGACTGTGGGGGCTTGGCCAGTCCTCCCCTCCTCTGCTGAGGAGTGCCGGGCACCAGATAGCGGCGAGGGTCCTGGATGTGATCAGATCGTATCTTCATCTACATTTCATTAGGAGCGTAAGACCAAATAATTGCATATTCATCTGTGATTGATAATTGGCATTATATAGCTTGCACTCTCTATTTCCACATTATTATAAATTGCTGCTTAGTTTTCATTAGTCATTGTAGATAATAAATGCAAGCATCATATTCTGTGTGATTGGCTTTTTTCCAGACTGAGTTCATCGTGCTTCTTAAACCTTATTTGTGTGGGAAGGTAATTAGGAGTGATTTACTTTGCACAAAGGGCTGGATCCCAGGGAGGTGCGGGTACTGTTTATCACTACACCATCAGACAGAGGAATCCGGCCTGGGTGACCTGTCCCAGCAGGCTGAAATGGTCAACGAGCCATTCGAGATGACCTGCAGTCTCCTCATGAAAAGACTGCAGGTCACCTCGCATGGCCCGTTGACGCAACGCCACACTAGCCAGGACAGGCTCAACCCGGACCCGGATAGCCACGTCCGCAGGCAGAGGAAGGCCAGTTGACGTGAGCTCATCCCCTGCCTGAAAACGGGTCTGGACGTAGGCATCCCTGCTGGTGCAAGATGATGCAGGGACAGGATCAGGGACAGGATTGCACACAGGCACCTCCGCGGCGGCCTGTGCTGCCTCCTGTCCCTGGTCCTGCACTGCACCACTAGCACCAGTGGGATCCCCACCTCCAGACCCCGTCTCTGGTGCTTGCACGGCCTCCTCCTCCACCAAACCCCCCACCAACCTGGATGCCTCTGTGCCATCTTCCCCTGTTGGGCCCTGTGGGGTCCCAGCTGCCCCTTCTGCTGCCGAGGAGTCCAACTCCAACCTCCGCCTCTTGGACCTCCCCCCGGCAGCTGCGGCCTGGGACGCGGCACCGGACTCCTCACTCCCCGACGAGATGACAACATGGGAGGGGAGCCGGGCCTTGCGTCTCCGGCTGGCGGTGGGATCCCCGCCGCTGTGCTCCTCAGCACCTTCTCCGCCCTCTTCATCAGTTGACGCTGCAGACAGGGAGAAACAAAACACAGGCATCAGGGCACTGTACAATGGACACATACACACATGACAGTTGTACATGAGTGGCATTGGCAAACCTCAGACATGTCATCACAATCCCCAACACACATGTCATTTCAACTCGCACACATGAGCCATACCACAGCCATATCGCAACTGCCAGCACCATCCATACACATACAACAGCATGAGCAGCCAAAGGTGAGCCAGACATCACATGCAACACAGGAAGTGCACCACACATGTACACACACCACCACACTTGCATGCATGTGTTAACCTCTGCAAAGTGTCGCAGTGTTCAGACGGGCATCCATGTCACATCTGCCAATCAGGCTTCCACATACCGCTGTCACATGCATCCATGTTGCATCACTGTTGCACCCTTGTCAAATACACACACATGCACATGTACACAGTGCTGATACATGCAGCCGAAAACAACATACATGCGTGACATCACGGACATGTCTACTTACATACACATTCATCCAAACATGTGTGCCCACACAACTGCATTTGGCATGCAAGCCTACACACACAAGCACCATCCATGTCTCACACATACCAGCCCTCGCATGTGTTAGCCCCACGGCCCTGTACACCCCCACCCATACTCGACCCCATACAAACAGATGTGCAACCTGCACACTACTGAATAATCACCACACGCACTGCTCACAATCAGGATGCATGTACACTCACCGCTCGACTCCAGACGGGTCTGCCTCTCAAGGACCTGGACGTGGAGCGCTGGGGATATGCGTTCCAGGACCCTCATCTGTTCTTCCGTCAAGTGGCCCCGGCGCCCCTTGGCATCCGCTGCCTTCAAGAGGCACCGGGCCTTGTTCAGGGTCATGGAACTTAAGTCCTCCCAGCGCTTCTTGACATGTTGTAAGTTGCGGACTGCCACCCCCTCCGCGTTGATGGCAGTCACGATGTCAGTCCAGATCCGAGTCCGTCCTTCCTTGTCGGCGCGGGAACTTCCGAAGAGGGCATCATACTGCCCCAGGACTTGCTCCACCAGGACACCAACTTCGGTGGCACTGAAGCTGGTGCCCCTCTGCCTCTCTGGCCGGGGGTTGTCAGTGGTCTCAGATGGTGTTTGCCCCGACATGACAAGCCCATAGGCAGGAGTTGGTGGGCAACTGGGTCCTGGGGCTGGGCTGTGGAGCGATGGAATCCCAGTCGGGAGTCTTCGGTTCCAGCAGGGGTGGTCACAGCGACAGCACCCCTGGCTGATGTGCAGGCAGCAAATGGCAGGGCACGTGGGCAGCAGGCAGTCAGGCAGCAGCAGATGGCAGGTGGGAGCATGCTCGGGGCTCTGGGGGGCAGTAGTTTGGCCTTCTGGGCAGGAGCGTGGTCTTCCGTGTGCTTACGCGTGGCCAGCTTGATACGGAGTGATTTGGCACGTGAAAAATCTGCACGTCAGCGTGTAATTCGAGGAAAGGCCCTTAGCGCGTAAGCGCGTCTGCACGCATACGCATTTTCATTGGACAGAAGGCCCCTCAAGCGCAAGCGCCCCTGTGACGTGACGCGTACAGACGTGCATGGGCATTTCAGCGCGCATGGAAAACTGCACGTCCGCGTGTAATACGAGGAAAGGCCCTTAGCGCGTATGCACGGCAGCACGCATATGTGATTTCATTGGACCAAAGGCCCTTAGCACGTGAGCGCGTCTGTGACGTGACGCGCGCGGGTGTTTCCCTCATTGCACGTGATGACAGAACACATGTAGATTTCCACCAATCGCGTGTGAAAGTTCCCGGCACCCCGGAACACACGTACCCAGGCTAATCGTGTGTGGAACTTCCCGCGCACCCCGAAAAACACACGTACCCAGGCCAATCGCGTGTACGCCCACTCCCCTCCGATCACACGCAATGACACTCGGACCTACAGTCTTACCACGTATCCGAATACGGGAAACCCGCGCACGGCAAAAGACATGCACAGGCGTCAACGCGTCCGCCCACACGAAGGCAGGCGGAGGCGTCCCCGCGCACAGCATAAAAGTGCGCGCAAACAACAAACGCGTATATACAGCTACGATGAATGCCCCATTTGTCGCTGCACTGATCGTGGGACACCGCAGGAGGAGGAGAATAGCCAGGGCACGCATTTTCGCACCACGGCAAACCTTTTTGGGATGCCTGACGACCAGGTCTACGGCAGGTATAGGTTTCCACCCCATATCATCCTAGACCTGGTCAGGGAGTGGGAAGATGACCTCACATCCCCCACCCTTTTCTCCCAAGCATTGAGCCCCTTGGAGAAGCTGCTCAATGTCCTGCATTTTTTGGCCACTGGGTCATTTCAGCAGACCACTGCCATAGTGGGGGGGGTCTCACAGGCCACGCAGTCACGCTGCCTACACCAGGTACTGGCAATCATGACAGCGCGCCCCTCAGTCCGTAGGCACATATACATGCCCAGAACACCCGCAGAAAGGCAGGCCGTTGTCCTGGATTTTTTCAGGGTGGCACACTTCCCCAAAGTGCTCGGTGCCATAGATTGCACCCATGTGGCCCTACGTCCACCTAGGGCCATTGAGCACATCTACCGAAACCGCAAGCACTGGCATTCCATCAATGTACAGGTGGTATGTGATGCAAAGGGAATCATCACCTCTGTCTATGCAAACTACCCTGGCTCCACCCATGACAGTTTCAAATACAGAATGTCCGCCCTGAGCCGGGCCCTGGAAGCTGGGCAGCATGGCGACACATGGCTCCTAGGTCAGTACAAATGCCCTTGCACATGCATGCAAGTCACACACAGACAAATATCCAAACCCTAATGATCTCAACTATTATCACCTCCCCAGGGGACAGTGCCTACCCTCTGAGCAACCACATGATGACGCCAATCCGGAACCCCACCACACCACCCCAGGTAAGATACAACGCCGCCCATATTGCAACCAGGGGCATAGTGGAGCGCACATTCGGAGTGCTCAAGTCACGTTTCCGCTCCCTTGACCGCTCTGGTGGGCAACTACTCTATGCACCACCAGTAGTGTGCAGGATCATTGTGGCAGCATGTGTCCTGCACAATGTTGCAACACGGCAGGGCGTCCCGGTGGACATGGTGGTGCCCCCACATCCCCAACCACAGGCACAGGCGCTGCCCATGGAAGGGGACAGGGCACGTGGCGAGGAAGCCCGGACCCAGCTTGTGGCCACATTTTTCACCTAAACTCCCACCCCTGCGGAGTGCACACAGGCCTGGCACATACCAGGTGACAATCGATGATGACAAAGAGACAGTCAACTGTCACAACCCTACCACCCTGAGATAGTTGCCATGGAACTGCCACATCGTCTGCATCCCTAGCTACTTAAACACAAGCTATCCTGTGTGACCAAAAGGCACACATATGACATATGACATGATATGGGCCATACACACGTATTTCAAGGCGCAATGAGGCAGGGAGGGGGAACAAGGGAAGACAGACAACGGTACTGCTAGGCCAGGTGTCATTGAGATCGTGCAAGTGCAGGGGTAGGGGGAAGGGAAAAGTACAAGGGGAAGGGTGAGGGGAGTCCAGTACAGGGGAAGTAGCCCCAAAAAATAATACATAGGTTGGCTGGTGGCAACTGCAAAGGTAAGTGCAGACAAGTGCTGGGAAGGGAGAGCTGTAGGGATAGAGAGACAGTACTGCAGTGCAGGGGTTGCCAGGGAGGCAGTGCAAGTGGAGAGTGGCTGGGCCAGGGACCGAGGTCGGTGAGAGTGGCCCAGTTGCAGCTCCTGTGCAGTTCCAGTGAAGAATTCTGCAAGGGAGAGGCAGAGAGTAAGCAGAAGCAAAGAGGAAGGTCTTGAGGTGCTTCCAGAACTGGAGATGGTTCCCCTCAAGTTCAAGTCAGGCAGGAAGTCTGTTCCAGGGGGAGGGGCCTGCTGCAGAGAGAAATCTACCCCCCGCTAGTTGCTCTGAGAAGCGGATGACCCGGACATGCAAGGTGTGCATCACACACACCTGCAAAACGGGCCATGGCCATCACTGTCAAGTCACTCAAACCCTCCCAAACATCAACATGACATGGCAAGCAATACCCATACACCAACACAGTAACGATAAGCTACACATTGCCATGTCCTAAATGTACAGTGGCATCGGACAATGATGCTTGACCCGGAATCAGATGAAATGACAGACCAACAAAATCTCCCACCCAAAATAAGTCATTTCCAAATGCATTACAACAGTCGTAGACATAACATAACAATGAATGCCTGTCTACATACACATTATGCATTGCAAAATCAACACTGCAGCTCATGTGTGCAGTGTCCTACTCCTGCATCACACTGCTCAGCGCACAGCACAGTGAACAGCCATTGTGTGTGATGCACACCCTGAGCATCACATCTAAGTGACAGACCACATCAAACATCAAATTAGGCATGTACTGGATCCATAATCGGTCACAGAACATGTGCTGCCGGGACACAGTGGTCACCAGAAGGCAAACAGTGAACACGTGGATATGCAAGGGTGGGAGTACATGTAGTGCATCAGAGTGCAAGTGTGTGGTTCTGCAAGGACATGCACTCCACATATGCATGTGCACTCAAGTGACCATCAGTGTTCCCTACACAACACATGTGAACATCCACCATGTGTACACCCCAGCATGTCAAACCACAACTATCCCCTTGCACCTGAAAGGAAAACACAACACATGAACAGGCATTGATCAGCAGAACACAACATGTACATAGGATACCACCATTACTATGTCAGAGTTGCCATCACACTGCAGGGCAAGGCAACTATCAACAACAACCCCCCTCCCTCACAAATGACCATGACCCACTGAACAACTGCACCTGGGTCATGGAGCCCCCAACCCTCAATTCCACCTGGCCACAGGATCACCTTTACCGTTCGTCACCATCTCCCACCTTGTGTGTAAAAAGATGCCTGAACCCTCAGAATCCACACTCATTACCAAAATCACAAAATCCAAGGCATAAAAACGAACCCGAACACCCTCCAGTAGATGACTTGACTTAGCAGTACCTCACAAAGGCCAAGTACTACCACAATGATGCAACAACCAAGGTAGCACAGCAAAACAATATCACGACAGGATGTGAGACATGTGTGGTACATGACATAGGATGATGCACCATGAATGGATGTGTACTGTCACAGGTCCCCTGTACAGGCGTGGGAGTGTCACAAAACAACCACCCCCACCATGTCCCGGGTGCCTGCAAGGTCAAACTCACACTGGCCCCTGAGACCCTGGTGGGGAAGGAGGTTCAGGGATATGCAGTCGGGACAGGTGTTGACACACTGGATGACTGGAATGAGTGGCAGGAGAGGGGAGGAGGAATGACACATGAAACTAGGGAATGCACGAAAATGTACAACCTGCATGAACACATACACAATCCAAGCAAACTTGGACATCATTGTCATGGCCCTCTGTAGTCCAGGCTCAGGAGTGGTACGAACCAACCACCCCCTTTAGGGTTTTGGCACCTGCAAGTTCGGGGCTTACACAGGCATCCGCAACCCCAGTGGGGAAAGAGGGTCAGGGAACATTGCTTGGATAGGTACGGGAAGCAGGAACACCGGGTAGAGGGTACAGGTTTCAAAATTGCATAGGATCACGGGTGATTAGGGAGAGAAAACATACCAAATTGAACCACACATACATCCATGCATCAGTACACTCCCCAGCAAGCCTATGCAGAGCAGTTCGAAAGAAAAACTACAAGACACTTAGCTCTGGTTTTGAGTGCTGGCCTCCTGCCTGCGCACTCTCAGGTCCGGTTACAGGAGCACTGCAATGCTGCAAAGAGAGCCACAGTCAACAACCTGTACGTGCCAATTACACAAAAACACAACACCAAACATGCCCCATAGCAACAAACTACTCTACAAACAGACAATCTGTGGTCGATGCTTCGTACCCATATATAACATCACCCCTGTGACGGGTCATACACAGTCAATGCAGTAAGTCAGCCGCTGGTGGGTGCGTGGCAAATGGAACACCAATGTGCACAATTCACACAACATGCAATGTTCCCTGGGTAAGCAGACAGACCCATATAGCAAGCCATGACTACAGAGCAAGTTGGGTACCACCATGACCGAAACAAAGTTGGCAGTGCATTTATCATGAAGTACGTGGAAAAGACATGCACTGCACCCGAGTATGTCCCTTGCTGTATGTCCCTGTGAGCTGCCTTTTCCATGTCTCGGAAAGCTACATGGTTGATACAAGTGCCTCAATGGACCTTGGTGTACCGGAGGGTATGTGCCACTGCCCCTGCATGTGTCCCAGACAACCCTACTATCAACAGCCATCAGTTCACAAACACATCTGAGCTGCATTGTGTGCTTCAACACCAATATTCGTCTAAGCTCACCCTCAGTGCTGTGACTAAGCCTGCATGTGCAACTCGCCTGGTGCAAGCTTTGCTGTGTCGTGGCCCCCCTGTGATGCTCACCTTGCCTGGAGTTCCTTGGAACATGTCAGCAGTTCTAGGATGTGGGTCTGCAATCACTGTGCCTCTGCTTGTGCACACATGTGCATGTGGGCACCAACCAATAGGTCCAGAATTCCGTCGCCCAATGGGCCATGTCTGCTGGCAAAGGTGCTCTGGAGGCTCATCCCCCTGCAGAAAGGGCATGAAACACATGATTAATGCTTCAATGTCATCTGTGTGTGTCTCATCAGGCATCTCATTACTTGACCATGTCAGAGAGTCACATCACAAATCACACCATCAGTCCGTCTTTCACCTCCAAAGTGTGGAACACTATCTACAGCATGAATTGCAACATGCACGTGTACAGGAAAGATATGAAACATACTACACAATGCATAGCAATCAATGTACACATTAATCATGACACACCCCATCTAGCAAAAGCTGAACAGTGGACAATGACACCTAAATCATCCCCACTAGGGGTGTCAACACAAGTCACACAGCACCAGACATGCCACAGATATGACAGTCCAAAGCCCTTGTGTAATATTCTGTAATACTGAACCATCCTTGCGAGCCCATGGATAAGGGAGGCAGGAGTGGCATATGTGAGTCAAGGACCCCAAGCAGCAAACACATACACAAGACAACCATGAAGGGCCCAGCTGGAACAGACAGTGGATGCCTTCAAAAGCCACAAAGCACCGCACCGTCACATGAAAGCACAATAGACTAGCAATTTTAAACTAACTCAACTATTAACTAATTACACTAACAATGGAAAACCTACATTACCTATTTAAACTAACTATCAAACAGAAACTTAACTAACTAAACTAAAAGAAAAATCAAAAATGGCCACATACGACCTGGGGGGGTGGGGAGGCACCCAGGAGGGGGGAGGTACAGGGTGCTGCTCAACATCCACATGCGATGATGCTGGGCCAAAAAAAAAAAATCCTCCATGGGCTCAACGCACATCCCGACCTATGTGGGAGATAGATGGTCGTCCGAGTCTGGCTCATCCTGTAATGGAGGACGTGGCACAGTAGCCTGGCCACGCCTAGCCGCAGCTTGCCCCTCGTCGGCAGCAAGTCTGCCGGACGGGTGAGCCTGGTTCTGTGTGGCGATGTGACATAGGTCTGCATGCAGAACCTCACGTGATACACGTGCTTCCTCTTGCAAGGTAGCACGTGTAACACGGAGTTCCTCCTGCAAGGCCTGGCTGGACAACCGCTGCACCTCCCGGCAAGCCTGTAGCTCAGCCGAGATGGTACGCTCAAGCTGTGCAAACCTCTCCTCTGCCTGCTGCCTCTGGGACATCATAAGGACACCCAGAGTGGATCTGAGGGAAGCATACTCCTCCCTCAGGGCATCCATGTGCGCCTCTGCATGAGCAGCAATTGCTTGACGCAGAGACGACATTTCAGCCTGGCGTGCCCTGTCTGAGGCCGCCATGCCCTGCCTGAGCGAGCGGGCCGTGGACCGTGCCGCCTGCTGCTGGAGAAGCACCTGCCTAGCAGGGGGGAGCACAGATCGGGCCACACGCTCCATGCTCTCAGCGATGTTCTCCATTGCTGCCCCCTGCCATTCGGAATTGGCAGTCATGTCTTGCTCCCACTCAGTATACAGCGGTTGCGCGCGGCGACCGCGTTGCCGGGCTTGACCCCTGCGGGACCCAAGGACCGGGGGTCCTCGCTGTGTTGGCACCGCCTGCGGCTGCACGACTACATGCCCCCATCGACGTGATGTCCCAGGCACATCAGTGACTGGTGTGGAGGGTGACCCTGCGTCCCGATCCACCACGGGCGGAGGAACCAAGACTGTCTGATCCCTCAGTGCAGGTGTCGCAGACAGAGGAGTGTCCACATCAGAATCACTCACCCCTGACACATGGACTTGATGCTCATCCAACTCAACATGGACGTCAGAGTCGTCATCAAGGCTGGACTCATTGGCAGCCAGAGACAAGATGGACTGCAGCACTTGGGGGTTTTCGTGGCCTACCACCCTACGACCCCCACTAGTGCCGGGTTGATGTGGTGTTACCAACCCTGTGTCTGGCATGACAACACCATCCTCCGCCTCCATTGCGTCATCACCTGAAAAATAGAGAGAAAAAGGTCACTACACATGTCAGAAGCACACGACACACACACACACCGACAGCAAAGGCATCCGGCAGTCATGTGACACACAACATATGACCTGGCATGCATGCTGGGTCTACTTTGAATAGCTTCTGTGATCAGACCTGTTGAAAGGTGGCAGTTTCCATGGAAGTGGGTCTATGCAGTGCAGAAAATGTGTACGCCACTCACTACCTACATGTACAAGCACTCCATGGTGTGTGCCAGGAAATGTGAAGGCAGTGCAATGTCAAATTCAGACATCACGTGCATTGTGTACCATGTCTAGAAGCCAAGCACCCCTCCACCCCAGTACCAAAGCAGGGATGTCTAGCATGGTATCAAAAGGCTGACCATACACCTGTGTATTGACAGGCAGTGTTGACTGGCATCAACAACTTAATGTGATTCAAATTACAACACTGCAAATGATGCTGGGACAGTGGGCAGGACACATGATGAAAACTCCGGAGGCCGCCCACGTGTGAAGAAGACACAACAAGAGTTGGACAGAGTCATTGGCCATTGAACAGGCTGAGGCCTGTGAGCCACACAGATTGTCAGAGCCTAAACATGTGTGCAATGCAGGACTGAGCCACAGTTGACATGGGGAGGCCGATGAGATGGCAGGCAATGTATGTAACCAAGGACTCATATTACAGTGATCATCCAGTCAAGGACACATAGGGGCATGCGTGCAATGCACATGGAGCATGAATGGGCACTCATGTCCCTGCGGGACATCTGACCCATGCACAGTACAAGTGGGATACCCTGCATCGAGTACTAAGGCTGTACCACACGGCATATGTCTGGCAGTTTCTACGCTGGAAGTTAGCATCTACACAGGACACATGAACACGAAACTACACATTGGCAAGATTGAAGCAGACCAGTGCAAAGGTGGAACTGGGGTGCAGAGTGGCGGAGGAGGGGCAAGGGAGCATGCCCACATGGAGTCCCGCATGCAGACAGAGGAGACATGCATGACGGTAGCATTGCATTACTTACACATCAGAACCATGTACACGTCACATGTAGCAGCAATCATGTACAACACATCCCACAAGTGAAACACACACGTCCTCAACAAACACGCATCAACACTCACTGGACTGGGCATCAAAGTCCAGCATCTCTCCCACTCCTTCGACCAATTCAGGTGGTATGAACTCTGCAACGAGAGCCTCATGCGGAGTGAGTTCTTCCTCCTCTGGTGTAGGCCCACCGCCAGTCACCAGAGTCAAGTTGTAATTTGAGGCACGCTTAGCCTTAGTGCTGCGCTTGATGTCATTCCAACGCTTTTTGCACTCCTGCGCCGTGCGCACCTCATGGCCGATTGACATGTTCCACAACATGCTTCCAGTGGGTGTCACGTTGGGCAGCCGTAGTCTGACTATTGGCACCCACTAGCATGTCACGGCTGTGGCCCCGCACGTAGCCCACAAGGAAGTCCAGTTCCTGCTTACAGAAAGGCTTCTTCCTCGACGTGCAGGAGGTCGTGGCTGTGTGTTGGGTCCCAGCCTGTGCTGCAGGTGCAACCTTCCTCCTCTTGGACTGTGGCGCAGACCCTGGCTGGCTAATGCCGCCCTGACCAGTATGGCCAGTGGGTTCGGTGGATTGAGCCAAGGGAGTGGCAGGTGGAGGGATGACCAAAGGCCTGACTTGTGTCAGTGGCAGCTGGGTGCCCACTAATGGACCCTGCGCAGCAACATCAGCTGTGGCAGGGTCATTGACCGCAACGGTCCTGGTTGGCAGACTCACAACCGGGGTGCTGTTGGGTGCATCTGCCCCTGCACTTGCCAACACCCGGGTGTTCGGGGCAGCAGATGACATGACTGCCCCAGGGACACGTGTCTTGGTCTGAGCAGCCCTCGTGCCCCTATGGTTTCCCCCCTGGCCTGTTGGAGATCTACCAAGGGCTCTTCAAGTGCCAACGCAGCCTGCGCTGGGAGACCCTGAGCCTGGGTGGCGGTGTCCACAGCTGCACCTGCAGCTACCACTACCCTTGGGCCCATGGCAGTCGATGGAACGGACTGCCGGGTCATACGGGTGCCAGTGCCAGATGCAGGAGTTGCATCCCCCGGAACCACAGGGGCTGGTGGCATGGCTGCACCGACACATGGCACAACATTGTGCTCAAGTGGCGCACCCCTGCCTCTTCCCCCTCTGTGGCTGCCCTGGACACCCTGGAGTCCCCCTACTCCCTGGTCACCACGGCCACGTCCCCGACCACGCCCGCCACGAGGAGGACGCCCAGCTGAGGTGCCCCTCACCTTTGGTGGCCTCCCAACCATGGCACAGATGTAGTAGTGCTGGCACAGATGGAGTGGTGCCAATGGGAGGTGTACACCACAATTGACCTGGGCAATTGGGGTGAAGGGGGTGGGAAGCAAGATGTTAACAGCCCCCCTGCACCTGCAAGGCTGTATGTGACCCCGGTGATGTAGTGACGGGTCACGCAATGCTCAGGCACCCCAAAACTGCAGTAAAACCGGGCACGCAACCCTGCAGCCTACGTGCATGGAATCAACCTCCCGCAGTACGCGGTGGCACCCAGTAATACGAATGACGCGTACGCGTGGGACACGCAGGCTACTATGACATCGAAAATGGGTGCGATACACAGGGGCACCCGCAGTGGGAAAAAGAGCGTGTGCGACTCACCGTCTGACTAGCGCAATGCAGAAAAACACGCGTAGCCAATACCCCCGCCAAAAGAAGAGATATGTCCTTGATAGCTGTGAAGTTGTGATGGCGCGCGAAACAACAGGAAGCAGCAACACACGTCGGTCTCCACGAAAGGCACGTACAGCGAACTGCTGGGCCCGCTCACCTTTAACCCGTGCTGAGGGAAACGCACGCGCGTGTCACGTCAGCGCATGGGCCCTTTCCTCGTATTACACGCAGACGTGCAGTTTTCCACGCGCGCTTACACGCATGGGCCCTTTCCTCGTATTGCACGCGGACGTGCAGTTTTTCACGCACACTTACGCGCATGGGCCCTTTCCTCGTATTACACGCGGACATGCAGTTTTCCACGCACGCTGAAATGCCCATGCACGTCTGTACGCGTCACGTCACAGGGGCGCTTGCGCTTGAGGGGCCTTCTGTCCAATGAAAATGCGTATGCGTGCAGACGCGCTTACGCGCTAAGGGCCTTTCCTCGAATTACACGCTGACGTGCAGATTTTTCACGTGCCAAATCACTCCGTATCAAGCTGGCCACGCGTAAGCACACGGAAGACCACGCTCCTGCCCAGAAGGCCGAACTACTGCCCCCCGGAGCCCCGAGCACGCTCCCACCTGCCATCTGCTGCTGCCTGATTGCCTGCTGCCCACGTGCCCTGCCATTTGCTGCCTGCACATCAGCCAGGGGTGCTGTTGCAGTGACCACCCCTGCTGGAACCGAAGACTCCCGACTGGGATTCCATTGCTCCACAGCCCAGCCCCAGGACCCAGTTGCCCACCCACTCCTGCCTCTGGGGTTGTCATGTCGGGGCAAACACCATCTGAGACCACTGACAACCCCCGGCCAGAGAGGCAGAGGGGCACCAGCTTCAGTGCCACCGAAGTTGGTGTCCTGGTGGAGCAAGTCCTGGGGCAGTATGATGCCCTCTTCGGAAGTTCCCGCGCCGACAAGGAAGGACGGACTCGGATCTGGACTGACATCGTGACTGCCATCAACGCGGAGGGGGTGGCAGTCCGCGACTTACAACATGTCAAGAAGCGCTGGGAGGACTTCAGGTCCAGGACCCTGAACAAGGCCCGGCGCCTTTTGAAGACAGCGGATGCCAAGGGGCGCCGGGGCCACTTGTCGGAAGAACAGATGAGGGTCCTGGAACGCATATCCCCAGCGCTCCACGTCCAGGTCCTTGAGAGGCAGACCCGTCTGGAGCCGAGCGGTGAGTATACATGCCTCCTGATTGTGAGCAGTGCGTGTGGTGATTATTCAGTAGTGTGCAGGTTGCACATCTGTTTGTATGGGGTCGAGTATGGGTGGGGGTGTACAGGGCCGTGGGGCTAACACATGCGAGGGCTGGTATGTGTGAGACATGGATGGTGCTTGTGTGTGTAGGCTTGAATGCCACATGCAGTTGTGTGGGCACACATGTTTGGATGAATGTGTATGTAAGTAGACATGTCCGTGATGTCACGCATGTATGTTGTTTTCGGCTGCATGTATCAGCACTGTGTACATGTGCATGTTGTGGGATGTTTTTATCCACGCATCCAAGCCCTACCTCAAAACTGTGCAGTACTGACATGGAAAACATCATGATGGCCAGAGCTTCCCAGAAAATGCACAGGGAAATGCATGAAGAATAGGCTGCCACTCATTTTTGCCGATGTTATGGGCACAGAAGGACACTGCCTAAAACCACCAGTGGACTACCCACACAGTAGTCTGAAACCATTGGGAATGGCAATGCTGATTGCCAAAAGCAAACCCATAACTGTTGGGAATTCATTTTCTTAAATCCCAAAAAGGGGTGCAGTACCAGTACTCACCACTATCAAAAAGCCGGCGTTTTAAAACAACACCAGATTTTACTTTTTTGTGTAAAACTGAATAAATGAACCCAAGGCACGCCAAAGAAAGACTTACTGAGAGGTGGATACAATGTAAAGTTATTTCTGAAGTGACTTGAAGGTTTATAACAAGACTGGCTGAGCTGTGGATTTCAGCAGTTTAAGTAAATTTGGACTGAAAGACACTAAAAATCTAAATGTTTAAAAGAAATGAGTGACCTACTTTCGAGTGTCACATAGGTTGCAATTGTTTAAATGTCATAGTTTTAAACTTAGAATCAGCATTCTAGCTGCATATGTAAAAATGTTTAGTTTTATTTGAATGCAGAAAACTGGGGAACAGAAATGACATGTAGCTAAAAACTGGCTTAAAGAGATTCCAATTTTGCCTGGCAACTACCCCCCATCAGGAGTGAAACTTGAGTCACAGCTGTGTTCCCAGGCCTATCTGCCTTTTGCTGGCCACACTAAGGATATGCCATCTCTCTGATAATTGAATTAAGGGGAGCCCCCACAGAATACAGGAGCTCTGAACAATGCAACCCCCTTCACCCAGGCAGATGGTTTATTGCAGATGTCGTAAAACAGCTTCCTCCTGGAAGGACAGGGGAGGGGCACTGCCTGTGAGAGCAAGCCTGTGAGAGCAAGCTGGCTTGGCAGAACTGGAAAAACCAGAAATTCAACCTTGTGCTGGGGGGAAACCACACCCCTTTGGGGCCAGAACATAACTCTAAAAAGATGAATAACTCATAGTACGGACTTGTGAAAATTATTTAAATGACACCATAATTCTTGTGATTTTTCTGCCCACATTTTAAGACGTGTTAGGACCCGGTGGTATGTTCAGGGGGGTTTTAGCGGAAAAGAGGATATTACTCAAAATATGTGCATGTGAAAAATCTGACACTTCATCAACTAATGTCCATACTCCTTGCGCACATGTGTGTAAATTTGGGTTAATGTCCGAAATTGCAAACCAGTTAAAAGTGCAAAATATTGCCATTTCTGAATGCAAGCTCTCAGGAAGAGCAGATTTGGACAGGGTATACCTCCTGTGATATGTGAAGGATGCATGTAATTTGAAACAAATGTGTACCTGTGCAAATATGTTTTTTGAGCAAATATAGATTGTGTGTAAATTTGACAGGGGTGGGTTCTCTGTATCATAAACAGACCTCATCATGATGACACGTCATTTCATTCCCCCAATCAGGGGAGAAATGAAAGCTTGGCCAATGACAAGTGGAGAGGCGTAGAGTCTAGTGATGCTGCACACACACCCATTTTAAAAACAGATAAAAGCAGACAGACAGGACAGATAGGGACCTTCATAATCCATTTGCAGCGGGACGCTCTGCCGGGAAAATCTATACTTTACCTCCATCAATCTCTAGAGAAAGCTGTGCAGAAAGATCCAGACTTCAAATCCATCAATCTCCAGAATCCAGAGAGAGAGCAGACCAAGACCAGACCGCTGTTAGCAGAACCAGAGAGAGCTGACCCAGATCACTGTGAAGTGCAGAGACCGGAGTCCAGTCTAAAACCTGACCAGATCCGTGGCGAGGCCCATTTAATTCAAGAATATAGTGTGAGTACCTAGCAAACTGTGCAGAACCAATCTCTTAGTTAAAATAATATAATTCAATCCTATTTTAATCTAAGTAGAACTGTCTCCTAACTGTCACCTGTCATTTGTAAAGCTGTCACCTGTCATTTTCTAGTTGCAAGCTGCACTTGTCTTTTTGAACTTTAAAATTTCAAATCTGAAAAACGACCTTTATTTAATCGCTCATATCTCCGTGACCGTTTGTCCTAGAGACTTGCAGTAACTTTCCTCAGAAAGCTGGGAATCGTGGCTTTTCTACGAACCTAGAACCGCCTACCCCCGATAGTTTTGCCGCAATCGCGGAAAACGCACTTGCGAATTTACCGCGATTTGCAAATTTCTCAACGTGTGAAAACAGCAGTTTTCTTGCTTTCAGTTGCCAAAAATTCGTTTAACCTGCTAGTTACACCCTAGATCCTTGCTAAAGTGAGCCTGGACTAATATTAACTTGATACCACTCACCCTGAACCTCTAGAGGGAATTAAAAGCATTTTAGCATATTTTCACTTCATTGCCAGCACATGTAAAAGCATTTTGGGCCTGTGTTTAAAACTCCGATCTGTACTCTAAGCTTGCTGGGGTGAACTGAATCACATTTGATTGCATTTCTGAGAACTGTGTGCCTTCCTTCCATATCCTTGCATTGCATAAAAGGGGGGGGTGAATTGTCCAAGAAAGTGATTACATTGTCTTTTGCTGAAATCCTATCAAGTTATTTTCCGTACTGCATTTCATTCCACATTGCATCCATTTGAAACCATAAAAGTATTGTTGCTATCTTATCCATCCTATAACCACTCATCATTGATTATAAAGAAGTGTGCTAGTGGCAGACTATCCATTATTGATTACATATCAGATTAAGTGTGATATCCAATTATTAATTTATTATAAAGTGTGATATATATCTATATTGTTTAAATTCTCAAATAAACCTTTTAACTTGCAAACAAAACTACTTCTTGGCTCAGTGGGGTCAGGGGGATTCCAATAGAGGGGTGTTATATAGGGGTAGTCATCCAGAACGCATGAACTGGACATAAAGATATATCAATAAGGGTTTCCATTCAGTATCCCAGACTAGGCATTGACTTAGCTGTAGTGTTGAATTGAATCCTCTTACAAATTGGGGGCTCGTGCCGGACGTTTGGATTAGATCTATCACTTGTGCAGATTAATACAGCGTGCCAGCTGACCAGATACTGTTAGGACACTCACCCGGGATCGGGAACGTCCGTGTCCTCGTGGGCGGGGAGATGCTTGGCGGCTGTACCCGCGGTTTCGCCTTGGCCGTGGGCGCCCTTTCCGAGCGCATCGCTCATTTGGGGTTCGTGCCCGACCCCGGGCGAGTCGGGGTGTATTCAGGCATACGCGGAAGCAACAGGAACGGGCTTGTGGTTCAAGCCTCGTTTCCGTGAATGCCTGATTCCGCGCATGCGCCGGCTCGGATTGCGGGTCAGCCTCGCTTCCATGCCGAGCCACCATAAAGGCGCTTCCGGATCAGTACTCGCCGCGTCTCAACGCGGTTTGGTCCTGACCTCCCGCTCGCTACTGGATTTCCTTGTCCTTTCTTGCTTCCCTTCTGGTTCCTGCCTTCCCTTGTCCTGGTGGTTGGTTCCTTAGGTCTAGGGTCTGGCTTCCCGGGGTTGGGGTCTTGTCCGGTCCTGGTCTGTGCCTCCGGTACCTTCCCTTTCCCTTCCTGCCCATCTCCTTCCCTTGCCTGTATGCTCCTCTGCCCAGTGCTTGGGTGCCAGCGCCTCCAGTGCCTTATTTCGGCCACTTCTGCTGTCCGCCTTTGCTGCCTATCCTCAGTCTCGGCTGCCTTCACTCACCATCTTCAGAGGGTTACTGCAGCATCCTAACAACGCACTCAAGCCCGCTGTCAACATCTACCGGCCTTCCCTGTCCAGTGCTCGCACTGTTCTGGCGCCACATAAATCCAGGGAAGTGTCCATCCGTGGCGCTAGGAATCGGACCCATTTTCAATCCTGTAATCAGGACGGGACCTGGGCCGGTTCTTGGCGTTGCTCTGTCATCTTTCTTTCTACAAACAACGTCCTGGCGACCCCGGCACGCAAGCCTACAGGAAACACAGGTACGCAGCGTCCTAGGGACGCACATCTTGACAGATACACATATCCGGTCGGATCACACGCTGTGTTACGCTGTAAAGCACTCCTCAAAGGAACGCTCTAAGAAAAAGGTCTGTTTTGCAAAAATAAAATACAAACTTCTGTAAGTCAGGAAGGAACTCAAATTCCAGAATGACGACCTTAGTAGACATGAAAATAGCCAGAGAGCACTTCTTACATAAGTTATTGGTGAGAGGTGAGTGGACTCACCGGGACCAGACGGTCTGGTTGATGGCCATCACGCAACAGGTCACGGAAACAGGGTCAGATATATGGAGAGATCAGGGTCCCTTACATGTGGCCCTGAGTGAACTATACATGGCTCCTAAGGCTAAGGATGAACATGACAAGATGGTTAGGATAGCGGCATATCTGTACCTATATATGGGAGACATGCAGGATAAATGTACTGAAAGCCAAGATCTGGCGAATAAGCGACAGATGGCGTTAGAGAAGGTCCAATCTGACCTGGTCTCTTCTGAGCAGAGGGTGCAGAGGAGCCAGGAGTCAGAAGATGAGAGTAGACAGCACATCATTAAAATAAAGAGGGATATGGACATCCTGCAACAGGAAAAGGCTGACCAGGATACCAGATTTCTGGCCTTGCAGAAGGAGTACCAAGAAGGTTTGGACTCCCTACTGCAGAGCCAGAAAAAGCTGGAGCAACAGTTAGACTTCAATAGGGCATGTGCTGAGCAGGTAGTCACCCTGCAAAGCCACCTAGATAGGGAGAAGGCAGAGAGCAATAAACTGATTTTGAAAGACCTGGATACCCAGGCAGAATTTGACCAGGAGCGCCAGAAAGCTGGTGCCTTCCAAAGGCAAAGGGACGACCTAGCGGCACAGATGCAGGCTCTTAGTCAGGAAAGGGATACCTTAGGCCAGGAAGTCTGCCACTTAAAAAGGAAATTGGAAGAAAATCACCTGGCCCACCAGACTGGCTTAGTGCTCCAGGACCAATCAGGAAACGCAGAGAGAGAATGAGGCTCTCTGCCAGCACAATGATAGGCTCCAACAACAGGTAGCGATGCAGGAGAGACTGATAGAGTCTAGTAAGGCCCTAACTGAGGAACTGAAGGCGCAGGCTCTTGCATTGCAACAGGGAGCAGGGGCGGATAGAGATGAGGTTCGCTGGGAAAGAGAAACTCCTGAGCATAACCCCAGGCGCCCTAGTACCAGAGGCCTTTATTTCTCTCAGTCCCTGGACTCTGCCACCCCCATGTCCCCTGGCGCACATGAGCACAGGGCCACAGGGATGGCAGATTACTATCCAGCCAGAAGCATGGGGCTCATAGGCCAGTACCACCCAGGAATGGAGGGGCGGGCATCCTGGTATGGGCACCCAAGCACAGTGCAATTTAGTCGGGGACCCCAGGAGAGTAGGCCCATTAAGGGCATCCTGAAAACTTCTGCCCAGTTAGGTCAGTGGGAGGGGTACCCATCAAATCCTGGCAGCAAGGAGGGATCTGAAGACTCCTCTGAGCGGTACAGGACACAGGAGACCAGGTCCCCACATTCTGCCAGCCATTCCCAGGCTCGCAGAATCCGGGAAAACCTGGAAGAACAGACGGGAACCTCTGGGAGCAGTGCCTCTGAGTCAGAAGATGAATGGACCAGGGTTACCCGGACCAAAAGGGCCAATAAGACAAAAAGGGCATTGCTTAAGGACCCCTTAAAGCAGATTAAGGCAATCAGGAGCGTCATCACGCCGTATCATACGAATGCCAAGTATTCTGTTTGGGAGCACTTAGAGTTGTTTGAGCAAATGATGGAGACTTTCCATTTGAAGGACAGCCAAAGCTGTATTCAATATGTGAAGTGGACCTTCTCCCCGGAATACTCCAGTTTCTTTGCGGGGCTGGAGGACCAAATTCATTTAAGATGGTCCACCTATAAGGCGGCCATCTTGAAACATTTTTCTACTCATAGAAATCCTCAAGAGGCTCGCAAGGCAGCCTACAATTTACAATGTGGGGAGGATCAGGCCCCACAAGAGTTTGTGCAGGAGTTAAAGCGTGCTTTTGCACAGACCACAAGAAGGGTGCGCACGGATAGCAGAGAATTTATTAATACGTTTTTCCATGCCTTGCCCAAATACATAATGACCCAGCTCGTGAGGGATTTTCACGAGAAAAGATCTTTAGACTGGGTCATTGAACAGGCGACCCGGATCTATGAGGTGCAGAAGCCCATAGAAAATAAAAGCAATACCCAGAAAAATCCCAAAACCAACAGCACCCCTGCTGCTGCCAAGGTGGCAGAGGTAAAGGTCACCCCCGTTTTGGATTTGGAGATGGGGGGGCCTAAAAACTTACCTGCACCTAATAATGCTAGGCCCAGAAGGTCCTCGGGCCAGTCACAGACAGGGAGCCAGGGAGGCAGCCCCACAAATGGGGTCCCTCGCTCTCCTGATTATGTAAGCCCCCGTTACAAGGGAAACAGACCCATCCTGGGTTATGTGTGGACTCCTCCAGCCCAAGGGGGGGGGATCCAGTCAAGCACCTAACCCAGGGAACTTCCCTCCTAACTTCCCACCGGAGGGCAGAAACTGGGCAGAACTTTTTCCCCAGGTATCCACCCAATTTCCAGCCCCAAAATCCTCCACCCTTCTTTCCCCAATTCCCTGAGCCCAGACAATCGAATCCGGGAGAGGGGAGGCCAAGGGTGGAGGGGTACCCAAATCTTCCCAACCAGGGGTACTACCAAAGAAGGGATAGCTACCCTTCCCGGGATCAGCCCAGGGGAGAAAACAGGGCCCCGTATCAGCCTGAGCGGGTGTCCCAGTTAGAGCGCCAGGTTCAAAACATGGCGCGGGATCTGGGTCACATACTGAGGGCTCAGCAGAACCCTCAGATCGGCATGCCGGCGCAGAACGCACCCAACTCTGGACCTCGTGCTCCAGAACAATGACGGGGGCAGCACCCCGATAACTCACCGGTTCCCAGGGGGGAGGCACAAGGGGAAGGGGGGTGTAAAGCCTTGGAGGAAGCTTCCTTCCTCACTTGTAAACAGCCCCTGGAAACCCAGGAACCGGAAACAACATCTCTTGCCCCTGAAAGTCTGCCTCATAAGGAGCAGAGGGGGGGTAGGAGAAACAAAAGACCCAAACAGACTCAGTTTGAGGAGGAGGTACAGATCTTCCAATTTGAGGGAGAGGGATCCTCAGAGGATCCTGGGAAAAGGATCTCCTCCTTCAGAGAGGGGGGAACTCCTCCCAAAGAAAAATGGGTCCCTAGGGATGCAAATCCAGACTGGGGAGATGTGGAGACTGAGCTACCGCCGCCCACCATCTCATCCCAGAACCAACAGCAAGAAAATCCCCTGGTTCAAACCCATCCTGGTGACTGCCTCCAAAAAGGGCGGGGCGGCCCAGAACCGGAACCAAGGGAACCCACAATGGCTCTGATCTCCTCCAGTAGCCAACTTTTTCTTTCAGATTCCCAAGGCTCTCCACAGAATTCCGCCCAAATCTCTTCGCTAGCAATGTCCAAAACCAGAAAATTAGCCCACCAGTTGTCCAAAAATGTACATTATCTGTGCCCCCTTGAGGAGAAGGAGGGAAGATACTATGCCCCGGTACAAGTACAGGGGCAGGGTACGATTTCAGCGCTGGTGGACACGGGATCTCAAGCTACCCTTCTGTCCAGAAGGGCCTTTGATGAACTGAATGCAGGAAGGGGAGAGAATTACCAAATTCCTCTCACCTCTCTTCCTGGACAACTGCAGAACTTTGACGGGAAGGAAATTCCCGTTGAGGGGACTGCAGACTTGGACATTAAGATCGGGCGACACAAGGTGAAACACCCGGTCATAGTAGTGACTCCAGAGGGCACCCCTTGTTTACTGGGGAATGACCTCCTGAGAAGGTTGTCACCCCTAATAGATTGTGTAAACAAGGTCCTCTGGACCCAGACTAGCCGACCAATAAAATTAAAACAGAGTTCAACCATGTTAGTTTAAACGGCACCTGCCACATGGTTGAACAAAAACCTGACCAAGTAGAATTTCACTTCCAGAATAGCCAAATTCCAGACGTGACAGTAATAGCAGTAGGACAACAGACTGGTGATGGGGGTCCTCTCTATTTCTGAAAATCAACCTTCCTTCCAGTCTAAAGTGGTACTCCACGCTGGAAGGAAACACTCTGAGATTCTTTACTAATCCACAATCAGAAACTCCCACTCCTATAGTCCAGAAAGATGTGAAATCAGCTCAGAGCCTGGCTGATATTCAGCAAATTGGAGAGCAGTTGTTCATCCCTGTCCAATTAAATGATGGGAAGGACTCTGTTCTCGCTCGAGTGTGTGTGAACAACGGTAAGAGCTTCATCAGCGAAGCCATGTTCCGCCAACTCCCAAAAGATCCAGCCATTCCCACATTCAAACTGATAGACAAATGGGAAATGGACCTGGAAGCACCTAATTCCAAACATCTCCTGCCAAGCAGGTGTATGCTCAAAATCTCCATTGGCAACAAGAGCCTAGTCCACAATTGTTGGGTCATGCGAGACGTCCCTGCCGCCTTTTACTTAGGCAGTGACATTCTCAATCGCTTTGCCATTAGTTTGGACCTAATAAACTTCAAAGCTTGGTCCCGATTAGCGGATAATCCCATGGGCTTTGATGATCCAGAAAAAGCATTTAGGTCAGCTCAATTGCTACCTTATGCAGTTGAAATTCAGATCAAAGAGGAAGTCACCATCCCAGAAAGGACCCGACAATTCTCCCTGGAAGTGAAAGTTAAAAGAGGACAATATTTGCAAAACCCTGATGCTTACATACATCTAAACGCTTCTCTCCAACAGCAAGGGTTGGGGGTAAACCCAACACCATTAGTCAACATAGAACATGACACCATTCTAATAGAGGTGGATAACAGCGACTTAAAGAGTATTACTCTAGCCGCAGGCACCATTATTGGAATGGCGGTTGATGACCGACATTTTTCCATAGACTTAGGTAATGAACTGTTAGGGCCAATCCCCAAGGACTGCTTTGACAGTGACAGTGATGACAATACAACACCAGACAGGATTTTTACCCGGCATGGGGGGAACTTCCTGGTGTACACTTCCTGCCCCTATGGTAAGGAAGATGTGACTTGTGACTTCAGGAGGGATGAGGTGATTTTCCAGGTCCATGAGGGCTGCCTTTCCCACCTGAAGCCTCCAGTCCAAATCAGCACTCTGACCAGGGACTTCTCCACCCAGCTGGAGGAGGCCGCTGAAATAGCCAAACCAAAAGTCTTTCCAGGCTTCAGGCAGATGGTGGAAGAGAGGGTCAACCTAGCTGATGCCTGTGTGACTCTGGAACAAAAGCAAAAGTTGAAACAAGTTTTCTTGGACTTCCAAGATCTCTTTGCGGTAGACTCATATGACTGTGGCCGCACCGACATCCACACAACAACAATCCCCACGGACCCTGGCATGACTCCTGTGTTTGTGAAGCAATATCGCTTGCCTCTCGCATCAATGGAGTCCCTTACTGAAATAATTAAGAACCTTGAGTCCCGGGGAATAATTCGTCCAGTCCACAGCACCTTCAATAATCCGGTGCTGGGAATATTGAAGCCAAACGGCCAGTGGAGACTCTGCGCCGACCTCAGGGAGCTCAACAAACGGGTCCATACTTCCCGATGGCCTCTTCCCTACATTGACCAAGGGCTGGCCCAGATCCAGGGGTCACAGGTATTCACTGCAATAGACCTGACCAATGGATACTGGACCGTGCCGGTCAGTAGGGAGGACCAATACAAGCTGGCTTTTACCTTTGGGGGCCAGCAATACACATGGACCCGGACTCCCTTCGGATACCTTAACTCCGGTAATGAGTTCAACATTTTCCTACATAAGGCCATGCCCGACCTGGGTGCGAGGGGTAACCTGGCTTATGTAGATGATGTCCTCATCAAAAGTTCATCTGTGGAGGAACACATAGCGGAGATCCGTTATGTTCTGACCCAGTTGAGGGCCGCCGGAGCAAAACTTTCCTTTCAGAAAGCACAGTGGTGTAGAAACCGTGTTAATTTCTTGGGGCATGAGATTACTGCTCAGGGCCTCTGTCCCCAGGAAAAGAAAGTGGAAGCACTTCAGAAACTGAAAGACCCCACAACTCTGCGGGAACTAAGGAGCCTCCTTGGACTGACTAATTACAGCAGAAAGTTCATTGAGGGCTACGCAGAGATCACCAGACCCCTGATTCATCTCCTGAAGGGGGGGGTCAAGTGGGAATGGGGTCCAGAACAATCCGAGGCAGTAAGACAACTCAAGAGAAGCCTCTCACAAGCGCCTTGCCAAGCTTACCCTGTCAGAAACAAGGAGTTCTTCCTGGAGACGGGGTTCTCTAATACGTGCTTGACGGCAGTATTATACCAAAAGCATGACAAGGTCAATAAAGTAATCTCCTATGCGAGCAAAACTTTATCCTCTGTGGAGGAAAAATTCAACGATTGTGAGAAGGCACTCCTGGCAACGGTGTGGGCATTGAAGAATTACCGCCCATTTATCCAGGGGGAACACATCATAGTGGAGACTCCACACCAGCCTCTGCAATATCTCCAAAGTGACAGAATCCGGGCCGGAAATGTGAGTAATTCCCGAATTACTTCCTGGATTCTGTCAATGCAAGGCTTTCCTGTGGAGGTCCGATATGGCCAAAACAAGAAGAGTCCCCTCGCGCAAGGTCTGGCTGACTTGCATGATTGTGCCAGAGAAAACTGTCTCGAGGACGAAAGTCTAAAAATCAAGGACAACATGGAGGCATACCTTAATTCCCCACACAAAGTCTTTGAAGAGGACAAGTGTGAGGGAATGCCCACTGTGTATGTGGATGGATGCTCTTACCATGTTGACAACGACGGGGAGAAAGAACTGGTGGCCGGCGTAGGGAATGCATGGGTGAAGGAGTTCCCAGAACCCTCCGCTGGATACAAAATTGGTCCCCGAAGTAGTCAGGTGGCAGAATTGATGGCTGTGCATCAGGCCATCCTCACTGCTGTCCAGCATCAACTCCACGAACTGGTCATAATCACAGATTCGGATTATGTACGGAACGGGTTCGTGGAGCACCTGGTTAATTGGAAAACCAGAGGCATGTTATGTGCTAACAACAAACCCTTGAAACATGGGAAGTTGATCCAAAACATTGATGATCTGGTCACCTCGAATGAGATGACCATCTATTGGAAAAAGATCAAGGGTCATTCCAAAGTAGAGGGACCAGACAAAACTGGAAACGACTTAGCTGATCAGCTGGCCAAAACCGGGGCCATCCAAGGGGATCTAATTGAGATTGAGTCCCTGTTGGGGGAAATCCAGGTCACTGCTATCACTAGGTCCCAGACAAATGCTCACAATGACCTCTCAATTGCACAATGGAGCAAGGAGACCCCTGATGCTGATTTGATTACCGCTCAGAAGGGGGATCCAATTATTGGTAAGTTTTACCAACACCTTGAGGACCCTGAGAACTTTCCCCTGACGGATACCGATTACATTGGGAAAGAGGACCTAAGAGTGTTGATGAAATGTCCAAAAATGTTCCGAATCCAAGACGGTTTGCTGGTAAGGAAATCCAAAGCTGGCCACGATCAGTGGGTGGTTCCTACCTCATTCCGAAGCCTGATGTTAAGTCACGCCCATGATGCGGCCACCGCCGGTCATAGGGGGTTTCACACAACACTGGAAATCTTAAGAGAGGTTGCATACTGGCCACACATGGGGCAGGACCTCGACCAATACTTGAAGGGGTGTCTTGTGTGTGCACAATTTCATCCATCATCCCTCACGCACCGTGCGCCTCTCCAAAAGAGGGGGATGACCCTGCCATGGTCAGATTTACAAATCGACTTTGTAGGCCCCGTGATTCGCTCTGCTAGGGGGAAGAAGTACATGTTGACTGTGACATGCTTGTTTACCAAGTGGGTGGAATGTCTCCCAGCCCCAAATTGCAAGGCAGAAACAGCAGCTGCCCTGATGATTAACCACATCTTTTCCCCTTTTGGTCTACCTCAAAGGATTGAGTCAGACAGGGGTAGCCACTTCACCAGTGAAGTAATGACAAAGATGTGGGAGATACTGGGGGTCAAAAGGAAGTTGCATATTGCTTACCGGCCAGCTTCTTCTGGGGCAGTAGATATAACCGAACCATTGTGAGCATATTAAAGAAGTTTGTGGCAGATTCTGGGCCAAGTTGGGACATCCGATTACCTCTGGTCCTAATGGCCATCAGATCTACCCCTTCATCTGCCACCAAAATGTCACCATTTGAGTTGATGACTGGGCGCAAGATGGTGCTTCCTCAGCATTTGCTCTACAGGACCCAAGAGCAGACACTGATAAATGCTTCCACTACTCATGAGTATGTGGAGAATTTAAGGAAACACCTCCAACATGCTTTTGCTTACGCTCAGCGGAATCTAGAAAGATCAGCTGATAGCATGAAGACCCACTATGACCTGAAGACGTCCAGGAAGGAATATCAGGTGGGGGACCGGGTCTATCTATACAATTTCCAAAGGAACCAGGCAAAACAGCGGAAATTCTTGCCTACATGGAAGGGACCCTTTGAGATCATCGACAAGATCTCCCCTGTGGCCTACAAGATCCGCATCCCCAAAGGCGGTTTGGCAGAGGGGGAAGACAAGTGGGTCCACATAAACCAGTTGAAATGTTGCCATCCCAGGCACACTCTGCAACAACTGGAGGAATCCTCTGGAATCCTAGCGGGTACTGTCTCAGACTAATTCAGTTCCAACCATAAAACATACCACATCTAGTCTCTAAAATATTGTGATTTGCATGAAACTGTCTCTTAGTTATACTGTTTTTTTTTCAAAATAAGAATGTAATGTTTCGTTATGATGAAATTTATATGCCACCCCACTATATCAATGGTGGGGAAGAAATGTCCATGAATAGGTATTGCCGCTCTTCCTTTGTCGTCCTAGGAGAAAGAAAACCTGGAGACGGGCCAAGGAGGACGATCCGGAGACCGGGAGCAGAGACGCAACGGGCCCGGGGTACCGCCCAATCTTCCCATCAGGACCGGCGAGGAGAACCGATCGATCCGACCGGATGGAGGAAAAGATGCTGAACTGTGCCATCTATTGGAAGAAGATGAGGAAACATCCCAGGTCTTGCGAGTCCCATCAGTGAAACAGAATGGCCATCGCAAGAGGGGGGCTTGTGGGATGTTTTTATCCACGCATCCAAGCCCTACCTCAAAACTGTGCAGTACTGACATGGAAAACATCATGATGGCCAGAGCTTCCCAGAAAATGCACAGGGCAATGCATGAAGAATAGGCTGCCACTCATTTTTGCCGATGTTATGGGCACAGAAGGACACTGCCTAAAACCACCAGTGGACTACCCACACAGTAGTCTGAAACCATTGGGAATGGCAATGCTGATTGCCAAAAGCAAACCCATAACTGTTGGGAATTCATTTTCTTAAATCCCAAAAAGGGGTGCAGTACCAGTACTCACCACTATCAAAAAGCCGGCGTTTTAAAACACCAGATTTTACTTTTTTGTGTAAAACTGAATAAATGAACCCAAGGCAAGCCAAAGAAAGACTTACTGAGAGGTGGATACAATGTAAAGTTATTTCTGAAGTGACTTGAAGGTTTATAACAAGACTGGCTGAGCTGTGGATTTCAGCAGTTTAAGTAAATTTGGACTGAAAAACACTAAAAATCTAAATGTTTAAAAGAAATGAGTGACCTACTTTTGAGTGTCACATAGGTTGCAATTGTTTAAATGTCATAGTTTTAAACTTAGAATCAGCATTCTAGCTGCATATGTAAAAATGTTTAGTTTTATTTGAATGCAGAAAACTGGGGAACAGAAATGACATGTAGCTAAAAACTGGCTTAAAGAGATTCCAATTTTGCCTGGCAACTACCCCCCATCAGGAGTGAAACTTGAGTCACAGCTGTGTTCCCAGGCCTATCTGCCTTTTGCTGGCCACACTAAGGATATGCCATCACTCTGATAATTGAATTAAGGGGAGCCCCCACAGAATACAGGAGCTCTGAACAATGCAACCCCCTTCACCCAGGCAGATGGTTTATTGCAGATGTCGTAAAACAGCTTCCTCCTGGAAGGACATGGGAGGGGCACTGCCTGTGAGAGCAAGCTGGCTTGGCAGAACTGGAAAAACCAGAAATTCAACCTTGTGCTGGGGGGACACCACACCCCTTTGGGGCCAGAACATAACTCTAAAAAGATGAATAACTCATAGTACGGACTTGTGAAAATTGTTTAAATGACACCATAATTCTTGTGATTTTTCTGCCCACATTTTAAGACGTGTTAGGACCCGGTGGTATGTTCAGGGGGGTTTTAGCGGAAAAGAGGATATTACTCAAAATATGTGCATGTGAAAAATCTGACACTTCATCAACTAATGTCCATACTCCTTGCGCACATGTGTGTAAATTTGGGTTAATGTCCGAAATTGCAAACCAGTTAAAAGTGCAAAATATTGCCATTTCTGAATGCAAGCTCTCAGGAAGAGCAGATTTGGACAGGGTATACCTCCTGTGATATGTGAAGGGTGCATGTAATTTGAAACAAATGTGTACCTGTGCAAATATGTTTTTTGAGCAAATATAGATTGTGTGTAAACTTGACAGGGGTGGGTTCTCTGTATCATAAACAGACCTCATCATGATGACACTTCATTTCATTCCCCCAATCAGGGGAGAAATGAAAGCTTGGCCAATGACAAGTGGAGAGGGGTAGAGTCTAGTGATGCTGCACACACACCCATTTTAAAAACAGATAAAAGCAGACAGACAGGACAGATAGGGACCTTCAAATCCATTTGCAGCGGGACGCTCTGCCGGGAAAATCTATACTTTACCTCCATCAATCTCTAGAGAAAGCTGTGCAGAAAGATCCAGACTTCAAATCCATCAATCTCCAGAATCCAGAGAGAGAGCAGACCCAGACCAGACCGCTGTTAGCAGAACCAGAGAGAGCTGACCCAGATCACTGTGAAGTGCAGAGACCAGAGTCCAGTCTAAAACCTGACCAGATCCGTGGCGAGGCCCATTTAATTCAAGAATATAGTGTGAGTACCTAGCAAACTGTGCAGAACCAATCTCTTAGTTAAAATATTATAATTCAATCCTATTTTAATCTAAGTAGAACTGTCTCCTAACTGTCACCTGTTATTTGTAAAGCTGTCACCTGTCATTTTCTAGTTGCAAGCTGCACTTGTCTTTTTGAACTTTAAAATTTCAAATCTGAAAAACGACCTTTATTTAATCGCTCATATCTCCGTGACCGTTTGTCCTAGAGACTTGCAGTAACTTTCCTCAGAAAGCTGGGAATCATGGCTTTTCTACGAACCTAGAACCGCATTCCTACCCCCGATAGTTTTGCCGCAATCGCGGAAAACGCACTTGCGAATTTACCGCGATTTGCAAATTTCTCAACGTGTGAAAACAGCAGTTTTCTTGCTTTCAGTTGCCAAAAATTCGTTTAACCTGCTAGTTACACCCTAGATCCTTGCTAAAGTGAGCCTGGACTAATATTAACTTGATACCACTCACCCTGAACCTCTAGAGGGAATTAAAAGCATTTTAGCATATTTTCACTTCATTGCCAGCACATGTAAAAGCATTTTGGGCCTGTGTTTAAAACTCCGATCTGTACTCTAAGCTTGCTGGGGTGAACTGAATCACATTTGATTGCATTTCTGAGAACTGTGTGCCTTCCTTCCATATCCTTGCATTGCATAAAAGGGGGGGTGAATTGTCCAAGAAAGTGATTACATTGGCACTCATTACGACCCTGGCGGAAAGTGACTGACCGGACCGCCACAGCGTAAATAGCGTTTCCGCCATTGCACGAAGGAGCAAAGTGCGGCCCATTCCGACCCATCGGGCACGAGCACCACGGCATGGCGGAAGTGCAAAGTCCGCGATGGCGTAAATGACCCCAAAACGGCCCACACCGCCGCCGTACGGCGCCCTAGGTGCAATACCGCCACCCATCACAGCGGACACCGCAGTGTGCGCCTACCGGAAAGTACGGTGACCGGAAATATACGGAAACGGAAGTAAAAACATGGGCCCGGAACGGGAAACATCCCGCCGTACACCTATAAAACCACAAAAACCACACAACCACCAAAAACACTACCCTGAGACACACCCCAACCCGTCATCCACCCTAGCGAAACCAAGAAAAATGGGAAAAGTAGCGAAGAAAGCGTGCGACCGCAAGCGGCAGGTCCACTTCTCCCGTGAGGAACTCACCGTGCTAACAGAGACCCTCCAGGAGAATGCAGCCGTCGTCTTCTCCACGCAAATGACCAGGACGTCACTTGCGAACAAGAAGGCCATATGGGCTCTGGTGGCACAGCGGGTAAGTGCGTGGGGACCGCACCCCGCAACCCACAGCAATGCAGAAAGCGATGGGACGACCTGCGGATACGCGTCCGCAGCATACTCTCTGCCAACCGCAACATTGCCACAGCCACCGGGGGAGGTCCTGAATCACCCATCAAGTTGACCCCCTGGGAAGAAATCTGTGCCTCCACCATCGGAATGGAGAGCATAGAGGGAGTCGGAGGGATGGAGAAAGGAGTGCAGACATCCGAAGATTCAGGTAGGTGGGCCAGATAAAACAATGCTAAATCCACAATGTCCAATCATGCGAAGTACCATGTGTCCACATAGTGCAACAGAAACACATGTCCAGGAGAACGTCCACACACATCGGCCTGATAGCGCACGTTAAAACCCACAATAAATACATAATTAATTAAAAACCCCTAAAACACGCACTACACGTGCATCAGGCACACCCTAACTGCAGGCTGCCAAACAACTGCATTCCTACCCCCGATAGTTTTGCCGCAATCGCGGAAAACGCACTTGCGAATTTACCGCGATTTGCAAATTTCTCAACGTGTGAAAACAGCAGTTTTCTTGCTTTCAGTTGCCAAAAATTCGTTTAACCTGCTAGTTACACCCTAGATCCTTGCTAAAGTGAGCCTGGACTAATATTAACTTGATACCACTCACCCTGAACCTCTAGAGGGAATTAAAAGCATTTTAGCATATTTTCACTTCATTGCCAGCACATGTAAAAGCATTTTGGGCCTGTGTTTAAAACTCCGATCTGTACTCTAAGCTTGCTGGGGTGAACTGAATCACATTTGATTGCATTTCTGAGAACTGTGTGCCTTCCTTCCATATCCTTGCATTGCATAAAAGGGGGGGTGAATTGTCCAAGAAAGTGATTACATACATAATTAATTAAAAACCCCTAAAACACGCACTACACGTGCATCAGGCACACCCTAACTGCAGGCTGCCAAACAACTGCACCCTCACTCCACACACAAATGAAACCACCTCCAAGGCCCCGACCCAAATCACCCTCAGGTACCACCCCAATGCATGTGATACAATGCCATTCCAATTCCCGCAGACCCATTAATAACCCTCGCCCTCCTTTACTCCACCACAGGGTCCGATCCAAACGACGAGCATCAGGACACCCCTACCAGCACACCTGCAAAGAGGGCCAAGACCAACGGCCAAAGACCCTCCACCTCAGCTGCACGCATCAAGACACGGCAGCAGCACAAATCAGGTGGCAGCACAGAGGAGGGAACATCAACAGGCACCCCAGCAACCAGCATGCCCACACCACCACCACCACAGGTCCCCCCAACGGATGCCACAGAAGGCACTGCCTCTGGTGGCAGCAGCAGCATAGGTGACACCCCATTGATGGCAGCATGCTCCGACACAGAAAACGGGGATGTCGAAGTCAGATCCATCCATGACCTGTCCCAATCCCCCTGTCTGTCCCATCCCGTACAACATGAGGATACCACGCAGGGGCACCCACAAGACGACGACTGGCCATCCCCCACAAGCCCTGTGGCAAGGCAACATGAGGTCAACAGCCCCTCTGTGACACCCCCGCAAATGGCCATGGCCCAGCAGAGGCAACAGTCCCTCGACCAGTTAATCGTGCAACAGCAGCGACTGGCCACGCTCCTCAAGGACCATGCCGATGAATGTGGGGGCACTAAGGCAGACATAGAAACATCAACTGAGACACTTAGGGCAGAAATGGAGAGAGGTACAGAGACACTAAGGGCACAAATGGAGAGTAGCACCGAGAGCCTGAGAGTCCATATGGAGAGTAGCACCGAGAGCCTGAGAGTCCAAATGGAGAGTAGCACCGAGAGCCTGAGAGTCCAAATGGAGAGAAGCACCGAGAGCCTGAGGGGGGAACTGCATGCGACGTCCAAAGACGTATGTGCCGAACTTGCCGCAGTGCGCCGTGTGCTCACTGAGCTCTCGCAAACCCTTAGGGACATGCATGGACGTGAGCAGGCAGAGACATCATCCGTTGCAAGTTCCGTCCAGGGCAGCCCCCAACGTAGATCTGGGAGGAACCTGCGCTCCACAGGCAGGGGTGCCCCTGATACCCGCAGAGGGGGCTTGCAATAGCGACAGCCCACTGACAATGAGCATCTTTGGACACTGGTGTTCGGGGGGGAGGTAGGAGGGTGGAGGGGGTGTGTTGGGCTCACTTGGGTGGCGGGTCGATAGGGTGTTCAACATGATATCACATATGCCATAAACAGTGCACGATCGACCAATGAGATGTGTGGACATTGATCTTTGTGTACTAGGCCATCATAGGCGTACAGTCCATATTGTGCATGTCCCAGACACACACAGTGCCACGAGTCCCGTGTCCATGTATCAGCCACCAGGCGTGAGTGCTAGAAGCATGCATCAATGAGATGCTGACGAATGTCACGGGCCTCCGGTGCCTCGCAGACTCCTTGAGGTGCTGCCACATCCCCACCCTCATCATGACCATCATCAGGTGCTTGCAGTTCTGCGTCAGGGGGCATGGGCACATTTCTACGTACGCACATGTTGTGGAGCATGACACATGCCATGACCATCTTTGCAACCTTCTCATGGAGGTACAGGAGTGCCCCGCCAGACCTGCTGAGGCAGCGGAAACGAGTCTTCAGTAGGCCGAATGCCTGTTCAATGACTACACGGGTACGTGAGTGGGCATGGTTGTAGTCCTCCTCATGCTGGTCCCGTGGGTTCCGGACTGGTGTGAGGAGCCATCTCTTCAGTGGATACCCAGCATCACCTGTATGTGGACGAGAAACGTATGATGTGGAATGCCATTGCTACGTACGCACCCCCCCCCCTTCCTGCCAGGTCATTGCCGCATCACATACCCCACATCATCATGCATGAAATGAGACTCACCGAGTAGCCAGGATGTGTTCCCTGCGTGTCGCTCCATGTAGCGTGGTATAGTAGAGTTCCTCAAGACCATAGAATCATGGGTTGATCCAGGGAATCGGGCACAACAATGTGTAATGATCCTGTTGGAGTCACACACCATTTGTACATTCAGGGAATGAAATTGTTTTCGGTTGCGGTACTGGGTCTCCCTGGCATGTGGGACGACCAATTCCACATGGGTGCAGTCGATGGCACCAATGCAACCCGGTATGCCGGCAAGTGCATGGAATCCCACTTTTGTGTTGGTAATTTCCTGCTCCGAGCGTGGTAGAGAGATGTAGTCGTCTGCGTGCTGCAGGAGGGCATCGAGCACTTGCAATAGTGTCCGTGAGAACAGTGGCTGAGAAATGCCATGCAACTGTCCGACTGTGTGCTGGTAGGTGCCTGTGGCCAGGAAGTGGAGTACAGACACCACCTTCAGTAGGGGTGGGATGGCGGTTGGGCTATCTATCATGCTGACAAGGTCAGCCTGTGTCATGTCCACAATGGCGGCTATGGTGTCCCGGTCCAGACGGTAGAGGGTGTGGATCTGCTCATCAGTGAGGTTGAACGGATGTGCTCGGAGGCGTGGGATTGCGGGCTGCCTGCGTGGTGGTAGTGGCTGTGCTGGCGGCCCTTGCTGGCCCTGCCTTGGCCTCCTCCTCTTCCTGCGTCTCCTCCGTGCGGCCGGTTGTAGTTGGTGTTCGTCTTCTTCTTGGAGTTGGACTACTTGCAGTGCTATCAGGTCCCCCAGGGCCAACATCGCGAGTCCTGCCGGTAGCATTTCGGAGTGGGTGTGGTTGTGGGAGGAGACTGGGTGTGCAATTTATGTGTTTTCAGGCTGTATGGCCTCCACCTGTGGTGATTCATTCCACCTGTGCAAACTGCTCTCCCCTTTGGCCGAGCATGTCCCGCACACAACGCTGCAATTCGAGGAATGGCATCTTGCTATTGCAATCATGTATTTGTACCCGATGGCCGTGTAACATTGGTTGATATGTTCATTCTGCTGTGGTCCCATTGTTTCACATACTATCTGTGCAGTCGCGAACAGGCTTGTGAAGGGTCAGTGGAACGTAGTACTCGTGTAACGGTGGGCCCTCATGCATCACTGTACCGAGTTGCAACGACGGGCGGGGCGTCCCATTTGTGGGTGAAGGCAGTTGCCATTTTCACACACAGCCGCACTAGATGGATTAATTAGTGATTTCAAACGGCCACAGATGCCTCTTCGACGTGATGTTGCAAATGAGGAATTCGAAGGGCGGCGCTTTCGGTTTTCAGCTAGCGGCGAGGAGATGCCCACAGGTCTGACTGCAAATATAACGTTCTATTGTTCAATGTCCTTGAGACAGGGGCCATGGCGAGGATGCAATGATTGATATGAATAGTTTGGGATGCGCAATAGCGACGTGGGCGATGAGGCCGGACCTTCCCAAATACATGTTACTTCACAAAACTGGAATTACGGGCTGGGGCACTGTGGATTTTGCAGGCTGCATAACGCACAGACTCAATGGATATTTCTAATGTTATGTGAGTAAATATTCAGGCGTTTTCATACCGGGATGAGGGAATGATGAATGGATGCATGGGCAGGTGATTTGATACAGAGTTTGCCATGTACAGGGCTTCTTGGAATCTATCCGCCTACCCTGCGCTATGTGATGCAGGGCTGCCATAGTGGGACCATCGTCTATCTGGCCTTGTTGAGCCCTCCCTGTCTCGACGCGCCTTCAGCCACTTGTGTCCATGCACGTTAACATTCCCATCTGATGGATTCTGTTTTGACAGACGCATGCACAGTACAATCGTTTGTGATGGTGTTTACACCTCGATATTGATGGTTATGAGTCGCAAGTGGTTTTGGGGTGGTGATGATCCTTTGGAGTGGGCTAGCATGCATATGGCTGTGGATTTAGTGTGATCATTGAAGTGAGTTGTTCGGATGTAGTTCTGATTGCCATTCTGTTCTTTTTCTTTTCTTTTGGTTGACAGGTATCTCCTCCCCTTTTGCCACTGCCATCTGTATGCCACTCCTGCAGATGGCTTTTACTCCCGACACCTGCTGCTTCGTGTTAATCAGTGGAGCAGCATTACGATCTTATGGGACGATCGCCAATGGGCCACATGCCCTTACGCAGTACTGGTGGCTCGGAGCAACATTTCGGCCTTTCAGCTGGACTAGTGCCTCCCCATTGGGACGGCCCTGCGGTTCTGTGCGCTTCCATGTTGCCTTTTCGTACGTGAATGTGGCTCTGTGTACCATGATGGAACAGGGCGTCACACAAGTAGTGGCTGGTCATTTCTTGCGGATGCAGCCCACAATGGTGAAATGTGTTTTGGAGTTCATGGCCTAATGGCTGTATGGGCTTGGTGATTTTGTTGTGCATTAAATTTCTATTCTGATTTGGCCCGTGTAGCGTTCTTCTTTGCAAGTGATGTGGCATATTCCTATTTGGGGAGCGATGTATTGGGTGGAGATCTGCATTGGGTTCCAGCTTCGGAGTTTAGTTGCGTGGTACTGTACTGGGCGCGTTTGCCTACGAAGCCCAGTGAGGTCAGGGATGGGGGCTGCCAATATGACTGTTTGAATGTTGTCATGCTCAGGGGCGGGGGATTGGGTTTTGTGTAACAGATGCCGGTCAGCCAGGTGGACTGGTGGAATGATGTGATTTTCGAAATATTGCTGGTCACAAGTGCCTGTGTTTGCGTGCGTTTCGGGGGGGGGGGACTGTGGTCATGTCCATTGGATTGGCTTCTGTATTCGTGCCATCTGTGCCCTGCAGCTCCCATTGGCCCCTCTTGTGTTTCTTTTGTTCGTTGGCATGCATGGGTGACTTGTACATTTCACTGGTTGCATTGTGACTTCATTGCACCTACGGGGAGTTGTACTTTGTGGGCAGGGAGCGGTGTACAGGCACTCAGTGGGGCCGTTTACGGTTGATTCGCGATGCCGTACTTCTCACCATGGCGGAATGGTACATTCCGCCATGCTTGATGGCGTTAGGTACATGTCCGCTAGGGTCGGAATTGGCGTACCCTTGCGCCATGGTGGTATTTACGGTTTGGCATGGCGCGCGCGCGCGTGCTTGGTGCAGTTGGCGTTGGCGTTCACTACGGTGTTGCTAATGGCTTCGTACTTTGCGGTGACGGGTCATAGTCGCACCGAGCGCTATTCGATGGCGGTATTGCATTTCCGCCATCGTTTTCCGATTTCCGCCAGGGTCGTAATGAGGGCCATTGTCTTTTGCTGAAATCCTATCAAGTTATTTTCCGTACTGCATTTCATTCCACATTGCATCCATTTGAAACCATAAAAGTATTGTTGCTATCTTATCCATCCTATAACCACTCATCATTGATTATAAAGAAGTGTGCTAGTGCCAGACTATCCATTATTGATTACATATCAGATTAAGTGTGATATCCAATTATTAATTTATTATAAAGTGTGATATATATCTATATTGTTTAAATTCTCAAATAAACCTTTTAACTTGTTAACAGAACTACTTCTTGGCTCAGTGGGGTCAGGGGGATTCCAATAGAGGGGTGTTATATAGGGGTAGTCATCCAGAACGCATGAACTGGACATAAAGATATATCAATAAGGGTTTCCATTCAGTATCCCAGACTAGGCATTGACTTAGCTGTAGTGTTGAATTGAATCCTCTTACAATGTGTGTGTATTTGACAAGGGTGCAACAGTGATGCAACATGGATGCATGTGACAGCGGTATGTGGAAGCCTGATTGGCATATATGACATGGATGCCCGTCTGAACACTGCGACACTTGGCAGAGGTGTACACATGCATGCAAGTGTGGTGGTGTGTGTACATGTGTGGTGCACTTCCTGTGTTGCATGTGATGTCTGGCTCACCTTTGGCTGCTCATGCTATTGTATGTGTATGGATGTGCTGGCAGTTGCGATATGGCTGTGGTATGGCTCATGTGTGCGAGTTGAAATGACATGTGTGTTGGGATTGTGATGACATGTCTGAGGTTTGCCAATGCCACTCATGTACAACTGTCATGTGTGTATGTGTCCATTGTACAGTGCCCTGATGCCTGTTTTGTTTCTCCCTGTCTGCAGCGTCAACTGATGAAGAGGGCGGAGAAGGTGCTGTGGAGCACAGCGGCGGGGATCCCACCGCCAGCCGGAGACGCAAGGCCCGGCTCCCCTCCCATGTTGTGATCTCGTCAGGGAGTGAGGAGTCCGGTGCCGCGTCCCAGGCCGCAGCTGCCGGGGGGAGGTCCAAGAGGCGGAGGTTGGAGTTGGACTCCTCGGCAGCAGAAGGGGCAGCTGGGACCCCACAGGGCCCAACAGGGGAAGATGGCACGGAGTCATCCAGGTTGGTGGGGGGTTTGGTGGAGGAGGAGGCCGTGCAAGCACCAGAGACGGGGTCTGGAGGTGGGGATCCCACTGGTGCTAGTGGTGCAGTGCAGGACCAGGGACAGGAGGCAGCACAGGTGCCTGTGTGCAATCCTGTCCCTGATCCTGTCCCTGCATCATCTTGCACCAGCAGGGATGCCTACGTCCAGACCCGTTTTCAGGCAGGGGATGAGATCACGTCAACTGGCCTTCCTCTGCCTGCGGATGTGGCTATCCGGGTCCGGGTTGAGCCTGCCCTGGCTGGTGTGGCGTTGCGTCAACGGGCCATGCGAGGTGACCTGCAGTCTTTTCATGAGGAGACTGCACGTCATCTCGAATGGCTCGTTGACCACGTCAGCCTGCTGGGACAGGTCACCCAGGCCGGATTCCTCCATCTGATGGGGCTTGCTACGACCCCCTCCTCAACTGGACCCCCTACGCGCCAGTCGTCCTCCGTGCCATCTTCCCACCCATCAGTCACCTGGGTGCCCTGAGGAGCTGCCTCTGACGGTGCGGCCAGGCTGGTGGAGGAGGCATCCCTGCCACAGTCGGGAGTCGGACGTCCAGCAGGGGTGGCCACATCTACGACTGCACCCCAGCCGGCGGAGGATGTGTAGGCAGCAGGAGGCAGTGCACGGGCAGAGGCACAGCAGCAGCAGCAACGTGGTGGGAGCCATGAAGGCTCGGGGCCTTCAACATCGGAGGGGCAGGCATCGGCCGGAGGGCAGGAGAACCCAGGACAGAGAGTGTCTTCCGTGTGGCAGCGGTTGGGCCACGCCATAGATGCGGAGCGGCAGCGGGCGGAAGAGGCACGGCTCAGAATGGTCAGGGCGGAGAACTCCATGCGGTGGGCCCTGAGGCGGGCCCGAGTGCCTCGAGGCAATCCGCAGGGGTTTGGAGGTGGACACGTCGACGGCCCTGCGGACCCTCGGGGCCATGGAGGAGGACCGCCTCCGGGACATTGAGGAGGAGTTCGATGATGCCCTGGCCCGGGACATCCACAAGTGAGCCGTGAAACTAGCCCGCTGCCCTTGTACATAGTTATGTAGGTAGTGTTAGGTTTCATTTTTGTTTTGATTTTATTTGGACCTTTCGGACATTGGCCACATTTTTGTATATAGTTTATTTTATTAGTTAGTGTAGTTAGATAGGTTTCCTTTCTTTTGTTGGGATAATGGACCCTGGCTTGTTCCCATGTACATAGTTCACTGTTGGATTGTATTTATTTTTTCACATTTTAACCATGGAGCAATGGCTTTCTTTTTTATTTCCCATTGGATTTTGTTTTGTGGACATTGACTTTGGACAACATTACTTTGGAATTTTATTTTTGGTTTTGCTTTTTTTCACGGACATGCTTCTTTTAATTTTTGTACATTCACATTTCTGTTTCTTCATTTTTGATTCTATTTATGTTTCCTTTAATACATATTTTTTTTGGTGAACTTCAATGTGTGGTATCTCATTGGTTTCATGCATTTCATGATATGTGTTTTGAGATTCACTGACACCCATTGGGTGTATGTGAGGGAAATGTGTTTGTTTCGGAACTTGCAATTGGTGTTCTGTGATGTAATTGCAAATTATGAGTGGGTGGATGCAATACTCGGGTGGGTGTTTTGCATTTGGAGGCTGACCATAGGGACCAGGGATCTAGATTGTGATGACATGTTGGCTGGGGAACATGGGTGGTGGCCTGCTGGCAGGTGCCCCACAGTGCTGGGGGGTGGGGGTGGTGGGGAACATGAGTTGGACATGGGTGGGGGCCTGCTGGCAGGTGCCCCACAGTGCTGGGGGGTGGGGGTGGTGGGAGACATGGGTGGGGACCTGGTGGAGGCTGCCCCTGCACTGCTGGGGGGTGGGGGTGGTGGGAGACATGGGTGGGGGCCTGGTGGTGGGTGCCCCACAGTGCTGCGGGGGTGGGGGTGGTGGGAGACATGGGTGGGGGCCTGGTGGAGGCTGCCCCTGCACTGCTGGGGGGTGGGGGTGGTGGGAGACATGGGTGGGGGCCTGGTGGTGGGTGCCCCACAGTGCTGCGGGGGTGGGGGTGGTGGGAGACATGGGTGGGGGCCTGGTGGAGGCTGCCCCTGCACTGCTGGGGGGTGGGGGTGGTGGGAGACATGGGTGGGGGCCTGGTGGAGGCTGCCCCTGGTGGCTGGGGGGTGGGGGTGGTGTGAGACATGGGTGGGGGCCTGGTGGAGGCTGCCCCTGCACTGCTGGGGGGTGGGAGTGCTGAGAGACATGGGTGGGGGCCTGGTGGAGGCTGCCCCTGCACTGCTGGGGGGTGGGGGTGGTGGGTGACATGGGTGGGGGCCTGGTGGTGGGTGCCCCACAGTGCTGGGGGGGTGGGGGTGGTGGGAGACATGGGTGGGGGCCTGGTGGAGGCTGCCCCTGCACTGCTGGGGGGTGGGGGTGGTGGGAGACATGGGTGGGTGCCTGGTGGAGGCTGCCACTGGTGGCTGGGGGGCGGGGTGGTGTGCGACATGGGTGGGGGCCTGGTGGAGGCTGCCCCTGCACTGCTGGGGGGTGGGGGTGCTGGGAGACATGGGTGGGGGCCTGGTGGAGGCTGCCCCTGCACTGCTGGGGGGTGTGGGTGCTGGGAGACATGGGTGGGGGCCTGGTGGTGGGTGCCCCTGGTGACTGGGGGGTGGGGGTGGTGGGAGACATGGGTGGGTGCCTGGTGGAGGTTGCCCCTGGTGGCTGGGGGGTGGGGGTTGTGGGAGGCATGGATGGGGGCCTGGTGGAGGCTGCCCCTGCACTGCTGGGGGGTGGGGGTGCTGGGAGACATGTGTGGGGGCCTGGTGGAGGCTGCCCCTGCACTGCTGGGGGGTGGGGGTGCTGGGAGACATGGGTGGGGGCCATGGCTGGGGGGTGGGGGTGGTGGGAGACATGGGTGGGGGCCTGGTGGAGGCTGCCCCTGTTGGCTGGGGGGTGGGGGTGGTGGGAGACATGGGTGGGGGCCTGGTGGAGGCTGCCCCTGGTGGCTGGGGGGTGGGGGTGGTGGGAGACATGGGTGGGGGCCTGATGGAGGCTGCCCCTGGTGGTTGGGGGGTGGGGGTGGTGTGAGACATGGGTGGGGGCCTGGTGGAGGCTGCCCCTGCACTGCCGGCGGGTGGGGGTGCTGAGAGACATGGGCGGGGGCCTGGTGGAGGCTGCCCCTGCGCTGCTGGGGGGTGGGGGTGGTGGGGGACATGGGTGGGGGCCTGGTGGAGGCTGCCCCTGGTGGCTGGGGGGTGGGGGTGGTGTGAGACATGGGTGGGGGCCTGGTGGAGGCTGCCCCTGCACTGCTGGGGGGTGGGGGTGCTGGGAGACATAGGTGGGGGCCTGGTGGAGGCTGCCCCTGCACTGCTGGGGGGTGGGGTGCTGGAGGACATGGGTGGGGGCCTGGTGGTGGGTGCCCCTGGTGGCTGGGGGTTGGGGGTGGTGGGAGACATGGGTGGGGGCCTGGTGGAGGCTGCCCCTGGTGGCTGGGGGGTGGGGGTGGTGTGAGACATGGGTGGGGGCCTGCTGGAGGCTGCCCCTGCACTGCTGGGGGGTGGGGGTGCTGGGAGACATGGGTGGGGGCCTGGTGGAGGCTGCCCCTGCACTGCTGGGGGTGGGGGTGGTGGGAGACATGGGTGGGTGCCTGGTGGAGGCTGCCCCTGGTGGCTGTTGGGTGGGGGTGCTGGGAGACATGGGTGGGGGCCTGGTGGAGGCTGCCCCTGCACTGCTGGGGGGTGGGGGTGCTGGGAGACATAGGTGGGGGCCTGGTGGAGGCTGCCCCTGCACTGCTGGGGGGTGGGGTGCTGGAGGACATGGGTGGGGGCCTGGTGGTGGGTGCCCCTGGTGGCTGGGGGTTGGGGGTGGTGGGAGACATGGGTGGGGGCCTGGTGGAGGCTGCCCCTGGTGGCTGGGGGGTGGGGGTGGTGTGAGACATGGGTGGGGGCCTGCTGGAGGCTGCCCCTGCACTGCTGGGGGGTGGGGGTGCTGGGAGACATGGGTGGGGGCCTGGTGGAGGCTGCCCCTGCACTGCTGGGGGGTGGGGTGCTGGAGGACATGGGTGGGGGCCTGGTGGTGGGTGCCCCTGGTGGCTGGGGGTTGGGGGTGGTGGGAGACATGGGTGGGGGCCTGGTGGAGGCTGCCCCTGGTGGCTGGGGGGTGGGGGTGGTGTGAGACATGGGTGGGGGCCTGCTGGAGGCTGCCCCTGCACTGCTGGGGGGTGGGGGTGCTGGGAGACATGGGTGGGGGCCTGGTGGAGGCTGCCCCTGCACTGCTGGGGGGTGGGGGTGGTGGGAGACATGGGTGGGTGCCTGGTGGAGGCTGCCCCTGGTGGCTGTTGGGTGGGGGTGCTGGGAGACATGGGTGGGGGCCTGGTGGAGGCTGCCCCTGCACTGCTGGGGGGTGGGGGTGGTGGGAGACATGGGTGGGGACCTGGTCGAGGCTGCCCCTGGTGGCTGAGGGGGGTGGTGTGAGACATGGGTGGGGGCCTGGTGGAGGCTGCCCCAGCACTGCTGGGTGGTGGTGGTGGTGGGAGTCATGGGTGGGGGCCTGGTGGAGGCTGCCCCTGGTGGCTGGGGGGTGGGGGTGGTGTGAGACATGGGTGGGGGCCTGGTGGAGGCTGCCCCTGCACTGCTGGGGGGTGGGGGTGCTGGGGGACATGGGTGGGGGCCTGGTGGAGGCTGCCCCTGCACTGCTGGGGGGTGGGGGTGCTGGGAGACATGGGTGGGGGCCTGGTGGTGGGTGCCCCTGGTGGCTGGGGGGTGGGGGTGGTGGGAGACATGGGTGGGGGCCTGGTGGAGGCTGCCCCTGGTGGCTGGGGGGTGGGGGTGGTGGGAGACATGGGTGGGGGCCTGGTGGAGGCTGCCCCTGGTGGCTGGGGGTGGTGGGAGACAAGGGTGGGGGCCTGGTGAAGGCTGCCCCTGCACTGCTGGGGGGTGGGGGTGCTGGGAGACATGGGTGGGGGCCTGGTGGAGGCTGCCCCTGCACTGCTGGGGGGTGGGGGTGCTGGGAGACATGGGTGGGGGCCTGGTGGAGGCTGGCTCTGGTGGCTGGGGGGTGGGGGTGGTGTGAACATGGGTGGGGGCCTGGTGGAGGCTGCCCCTGCACTGCTGGGGGGTGGGGGTGCTGGGAGACATGGGTGGGGGCCTGGTGGAGGCTGCCCCTGCACTGCTGGGGGGTGGGGGTGGTGGGAGACATGGGTGGGGGCCTGGTGGAGGCTGCCCCTGGTGGCTGGGGGGTGGGGGTGGTGGGAGACATGGGTGGGGGCCTGGTGGAGGCTGCCCCTGCACTGCTGGGGGGTGGGGGTGCTGGGAGACATGGGTGGGGGCCTGGTGGTGGGTGCCCCTGGTGGCTGGGGTGTGGGGGTGGTGGGAGACATGGGTGGGGGCCTGGTGGAGGCTGCCCCTGGTGGCTGGGGGGTGGGGGTGGTGTGAGACATGGGTGGGGGCCTGGTGGAGGCTGCCCCTGGTGGCTGGTGGGTGGGGGTGCTGGGAGACATGGGTGGGGGCCGGGTGGAGGCTGCCCCTGTACTGCTGGGGGGTGGGGGTGCTGGGAGACATGGGTGGGGGCCTGGTGGTGGGTGCCCCACAGTGCTGGGGAGATGGGGGTGGTGGGAGACATGGGTGGGGGCCTGGTGGAGGCTGCCCCTGGTTGCTGGGGGGTGGGGGTGGTGGGAGACATGGGTGGGGGCCTGGTGGAGGCTGCCCCTGCACTGCTGGGGTGTGGGGGTGCTGGGAGACATGGGTGGGGGCCTGGTGGTGGGTGCCCCTGGTGGCTGGGGGCTGGGGGTGGTGGGAAACATGGGTGGGGGCCTGGTGGAGGCTGCTCCTGGTGGCTGGGGGGTGGGGGTGGTGGGAGACATGGGTGGGGGCCTGGTGGAGGCTGCCCCTGCACTGCTGGGGGGTGAGGGTGCTGGGAGACATGGGTGGGGGCCTGGTGGAGGCTGCCCCTGCACTGCTGGGGGGTGGGGGTGCTGGGAGACATGGGTGGGGGCCTGGTGGTGGGTGCCCCTGGTGGCTGGGGGGTGGGGGTGGTGGGAGACATGGGTGGGGGCCTGGTGGAGGCTGCCCCTGGTGGCTGGGGGTGGTGGGAGACATGGGTGGGGGCCTGGTGGAGGCTGCCCCTGGTGGCAGGGGGGTGGGGGTGGTGGGAGACATGGGTGGGTGCCTGGTGGAGGCTGCCCCTGGTGGCTGGGCGGTGGGGGTGGTGTGAGACATGGGTGGGGGCCTGGTGGAGGCTGCCCCTGCACTGCTGGGGGGTGGGGGTGCTGAGAGACATGGGTGGGGGCCTGGTGGAGGCTGCCCCTGCACTGCTGGGGGGTGGGGGTGGTGGGAGACATGGGTGGGGACCTGGTGGAGGCTGCCCCTGCACTGCTGGGGGGTGGGGGTGCTGGGAGACATGGGTGGGGGCCTGGTGGAGGCTGCCCCTACACTGTTGGGGGGTGGGGGTGCTGGGAGACATGGGTGGTGGCCTGGTGGTGGGTGCCCCTGGTGGCTGGGGGGTGGGGGTGGTGGGAGACATGGGTGGGGGCCTGGTGGAGGCTGCCCCTGGTGGCTGGGGGGTGGGGGTGGTGTGAGACATGGGTGGGGGCATGGTGGAGGCTGCCCCTGCACTGCTGGGGGGTGGGGGTTCTGGGAGACATGGGTGGGGGCCTGGTGGAGGCTGCCCCTACACTGCTGGGGGGTGGGGGTGGTGGGAGACATGGGTGGGTGCCTGGTGGAGGCTGCCCCTGGTAGCTGGTGGGTGGGGGTGCTGGGAGACATGGGTGGGGGCCTGGTGGAGGCTGCCCCTGCACTGCTGGGGGGTGGGGTGGGGGTGCTGGGAGACATGGGTGGGGGCCTGGTGGTGGGTGCCCCACAGTGCTGGGGGGTGGGTGACATGGGTGGGGGCCTGGTGGAGGCTTCCCCTGGAGGCTGGGGGGTGGGGGGGGGGTGGGAGACATGGGTGGGAGCCTGGTGGAGGCTGCCCCTGCACTGCTGGGGGGTGGGGGTGGTGGGAGACATGGGTGGGGGCCTGGTGGAGGCTGCCCCTGGTGGCTGGGGGGTGGGGGTGGTGTGAGACATGGGTGGGGGCCTGGTGGAGGCTGCCCCTGCACTGCTGGGGGGTGGGAGTGCTGAGAGACATGGGTGGGGTCCTGGTGGAGGCTGCCCCTGCACTGCTGGGGGGTGGGGGTGGTGGGTGACATGGGTGGGGGCCTGGTGGTGGGTGCCCCACAGTGCTGGGGGGGTGGGGGTGGTGGGAGACATGGGTGGGGGCCTGGTGGAGGCTGCCCCTGCACTGCTGGGGGGTGGGGGTGGTGGGAGACATGGGTGGGGGCCTGGTGGAGGCTGCCACTGGTGGCTGGGGGGCGGGGTGGTGTGCGACATGGGTGGGGGCCTGGTGGAGGCTGCCCCTGCACTGCTGGGGGGTGGGGGTGCTGAGAGACATGGGTGGGGGCCTGGTGGAGGCTGCTCCTGCACTGCTGGGGGGTGTGGGTGCTGGGAGACATGGGTGGGGGCCTGGTGGTGGGTGCCCCTGGTGGCTGGGGGGTGGGGGTGGTGGGAGACATGGGTGGGGGCCTGGTGGAGGTTGCCCCTGGTGGCTGGGGGGTGGGGGTTGTGGGAGGCATGGATGGGGGCCTGGTGGAGGCTGCCCCTGCACTGCTGGGGGGTGGGGGTGCTGGGAGACATGTGTGGGGGCCTGGTGGAGGCTGCCCCTGCACTGCTGGGGGGTGGGGGTGCTGGGAGACATGGGTGGGGGCCTGGCGGTGGGTGCCCCTGGTGGCTGGGGGGTGGGGGTGGTGGGAGACATGGGTGGGGGCCTGGTGGAGGCTGCCCCTGTTGGCTGGGGGGTGGGGGTGGTGGGAGACATGGGTGGGGGCCTGGTGGAGGCTGCCCCTGGTGGCTGGGGGGTGGGGGTGGTGGGAGACATGGGTGGGGGCCTGATGGAGGCTGCCCCTGGTGGTTGGGGGGTGGGGGTGGTGTGAGACATGGGTGGGGGCCTGGTGGAGGCTGCCCCTCTACTGCCGGCGGGTGGGGGTGCTGAGAGACATGGGCGGGGGCCTGGTGGAGGCTGCCCCTGCGCTGCTGGGGGGTGGGGGTGGTGGGGGACATGGGTGGGGGCCTGGTGGAGGCTGCCCGTGGTGGCTGGGGGGTGGGGGTGGTGTGAGACATGGGTGGGGGCCTGGTGGAGGCTGCCCCTGCACTGCTGGGGGGTGGGGGTGCTGGGAGACATAGGTGGGGGCCTGGTGGAGGCTGCCCCTGCACTGCTGGGGGGTGGGGTGCTGGAAGACATGGGTGGGGGCCTGGTGGTGGGTGCCCCTGGTGGCTGGGGGGTGGGGGTGGTGGGAGACATGGGTGGGGGCCTGGTGGAGGCTGCCCCTGGTGGCTGGGGGGTGGGGGTGGTGTGAGACATGGGTGGGGGCCTGCTGGAGGCTGCCCCTGCACTGCTGGGGGGTGGGGGTGCTGGGAGACATGGGTGGGGGCCTGGTGGAGGCTGCCCCTGCACTGCTGGAGGGTGGGGGTGGTGGGAGACATGGGTGGGTCCTGGTGGAGGCTGCCCCTGGTGGCTGGTGGGTGGGGGTGCTGGGAGACATGGGTGGGGGCCTGGTGGAGGCTGCCCCTGCACTGCTGGGGGGTGGGGGTGGTGGGAGACATGGGTGGGGACCTGGTCGAGGCTGCCCCTGGTGGCTGAGGGGGGGGGTGGTGTGAGACATGGGTGGGGGCCTGGTGGAGGCTGCCCCAGCACTGCTGGGTGGTGGGGGTGGTGGGAGACATGGGTGGGGGCCTGGTGGAGGCTGCCCCTGGTGGCTGGGGGGTGGGGGTGGTGTGAGACATGGGTGGGGGCCTGGTGGAGGCTCCCCCTGCACTGCTGGGGGGTGGGGGTGCTGGGGGACATGGGTGGGGGCCTGGTGGAGGCTGCCCCTGCACTGCTGGGGGGTGGGGGTACTGGGAGACATGGGTGGGGGCCTGGTGGTGGGTGCCCCTGGTGGCTGGGGGGTGGGGGTGGTGGGAGACATGGGTGGGGGCCTGGTGGAGGCTGCCCCTGGTGGCTGGGGGGTGGGGGTGGTGGGAGACATGGGTGGGGGCCTGGTGGAGGCTGCCCCTGGTGGCTGGGGGTGGTGGGAGACAAGGGTGGGGGCCTGGTGAAGGCTGCCCCTGCACTGCTGGGGGGTGGGGGTGCTGGGAGACATGGGTGGGGGTCTGGTGGAGGCTGCCCCTGCACTGCTGGGGGGTGGGGGTGCTGGGAGACATGGGTGGGGGCCTGGTGGAGGCTGCCTCTGGTGGCTGGGGGGTGGGGGTGGTGTGAACATGGGTGGGGGCCTGGTGGAGGCTTCCCCTGCACTGCTGGGGGGTGGGGGTGCTGGGAGACATGGGTGGGGGCCTGGTGGAGGCTGCCCCTGCACTGCTGGGGGGTGGGGGTGGTGGGAGACATGGGTGGGGGCCTGGTGGAGGCTGCCCCTGGTGGCTGGGGGGTGGGGGTGGTGGGAGACATGGGTGGGGGCCTGGTGGAGGCTGCCCCTGCACTGCTGGTTGGTGGGGGTGCTGGGAGACATGGGTGGGGGCCTGGTGGTGGGTGCCCCTGGTGGCTGGGGGGTGGGGGTGGTGGGAGACATGGGTGGGGGCCTGGTGGAGGCTGCCCCTGGTGGCTGGGGGGTGGGGGTGGTGTGAGACATGGGTGGGGGCCTGGTGGAGGCTGCCCCTGGTGGCTGGTGGGTGGGGGTGCTGGGAGACATGGGTGGGGGCCGGGTGGAGGCTGCCCCTGTACTGCTGGGGGGTGGGGGTGCTGGGAGACATGGGTGGGGGCCTGGTGGTGGGTGCCCCACAGTGCTGGGGAGATGGGGGTGGTGGGAGACATGGGTGGGGGCCTGGTGGAGGCTGCCCCTGGGTGCTGGGGGGTGGGGGTGGTGGGAGACATGGGTGGGGGCCTGGTGGAGGCTGCCCCTGCACTGCTGGGGTGTGGGGGTGCTGGGAGACATGGGTGGGGGCCTGGTGGTGGGTGCCCATGGTGGCTGGGGGCTGGGGGTGGTGGGAGACATGGGTGGGGGCCTGGTGGAGGCTGCCCCTGGTGGCTGGGGGGTGGGGGTGGTGGGAGACATGGGTGGGGGCCTGGTGGAGGCTGCCCCTGCACTGCTGGGGGGTGGGGGTGCTGGGAGACATGGGTGGGGGCCTGGTGGAGGCTGCCCCTGCACTGCTGGGGGGTGGGGGTGCTGGGAGACATGGGTGGGGGCCTGGTGGTGGGTGCCCCTGGTGGCTGGGGGGTGGGGGTGGTGGGAGACATGGGTGGGGGCCTGGTGGAGGCTGCCCCTGGTGGCTGGGGGGTGGGGGTGGTGGGAGACATGGGTGGGGGCCTGGTGGAGGCTGCCCCTGGTGGCAGGGGGGTGGGGGTGGTGGGAGACATGGGTGGGTGCCTGGTGGAGGCTGCCCCTGGTGGCTGGGCGGTGGGGGTGGTGTGAGACATGGGTGGGGGCCTGGTGGAGGCTGCCCCTGCACTGCTGGGGGGTGGGGGTGCTGAGAGACATGGGTGGGGGCCTGGTGGAGGCTGCCCTGCACTGCTGGGGGGTGGGGGTGGTGGGAGACATGGGTGGGGACCTGGTGGAGGCTGCCCCTGCACTGCTGGGGGGTGGGGGTGCTGGGAGACATGGGTGGGGGCCTGGTGGAGGCTGCCCCTACACTACTGGGGGGTGGGGGTGCTGGGAGACATGGGTGGTGGCCTGGTGGTGGGTGCCCCTGGTGGCTGGGGGGTGGGGGTGGTGGGAGACATGGGTGGGGGCCTGGTGGAGGCTGCCCCTGGTGGCTGGGGGGTGGGGGTGGTGTGAGACATGGGTGGGGGCCTGGTGGAGGCTGCCCCTGCACTGCTGGGGGGTGGGGGTGCTGGGAGACATGGGTGGGGGCCTGGTGGAGGCTGCCCCTACACTGCTGGGGGGTGGGGGTGGTGGGAGACATGGGTGGGTGCCTGGTGGAGGCTGCCCCTGGTAGCTGGTGGGTGGGGGTGCTGGGAGACATGGGTGGGGGCCTGGTGGAGGCTGCCCCTGCACTGCTGGGGGGTGGGGTGGGGGTGCTGGGAGACATGGGTGGGGGCCTGGTGGTGGGCGCCCCACAGTGCTGGGGGGGGTGGGAGACATGGGTGGGGGCCTGGTGGAGGCTTCCCCTGGAGGCTGGGGGGTGGGGGTGGTGGGAGACATGGGTGGGGGCCTGGTGGAGGCTGCCCCTTCACTGCTGGGGGGTGGGGGTGGTGGGAGACATGGGTGGGGGCCTGGTGGAGGCTGCCCCTGGTGGCTGGGGGGTGGGGGTGGTGGGAGACATGGGTGGGGGCCTGGTGGAGGCTGCCCCTGCACTGCTGGGGGGTGGGGGTTCTGGGAGACATGGGTGGGGGCCTGGTGGTGGGTGCCCCTGGTGGCTGGGGGGTTGGGGTGGTGGGAGACATGGGTGGGGGCCTGGTGGATGCTGCCCCTGGTGGCTGGGGGTGGGGGTGGTGTGAGACATGGGTGGGGGCCTGGTGGAGGCTGCCTCTGGTGGCTGGTGGGTGGGGGTGCTGGGAGACATGGGTGGGGGCCTGGTGGAGGCTGCCCCTGCACTGCTGGGGGTGGGGGTGCTGGGAGACATGGGTGGGGGCCTGGTGGTGGGTGCCCCACAGTGCTGGGGGGGTGGGGGTGGTGGGAGACATGGGTGGGGGCCTGGTGGAGGCTGCCCCTGGTGGCTGGGGGGTGGGGGTGGTGGGAGACATGGGTGGGGGCCTGGTGGAGGCTGCCCCTGCACTGCTGCCGGGTGGGGGTGCTGGGAGACATGGGTGGGGGCCTGGTGGAGGCTGCCCCTGGTGGCTGGGGGGTGGGGGTGGTGGGGGACATGGGTGGGGGCCTGGTGGAGGCTACCCCTGCACTGCCGGGGGTGGGGGTGCTGGGAGACATGGGTGGGGGCCTGGTGGTGGGTGCCCCTGGTGGCCGGGGGGTGGTGGGAGACATGGGTGGGGGCCTGGTGGAGGCTGCCCCTGGTGGCTGGGGGGCGGAGGTGGTGTGAGACATGGGTGGGGGCCTGGTGGAGGCTGCCCCTGCACTGCTGGGGGGTGGGGGTGCTGGGAGACATGGGTGGGGGCCTGGTGGAGGCTGCCCCTGCACTGCTGGGGGGTGGGGGTGGTGGAAGACATGGGTGGGTGCCTGGTGGAGGCTGCCCCTGGTGGCTGGTGGGTGGGGGTGCTGGGAGACATGGGTGGGGGCCTGGTGGAGGCTGCCCCTGCACTGCTGGGGGGTGGGGGTGCTGGGAGACATGGGTGGGGGCCTGGTGGTGGGTGCCCCACAGTGCTGGGGGGGTGGGGTTGGTGGGAGACATGGGTGGGGGCCTGGTGGAGGCTGCCCCTGGTGGCTGGGGGGTGGGGGTGGTGGGTGACATGGGTGGGGGCCTGGTGGAGGCTGCCCCTGCACTGCTGGGGGGTGGGGGTGGTGGGAGACATGGGTGGGGGCCTGTTGGAGGCTGCCCCTGGTGGCTGGGGGGTGGGGGTGGTGGGAGACATGGGTGGGGGCCTGGTGGAGGCTGCCCCTGCACTGCTGGGGGGTGGGGGTGCTGGGAGACATGGGTGGGGGCCTGGTGGTGGGTGCCCCTGGTGACTGGGGGATGGGGGTGGTGGGAGACATGGGTGGGGGCCTGGTGGAGGCTGCCCCTGGTGGCTGGGGGGTGGGGGTGGTGGGAGACATGGGTGGGGGCCTGGTGGAGGGTGCCCCTGGTGGCTGGAGGTGCAGGGGGACATGCGTTGGTGGGCAGTAGTGCAAGTTGACATGTGGGTTGGCTGGGGGTCATGGCCATGGTGGATGGTGTGCCTGCAGGACATGTGCAGGGTAGGCCCCTGTGGTGTGAGCCACCTGCAGGGGCCGTGGAGGGTGTAGAGGGAACACCTGGGAGGACCCACGCGTGCAATTCACGTGTGGTGCTCCCCTGCGCACCCCTGTAATACACGTACCCTGATGGAATCGCGTGTGGAACTTCCCGCGCACCCCTGAAATGCGCGTAACCTGCTCGCACGGGCCCAATCGCGTGTGGAACTTCCCGCGCACCCCTGGAATGCACGTACCCTGATGGAATCGCGTGTGGAACTTTCCGCGCACCCCTGGAATACACGTACCCTGCTGATGTCGCGTGTGAAACTTCCCCCGCACCACGAGATACACGTACCCTGATGAGATTGCGTGTGGAACTTCCCGCGCACCCCTGAAATACACGTGCCCTGCTGATGTCGCATGTGAAACTTCTCCCGCACCCCAAAATACACGTACCATGATGAAATCGCGTGTGGAAATTCCCGCGCACCCCTGAAATACACGTACCCTGCTGCAATCGCGTGTGGCACTTCCCGCGCACACCTGAGATATGCGTACCGTGCTCGCACGGGCCCAATCGCGTGTGGAATTTCCCGCGCACCCCTGAAATACACGTACCCTGCTGAAATCGCGTGTGGCACTTCCCGCGCACCCCTGAGATACGCGTACCGAGATTGCACGGTGCCCAAACCCGTGTGTAATTTCCCGCGCACCCCTGAAATACACGTACCCTGCTGAAATCACGTGTGGCACTTCCCGCGCACCCCTGAGATACGCATACCCTGCAGAAATCACGTGTGGAACTTCCCGCGCACCCCTGAAATACGCTTACTCTGCTCGCACGGGGCCAATCGCGTGAGGTACTTCCCGCGCACCCCAGTGATACACGTAGCCCGCTTGCCGTGCTGGTACAGGGTTAGCGCAGCCCTTTGCGCTGGATTGGGTATATTGATGGCTTTTCCCTGCGCGAGAGGCGTTCTTGGGGGCATAACTGGCGCTGCTGCAGGGTCGCTGCGCCACTGTGCGCCACGGCTGGTTTTGGTGGCTGGAATCCATGAATACGCTGTGCGCGGAAATGGATTTTTGCGCACGCGGCTGGCGCAGGGATTCGCACGCGCACACTGTGCGCCAGCCGCGTGCGCCACTTGTGCGCTGAATTCTATGAATTACCCCCCATAGTGTTTTTGGAATAAGACGACAATTGGACAATGCTGGAATGGTGAAATTCACTATAAACTCACAGGAAGATCCACAAGAATTTCTAATGTACTTACTACAAGTACTGGACAACAAAAACATACCTATAAATGAAATCTTTCAGATTTCATACATGTGGAAACATACATGCACTCTCTGCAACAATGTGACACAAGAAGAAATCCCCAATGAACGCTTCATATATATATCAATACCAAATTGTGAATCCATTCCATTTCAGCAACTTGTACAAAATGCAAACCATGGTACATTATGCTCTACCTGCAATTCAGATAATCGCTCCACGTTAGTAATATAAACACATAGTAAATACGTAATACTAATGCTTCTACGTTACAATGCAGATGGTACCAAAAACAACTGCAAGCTGACTGGATTCACACATGGTCAAATATCACTTGGTAAGAAAACCTTCACAACAATAGGTATAATCTACCACGCAGGAGCCACAACCAATTCAGGGCACTACACTGCATATATAAAAAAGAAATGTGGATGGTTTGAATGTAATGATAGTACCATTACTCTAAAGCAGAGATTACCAGCAAATCTTACAAACGCTTATTTGATGTTCTTAAAACCAAAATTTGATAAATAAACTGTATTTAAACCTTTAAATAAATGTGTGTTAAAAAAAATATAAACTGTTAGAATACTCCAAAAGCTATCTAACTGCTCAAAGATTCTACAAAAACTAATCAGATAAATGAATACCACTAAATTAGACCAAAGAATACACAGTTAGAATACGCCAATTGGTATCTAATTGTCCCAAAATTATAAATTTGTGTTAAAATAATATAAACTGTTAGAATACTCCAAAAGCTATCTAACAGCTCAAAGATTCTACAACAACTAATCAGATAAATGAATACCACTAAATTAGGCCAAAAAATACACAGTTAGAATACGCCAATTGGTATCTAACTGTCCCAAAATTTAACAATATCCAAATAGATAAATCAAAACCACTAAAATATATTAAAAAAATAGACAGTTAGAATACGCCAATTGGTATCTAACTGCTCCAAAATTTTATAATATCAAAACAAATGAAAAATCTGTTACTGCTCCAAAAAAATACAACAAAGCAAAGTATAAAGCATTAGCCAGAAACAACAAGTGAACACTGAAAACAAACAAACAAATAAACTGTAGCATAACAGAAAAAGGTTTTTTTTTTAATCCAACATGGATTTTTTTTTTCTCCCACAGACCCAATGATTTTAGCAACAAATACAGAAACTGATCAAATTGCACAGTACTATTATTTGTACTCTACTAAATATGAGGGTCGAAAAAAAATAAAAGTATATTGCTTATACAATGTAATAAGTCATTACAAAATACTAATACTAACATGCTATTTTCTTTAATCACAGAAATGAAGAAGAAAAACATGGACTCCCATTACTAGACCAAACAGTATACAATAATAAGGACAACGTAGCAGCATATCACATCCATAGTATCTAATACCTTTGTTCCTTATACATTTCTTTTTCACCCAAAGTTATAAGCAAATATGAATGTGATATGCTGCGGTGGTTGTTGCCAGGGCATGCAATCTTGGGTGCATGGCCAAATGGTCATGCACCCAAGACTCTATGCCCTGGCAACAACCACCGCAGCATATCACATCCATAGAGTCAAACATTTCAACTATGATCTATGGGAAACTTTTAATGTCCGCGAACAATGTGAGTGTTCTTAGAACACTTTGAACTTGCCAGCGAACAATACGGACACCGTTTTCAGGACACCCCCTACGAACATTTCAGAACAACGCGATAGTTCTTAGAACACTTTCAACTTAACAACGAACAATACGGACAGCGTCCTAAGGACACCCCCTACGAACATTCCAGGACACCGGGAGTGTTCTTAGAAGCGTCTTCAGAACACCACCATCTTGTTTATTTTTGCGAACATTTCAGGACACCGCGAGTGTTCTTAGGACACATTCAACTTGACAAAGAACAATACGGACAGCGTCCTCAGGACACCCCCTACGAACACTCCCCGGACACCGGGAGTGTTCTTAGAAGCGTCTTCAGAACACCACCATCTTGTTTATTTGCGAACATTTCAGGACACCGCGAGTGTTCTTAGGACACATTCAACTTGACAAAGAACAATACGGACAGCGTCCTCAGGACACCCCCTACGAACACTCCCCGGACACCGCGAGTGTTCTTAGAAGCGTCTTCAGAACACCCCCATTTTGTTTATTTGCGAACATTTCAGGACACCGCGAGTGTTCTTAGGACACATTCAACTTGACAGAGAACAATACGGACAGCGTCCTCAGGACACCCCCTACGAACACTCCCCGGACATCGCGAGTGTTCTTAGAAGCGTCTTCAGAACACCCCCATCTTGTTTATTTGCGAACATTTCAGTACACCGCGAGTGTTCTTAGGACACATTCAACTTGACAGAGAACAATATGGACAGCGTCCTCAGGACACCCCCTACGAACACTCCCCGGACACCGCGAGTGTTCTTAGAAGCCTCTTCAGAACACCCCCATTTTGTTTATTTGCGAACATTTCAGGACACCGCGAGTGTTCTTAGGACACATTCAACTTGACAGAGAACAATACGGACAGTGTCCTCAGGACACCCCCTACGAACACTCCCCGGACACCGCGAGTGTTCTTAGAAGCGTCTTCAGAACACCCCCATTTGGTTTATTTGCGAACATTTCAGGACACCGCGAGTGTTCTCAAAAACGTCTTCAGAACACCCCCATTTTGTTTATTTGCGAACATTTCAGGACACTGCGCGTGTTCTTAGAACACATTCAACTTGACAGAGAACAATACGGACAGCGTCCTCAGGACACCACCTACGAACACTCCCCGGACACCGCGAGTGTTCTTAGAACAGTTTCACTTTGCTTGCGAACAAAACGGACACATATTGACTCCTTAGAACACCCCCTAGTCAGTTTATTTAAAACATTTCAGAACACCCGTGATGGCCGCAAACAAATCGAACACAAAAAGAACGTCTAACACATAAAAAACACAACTTTCATCCTATCTCATACACTCCCACCCTCCCCAAACACTCCTACACACCAACACACTCTACAAAATACACATTTTGAACAAAGTTTCACCGGGCTGTCCGGGGATGTCCGCAAATCCAAGATGGCGGGCGCTACCGAAAAATCTGACGCGCTTCACGCTCCACGCCGTCCAATCAGCGAACACTTTGCATGTCCGCGAACATCACGCAAGACGATTGGCCAAACAGTACACTTTCCGCGGAGCGAACAGGGAAGTGTGTCCGCAAACCGAACACAGATATCACTAATTTTTTTTTACCTACTTTTTGGTCATTTTAAAAAAAACTACTGGACGGATTTTCACCAAATTTGCAAAAGCACGCTTTCGGGACCAAGCCGCTGCCCCTGGTCCAAATTTGGTGGAAATCCGTCCAGCGGTTTGGGCTGTAGGCGCGAGCAAAATTTTTTTCCCATTCACTCTATGGAGAGTGAGTATAATGTATACAAATATGAGCATATAGAGGGAAGGTAGAGTAATAAAAATAAAACTATGAGAAAGTGCTGATAACCATAATGATTATCTTCATGCACAGAAAGGATTGCTCTCTTTCAAGCCTGTATCTTCCGCTATGTATATGTTTCATATGATGTGACTGGACCCTAAGTCTACAAATATCGTACCTTTTCAATTTTTACTTCCTGACTGTTACTGAAGAAAACTATGTGGCTTTGATATGTCAGTAAAGGATAAAAAGGGAGAGCCAGCCATGTGATGTCATCAGTGATGTCATCAATGACATTTGTGATGTCATCTTTGATGTCCTGGGTGTTAGTGTTAGCAGTGCACGGTGGCGCGAGTTATGGTTGCTTATGTTACCATAACTGCCGAATTTCATGGGTTTTTCGGTTTTACTTTGAGCCATAACGTCCCTTTAACAAAGTTTTTTCACTGAATTTCATAGGTTTTTAGTAGCGCAACTTAACCATAATGTCCCTTTAACAAAGTTTTTTCACTGAATTTCATAGGTCTTTAGTAGCACAACTTAACCATAATATCCCTGACTTCATATACATGTAACATAGAACATACTAACCCCCTCGTAGTGATTTTCATGTCCGCGGACCACCGCCATGTCCGCGGACACATCGAAAATCTGAGCGTGGTGAATGTAAATTTAAATAGTGTGCCCCATTTCCCCTTTGAAGTTGGCTCTGAAAAGAGCCGTGTTTTTTTTTTTTTTTACAGATGCTTGACAGACACCTGTTATTTTGTATTTTTTTTCTTGTTTTTTTTTCTTACTTTACTCCTAAAATCTTCACATAACCTTCTCCAAAGCACACCTTACATTCCAAAATATTAAGGCATTTCCCGTAAAAGATAAAGAAATGCCATCTTCTTTAAAATTAACAGCATTACTGGCATCAATATTCTCATTGTTACAGAAGAACATACCAGCTCTAAGCATGAAGGCACACATGCCTCGGTTGATGACACACCTAGCAATATTTTGCTGAGGACAAAAAACTGAACTATTGTCCCATATTGCCCTAGGTAGTAATCCAGAAAAAATTACTTTTGCATTTGGAAGTATCTTCATTACTGCTTGAACGAAGCGTTCCAAATCAGCCAACAAAGTAGGGGCACTGACGTTGCCCAAATGGAAAGCACCATAGTGCAAAACTACCACATGCGTACTGTTCATCGTGGCCATATCCTCACAAACTTGTACAATTCCCTGTACATTGCAATCAGGCACACTGCTCCACACCACCTCCACTCCTTTCACATCAAAGTTCTTTGCAACATGCCTGCATTCAGCGTACTGCTGTAATCCATGCACAAACATATCTCCGAGCACCAACATCCTGACTTTCAACACTTCTGCCATCTTCACCACACACAGTCTCTTTCAACACAAATCCACAACCTCAACATCTGATTGGCTGATCCGTACAGTCTTCTTTCCATGTTGGATTTCCTGGAAAAAAACGGATGTAGCACGCCCTGTCCACGAACAGCCGCGGTGTCCGCGGACGGCGTCCACTTTACTCTCTGTGCCATTCCCTCATTGCATACAGCTAAGCAATCACACAATACGAATAACGTCCTCAGAACAACCCCATTTTGTGATTTTTCGAACATTTCAGGACAATTATTATTTCATTATTCAACATATTAACATTACACATATTATACTTTCATCTTGTACTCTGCACACAACGCTATGTTTCTCCATTAGTAGCTCAGTATACTAGATAGAATCCCATAATACAATGCTATTTATATCAATGCATCGTTCAAAGCACTAATAACGGTATGATATTTATTGCAATATCCTTGACACTTTTTTCGAAACATTATAATAAAAATCCCTAGTACACAAATTCCATGAAAAGTACATACACACGTGATGTCATCAGTGATTTCATCAATGACATTTGTGATGTCATCTTTGATGTCCCGGGTGTTAGTCTTAGCAGTGCACGGTGGTGGCGCCAGTTATTTTTCAAAGCTTACCACAACTTGCGATTTTCAGGGGTCTTTCGGCTGTACTTAGAACCATAACGTCCTTTTAACAAACTTTTTTTAATATCACGCAAACAATATACAAACATGGCGTGCAAAAACCAACTTCTACAGATGGCTTTACACAGAATGTTGCAAAGTAAGAATTTATGCTTGTTCACAGTGAAGGTCAGCTGCTTCCACAACTTCTACAGATGGCTTTACACAGAATGTTGCAAAGTAAGAATTTATGCTCGTTCACAGTGAAGGTCAGCTGCTTCCATTTTTTTCTCGGGCCCCGGAGAGGCTCACGAAGCGGACTATAAGGTTGTATTGTGTTTTGACCTTGACAGACAGAGATTGTGATGAAAGACTTCTCTTGAAGGAGTGTTGCTAAAACGTAAGAGAAGATAAAGATGAAATTTCTGAAACGAAACCACTTTTATATATTAAATCACTATGCGAAAGATCGTTGGCACACGCAGAGCCATATTTTGGGACTGCACCACTCGTAGACAATGGAAATTGCAAATGTAATGTAAGTAACCCTTTAGATTACTTTATACCAAATATAATTACAATAGCGTAGCATTAAAGACCGCTCAAGTTGAACTTGTTCGTTGAAAGTGGCATAATGTTTTCTACCGCGCACTATCACCGCCGAATTGATCCCCTGTCATTTAGAGGGCTCTGAAAAAGGCAGACGACACAGGGTGGGTTAATAGAAATAATTTAACCGGTCTATAGGCGGTCAAGCGCTCTACTCGCTGTGCCACTTCACTGTAGCCTGTCAAGTGGCACAGCTAGTACAGCGCTCGCTTTGACATCCGTGCACAGCTTGCTAACGCAAGTTTGAATCCCGGCAAGGCCAAACTCAGCCTTTCATACTTCCGTGGTCGATAACTGAGCACCACACACTGTGGTTAATAATAAGCACTGCTTAGATACCTCACGGTTCTTAGCGCTATATGAATGGGAAAATATTATTATTTTATTATTAACATACTCTGTTGCACTATCTTCGATAGCAAATATTTTCATGCCCTAATAAATAAAATGATGATTTTTAATGAAGATCGGCTGGTGAGACTAATTTATGTTTTTTAAAACAGGTATGTGGCTCCATTTTGCCTATGTCACGATTTACAGACTCCAGCGGATGGGGTCTTCAACTGCCAGGTGCAGGTCCAAATATGCAACTTTATCACCCTCACCATTTTATGGGACAATCGCCAAGGACCAATATGCCCTTACGCAGTACTAGCGGCTACAAACAACATACCAACCAATAGGGTGGTCTAATGGCTCGTTGTTGGAGCAACCTTCTGATTATCAGAGCGACCATTTACTGCTTTTATCATAACCCAACAGCCTATCTACCGCAAAGGAACAACGCGTGGCTCCAAATAAACTTTTGCTGATCAATAGCAAATCGCTGAATATTCACTAAACATTTCATGTGAAATAAATGTTCTCTACCAAATGTACAATCCTGCTGTTTACTTTTAAACCACAGTTTCATATTCCGAATTGTGGCGCACTGAGTTGTAAGCTGATCTAACACTCTCTGTACCCCAAAGGAACATCGCGTGTCTCAACATGAACTTTTGCAATTCGACAACAAAGACAAATGCAAATTGCTGAACATTCTCTAAACATTTGATGTCAAATAAATGTACTTTACAACATTTACAATCTTGCTGTTTGCTTTTAAATCAAAGTTTCATATTCCGAATTGTGGCGCGCCGTGTTGTGACATAAAGTGTGTTGTCTTCCGGGTTCTGTGTAAAGTCGCGTAGTACTGGAGACGACTGGCCGCGTTTCATTACGCACCCTGTAACGTCACGGAGAGAGGCAGGGAATATGAATGCTTTGATAATATCAGGCTTAGGGGCGGGAGATATGATTTAGTGTCGCAAAAGCAAGTCAGCCAGGTCAATAGCGCCAGTCATAGGATTATCACATAATGTCGGCGCACACCAGCCGGATTTATCGTTTCTTTAGTGGACAAAAAGTCGGTTGACGCCCCTAGGAAATTGTACTATTAGCGGACAAAAGGAGTGCTCTGACCCTGACAACGAACAATACAAACAACGTTCTCAGAACACCGCCATTTTGTGTAATTGCAACCATTTCGGGACACTGCGAGTGTTCTTAGAACACATTCAACTAGACAGCTTACAATACGGACAGCGTCCTGAGGACAGTTTGTGTATTTACAAACAATTAAGTACACCGCCTGTGTTCATAGCTCATTTTTACCTTCCTTGCGAACAAAAATGACACATACTCCGTCCTCTAAACACCCCACCATTTAGTTTATTTACAAAATGTCAGAACAGCCGTGTTCTCCGCGGACAAATCGAACGCAACAAAAACGTCTAGCACATAAAAAAACAAAACATTGAACCTATCTCATACTCCCCCACCCTCCCCAAACACTCTTACACACCAACACACGGCACTAAATACAATTTTTTATCCACGTTTCACTGCGCTGTACGCGGTCGACTGCGAATACAAGATGGCGGGCGCCACAGAAAATCTGACACGCTCCACGCCCCTCGCCGTCCAATCAGCGAACACGTCGCATGTCTGCGGACATGACGCAAGGCCATGGGCCAATCGGGGTGCTGTCCGCGGAGCGAACAGGGAAGTCCGTCCGCGAAGCGAACGCAGATATCACTAATTTTTTTGCCTTACATTTTGGTCATTTTTAAAAAAACTACTGGACAGATTTACACCAAATTTACAAAAGCACGCTTTTGGGAACAGGCCGCCGCTCCTGCCGCAAATTTGGTGTAAATCCGTCCAGCGGTTCGGGCTGTAGCCGTGCGCAAAGTTTTTTCCCATTCAGTCTATGGGAAAAAAAAAGTTTTGGGACCCCCCCTATAACTTTCCCCCCCCTGGACGAATCCTCACCAAACTTTGCACAAAAATTCAGAGTGACCCAAATACTGTTTTTGCAAAGTTTGGTGAGGATCCGTCCAGGGAGAGCGAAGTTATAAGCCGCCCAAAAAGTGCTCTTCCTATGGAAACAGCAACTTAACCATAACTACATGGCCACTACTGTGGCCATGTAATATGGTTAAGTTGGTGTTTCTATAGGAAGAGCATTTTTTGGGTGTTGACATTTGTGATGTCATCTTTGATGTCCTGGGTGTTAGTGTTAGCAGTGCACGGTGGCGCGAGTTATGGTTGCCTATCTTACCATAACTGCCGAATTTCAGGGGTTTTTCGGTTTTACTTTGAACCATAACGTCCCTTTAACAAAGTTTTTTTACTGAATTTGATAGGTTTTTAGTAGCGCAACTTAACCATAACGTCCCTTTTAACAAAGTTTTTTCATTGAATTTCATAGGATTTTATTAGGCCAACTTAACCATAACGTCCCTTTAACCAAGATTTTTTACTGAATATATATGTATGCAGATATATATATATAACAGCATATGCAAAGTGACATTAGTATAACAATTCACTCCAGCATTGGAGGGTTACTCGTAGACCTGTTAGCTGTTTTAAAAGTACTTTATTTAAGGCAATATTTACTTTTTTACTTTTACTAGTCATTTTGGGATTTACTTTTTACAATTTTGAAATCGGTTTTACTTTTATTGGTATATCAATTGGGAGTAAGTAGTATACATTACACACTGCCTGTTGTAATATTTTATACATGGAATGTGAATTGTGATTCTTTTGTACCTCCATATTTACTATACATAAACCAGTGCATTTTCTCAATCTAAATAAGCAAAAGAAAACCATACGTTGCTGTATAGTAGCCCTCAGTTGCACTCCTAGAGACACATCTAATCCCAAGTAAGATACGCTGGTCTACCATCCGGGCAAAAAAGAACAACTCTTTGCCCGGGATGCAGACTCCAACATAGATTAAATCGAACTGAAAAACAGCTTCATATAAATCGCAAATGTAAATCTAGTACATATAAATCATATTCATACAAGCAGCCAATCGATGAGAATATGAAGTCAAACTTTATCTCTTCATTTTCATGTAAACATAGGTAAACTCAAAAGCATGGTATACAAAAAATACAAAAAATATAAGGGCATATGTGACGTAGATACTCAGGTACATGTCAATTAATTCTTAAACAGGTACAAGCTGCCACAATACACAGTATTGAAGAAGTTCATACCAATTCCTAATTCAATCAGTGCACCACCAAATCAATATTCAACAAAATCCAAAATAGCTCCTTAGAAGTTGGTACATAGCCAACGCGTTTCGGATTCTAGAAAATCCATCCTCAGGGCGAATAAAGCTATCTGTCCCACTTGGCGCATAAAATTCCTTATGCACATATCTAAAGGAATTGTAGAAAAAATTCATATCAGTAAAAGGGAATTCAAGTCTAAACAGCTATGGTATAGCTTCAAAATAGTAATGCACTGACCTTAAACCTCATGTCCTATTCTCAAGGGTCGGGTCAAAACTTGTTAGAAAAAGGAAAAAGGGCTCATCAGAACTACAACTCAATACCGGTAAATTCAATAAACACCAAAAGACGAGTTCATTTATTGTGTAGCATTCTACGTAGGTACTCACCCGGCTCGATAGGACACCCCCACTACAGCTGGGAGAAAGGAAGAGTCGGGCGAATAGCACAAGCTAAGGAAACAGGGGGAAAAAGACAGATTGGAACACAAACCAGTAAGTCAGTCAGTGCCATAAATGGTATCAATTCGATTGATTGAAACAACTGGGTGTCTACTCTACAGGGGAACTTCCGAGCATAGCCCATCCCTTCTGGTAGCCAGATATCACTAATTTTTTGAGACGTACATTTCAATCCTTTTCAAGAAACGTACTGGTCGGATTTCCACCAAACACACAAAAGCACGCTTTTAGAACCAAGACCCCGCTCCTGCCGCAAATTTGGTTAAAATGTGTCCAGCCATTCGGCCTGTAGGCGTGCACAAAGTTTTTGCCCATTCAGTCTATGGAAAAAAAAAGATTTGGGACCCCCTCTATAACTCTGCTCCCCCTTCACGAAACCTCACCCAACTTTCCCAAAAAATGCAGCAGGACCCATATACTTTTGACAGAGTTTTAGCTTCAATCGTCCACAGGGAGCAAAGTTATAGCCGCCCATAAATTGGTCTTCCTATGGGTTTAGCAACTTAACCATAACTTTGATGTGCTGGGTGTTAGTCTTTGCAGTGCATGGTGGTGGCGTGAGTTATGGTTGCTTAGCTTACCATAAATGGGACATTTCTGAGGTTTTTCGGTTTTACTTGTAAACATAATATCCTTTTAACAAAGTGTTTTCATTGAATTTCATAGCTTTTTATTAATGCAACTTAACAATAACGTCCCTTTAACTACGTTTGTTTCAGTGAATTTTCTAGGTTTTTATTAGTGCAACTTAAGAATAACGTCCCTTTAACAACATTTTTTCAGGGAATGTCATGGGTTTTCACCAGTGCATGCTATTTTCCTACAGTTTACTAATATAATACTTATCCAACTATAACAACATATTTGTCCAATTTAGAAGTGTCACCTTAAAACTCTGCCATTTCCCACCTTCTAGCATAATTTTTAACACTTCTATAAGCTTTTTGTAACTTTTCCCACTGTTTCTGTGTCCATCGACGTCTGCGAACGTCTGACATCATCACGGACCTTGTGGACAGTGCCATGTGACCATGCACTCGCTCGCGACATGATGACGTGTCTGCACTTCGCGATCGTGTCTGTGTGTCGAGGACAGTTTGGAACTGCATTTTCTACTAATCTAGGAATTTTCAAGCTCAAAATGTACCCCTGCACACCTCCTACACCTATTCTTACTCATTATCCTTTAACAATCTAGTACAAAGCACATACTTGGAAGAATATTAGCAAAACTGCTGTTTATCTTAAAAATGGCATCAGCTATTGCCATCCCTCCTCCCCAAGAGCCACCACCACCACCAGCCGGAGGACCTACACAACAAAAAAAGTGCAGTACTTCCAAAGACAATGAAGAGGACAAGAGGATGAGGTAGAGGAAGTGCCTACCTCTAGCACCCAGAGAGAATCATGGGTGTGGCAGTTCTTTACCACTGTTGGGAATACCAAAAGCTAAAGCTACCAAAGTGAAATACACTGAGTGCAACTCAGTCGCAGACTACCTTGTCAGTACTCCTATGTGCCGCCAAACCAAATCCAACCACCGCAATTCTCTCATAAAGGTTGTTCCTTTCTTAGCAAGTAGTAGGCTGTCTTCATCCACCTCATCTTCCTCAACCAATACTGTAACCACACAGCCTACTTCTGTGGGACACAAAATCCCGCCAGCTACCTTAGAAACAATAAAATAGGCTGTTAATCCATATCTTTCAAAGACAACAGTCTTCTGTATATACGGCAACACACCACTCTGCAGGGGGAAGCAACTTCAAAGTGCTTTTGATCCTGTAACCAAGGAGCATGAGAAACACTGCCCCTATCTTAGAAGTAACACACGCGCAGCATCGTCCCCTGTCCACCTGCCCCTCCATATTAGTGCTTGTTGCCTCTTCCCTCATTTGCCTTCCCACCTTACGTTCTAACCTCTCCTACAATAAAAAATTTGTCAAAAAACAACAAAATAAAGGTTCCTTTAGGAACCCTGTTTCACAGTTAAAAAATAGAACAAAAAAATTAAATCTTTTAGACTCCATCTACTTTACATTTCTCAATAAAGTACATAGACTCAATAAGATTTTCCAACATTTCCATTAGCATTTTGTGTTATGCAATGGGAATAATGTGGCGTTCATCCCCTGTTCCAGGGACTGGAATGGGGGAAAATGGGCCGGTTGGCCAAGTTATCAGCCCAAATGAAGCGATGGCAGATAACAAGGGCTCTGGACCGTTATCCCCTGTTCCAGCCCCTGCAATGGGGGATGAAGGCCATTAGCACCCCAGGTTCCCAAAGTGGGAACTCTGGGTGCTAAAAAAAATAAAGGATTTGTCTTCCTACACCGAGACGCCTGTGGCATCCCACTGTAGGAAGGAAAATCCTTTTCCAAGATGGCCACCATGGAAAGGGAAGGCGGGGTTCCGTATAGAGCCCCTCTTCCCTTTCCATGGCAGCCGGCAGAAGGCGAAGAGAGAACCCTATGACCATATTACCACAAGCACATTTTTTTCCCTTTCAAACCTATCCCACTTTCAAATAACACCCCATAGCCTGTCCCAGGTGGACATGGTCACTTTAACCCCATTTGTCGTCGCTCATGGTCATGGCTTGTAGCCAGATTGTCCAGGTCATGACCTTATGCCATGACCCGGACAATCTGGCCACTGCCCATGGCCACAGGCTATACTTCAGGCACCAAAGGTATATCACTATTCTTTGTACATACCTTATGACACTTCTCAAAAAATAAAACATGGGCACATTTGCAAAACCATGCTTTAAGGTCCTTGCCAATGCTCCTTACACGGGTTCGCTGGAAATCTGCCCATGTTTTATTTTTTCAAAAGTGTCAAAATGTATTTACATACATTTGTCATATCACTTAGCCCCCACTTGACAAAATCCATTCAGACTTTACACAAACATTCAAGGTTGGTTTATAATCTTTCTGAAAACTTTTGTCCACATTCGTCAGATGGCAACAAAGTTATAAACTATCTAAAAATGTTGAGACCCCCTCTAATTTAGCCCCCTCTTGACAAAATCCCACCAAACTTTAGAAAAACATTTATATCTAGATCTAAAATTGTGTTGCAAACTTTTGTGTAGATCCGTCAAATGGTACCACATTTATAAGCCTTTACAATATTTCTGGACCACCCTCTAATTTTGCCCCCTATTGACAGAATCCCACCAAACTCTGCAATAACATTTAATCTAGATTTAAGATAATTTTCAAACTTTTGTGCAGATTCATCAAATGGCACCACATTTATAAGCCTTTACTATATTTTGGGCCCCCCACTCCCCTCTAATTTTGTTCACACTTTCCAAAACCATTCAGAATCAGGTCTATAATAGAATTCCAAAATTTCATGCAGTTTCATTGAGTGGCGCCAAAGTTATAAGACATCCAAAAACTGCTTTTCACCAATCCTGTAATGCAGAAATAGGCATAGATGTCCCTGAAGATCTGGAGTGTTCGCAAACATCACGGGACTGTACCCGAATATCTGGACTGTTCGTGGGTTTCAGGGATGAAAAACACCTTTTTTTTTACTTCTTATGGCCATATCCCATCCCATTCTCATCGGCCCTTACCTCCCCAGAGATTGTTTGATAAGTTTGACATGTGCAATGTTGTGTTTTTTAATATTTTTTTACTGAGATGTTCGCGGACAACAGCGAATGTCAGCAAATCAAACATGGCATTTGTTTTAAAAAATCTGACGCTCTTCACGCTTTTCACCATCCAATCAGTGGGCGCGCCAGATGTCGCGGACATCACGTCACCCGCTAGGCCAATTGGATGCCCGTCTGCGGACCGAACATGGAAGTGAGTCAGTGGACCGAACCCAGATATCACTAATTGTTTTTTTACCTACTTTTGGCCCTTTTTAAAGAAAACTACTGGACGGATTTACACCAAATTTACAAAAGCTTTCTGGGCCAAGCTGCCGCTACTGCTGCAAATTCGGTGAAAATCCGTCCAGCGGTTTGGGCTGTAGACGTGAGCAAATTTATTTTCCATTGCGTCTATGGAAAAAACTGAAATTTTGGGATCCCCCTTACAACTTTGACCCCCCTTGATGAAACCTCAGACGGGGCCATATACTTATTTTGCAAAGTTTGGTAAGTATTCTTCCAGGGGGAGCAGATTTATAAGCCACCCATAAAGTGCTCCACCTATGGGTTGAGCAACTTAACCATAACTACAGGGCTGCTAAAATATATATATATATACTCAGCTGGTGGAATTTATCAGTGTTAGGTTGCCCTCTGCTGCCAAATGGCAAAGAGCACCTCTTTGTGCCCTTCCACTTCAAAGTTTGGTGAGGATTCATCCGTGGGTGGGGGGCGAAGTTATAAACCGCCCAAATAAATGCTCTTTCTATGAGTTTAGCAACTTAACCATAACTACCACAGGCCTTTTAATATGCGAACAGAATGAGGGCAGTTCTACATGGTCACCTTCACCTTCCATTATTGGAAACATTCAGAAGAATTTCCAGTTACTATTTTCCACCCCCACTTCTCTTCACACAGGGGGCACACCGATTCCAGTGTCAATGAACAGTTAATTACCTGATCAACTTTTCAGTTTCTAAAGAGCTACATGCTGAAGGATTTATGCCTCTGCACAAGCTAAACATGGAAGTAGGTGCTGTAATTATGCTACTACACAATCTTATGCCATCACAGGGACTCTGCAATGGAACAAGGTTGACAATTACATGTCTACAAAGACACATCATGGAGGCATGTCTAATCGATTGATTAAACCTAGATACTGTACTTATACCGTGCTTATCTCTCATTCCATCTGATGCCTTTCAAATTCAAAAGAAGACAGTTTCCTGTACGTTTAGCATTTTCGATGACCATTAATAAGTCACAGGGACATATGCCTCCATCCTGGAAGCGATCAGTGGTAATTCTGATATTTAAGAAGTGGACAGAAGTGGCCCTATGAATTACTTACCGATATTGACCTTTAAGATATGCTAGAATGGCATATGTTACACCGGGAACCGCTGCTGTATATATATATCTTTTCTTTGTAGAACTGGACATGAATTAAATTTGCCACCTTTGAATCAGCCCTGTCATTTTTTGTTAGTTTGACAAAAGATTTTCAATATTCATTTTTGATAAACACCCAGCGATTAACTCAAAACAGTAGTACGAAGAGGCATGTTAAAGCATAGTGGTGTGTTATTCAGTGAGAAAAAGCAGAATACCTTGACTGGATGCATATGTAAATTAAAAATGAATGTGGGAATGGCAGCTTTTGCATGGTGACTGTATGATCCACAAAGCACTTTTGGTCACGCAGGATGGCACTTAATTCCACCTTAAGTAAATGATCTTATTCAGTACTTGAAGGTTTTACAAAGTCATATATTTGTATTTTGTGATGCAGGAAACATTTGCCATTGTCATCTTTGGAGCAGAGTTTGGCTTAAGAATCTGGGCTGCTGGCTGCTGCTGTCGCTACAAAGGATGGAAGGGACGTCTCAAGTTTGCCAGGAAGCCTCTATGCTTGCTGGGTAAGTACAGACCCATTATCACTCCAAATGGTGATTGCATTTTGTTTTTTTCTTCTCTGGCACTTATCTATTATCAATTGTTTGAGGTTATGTGTGAATGTTTTCTGATGAATATTGGCAGTTACAATACCAATGCACCTAGGCTACAGCTTCCTTCTTTACATATCAAAAACCTATTGTATTAACCTACTGTGTTGACCCTCAGCCTTTTATTAATGTATCACCCTTATTTTCCTTGCTTCTGCCAACGTGCTTCCCTGCAACTCACATGGTGTTATGAAAATAAATGTTTTTTTAATGTCGCAATTCATTCTGAAATCCAGCCACTAAGCATGGGACCGTGTTTCAAATCCAGTATTTTCAGCGTTGTGTTGTTTCCAAGGCAAGTGTGTTACCTATGAGCTATCCTCCCTTGATAAGAAAATTGTCAATTATCTCTGATCCGTAAGAACAAGCATTCAGTCCGCGGCCACATGGATTGGTCACACTATAATACCATACCATACACAGTGGACAGAACAAAAGAGAACCAGCAAAACAATAAAACCATGGTGGACAGAACAAAACAGAACTAGGTAAAGCAGTACATTCATGGTAAACAGAAGAAAAGAGAACCATGTAAAACAAAGCCATGGTGCACAGATAAAAAGGGAACCAGGTAAATCAATAATGGAATGGTGAACAGAAGAAAAGGGAACAGGTTAAACAATAAACTATGGTGCACAGAACAACGGGGAACCAGGTAAAACAATAAAACCATGGTGGACAGAACAAAAGAGAACCAGGTAAAACAATAAAGGAATGGGGCACAGAAGAAAAGGGAACAGGTTAAACAATAAACCATGGTGCACAGAAGAACAGGGAACCAGGTAAAACAATAAAAACATGGTGGACATAACAAAAGAAAACCAGGTAAAACAATACAGGCATGGTGCACAGAAGAAAAGAGAACCAGGTAAAATAATAAAGCCTTGGTGCGCAGAAGAAAAGGGAACCAGTTAAAACAATAAAAGCATAGTGGGCAGAACAAAAGAGAACCAGGTAAATCAATTAAACCATGGTGAACAGAACAGAAAAAGCAAATAAAATAATAAATGATGGTGGAGAGAAAATGAAAACCAATTGGGCCATTCAGACCAGTTCAAACAAAACAGTGAAGTACCAGACGAGGTCCACTAAGTAGCCTTCAATACAGGCTGGCCTAATTAAGAGGACAGTGACATTCTTCATAAAGTGCTCCATCCACAATGATACAGTCCCCCCCTCAGTTTTGAATGCAGAACTGCCAAGGCCTTTACATGTGAGCTTGAAATGGTGGAGGAGGGAGAAGGCCTGGGCAGCCCATAGGTATCATAGGAAGTCTACTAACATGACTGATGACAGCAAAATGGACAGAACATCAAGCGGTTTAGGAAGCAGGGATTGGTAGAACAGTCCACAGCAGTTGACAACAAGTACTTTGTATGGACAGTAAGGTTCCTGGTGTGGGGCAGCTATGCATAGGACCTGAACAATAAGCCAGCATCAGTAAGTAAGGTGTGTCAGCACTGACATTCACTCAACCATGTGCCGCTCTGCTCTACGCCCCTCCCTCCCGCACCCCCCATAGACGTGTCTCTCCCTTTGCCACTGAACTCGGGCCATTTCTCCATCTCTGCTGTCTCTACCTCGAGGAGCTTATCCAGGCAGAATGCCACTGTGCCCACATTTTATGCTAATCTGAGCATTTTGCTTGAATGAATCCTGCAGCTGCACCCAAGGCTAGACCCAGCTCCCCACAAGCTACCACCTGCAACCTCATGGCTGAGTAGACACGCATTTCCTCCCCTTCCAATTAACATTCAATAAATAGGCCTTTATAAAAACATATCTGAAGCTTTGACATATTCTTCATGTAAACAATGTATATACAAAAAGTTTCTTTCTGAGGTGATAATTTAGATTTAAGTAGTATGGGTAGTTCAGGCAATATCGTTTATTTTTAATGAAGTCAATTTGACGATTTATTTCTGTGGCATGGCATTTTTTTTATGGGTGGGAGTTCTTATATGGTAATACTGGCATACATTGGTACAGCCTGCATGGCCATGTATTGACCCAGCAGCATGAAATGGCATTTGTTGTGGGTAAAGCCATCATGAAAATGCATTGACAATGTCTCCTGTGCACTGTTGTTGATTTGCATCTATTGGTTGCTTCCATGTGCGACCCTATAACACCATTTGCAAACGGTGTGGCTTTTAAACCAGTTTGTCACAGAAAATGCTGTAAAATGCACCATTTTTAACCATTATTTTAAACATTCTTCTCATGGGGGGTGATCCTCCCAGGAACTCTTTGTTTGGTCTGCCTCCTTAGCTTATTAGGCCCATTTATTTACGCCCAGCTACTTGGCTTGTATGTATTCTCTGTTGAGGATGCCTCCCATTGCTGGCCATTCTAATCTTGAAGTTGAGAATATTTCTTTATCCAACCCCAGCATGATAAAGTGCATTTTATGTTATGTGCATAAGACATCAATTTTTAACATTTTCATATCTTAAAATGACACTAACAACTGAAAAAAGTTGACTTCAATAAAACAAACGACTTGGCTTGAACTATCCCACAACGGGTTAAATGCAAGCAAAGCACTTCACTGCATGAGCAGAAGTTCATGAATAGTTTCTGCCTTCTGCCCCAGTCCAGGAGCCCTTGCAGCAGCAGCCGCTTCCTTCCCAAACAGGGCATCCGTCCGTGGACGACTTGCCACTGTAACACAACAGAAGGGCAAATGGATCAGTTGGTCTCATAGACAACTAAAAACTCACCCTTTCTACCCACAAGTCTGGTTAGTCCATCCCACACAAAGCCCATCACTTGCTCTCTCTCAGTCTACGCAAGGACAGCAGTGTGGATAGTTAACCTCATGGTCCTTGCCCGGGGTTAACATTCTATAGTGCTCGCTGGTTTTAGGGCATCATGATTATAGACATGTCACATTAGAAATGTAGGATAACCTTATATGATATTACACAACGTAGCAATAACCTCAACGTAACCTAGCAGAACATAATACAATGCAACTCCCCGAATTGGGTCAGCTCATACAGGGCAGGTAAATAGAGATGTGTACAACGGTTTTGTGGATTGTGGTATCCGGTTCTAGTACCGTTACACATGACCTGTAAGCAGAACTCGTTGCTGCATAAAAAAGGTTCCTACTAAGATCACTGGTCTCCATGTGTAGTTTATCCTTGTCCATTGCAGTATAGCACTGCTCGCGTCATGCTTTTTCTGTTCAGAACTGACCATGTGTCATCATTTGACTAGTGGGCTCAGGGACTCCACACACATTTCGTTATGCTGCAATTTAGGTTTTTCATCTTCTAATTAGGAAGCTATCCAAGAAAAGGAACAGTTCTTGTAGACGCCTTATCGGAGGCGCCTCGTTGTAGCTGATGGGTGTTCGGCTGTCGTTTAACTACCAGGTTGGGACATGTATCTCAGGGTGTGTCATTGGAAAGTCATGGGTCAGTTGTGCAGATCGTTAAACCCATCCTTTTCCCTCTGTAGATATCTTTGTGCTGATTGCCTCTGTGCCGGTGGTGGCTGTTGGGAAAAATCAAGGCAACGTACTGGCCACGTCACTGCGAAGCTTGCGCTTTCTGCAGATTCTGAGGATGCTTCGCATGGACCGACGCGGAGGAACCTGGAAACTTCTGGGATCAGCCATTTGTGCTCACAGCAAAGTAAGACCCAGATGAGCAATGGAGCGTTGAATAAGTGAATCCCTTAGTTGAAGTATGGGCTGCACCTAATAAAGGTGAATATTCACTATGGTACATATTTCATGAAATGCCAGCACACATTGGGTGGTATTATGGATGTTAGAAGAGGTATTCTGAGGACTAGATACAATTCAATATAAAGCTCGTCCTCTTGTGCGATGTGACCTGAACCGCCAAGTGCATCTGCCTTTCCTTTCACAAGGGGAACAGCAGAATGACTGTCCAACAAGATATGTTGTGTCCATGATGCCAAGTTAGTTATAGGCAACGTAATCAGAGCTTGGAGGTATGACTCTGACCTATCAGGAGGCAGAGAATCCAGATGTAATCCGGCAATTAATGCCTACATTCTGTCCAGATTGCCGGCACCTCTCCTCCTTGTCCCCTATTTTCATTTTCTCGTACACTTCCCCAAGGCCTGCACTTCCCCTCTCTCACTGCCTCTAACCCAGAATGTATGTGCCTGCCCCAGCCCCACTTACCTCTCAGCCGTAAGCCCCAGCCTATCCCTCATCTTTGCACTTCCCTCCTGTGCTCAGCTATGGTACTATGAAAAATACTTACTCCCTTTACTATGTTGTCTGGCAGCCATTTTGTTTTGTAGTTTTCTTATGAGGACATTTGCAACGCATGTCAATTGCAGCCTCGGTTTCCCTATAAAACAATCTGTTTCCGCATGAGCAATGCATTCCAAGGGTACTAATAGAATTCACTCCTTCCTTGGCGGCAGACATCTTATGCAATGGTGTTGAGCTTCCAGGTGCTACCTTATACTTTTTGGGGAGTTGGCATAATATGGAGAGGACCTGGTTTGCAGCCACCCTGTCAAACCCATCGTTTTATTTTGGCAAATCTTGAATGTACCTTGAGTATTGGCATCAGCACATACTAAGCAAATCACTGTTGTGAGGGGTATGATTGTCAGGTTACTAGGTGGAGTAGGATCTTATTAGATTCCCCAAGAGCCTGCAGGAATAAAAATCAATGATGTGAACTTCCCAGTGATAGCACTCTACTAGAGAAGTGCAATGTGAGAACTCTACTGTAAACACAGGTAGCTTTCTGTTTCTGCTGATGGAAATGGGAATTTGTGGCGGCCTTCAGGTGCGTGTGGCACTACTCCATGTCCACTAGAGCAGAGGAATAGCAGCGTGTGCAAATTTGGCATTTGGATTCAGTGGCATAGGCAAACTCGATGGAGCAGTGGGAGAGAGAGGACCTTTGCCGAACTACTCACATTTTTTTATAAAAAGGTTGATGGCAGCAACTTTCCTCCGTGCCTGCCTCACTTTGTTCCTTTGGAAGTTCCATAGAAGGAATGAACGGACAGAGTAATTGATAGGACGCACTGGATAAGAGCCAGACATACTTCTAGATAAACTAGAAATGTATAGCTTTTCAGACACTAAGGATGGAAGGGTGGAAGTGTTTGTGTGATCAATGGCACGGTTCTCCCAGGCTAAGTAGACGCTGAGCGATCGCTATTGTCCTGTAGCTCCTCTATGAGCGGTCTGGTGCCCACATGTGCTCATGGCAGATGTGTGTGCTGTGGTAACATGGTCATTTGGAGACATAAATAGTTTTGTGTATACTGACCTTAATTTGGCATCAATTTCGGTTTAAATTTGTGCTATCCCTAAAATAGCCAAAAGTACGGATGCATGTAAACTGCCTGTCAAGATTATTGTGCGTTTTTAAGTATAAAATATAAGAACCACAAAGTATTTTTTTGTTGCATTTATTTCCTAACATGCAATGATAGTCTATCCCATCATCTCACCAACACCGCTATCTGTTCAGGCATGACAAGCGCCACGATGCCCCCGGGCTGACGTGCGCTCTACAAATCTGAATAAAATAAATAAATTTAAAAGCCTCTCTCTTTTACCGCCAAATTCAGATTTGCATTCCTTTCTGTCTCTTGCCTGTTAAGGACACTATGCAAACCGCTCCATCTGCTTCTTCACAAGGACTTTCCTTTAGAGCTAGTGCCAAGGTTGCGTGACCCGTTCAGCCGCTTTCATCTACTTCCAGATAAGTGTAATTAGGGGGGAAAAAACTCCACCCCTCACATCTCCGCCCTGTACGATCTCTTGCAAAACACACAGGACCTGATTACCAGTTTTGATGTATTACATCTGGTGATACCTCCAAACTCGTGTGCATGTAGTAAATACTTCGAATCCTAGGAGGTCCATATGATTACCATGCATACCATACCGTTATTCCCCATTTTGAAGTCCCATAGGACTCCATGCGGGCCTGGAAAATTCAACATGTGGTAATACCTCACCTTGTCATTACAGCATGCAGTGCTGATTTTGTGTGGGTTAAAATCGAACACACAAAAACAGCCAGTTCTAGCATCTAGGGGGATAGACAGGGAAGGCATGCCTTCTTATTTTTTCCATCCTGCACCGGCAGAGTTCATGTCTGCACATGTCCTTACTTCTGGTTCATCTGAGGTCACCACAGATGCTGAGTTTCTCAGTGGATTAGCTTGGGGACTTCAGGGTGACATCCTTGTAGATGATGTGTCAGTATTTGAAGATGATACATGCTTGCAGTGAAAATCAGTGCAGTTTGATGACGTTTGGGGTGATATTTTTGAATTTGCAGAGTCCTTTTATGCAGCATGTAACACACATCTCAGGGATGCCCAGGTACTTGCTGGCCTTCCAAAACAACATTGCCACCATCCAAGTAGGAGTGGACTAAGGCTTAGACAGCATACCTGAAGTTGTTTTCTGAGAATAAGGGCTTGATTTTGCACAAGAGAGAAAGTGGGTACAAAACTGTCTGTATCATCCTTGCTATTTACTGCTTGATGGAAAGGTGTCTGGCGATGTCAAACCTATGGGACCTGGCACAGGTGGCATGCTGGGGTTTGAAGCCTTTGATGTTCATAGCAGAGTGCCATGTCTGGATATCAGGGTGTTCAGTGTTGTTGGCTAGCAGTCAGAATTTGTACTTGGATGGGTTTGGCATCAGGAAAGAACTGGACATGCAGGACTGAATGAATGTGAGGCAGACCTTGAGCTTGTGGAGGTCCACAATTCAGGTGATTCCTGAGGCTCTTTTCGGTATGTTTCACTCACCCTGGTGCAGGCCGTGCAATGCCTGTATTGCAGTCACAAGTATGGCAGCACGCTTTCACAACATCAGCGTTTCCGTCCTTTGCGACTGTTTCCACCCCTTAAAAGATCATCACTAGCAACTCACAAGTTGCATCCACCTTTCTATATTATATTTATTTGGAGCATGTGCTTTCAATAGAAACACAACCATAGGTGCATAAACTAATTGGAGAAGTCCTGCAGGCAGTTGACTTATGTTAGGATATGAGAATGAGTAATAGGCTGGTTGGTGAAAGGGGTGAGTTACAACCTATACCGCAGACAGCACATACACTGGGGCATGAGCGATAATGGGCTGGGAGGACATGGTAATGCAATCATGAGGATGAGAGAGGGGATGCTTAGAGGGGGTGAGGGTACAATGTCTAATAGGAGGAGATGAGATGAAATGCTAACTTGAAAGCATAGATGTTGGAGGTGTTTTTCCTTTCAGTAGGTAGGTAGTTCCAGTGTTGAGGCTCACGTAGAGAGAAGGATCGGTACCAGAAGTATCTGCAGATTTGGCAATGAATGTGAAGGTTCATTGTGTTGCTAGAGTGGAAGACACAGGTATAGGATTAGCAAGAGAGAAATTGGTCAACAGGAGTGCAAGGGTATTTATTTATTTATTTATATTTATATAGCGCGCAGACAGCCCAAGGGCATTGTGGCGCTGTAACTTGCAGGAGCTTAGTTACAGGGGGTACAGGATTGGCAGCAGTCGTTGGCGCATTATGCTTGCTACAAACAGAGTAGTCATTACAACTCATGCATCTTTGGTCATTACATTACAGACAGTTGAATGGCAAACATGGTGCTGCGAGAGACCTTATGTGAAGAGGATGGTTTGGAGGAAGCACCAGGATAAGGATGGAGCAGGAGTCAAGTTGACTGAGTACTGGAGTGGAGATGAAAGTTGTGTAGCATAGTAGGAAAGGAGAGGGCAGATCTTCCAGATGTTTGATTGTTTGAGTCCTGAAGCAGTAGCAGAGATGTCATGAAATAATTGAGCCTGAGATTGCTATTGAAGAGGACTTCAAAAATACATGCAGTGAGATCGTCATGGTGGACGGGTGGAGCACAGTGGCCAGGAGATAAATATCCTCTTTCTTTGAGGAATTAAGCAATGAACAGTGAAGATCCAGCCAGTGGCGGATGGCAAAGAAACAGTAAACAATCTTGTTGAAAAGTGTGGAGGTAAAGGAGAAGAAGATGTGACTGTCTTCAGCAAAGACATGATAGGAGAAGCCAAAGCATGAGATTTAGTTTGCCAAGAGTGGAGGTACACAGTGTATGGAGGAGAGAACCCAGGACAGACCCCTGTGGGGTGCCCACTGCGGGACAGGTGGAATCGGTAGCGCATGAGTGCAGGTGTCCAATGCAAATCTGGGTGAAAGTATCCAATGCTTGAGCCCACAGACCAGATATGCAAGGTGTACTAAGTATCAAACAGTTTCATGTTCAGCCCGGCTCTCCTTCACACAGATACTCTATGTGAGTTTTTGTAGACTTTGCGGTTATAGTATGCCATGAGCACTTAGCTTGCTGCATCTTATAACCAGCTTTGATCATTAAGTACCCCCATGCCTTTTATTTGTGCAAATGTGCTTGGATGCCAAACATGTGTATTACTTGATACTGCTTGCCTTATTTTCTCAATATTGTTTTATTTCCTAGGAGCTCATCACTGCCTGGTACATCGGTTTCCTGACACTTATCCTCTCCTCGTTTCTTGTTTACTTGGTTGAAAAAGACGTACCTGAAACAAATGCACAAGGTTCAGTTGAACCTGAAGATTTTGAAACCTACGCCGATGCACTATGGTGGGGGCTGGTAGGTTACTGCGTTATCCTTGTCTCTATCAATGCGGCTTCGATAGATGAAGAATGAGCAAGTCACTGTGACATTTTGGATTCGATGTAGAGTGTGTCCCGGCAGTGGGTCGTGCTACTCTTTATTAATCACCTTGAGTACTAAACTCTCAGGTCTTCTTCTATGTTACTTGCATTTCAGTCATGTTAATCAATACAACATGCTGATTCGTGTGCAGCTGCCAGTGCTTAAATGTACTCAGAGTCAAAGGGGGTCATTATCTGTTTGCCGGTATTACCGGCAGGATACTAGCAAATGGACCTACTGCTACCGGTGCCTGATAGCCCAGAATTACCAGGATATTACAGGTGCCAGCAACGGTGGGAAATCCCCATTCCATGGAGTCCCATAGGACTCCATAGGGGGAATGCTGGCATTACTGGCACCGGTAATACCAGTGCCGGTAATACTAGCTGTTTTTCACCGGTGGGGGCCTGGTTTACCTCCAGCTCTTAGCTCGACGTAAATCAGTCAACCTCCACCGGCAAACTTGTCGTTTGGCGGTGTGGGCAAAGTGGCGGTAACGGAATTACCACCACTTTTAACACCACTTTTCTTGCATACCTATGAGGCCCAATGTATTTAATGAAATCATACTTATTTCTGTTTCCTTTACAATATTACAACATACAATAGATGCTTTGTTATCCAGCAGCCTATAAAATAGAAAGCTGTATTAACCGACACCTCCCATTTCCAGTAATAATCACATTCTGTGTTAGAAAATGTGAGATATTACAGTTTTGAGACCTGAAGAGAGCGGTTCTTGATGGCAGAGTGCTGCTAAGCAAGGCAGAAGGACCTTAAGCTTTATTAATCTGCCTTTTTGCTCTGTTTTCTGCACTCGGTCTCCCCGATACCAGACAGTTGGTTATCCAGCTTCTTTGATTGTCCAGTTCCTATTATGATGGATAATCCAGCTTTTACTGTATGGGTTGTACAGCGTACTTAAGGCATTTTAATCAAAGTATGTGGTAGATCAGAATTTCTGAACAGGATTGAGGCCCGGTTTAGTCAACAGAAACTTATACTCATACCTCAGTTTAAATCCTAACCAAATTAACAATTCTAAAAATTGAGATATCTGTTTTACTCGGGTTCCTCAAAAATAATGCTTTATGAGAATGTGCATGGATTTCTAATCCTACTGGATATTTACGCCAATGTTCTAAGATACTGAGAACCCGTATTATCTACATTTTAGTGTCCAATTCACAAATATTTGTTCAGGTGTAAATCAGACTTAGATCTGGAAAATGTCATAATGTACACATCTGTAAATGACTTGTGATGCACTATGTTTGTAACTGGGCTCATGCGAATGAATGTCAGTGACGTAGCGGTTGGTAAATTGAATCTGATAGGATATTGATGGCAAATATATTGTATTACCGACATACTATTTTGATACAAAGACTTTGGCCTTCATTATGAGCCTGATTCATGGAACATTTTCCTATGGGAATGCGCCATTATAAAACACTTCCATGAATCAGGGCCTATGAGTTTGCCGATCCGGAAATAATGGTACCGGTAAGCTTGCTGGTACCATTGTTACCGGACCGGCAAACTACGAGTTCTGCTCGCGGGTGCCTTTTCACCCGCCAGGTCTGACCTGTCATTTCATCATGGGATGTTCGATGGGTTTGATGGGTTTTTTCATTAAAAAATTAGCTGAAAAGAAAATGCGAAAAAACGTCCCGCGATGAAAGGACGTTGTACCGAATGAAGATACCTCCTCGAAAGCGTGTCCAATATCAGAAAGGAACATATTAAAGATGATAGAGGCCAAGGGACAACCTTGTTTAACACCGAAAAAAGTTCTAATAGCAGTTGACAAGGTGCCCGTCTGATCTAAGCAAATCTTGATGTTGGTCTCGGTATGTAGTTCCTTAGTTGCTGCCAATAAACTTGGCGGACACTGCCATTCTTTCATCTTGGACCACAGCAATTCCCGGTCTATACTGTCAAATGCATGAGAAAAGTCTATGAGGGCTAGATACACTTTGCCTCCAGTTCTTATCGCCTCCATTTTCACAAGATTTAATATTAGGAGATTCAGTCCACTCCCAACTCCCTTCACAAATCCCGACTGTCTTAAATCTGCGTGCTGGGACTCTTTGATCCAGTTGAGCAGCTTTTGTTGTAAGAGTGTGGCATAAACTTTTCCCAAAACATCCAAAATTGCTATTGGGCTGTAGTCTTTAGGATTGCCCTGTTTCCTTTTATGAATATTGGTACGATTACAGCACTTTTCCAGGATGCTGGGATTGTGCATTTTACGATGATTCTGTTGAATAGAGAATAGCATAAGTCCACCCACTCTTCCGGATTCTTTTTTAAAGTGAAGTTTGTTAGGCCGCCAGGCCAAGGGCCCTCGACGAGCTTACCCTCTAATAATGTCCTGAAGGTTGTTTTTCTCAAAGTTTAAGTTCCAGTGTGTAAGAATAGGTGAAGACGGTTCTTCTGTGTTACCTTTTTTACTTTCGAGTTCACTATGGTATGATGTCCATACTGTTTCAGGTACCATATTGGTCTGTAATGCTGTTTGAGATGCACTCTCGTGGTTAATTATTTTCAAGAACTCACGCAATTTTTTGTTTTTTAATTGTATCATCATTAGTTCCAAATCATTCTGTAACATGAGCACTCTGTGTGCTTTGATCCAGTTCTGATATTTTTGTTCTGCAACTCTTTTTGCCTCTATGAAGATGGCTATGTTCTCTCTTGGCGCATTTCTAATTTTGCCATGCATTTGCCATATTCTCTTCAATATTTTAAGGTCAAATTTGTGTTTTGGTGCAAATTTACGATTTTTTAATCCTTGATGCTTTTCTGTGAATTGGGTTAGCAGGTGTCCATATTCAACCTCATCGTGTTCTTCACATTATTTCCTTGAGATTGAGTTTACATCGGTGTCATTGAGTTGTAATCCCACTCTATTGTAATCAACTGTGATGCTATGGTTGCACCCTGAGTGGTTTGATTCTTTAGCCATGGTTAATGTTACCTTTACCATGTTATGATCTCTATGTGGCTATGTGGCCAAGTCTCTCACCTGCATGTGAGCGACTCGTTTGTGTATACTTTCTGACACAATAAAATAGTCTAGAATAGACTTTTGACCAATTCGACTCCGCGTAGGATTGGCAGGAACGTCACCGCTGGTGTTTCCATTATATCATCATATTTCTTCAATCTATTTCAAGACACCACTTAACCGATGTCTGGTTTCTCCTTTCTTGATTTATGTTCAGACAATTGATGTTTAGGTCTCCACAAATGATGAGATTCGGTGCACTCACTTCTTCATATATATTATCTATAAGAGGTGATTCTTTGTCAATGAAGGCTGTTGTCCCTCCCGCTACGTGATGCCAATATAGGTTAATGACATAGATTGGTTCGTATTTAAGCATTTCAATCACAGTTGCCTGTATATAGGGGGATATGTTCCAAGATTTAATAATTCTGAAACCAGAATTTTTTCGGACAAGTGTTAAGAGTCCAGCCATTGGTCTCCCCTTAGATCTTCTTATGGCTATATTGATTGCAACCTCAAATTCGTCAGAAAGAGAACAGTCTGCAAGCCAGGTTTCCTGTAGACATATTATGTGAATGTCAGTCAACCCGTTGTTTTGAAACAGGTGCCGAAATCTTCTGGTGTTCCAGGAGCCAATCACTGTCGAGATCCTTCCCTTATGGTCCTTGCATTAATTGTGGCTGTTCTTTTGGGTGTTTGCAGTAAGTGCTTCAGCCAGCCATTGCAAGTCATTAGTCGTCTCTGCGGTTTTCTGCACGGCCCCAGTGGCCTGACTACTGTCCCTTGTCATGTTACCACATCCTAACGTTATTTTAATTTGATCCTTAATCTGTCCTTTATGTGACAATTTGATGTCCTCACATACTCTGTGTTCAGCTGTTTTTTCTATTTCGATTTGAGTCATTTTGCTTCATGTTTTCGCATCTCTGTGGGTCTCCAACAAATCCACCATGCGCCTCTGCGTTTGTTCCTTTATATGATTGCCATTGTTTTTCTCATCTTTTAGGGGCCCACAAACTTCATCCGGTATTTCAAAAAAGTCAAAACCCAGTGACTTAAGCACTGGAGCAGCATCCATCAAGCTGTTGTATATAATTTCTGAATCTAAGTGTAGAATCACTTTATCATTTTGCACCTCCTCGCAAACTCCACGATTTTTAAATCATTAGATTCAATAGTTCTAAGACTTGGCATGTAGTGGAGCAGGAATAGGACATTGTTGCGATTCAAGATGAGATTATCGGTACTCACAATACGTTCCAGCCCAAGTCTTTACGGCGCCAGTAGTTTTCTAGCATGTGTTTGCGCACATTTTTTGTTGATTGCGACACCTTTCCTTTGTTCTTCTGGATCAATTACACGCTGGGCCTCATTACAAGTTCGGCGGTAGCCATGCCGCTATTGGCGGCATGGCTGCTGCCGAAATCGCATCGCCATTCCGAGTTCGAAAGGCCCAGTAATTCCTCCCTCCAAGGACCCGGACCCGGTCCTTCCCCATTCCCATTTCAGCCCCCATAGGGCTGAATGGGAATGGGAGAGGGAGCAAACAACGGACCATTACGATTTGGCCCGTTGTTTGCTCCTTATTCCCCTCGCGGGACCCGGTAAGCACGCCTGGTTTTTCCAGGCATGCTTACCGTGTCCCGCGAGGGGACCTCGTAATGTGGCGAAACGGGGTTGACGGCGCCGGCACCTTTTACGGCGCCGTTAACCCCGTTCCGCCAGGGTCGTAATGAGGCCCGCTGTCTGTTGTTGGTTGTAATGCCTCTGCTTTGTTCTTCTTGATCGGCTGTCTGTTGTGATATTTTATAAACGGCACCTGCGATCCTACCACAAATCTCGGTCCGTTTATAGGATTCGCTGCTATGGCTGACTTAGTGTTTTCGCATACTGTTACTATTTTGTTAGATCCTTTGCCTGATGTCATTATCAGTGATTCTTGAGCCAGTCTTTCCCATTTTTCATTGAGTGTAGTAAAAATGGGACTCCCGTTTGTCAGAGGCCCCAAATCTGTTGACATAGTCGCTTGAATCACTATGCATGTTCTTTTTGATAGGACAGCTTTTATCTCATTAGCCAGCTCCTTTTTAGATGGTATTGTATGTTTCATTGTGTTTTGCACTATGGGAATTTCTTGAACCGCCGATTTCTGCGTGTTTGGCTTATTGGTCACAGGCTCAATCATTGGAATGACTTTAAGGGCCGTCACATCCGAGATAGCTGGCTGCACTTGTGCACCACTGCAGTCATCTTCATAAAAGGACATGTCCATCAACTCAATCGAAGCTTCGTCACTGTCCGCTAATTCCACCAACAGTTTAGTTTCAGGCGGGCTTTGTTTAGCCTCTCTCTGCATTAATCTTTTTGTTTTTAGGCACTAGATCGCTATTAGTGTTTACAGTGACATTTACCGTCTTTATGTTGCGTAAAAACTTCCTTGAGTTGTTACATGGCTGATATTTTTTGGTGCTTTGATTTTCCGTTTTTTTACTTCTCATTTTTTCCCTACTTGCGTCCTTGCCTTCATGTTGCTTTCACTAAAAATGGCAAATATCCCATTGTTTTCCAGTTTTTTTCCCAATACACTCGTTGGTTTCTTCCATTGTTTTGTTACTAGCGCCTTCCATTTCTTCTGAGGTGGTAGGCACTTGTGGATCTTGTATTGCAAGAATATTTTGTGCCATACTACTTTTCAAAGCACTGGCAAATGGAGAATTCATGGTTAATTCCTGCGCAGTCTTTGATATTGCAACAGTGTCATCTGTTATGGTAATTATGAGGCATAGTGGCGTTGCAATCATTTCTTTCGACGCTTTTGATGTTTTGCATTCCTTCTCTTCGATAGATTCCACAGTTGCCCTTTCGTGGCTTGTGTTAGGTCTTGCATCTCTTGCATTAGGCTTCTCGAGGCCCCCAGTTGTAACTTCCAGAGCATGCAAAGACCCCCTCCCCCCCAAGACCCACATTGCTGTTCAGAATGATACTACAAACTGCGCCTTGGAACTTGCCTTCTATGTCTTTGGTTTTTCGGCTTCTATCAGGGTTCTCAGCACTTCTATTTGCGACTACCAACTCGGCCAGGGACCTCCCAAGTCCTATATTACTATTCAGATTGATGCCACAATCTGCACCTTGAATCTTGCCCTCAGTGCTGTGTTCTTGATTGTATATGCAGTTGCGTTCCTCTAATGTTGTCTCGTCTTTTTTGCTCTGTAATCACTGGCGTGCTTCACTATCCTGCTTAGTTTAGAGGCCTGGTGTTGGTGTTCTAACTTTCAGCAAGCCTAATGCTTCTTTTGCCACTTCCGCAAACAGTTTTTTGTCCATGTTGCAGCTTTTTCTTTGCTCAGTCAGAATATTTAGTGAGTCCTCAATCCTTTTGTTCATATCATAAGTGTATTTGAACAGATGATTATTACTTTCGAGATTAGGTATTTTTCGAATTTATTAGCGCAACCAACGTTGTTAAGTCTTTCACATTATCATTTATTTGCACGTATAATTTAATGAAGGGAGAGATGGTTATGGACATTGTGGACATCAAAATAGATGGCAAATCTTGTGTTGTCTTTTCATTTTGGTCCTTTTCACGCTCGTCATGCCTCGCACAAGCTCTGAACTTAGCACGTCTTATTTTTTGATAATCGCGCTCCATTATCGATGAGTCGGTTACAGATAATTCTGAAGACGCGGTAGATCCTTTCTTGTGTTCTATCATTACATCCCGTTTGTGTGAGGCAGCCTTGTCAGGGAGCGTTGTGTGAGTCTTGATGTTTGTCTGTTGAGAGCAGCTCAGACTAGATGATGCACTAGAATCGATCCTTCAGCGCTTATATTGACCACTTTGCCACCTCTCATCAGACAGTATCTCAATCATCTCAATCGTCCTAGTTTCCTCACTCTTTTGCAAGGAACTGGTCTCTGTAAGGATCGCTTTGTCCTCCATCTGTTTATGGATGCATCCCTTGTTTAATTGAGTTAGGTTGTGTAATAATTTATTGACTACTTCTAATGAATTTCGTCTGTCTCCCCTTGCACTTAGCACTTGTGTTGACCCCAACACTCCGTAACCTTCAGGGAGAGGGTAGGGTAAATGCTTGCCAAATACATCATCTTCTTTTTCCGTCGTTGCTGCCATCATTCCCGCAGGCTGAAAGTCCCACATATTTTGTACCGAAGCAGAACCGTCCCGTTTACTGGGTAATTCTATAATAAGTGCTTTGGGGTCATGACACACTTTGATGTTCCAGGTGGATCAGCCAGTGCTCTCTCCTTGCACTGGTTGTTTGAGCGATTTGGTTGCTCACACATACCAATTAGTTTGTGAGGTTGATCGCAATCACACCCTCTCGTGGCTTGTTCAGCACGCCACACGAGCACGCGTAGATGTGATATCTGATTTGTTTTTTCTGAAGTTGTTTGTTCTGAATGTTCTGTATTTTCTTTGGCACACTCTACAGTCGTACCCACATCACTGTGCTCACTGTCCATATGAACATCAGGCCCATCCTGGAAGAGTTCATTAGGTGCAGAGCACAGTTTAAGGACCACTGTCCTTGCACTCTGTGGCGGTACTCCAAATGACGAACTGCTGACTTCCACCAAGACGCGCGGGATCCGTGAGTCAACCATATCAGGTGGGGATAGGGTTGTACTTGGCATGGATGTAAGCACGGGCACATCACAGGAAGTTGCAGTTTGACTTTGACTCGTAAGTGAAGGATTAACTTGTTGCAATGTTCTTGCGCTTGGAGACTCCGTCTGCTCGCACAGCTCAAGCCTTGACTCGTCGTGTTCCTGACGCAGCTGAGCGTGTGTCTTCGCAGGGAGCAAGTGAGGTAGATGCAGCGACTTCGCTCTATCCTGCATGCTGAGAAACGGTTTCTCCATAAAGACGAATGGGCTCTTTGTTTGCACTAGAGTCTTCTGCTGATACAAAGTCTCAAACCGACACCGCGGGCTTCAAGGACTCCAAAGACTCTGCTCGACTCCGCGACCACTCCACGATGCGAGTCAGCTTTTAACAGAGTCACGCCCACAGACAATAGAGACTGCAGAAACACTCCAAACACTGCAGCACCGCTCCAAAGACTCTGCTCGACTCTGCGACCGCTCTGCGGTGTGAGTCAGCTTTTAACAGAGTCACGCCCACGGACAATAGAGACTGCAGAAACACTCCAAACACTGCAGCACTGTTCCAAAGACTCTTCTCGACTGTGCTCCGCGGTGCAAGTCAGCTTTAAACAGAGTCACGCCCATGGACAATAGAGACTGTAGAAACCCTCCAAACACTGCAGCACTGCTCCAAAGACTCTGCTCGACTTATGTTTATTTATTGCAAAAAGGGCATTGTTTTGAAAACAAACCCTTTAACAAACAGTGCCATCAAATGGTGGGTAGGAACAACGGTTGTCGATGACCCTGGGATATGTTCACATAGAAATGGTTCTATGCTCAGTGAGTGGGCAGGCTACCAAAAGCAATGTGTACACAAGGGCAAGGTGGAGCGCATGTACTATATTTGTAATTCAGCATAGAGGGCCATATGATGATTGATCATTCCTGCTGCTCATTAGTTTGATGTTTCTAAGCTAAATAGTACACTGAATAGTACATTTGCTTGATGATATAAATGCAGCCATATTCTCCCCACAGATTACTCTTGCCACAATTGGCTATGGTGACAAAACCCCCAAGACGTGGGAAGGACGCTTGATAGCTGCAACATTTTCTCTGGTTGGAGTCTCCTTTTTTGCACTGCCTGCAGTAAGTATGACCATCATTCTTATTTAAACACCTATTTTATTATTTAAATAAAAGCACTCTTATCTAGCCAGATTCCAATTCTCAATGGTTTATGAAAAAAAATGTCCTTTTCCAAAGAAAAGCCCCTGGAGTAGTCTATACCAGTGACAGGTAGCACCGTTCCAGGTGCTTAGATCATTACCTGAAACCTCTGATCGGAAGCATGGATCTGATCTGAAGCATGGACTCCTCAGTTCTGTACTGTTCAGCTATCATGAATTTGATGTCTTTCTATGCCTTTTTTTCTGTCCCTCCTAACCCCAGAGCAGGTGTATATGTATGTCCATCTACTGTATGATGTGAGGTAGATCTGTAGGCAGAGGGGAGGGTGATGTGGCCTATATTGAACAAATAGTTGAAGATCAGATGCTGCCCAGAGAAAAGGCTAATGACTTTGAGTAGATATCATGTTCAGATCAAGTTTAGATGCATTGCACAACATAAGCAAAGAGGGCTTGTACCAAAAAGGTATGCCTTTTTGCCAGGCTTTCATGTGAGATAAATACCTGGCTCTAATAGAAGATTGCTTTTGCCAAGTGCGCAACAAAGTCACCATTTCTTTCCACAGATGGGTGTGGGGGAGTAGGTACCAGCATATTAGAATCATTTAAAGGTCTGGGTACAATACGTAGTTTCAGTAAATCCAGTCCGTACCTGTTCAATATTTCTGTGTGCATGGACATGGCATATTGTTTCTACTTTCTCTCCCCCACATCTGGATCTTTTAATTACTGTTAGGCTTCGTGGGAGGTACATGACTGGACTCCAAAGGTATGGTTTACAGTACAACAACAGACCAACACAAAGATCAAGTTAGAAAAAGTCTTGTGAATGCCAAACAAAGTCCCTGAATTTCTCATGTGAGGGTGGTGCCTCTTCTCACCCACTAGCTAGATAAGCGCTTCCCTGGGTCTAGTACCCTCAGCGGTCTAACAATAGGTGTTTTCCACAAATCTGAATCCAACTTCGTTCCTTGGACTCTCTCACAACCCGTGCACCTTGACGTTTTTGAGTTGAAGACAGAGGTCTCCAATATTACTCTCTTCTCCTCAGGCTCTCTCCTTTTCTAAGTTCCACATTACTCTCAGCCCCCTGCCTGTCTATTGTACCTCTTCCCACCTCTGTCAACTGCCTTGGGCCAATCCAGCATTCTTGTTTTTTCCTACTCTTTCTGGGTTTGTCAATACCTTTTTGAGATGTTACTACCCCCTCCTTAGGGTTACTTCTTCCTCCTGTTATCAAGGCCTTCTGCTGACTCTGGCCAGCTACTCCTGATTTTACTACCCCCTTTAACTCCCTTTAACTCTATACCCCCTCTTTGTGATGCCACCACCTCCTTGTGTCTTTACAGCCTCCACCTGATGTTACCCACCAATACTCTACACCTTATCCTGCTACAAACATCTCCTGCAACTCTTCACCATCTCTTCCTGATATTACCACCTCCTCCAGATTTTCACTACTTCCTCCTGGCTCCTTCAACCCATAACATGTCCAACAATCGCCACCCCTGTTCAGTTCTCTGTCCTCAGTCCACTCATAATTCCTGTAGCAGCAAGCCACAATCTTCTCCAACAATGCCCAATGCCAAACTGGATTTCATAGGAGCGTATGGATGGGCTGGCAGTGATGTCTTTATTGGGTAGGTAAGTACAGTTAATTCGGGCTAAGTGTGTTTAATGTTATATTCATGTTCTGCATAATGTTTTGGGTTAGTTTGCACATTTGTAGACTTTACAAGCATATATGCGGACAAGGACAGGTCCCTGGATTCTGTGAAAAGTCGGTGGGTGGTTTCCCAAGGCCACCAACCTACTTTGCATAGGATCAAGCAACTCCATCGGATCCTTAAGGCTATCTGAAGGGTTATTGGGCTCGCTAACACGTTGGCAGAGGGTATGGTGGATTTAGGGGGACAACGTCTGCCATGCAAAGCGGACCAAGGAAGAGTAACCCAGGAATCCTCCCCATTCTACCCCAGGACACATTAGCCAATGTCACTGGGAGGCACCGACCCCCTGAGCCATTCTCCTGTCCACAGGGAAAAGTAGGTACATGTCATAAGCAATGGAAGAGGCAGTGGTAACATATTTTGAGGTGGGATCTGTTGATCTTAAATTAAAAGATTGTACATGTCTCCATTAAGATATGTGCGTTAAGACATTGGTTCAAGGCACCCTTTTCTATGTTGATTGACAAGGCACAGTCTATCAGAATAGCGATTACTAAAACCCCAAGTGAAATAAATGTACACTAACTAAACAAATACTGTAGAGTGAACACATAATATTAGTGAAACTACAAACGCAAATTACGAATGCAGACATCCCTCACATGGAACCACAAGAACCCAACCAGAGATATCAATAGTGATACAAAATCTGGGAATCCTCATGGACAACAGCTTCACCTTGGAACCACAAGTCAATGCAACAGCTAAAAAATGCTTCTACCTCCTCCGATTCCTAAGAGGGATCCTACATTACCTCAGCTTCGCACACAGAACCCTCGCAATCATCTCTTTGGTATTATCAAAGATAGACTATGCAAATAGTCTCTACCTCTGAATGCCCGAACGCCTCACCAAGAAACTACATTGCATCCAAAATCCTGCAACAAGACTACTCCTAAGACTAAATAGAAGAGAGCATTACACCGGCCCTAAGAAGGTCTTCACTGGCAACCAGTAAAGAAACACATCAACTTCAAAGCTCTCGGCATTGGCCAAAAATCACTACAGAGACAAGAAGACGAATTCATCCAAACAAAAATCACCCAATATCAGCCAAGGAGAGATTTAAGATCCAGCACTGACCTCCAAATAGAAACAAGTCACCAAGAGAAAAGAATATTCTGAGGAACTGCCTTTTCCTCTCTAGTAGCCAAACTATGGAACTTGATTCCATAAGGAAATAAGAGCGACAGAAGACCACCTCCCTTCCAGGAAGCATCTGAAAACCTGTCTTTTCAACTTGCCAAGATAAACACAGAGCAACCATTTAACAACCACTCCATGAACAGACTGCCCAACCCACACAAACCCTGCTTCTACAAACCAGAAACAAGGAAAACTAGGGAAGAATTCAGAAAGGAAAACAATAACGTAACTATTAGGAACCAGAGATCACTCAAAACCAGCTAACGACTTCTTCTCTCCCACACAACTCACTCTCTTCACCTACAACACACGCAGAGAGGGCTAGTGAATGAACCCACCAAAACACGCAAAACGCACATCACTCTAACCAAGCTTCAAACCCAAACACTTTAGACAACAAACAAGTCAAACACTGGACACTGCCCTTCTGGACAACACAAGCCCGGTGCACCAAACAAAGCACATCCAGAAAGCTCACAAACACAGATACCAGTTGCTCCCGGTTCTTCACTCATCAACCAATGAGCACAATATCTATCCTGTCCCTCTCCACTTCACTAATTAACCTTACCTACTCTTTCTTACAGAGCCGCGTGAGTGTCTGGAGATCATGAAATTGTAAGCGTTGTGCGGTATAAATTGACAGTTCATTACGTAACAAATTAGACATTAGGTAGCAACACAAATAAAACTGCAACCTGTGCAGTTACCATATACCTTGAATGGACACACCCATGTCTGTAGGTACAGCATTCAAGCACAACAAGACAAATATCAGGCCAACAAACGCGTTGTTTGTCCCAACCTACTTATGATCTCATTGCCATTGTGTTGGTAAATGCGAGAAAACTTGCAGACACAAACTCTTCATGAGGTTTCCCACATATGTTCCATTTTGAATCAGGATTACCCACAAAGGACAAGATGCCGGGTGGGAACACCACCCTGGGTGTTTCAGTACCCAATACAAGGAATCCACCTGTGTCCCCGCCAACATCACAAGTTCCATGCAGAGGCATAGATCTCTGCAGGTTTATGCTATATAAAACCCAGTCACATACCATGACATATTTTCATAACGATATGCCAAGTGTATTTCTTCACTGTGATCTTAAGTATCTTTCTGGATTTAGTGAAACATACATCAGTTAAGGTATGCAGCTGATTTATGATAGATATCAAATATTGGTAATACCGTTAAATGTGTCTTACAACAGATCATACCTTTATGGTACACTTTTGATGGCATCAGTCGAATGGCACTGTTTTTTGATCCAGTCCAGTCAGACCATAGGCTATGTCCCCCCTGCACTTTCCCCTTCCCCGTTCCCATGCACTTGCGCAATCTGAATGATACCTGGCCTAGTAGGACCATTGTCTTTGTCTTCCCTCTGGTCCCCCTCCCTTGCCTCGTCGCGCGCGCCTTGAAACACTTGTGTATAGGCGCGTTATACATGCCATATCATATCGTGTCTCGAGTCGCCCTCAGTGTGGTGCCCAGTAGTACGGTGCCAGTTATTATATTATGAGGCCACCGTTTTAAACATTTAGCCTCCTATATGGATGTCCATTAGTCAAATCACTGCCACTGCTCCAGTGCGCGCATGCGCAAAGACAGCAATTGCTGTCCTGCGGCTTCCCTTCCCACCTTATATGAAATGTTTCTGTTGGACGCATTGGAGATCATTTTTAGAATCCCCGGCGTGTGAATTAAGGTGCTAGCAAATGCGTTACGATGCCTGAACACCTTTATTTACGCTCCAACACGTTTAATGGCTTTTGAAGGCGTGGGGGCACTTAACCGGAGCTACATTTCCTCTTCCCTTTTCCTCTCTGTCGCCAAAAAACCACTGGATTTTTCACCAGCATGACATTTTCCTGCTGGCGTAAAACCAATGGATTCTTGGATTCAAATTTTTATTTTCACATTAAGCAAACATAAATAAATGAACAGCAGTCCATGAAATACACACATATCAACCAAGTGGAAGCAAAGTAATCAATTCGCCATAAACAATCCAAACATATAAACATCAAAAATAGAACAAGAAGGAAGAAAGGAAAAGAAGAAAAAGAAAAAGAAAAGGAAGAAAGAGAATAAGGGCGTAGGAGTAGAAGACATAAACCAAAAATTTCAATGCAAAATACTATACCTCAGACAAAAGGGCATTACAAAAACCAACACACAAACTATAGATATTATATATTATACAGATTATGAGTGTTCAAGGGTAAGTACATAATACCCCAGGTCAAAGATCAGGTTTATCCATATGCATCAAGAAAGCAGCTCCAAATGTCCCAAAATTTTTCAATGTCACCAGTGAGTTTGTAAATGGCTTTTTCATATGTTGAAACAGTAAGTAGCTCCTCCACCCAGTCATCAATGTTAAATGAAGTACTTGATTTCCATGACCTCAATATGAATTTTTTAGCAACCATGCATGCACGAAGCAACCAAACTCTCTTACCAAAGTCAATTTCCTCCAGAGAAGAGTCATCACCCAAAACCAGTAATGAAGCATTCATGGGGATTGTGACATCTAAGACCAGACTCAACCTCTCCCGAACCATATCCCAGAATTGCATCGTCTTGGGACAGGACCAAATTAAATGACTCAGAGATCCTCTCGAACATTTACACTTCCAGCAAAGATTGTTGTCTAAAAGTCGTCTCCTGAATAGTTTCTCCGGCGTCCAATAGGCCCTGAACAACAACTTAGTTTGAGAAGCTCTGAGGGACCAATCCAAACTTACCAAACGAGTGTTTTCACAGCACCTCCGCCAACATCCGAAGTTAACATCTTCCCCCAATTCCTCCGCCCAAATTGCAGGCAATCTCGGATCACCCTTCCGAGCAGCTTTTATAATTCCATACATGGTAGAAGCAGGGTGTGAGGCACTCAAGCATACAGATAGAGCTGTCCAAGCAGGACTCTGACCAGTCAATTGTGGCATCTCAACACAAGCTGAAATAATAATCTTCAGTTTCCTATATTCAGCAAACGAGCATTCTGACATGTCATACATCTGGCCAAGCTGAGCGTACGTCAACCAGTTGTCCCCCTCAAACAAATCTCCAATATATTTGATGCCAGCCACAAACCACTCCACCCAAAACAGAGGTTTACCCTGATATTTCAAGGCTGGATTATTCCATATGGAGGCATCTGGGTGTAAATATGGGTCAGCACTCACACGATTCGAGAGCTCACACCAGCAGTCTCGCAAGAATGAAGTAAGAGAGCTGACTTTTTTTGATTTGTTCTTCTGAGTAGTCAGCAACGCTTTTGGGTCCAATTGGGAAACAGCACTGCATTCCCAGGATAAGAGGTCAGAATGTTCAGACTGTACATCTCCAGAGTCAATAACTCTGCACAAATGACGAGTGGAAAACGACAAATGGTAGTCTGAGAAATTAGGCACGTTCATTCCACCCAATTTCAATGGGAGTTGAAGCTTCCAAATTGCGAGCCTCGGAGGTTTCCCATTCCAAATAAAGTTCTGCATAATCCTATTGATCTCTTTAAAGATGTTTCCAGGTATCTTAATGGGGAGCATGCTTAACAAATAATTTATCCGAGGTGCCAGGTTCATTTTCAAACAGTTGATTCTGCCCCAGGTCGACAATTTCAAAAGACTCCACCTTACCAAATCCGATCTAAGAATCGGAAGGATCCAAGAAAAATTAATGGCTGGCAACTTCACTATATCCGCTCCAATCCATATTCCAAGATACTTCAACTTTTCAGCACACCACCTGAATTGAAACTGAACACATGTATGTCTTTGACACAACCCATTGACAGGCAGGATCTCTGATTTGCTCCAATTAATCTTATATCCTGACACCAAGGAAAATGATTGAATATCTTGAATTAAATACGAAATACCAACAGCTGGGTCTTGCAGGGCAATCAGCAAATCGTCAGCATACAACCAAACCAAATTATCCCGACCATTTCCAATAACAGGTAGAAGACGTACGTCTGCCCGCAAGCTCACTGCAAGTGGTTCCATAGACAAAATAAATAAGAGAGGTGAAAGAGGGCAACCCTGCCTTGTACCACGATGAAGCTCAAATGGATCAGAGATAAGACCATTCGTCAGTACACTTGCAGAGGTATTATTGTATAATAGTTTAACCCAACGCTGGAAATCTTGTCCAAAGTTCATTTTCCCCAAGCATGCGAACAAAAAGTTCCATTCAACACGATCAAATGCCTTTTCCGCATCTAGGGAGATGACCGCACTGGCAACTGGTTGACTATGGCCCTTCTCAATTGTCAATAGCAGGCGTCTCATGTTATCCGCCACAGCCCTACCAGAGACAAAACCTACCTGGTTCTCATGCACCAGAGTTGAAATGACCTTATTCAGGCGAACAGCCAGGATTTTGGCCAATATTTTGCAGTCGCAGTTGATCAGACTGATCGGCCGATAATTCTCGCACCTTGTAGCAGATCTGTCTTTCTTTCTCAGCACCGTAATCAATGCATGTCTCATTGTATCTGGTAAGGAACCAGACTCAAATGCATCATTAAGAACATCACACAGAAGCTGTAGTGCGGAATCAGGGAGGGCTTTATAAAATTCATTAGGGAGACCATCCGTGCCAGGTGATTTACCCACTGACATTCTTGAAATTGCATGTTGAACATCATCTATTTCCACCTTCCCTTCCAAACCTGCCGCCTCATCCGCCGTCAGACGAGAGAGAACATGAGAATCAAGGAAGCTGTCAATATCTCCATCTGCACAGGATAGTTCAGAGGTGTAAAGTTTTTCATAGAAGCCACGGAATGAATTGTTAATAGACTTTTGCTGTGTCTCCAATGAGTTATCAAGACCTCTGATTGCGGCAATGAAGCGATCGCTGTCAGCCACCTTCAGCCGATGTGCCAGTAACTTCCCCGCTTTCTCACCATTCTCAAAATAGTTAATCTTTTGTCTAAACAGTGCATATTCAACCTGGCTTGAAATGAGCTTATTTAGTTCATATTTAGTTTTTCGCAGTTCATTTTTTGTATTTTCATCTTTGCTTGCCGCAAACAGAACATCTAGGCGCTTCGCTTCAGAAGAGAGTCTCTGAATTTCTTTAGTTCTCAATTTTCTGTCCTTGCCAGTTTTAGAAATCAGCACCCCCCTAACAAAACATTTCAGTGCTTCCCAGACTGTTGATATTCGAACATCGGCAGTTCTATTAATTTGGATGAAGTTGTCAATTTCCTCTGCCACCTCTTGCTTAATCTGGTCATTTTTCAGTATATAAGAGTTCATTCTCCACCTCGGTGATTTAATCAGAGAGTACTGTAAGGACAATTGCAACGAAACAGGTGCGTGATCCGACAGGGCAATAAGTCCAATAGATGAATTATAGCAACTTGAAGTCACCCGACCAGAGGTCAGAAAGAAGTCAATTCTAGAATATGTGTCATGACACTGTGAATGAAAGCTATAATCTCTGTCCGACGGGTGTTCCAGCCTCCAGATGTCAGCCAAGTTGAACTCCCTCATTAAATTCTCCAAGGAACGTCTACACCTGTGCGGGGTTCTAGTACAATCCCCATTTGATCGATCTAAAGCAGAGTCCAAGACCTGATTAAAATCACCTCCAACCACGATTGAGTCCATATTAAAACCTTGAAGCATTTGAGCCACCTCATGAAAAAAGATCGGATCATCCAAATTTGGTGCATATAGATTGCATAGTAGAATGTCCACACCTTGAACCCTCACCAGAACACAAATAATCCGTCCTTCTTTGTCTCCTTTGCTTTTGATGACTGATATAGGCAGATTCTTTCGGATAAGAATAGAAACTCCTCTTCTGCTAGATGAGTAATTCGAGAAGTAAGTATCCCCTACCCATCCTCTTTTCAATTTTTCAGCTTCAGGGTCCTCCAAATGCGTCTCCTGGAGGAATGCAATGTCACAAAAGCTTGAACGCAGGTGAGATAGAATTTTAGTCCTTTTGACCACATTGTTGAGTCCATTAACATTCCACGAGACAATATTTAGATGATCCACAATTTTAGTACCCATGGCACAATTCAAGTTACGAGACATGTTAAAGCATATGCAATTACAGTCAAAGAACAGAATAGGAAGATAGAACAGAAAAAAGAAAAGAAAGGAAAGATAAAAGGTTAAGCACATGCCCAGAAGGGGCAGTAAACCACTAGAATATACTAACAACGGTAACAAGTAGATGGCACACTGTACAGGTACAGCAGCAAGGTAACTAAAGGTATAATGTCGCAAAACACCAAACCTTCAGTAAATTCCAAACCCAAGTCCCCACCCCCCACCCAAAATTCCTACACAATGTATAAAAAACCATAACAACATAATGTCCGTGTACAACATGGACAACCCAACCATAGTAAAGAAGCAGAGCATAAACCATTACCAATCCTCAGACTAACCCCTCCCACAAATTATAACAGCATGGCCACTACAGTCAACAACAGAATAAAGAGTCCAAGTCAACCCCAACAGAACCATATGGCAGGAAAGCTACTAAGCAAAAAAGACATATTCATCCGCATTCGAGTCGAGCAGGCACACCTTCCTGCCCTGAACCATAAGTTCTCTCCCCCGCCGAAGTCAACCTAAAATGGCGTTTAGCTAGTCATGTACTAAGCTCCTGTTCACATTGTAATCTCTTTCGTAGTTGACCTGACACACCCGACTGCCCCACACAATTGTGGAAAAAAGTCCAATTACCCCAGTGAGGCAAGAATGTATGACCAAAAAGGAAGACGGAGGGCCCCAATACACCAAGGCAGAGGTAATTGGTAATTGAGAACACGTGTAATACTCATACATCCCGGCGAACTGCAATAGTTCTTTCATAGACGCCATATACATATCAGGTACATTAACCAAATGGACCATAATGTCCTATCCCTTTCAATATCCTGCAATCATACAGAAAGCCTACCAGATCAGCAAGGACACAGAAAGCCCACTTGAATTCTATCCACAGAACTGAGGCAAACATAAAATTAACCTAACTTTTTATCATCGGATGGCTTATTCAGCAACTAGGTTTCCATCAATCATTGCGCATACCTTCATGCACCCAGTAGTAAGCACCACACCTTGGCACAACCAACACAATGGCCACGTCTAAATCACATAAACAAACACCACTTACCCTTAGCAGGTCCTGCCAAGATGTAGGCAAAACATATAATTCAAACAGTGCATTCAGTAGGGCTTTTAAAATTTCTTAAAGTAATGGCCTCAACAATGAACATATACAAACTACAGACATTGGCAATATCAAGGGATTCAAACTGACCACTACCATCAAAGATCTTTAACTTGCTCTTTACGAAATCTGGGTACAGCTCCCTATAGGCAGGATGTCACGTGAATGCACTGTTGATAACGTTTCAAATTGAGCATGCAGGAGAATGAATTATATCCGAAAACGTCTGGCACAGATGCACATTAAAAGTTCAAAACCATGTCAATTCCGCCACAGCACTCACCACTAGGCGCAAAAATACAGGTCATGCTAGATCCGACAGTACTGTACACGAGAAATAGGGCACACTCAGACCGTGATTTATTACGTGGGTACGGCAACATATCAGTGAGGCTCCGGGAGGGTTCAATCTTCTCGTGGCTGTTGCTGAACGGCCAATACTTGAGTTTAGACACTGTGCATGGCGGGGGTGTCACAGTGGAAGATCCACCCTGTATTTTCTTTGCCCCTACTTATTTCTGCTGTTTCCCACGCCCCAGTGCTATGCATGCCCACTTCCTGTACACAAGCTTTACTGGGGAAAACTCGTAATAGCTGAGGGCATTGCGGGGAAATCAACGACCAAACCACAGCCTCAAAACCCCAAATCAGCAGTAGCCTTTGGAGGTGCATTGGCGTATTAGTAGTAAGATTATGTCCCCATCCGGCCTCGTATCTCGTTTCATGAAACCCTATTAAGGTCCCCTTGCACCTCACCCCCGCAGCACGTGCCCTCTCCTAAAAAAAAAAAAAAAAAAAAAAGACCTCTATCGACCTGATGCCGCTGCAACATCACGCGAATCCCATTGCAAAGAGACCCACCTCAGTAACATATTAATCAACCTTATGCTCACATCCACGTGCCATTGTGCCATCCAAATACCTTGTGCAAGCTGAAAGCGCACCTCTGCCACACCAAGACTCCAGGCCGAACAAAACATCAGACGGCCATCCATCGTAAACGTTCCCATACGCTCAGCCTACGAAAGCGTCACGCAAGGGCACGTCTAACGGTGCTCTCCTCTAATGAAAACAATGATAATACGAATCATACGGAGAGAAAAAGGAACACATTCAAATGCGCGCGCCTGCATCCTGACAGTTAAACAGTATAAATGAAATAAAGCCTTTAACCATTATCTATATTTATAAGTATTTTATAAGTATTTTAAACAGTAATAGCACGAATATAACTGAAACTCAGAACAATAAATGTAAAAGCAAAGAACAGAGATAACCAAACGGTGACAGACAAACGAAACCTATGGGGGTGAAGACATTTTAGCTGGCAAATGTTGAAGCCAAGCGCATGCTTGTTCAGGGTTGTCAGTAACCTTTACACCATCCTGAAGGAATATTTTCAAAGTTGCTGGCCTCATCAGAATTGTTTTAAATCCACGTTCCTTAGCCAAGCGCTTGGCTTCAGAAAATGCTTTCCTTTTAAGCGCCACCTCTTTTGGAAAATCGGGGAAAACATGAAAACGTTTCCCCTGCCACATTAGTGCATCCTGCTGCCTTGCTATGTCGAACACTCTTTCTCTGATGGATGTCCGTGCAAATTTCACAATAATTTGCCTGGGTTTTCCTTCCTCATTTCTGCCAGCTCTAAAAGTCAAATCCAGATCAATTGGCTGAATGTTACACCCGGGTAAACTGCCCTGCAGCACATCAATCACCAAAGCAGTCAGGGGTTGATCCGGCTTCTCAGGAATGCCAACCAGGCGGACATTGCTGCTCCTAGCCTGTATCTCCAAATTCATATTTGTTAACTGCAGCTTTGACATCTCTTTCTGCATATCCCGATAAGCCCTGTAACTTCCAGAGGCTTCCCTTTCAAGTCCAGACGTTCTGCTCTCAACATCCACCATCCTGTTTTCCAAACCACTGACTTTACTTGATAGATCATTCAGCGTTGCCTTCACTTCACTCATGTCACTGGCCACCTGCTTCAATAGTTTAAAAATTTCAGCATTACTGGGAACATCTTCCTCTGGATCATCTGTGAACTGCTTTGGTTTTTTAGAGAGAGGATTGTCCAAAGCCTCGGTTTTCTTCTTGCTTGACATCTTCCAAGTAGGCCTCAAATGGTTGCCAGGGTGGAGGGCAGGAGCTGCTTCCTTAAGCTGCTGCTCTCACAGAGGCCATTCTAGAAGATTCTAAACCAATGGATTCTTATGGGATCCGCCTGCTTTGTAAGCCAGCAAAAAGCAGGCAGATTCCATAGGAATCCATTGTATACACTGCCTGCCTGAAAAGAATGTGTAACAGCGATTTCTCCAGAATGTGACACATCCATTTGGCTCCAGGCACTCCAGTCTACATGCAACAGGTCACCTCTGTGCAATACACACATTTGACCAAAGTGAGCTCCACAATGTTCTCTTTAGTAAATACACATACAAAATACAAAGTATAGTTGTGGACTTTCCAGTCTTCAGCCTAAAAACAGTGCTCTCATCGCCTGATTCCTCGGATTCCCCAATCATCTAGTATTCTGATCTTTTCTTCCAGGGTATTTTGGGCTCTGGGCTGGCTCTGAAGGTCCAGGAACAGCACCGTCAAAAACACTTTGAAAAGAGAAGAAAACCTGCTGCTGAACTCATCCAGGTTTGATGCTTTTATGTTAATGTTGCTTATCTAATGTTTCTGAGAAGTATGTTTCCAATATTGAGTAGTCAACACTGACCTCCAGTGGTATAATGTATGAACTGCAGATAACACATTCGCACAGATCGTGTGAAATCATTAGCCGAGGAAATGTTAGACATGCTGTTACCGGAAACGATGTAGCTGAAGTGCAAGAACATTTCACAGCCTGTACTACCAACAGATGCAGGTGCCATGCTATCTATCAGCAAATATTACATTATAATTATGAAAACTGCAGGAAAATCACAGCTAAAACCAATGCAGAATCTCAACCGAGCTGCCATTCACAAATACAATATCCTATGGAGCGATTCTTGTAACATCAGTTTTATAACTTGGGCTCAAATGTACTTTTACTCTGCAGGGCTGTACTAGGAAGCAAAAGTGGCCCGGGAAATATTTTTCAAAGTTGGCCCATATTACGCTTACTGAAACCTTTAGCACACATTCTTTGCTTCATCCCACTCAAAAGAGGACCATGGTGCAGAGGCCCACCAGAGTTCCCTGTAGGCCAATCCACCACTGGTGCTCTTTCCGTTTATGTTGTATATTGCACAAAAAAGCCACGTGAAGGTCCTCCTTCTCGTTTCTGCATGAACACACCAGCATTAATCACCGACAAGAATGATTTCAAATAATTGTTACTCGAGAGGTAATTGCTTGTGTCTCCTGGCTGGAAAACGGATAATATTGTTCTAGCTCAAAAAAGTGCACAAGTCAAGACATGGTCCGTTCACTATTCATATTGAGCTAATAAGAAAACTTGTTTTTATCTTTCATTTAACTAGTCAACATTTTAATTGACCAAAATAGAAATGTATTCATACTTCATTTTCATATAAAAACATCATGTAATTTCACACATACAATGTCATAAACAGTAAAAATGCACATTTTGAATCCACTAAACCATAGTCATACGGTGTCCATTGGGACAGTCTCCCATCTAAAATACACACCCAAACACAGAAGACCAAATAATAGTAGGGTCTATTTGACAATCAAATACCCGAGTACAAAAACACACAAAAAACACTGTTGCTAATATACGAAAAGACGCAACCTGCAGTCCCAGAAGTGCAAACTTGGCTACATATTAATGTGGTCCCGACACATGTTATTATATCATGTTTTGTATGGTTTGAAAGCCTACAGATTTTGCACTAAATCCAAGTAAATCCATATATATGTTGTTAATAGTTGTAGTTCTTTATCTTTTGTGCCAACTAGAGTTTCGGCTATGTGGGCATGTTTATTCTCTCGGCCCAGCCTTCTTCAGGGCATATCATATTTCATTGAAGAAGGTGTTTAAAACATTTCCACAGAGGTCTACACAGGAACCAGAGTTGAAAAACTTGGTACCAAAAACAATCATACGAAAACGAGAAGGATCCTCCAATAGAAAGAAATTGGCAATATTAGAACCAGTAACATTTACAAAGTCCAGCCAGAATTAGGTAACTCCTCCACCTCGCACACCAGCCATCAAAGCCAGCCGAATCTGAAAGGAGAAAGATCAGATAAAGCTGCCTCTCCTAAATACACAACAAACCTCTTATGACAAATCCACAGGATTGGAAAAATCAATTTAGAGGAACAGAAAAGCTTGACCTATCATTACCTTCTCGCAGGTGGATGTATTTCCGGCATCTTTGTCCAGAACCCCCACTGTGTGTTCACGTGACACTCCAGCTAGGGAATTCAAGTAAAATGGAGTTACTCTGGCTCTTGTTGATCAGCCTGTGTTTGTACTCTAAGAAAAAGACATGTACACTGTCCCATCTGAATCTAAACAGAAATGTAACTCTTGTAATATTCTAGTGGGCTCACCTAATGGATCTTGATGATCGCTTGTTTCCGCTCGCATGGTCTGTCAGTAACCGGTTTCTCTATCATAGTAGTGTTGTATTCACCTCCTAGATGTGAACGTATGGATTGGAGGGTAGCTCGCTGTTATAGCAATGTTACCTAGTCCACGGCCAATTACATGTACCCATGGTACAGACGTCCTCGAACTGAATGGGAAACCTTGTATAAAAAACACTAGTGTTAGTACTACTAAGATGGCTCAAAAAAGTGACAAGTGCACGTACACATGTGCACATTTACAAATTAAAGTGTAACAAGCATCCAGTGTGAAGTCCATTGGAGCAAAATATCCTTATTCCGAATCTTTAGTACACATATTACTGCAATTGTCTACAATGAAATCTATGAATGAATTGCAAAAACAACATGCGTATCGGTCATCTGCCCTTCCTGTGGTAAAGAGACAGGGTGCAGTGAAACCGATCCTTGCAATGTGAGAAAAGACAGTGGTGCTTTGCGTCTTGACAGGAAGTGAGACATTTCTCCTTTTAAAGTAGGCTGAAATGGTAAACCAGCATTATGCTGGTGGAAAATCTAACAGATTGAATACATTAATTAATTAACATATTGAATGAATGAATTCATGAGATAAATAATGATATTGCATATTGTCCAGCATTGAAATGTTATGTCGTTTGTGAGAAACTTAAAAAAAAATGTATTTCGCTTTGGAAAACACTTACATTACTGTAGAATAATCGATTACTGCGCAATAACCATGTTGTTTTTAAGTGTCTATCATTGTGTCAACACAATTTATTAGTACAACATATAGAAACAAAGGCAATTAGCAACACTGAAACGTGATTTAATTCACCATTGTAGAGAAACAGACAGGATCTTACAACAAAAATGAACACTGGTGCAGTAGATTGCACCAATTCCTCTCCATCTGGCACCTGTCACGTGAAGAGGGATATTTTCCTCGACTTTTTGACACATATGTTTGAACTTTTGTGACAGTGCTGGGAACCATCACTGATTCACGCCATCTTTCTAATGATGATACCCAGTCGACCTTCAAAGTTGGCAGAGACTTAAACTCCTAATTGCTGATTTCTGATTGTCTGCTAACAGTGCAAGGCTGATTGAGAGCAAGCTGTTAAGCTGCTTAAACTCTACTGCTATCATTAAACCCAAAGTTGGTATGTGTGGCCACAAAATTGTGGATTGTATTTTGACAATATTTCTTAAAAATTACCAATTCAACCCCCCTTTTTAATAAATAAACACGTTTCTATTTCATGAAAACAAAAAATCATCGTCCTCACAACTTTTCTATTTCATGAAAACAAACATGTATCGTCCCCTTTTTTTGCCAGGGCTTTTACATACAGTTGTAGGATTTGTTATTTAATTCTTATTTCTCACAGGAACTTCTTCAACAGATCTTATAAGGTATCTGTTTGACACCTAGACAGGACTTTCTTCAGGGGACACCTAAATGCTAGAATCACCCTGCCCTCTTGGTCACTTATCCTTTTATACAGAGTGAGATCATTCTTTTATTGCCCCCTTGTTTTATTTCACAGGTTCCTCTGTAGACTGTATCTGGCCTATGGGTCAACACATGCATAGGAACCCTCAGTCAGTGGGGCCTCTTCCTGAGTTAGCTCTCACTGCTGTGTTCTTATTTAATGTCCATGCAACTATTCATGTTCACATTTTCATATGCCCTTTCTTATTTTTAACCTCATTCGGAATTTTTAGGATACTACATTTCTCTCCTATATTTGATCCTACTGTAAAATACAAAGAATTTAACAGTATAGAATTGTGTTATACTGTTCTCTTTTTGGACTGTTGCACATTTGATGCTCAGCACAGAATTATGGATTCACGTATACTACTGATACTAGTGCCAATTAAATTAGTGTTTACTACTTTCCCGTCTTTTTTGATATCCTCATTGCATGGCAGAAATGACAGAACTTGGAGAATACTATTGACATACTCCACCTTCTTTTTTCTATAACAGCTGACAATGTATATACATATTCTCATCATTTTTTACTGCAGCATCTCTTTAAGGTTTATGCTTACAGTATTGCCTTTTTCTTTTTTTCTGCTTAAGTTTAGTAGGCGCTCAATCTCTTCATGGTTATTCATTATGTTCCTGGACTTTCTTTACAGCTCTCTATGTGATATTCATATGCAAATACGTATTCATCATTATTAAATTAACTCACCAACTCTGGGGCTAGTATACTTCTATTAGTATTGTCACGCTATAGAAATCTGGGTTATATCGAACTGAGAAATGCCAGTCATATTAAGAGCTCTGGTCTTCAATGTTTTTTTATACTCTGCAGCTCCCAATACCATGTGTTTGTTTCATTACAAATTCCAGCGTTCATTCTCCTACATCTGATGCCTCTAAGAGTTATGTTCGTACAGTATTTGGGATGCCAGGAAATTTAGTTTTTTCACGAATTGTACACTACTTTTGTCTCTATTTTGTATTTATTCTTCTTTATTCTTGAGGAGTTCTGGGAGTTGTATTTTGATGGCTAATGTTGCTTCAGCTCTTCCCTGCCTCTATGTGCTTAGAACATACCATTCCTTGATATACTTAAGGCAGGGAATCATTTTGATAAATGATATGATCCTTTTTCACTTATTTGGTATCTATTTTTTTTGTATGTGCTGTATTTTGAATAATACAGGGATTCCTCTATCCTTTCTTATGTTTTATAAAACATAAGACCGTTTTCTTGTTTACATAACTGATTCTCTGACGTTTATTCCATAATGTTGTCATCCTACTCCATTCAATGTTTTCATTTGGACCTTCCATATTAATTTCCTCCTGAAAACGAACTGCTGCTGCACTTATCGACTTGTTTCTAGTGATGATATTATTGAGTACAGCAACGTTCGCGAGGACAGTCACAAAAAGTCATTGTAGTTTTCCTTCTACAAATTGTTGAACCGAAGAGGCCATTAGCCCATGATTTCTTATGCTCACCTGGTGTTCCACTCTCCAGAGATTGACCTTTCTGCTGGTTTGACCAATAAACCACATACCATATTGCAAGTGATCATTTAGATTCCCAAATGCAATTGCAGTTTGTAAGATTATGTTTGTAGGACTTATCAGGTGTTCCTGTCAGGGAAGGATAGCCTCCAAGGGTCCTGGTTAATTTAGAGGACGAGACATTGTTCCCAGGGTTTTGCAGGCCTCTTAGTAAGATGTCAAACAGTGAAGGCGCCACAAGAGACATGAGCTGGTGCTTCTATCCCCATCTTTCCCATTATGTCTGTTCTTTGCTAACCTTAGTTGTAATCTTGTTTCATAAAACTGTGACTTGCACACTGCACCTAGAGGCAACGGTTCCATGTAATAATGTCCCCTCAAAAATATCGCCAGGCAAAAATGTCGCCGAAAAATTGCCGTTTTTTGTGGGGACATTATTGCATGGAACATGCGGGGGACACCCCCGCAACCCCCAAACCCTTTTTTTTTCTTTTTTTTTTTTGCTGCCCCTATCCCCATATATATGGTCACCGATATAATATCGCCATGACCTTTTCCCGGCGATATTATGTACAACGACCATATATATGGGGATGATATTACCTGATACCGAGGCAATGTGATGTGGTTCTAGTTCTTGCCTGGGTCGTTACATTCTCTCGTGTTTTTGAAAGTGATATTTTTGATCTTATAAGATAAATTGCCAAAGGTAATTACACATACTCTACCCTGCATATTTTCTTTTTGCCATTCTTGTTCAAGACGTTCTTGTCTGTCCTTATTCGCCTTGATCTATCCTCTGTTTTTGACACGGTCAACCATGCCATCCTGCTCAAACATCTCTGTGACAACCTGGGTATCACTGATCAGGCCCTGGCCTGGTTGACCTCCTTTCTCACTGACCGATCCTCTCAAGTCCAACTGGGGTCTTTCCTCTCTTCTATCTCTCCCTCTACTTGTGGTGTTCCCCAGGGGTCTAACCTCTCTCACTGGCTGTTCAACCAATATCTGGCACCTCTTGGCCACCACATCGCAACTTTCTGCTACAATTTCCAGTGTTATGAAGATGACACCCAGTGCTATTTCATGCTCTCCTCAGCCACCTCTGCTCCTTCTCTCATACCAGACTGCCTGGCCGCAATTCAGGAATGGTGTGCTGCCAACCATCTCTGCCTTAATGCCAGTAAGACTGAGATCCTCCACATTGGGACACCTGCTCCCTCCTTACCTCTCCCACTCTGGGCCCTATTCCTGCTCCTTCCTGTGAAGCTAAGAACCTTGATGTCATCTTCGACTCCACCCACTTCTGATGTTTCTTGAAGTCAAACTATCAGCTGCCCCTCCTCAGAGGTATTCTTCCTTTTCTCACTTTCCCTCAGAAGCTCAATGTCTCCAGATCTCTGGTCCTCTCTAGGCTGGACTACTAGTTTATGTAAACCCTGGCTGTTTTTAAGCGACTTGCGTATTTTAGTCTTTCTTACTTTTAAGAAATAATTTGGAATGATACGAACATTGTTTGTTGTTAGATGGAATAGCACATACATGATCTTTCGACCACACATTCCAACTCGAGGTTTAAGAAAAGCAGTTCAGTAGTCACCCAGGACACCCTGAAAGGTGGGATGCATTTTATGGGGTTCCCTGTAATGTGAGACAGGATGCTTCAAGGCTAATAAGAGATAATGAGCACTGGCTCTTCTCCATCCACAACCTTAATATTTCAATGGTCACATCTCCCATTCAAGGTTTACTTAATTTATTTATTGGGTAGTTATAATGTGGTAGTAATAATGTGCCTACACACAATGTGTTTCAAAGCGCAACAATTGTTTTCGAGGTTCAGTTGGTCCAGCTGGTCCAGCCACAATCCATGAGCAACTTAGACTATTTTAGACTATTTTAATGCTATCTATCCAGTCTACTCAAAAAACACACTATACAGTTGCACCTTATCCTGACCAGAGCAGCTGGAACACTGTCAGTTTTCATAAATAAGACCCTATCCACCAAGCTTTTAAATGACTTTGCTGGGTGACAATTGATAAGAGGATACATAGCAAACCACTCCGCATTGCCAAAAATATTACTTGAAATGGCTCTGGACTATTTAAACAACTTTCTGTCTCTTTGCCAACCAAGAAAGCAGCTGAGATTGAATTTAGCACAAAGACGTCAACAACGGCTGTGCCATCAGACATTTAAAAGGACAGCCATGTCAAAACTCCTGGAAAGAATTCCAGATACACATTTCAATCCGTTAATTCGTAACCATTGCACCAGAATCCACCATAAACTCTTCTTTTTTATTTGTACCTGTTGTGTTGAATACCACAAGGGGACGTTTTTAAAAGGCCTGTTTGTATCTGCTCCCTAATCCCGATTCTAGCCTTCCTTCTGTCCTCATCGTCCTTGACCTCTCCTCTGCTTTTGACACAGTCAATTATGCCATCCTGATCAACTGTCTCCATGAGAACCTGGGCATCACGGATCAGGCCCTGGCTTGGTTGGACTCCTTCCTTCTGGACGACCCTCCCAGATCCAACTTGGGTCCTTTCTCTCCACTACCTCTCTCCACATGTGGTGTTCTCAGGGATCTAACCTCTCACCCTGGCTCTTCAATGTCTTCTTGGCCCCTTGTACCACCTTATCTCTTCCATCTCCTCTAACTTTATCAGTGTTATTCAGGCTCCCCTCAGCCTCCTCGTCTCTCTTACTCATTCCTGACTGTCTATCTGTGATGCAGGAATGGTGTGCCTCCAACGATCTTTGCCTTAATGCCAGTAAGACTGAGATCCTTCTCATTGGGACCCCTGCTCCTGCTTTCCTTCTCTAACTGTCTAAACCCATCCTTGGGTACGCTCCCTTCACCTCCTGTGAGGAAATAAAACCTTGTTGTCATCTTCGACTCCACTCTCTCCTTCTCGCCTCACATCATGGACCTTGCCAAGAAGGCCCACTACCAGCTGCACCTCCTCAGAGGTATTCTTCCTTTTCTCACTTTCCCCCAGACAGAAGCTCACTGTCTCCAGAGCCCCGGTTTTCTCTAGGCTGGACTACTGCAACAACCTCTTTCTCAATCTGCCTTCCTCTACTCTCCGTCCTCTGCATCTAATCCAGAACAGGACTGCGAGACTTGTCTTTGGCCTCAAGCCCAGGGACTGTATCTCTCCAGCTCTGAAATCTTTCCACTGGCTCTCTGTGGCCTGGCTCTCTGTGGCCGCAAGGTCCACAAGGCTTTCAGAGGCCAGGCCCCGCAGTACAACCAACTCTCTCTTCCTAAACACCTTTCTTCTCGAGCCCTTCCCTCAGCCACCTCCAACTCTCTTATGGTCAGGCGATTCTCCAGGCAGAGAGTGTGAGGTAGATCACTCTCCTCTGGAGGTGCTTCCTCGGGAACCGGCTCCTTGCCCCTCTCAAACTTGGATCCAGACCACCGGAAGTTCCATAAGCAGCTTAAGGCCTTCCTTTACGCTTCTGCTTGCTCTCTCTTTATCTTCCCTGCTGAGCTACCTGTCTGCTGCACTGACTGACTGCTTGGCTACCCTCAGAGTCTCACTGGGTACCAGACTCCTCCACGTCTAGTAGCCCCTGTACTGCCTCCGGGCCTACTGCACACTTAGGGGCTGTACCTGCAACCCTACAGTCCCCTGCCACCTCGCACTTAACCCGAGCCGTGCTGCCCTGGCTGCACTCAGAGCAATGCTGTACTGATTGCACTTGCCCATTCCCTCCCTCTTGCACTTGCGTATCGCACATGGACGATCTGAATGATACAAGGCCTAGTAAGATAGCTTGTTTTCTCCTCCCTCTGTCTTCCCTCCCTGTACAGGCACGTTATAAATGACTTATCATATCATATGTTTCTTCTCTTCCCCACTTTCACTTTCCCCATGCATTTCTGCTGCCTTGAAGTCCCAAGGATTTCCATATGGCGCATTACAGATAAAAGTAAAATAAAAATAAAGTATATCATGCATTCCAAAAAAGGAGAATGCTTAAGCACTCATTTTTTTAAAACCTTAAAGAAAATGACAGTGAAGCATTACAAATACTCATCTATTGACCATGCTCAAAATACTACTTATTACTGACTCGGTAGCATCCATTACTACCCAAAATTCCAGCTATGCTAACAGGAAGATACCCAAAGGATGTGCCACCATCATCTTAGCTTCACACGTGAGGTGAGATTGGAAGCCACAAGAAAAACATTGCCAATGCTGCCAATCTCTGGGAGGGAGTTGATAGACGGTGTGATCAAATATGGTCATTAAAAAAAAACAGGTCGTTTGGAGAGTGAAGAAGTTACGGAAGAGTTGTCGGAAGCGGCCATACGGCATACTACTGGTGCGGCTTGACGACTCAGTGACGGTTCATTGACGCTGCTAGGTCCTTTCCTTGCAGGTCCTGCAAGCCCTCTGAGCTCTGCACTGAGCGAAGCGTGAGTGAAAAGGGAGAGGGGAGAAGAGTCAAGCCCGCAGGCTACCACCCTGCTGTCCCTCGTCCCTCGTGTCAGTTCCTCAGCTTCATGACATCAACTCTGCTGGGTATCGACACCCAGCAAGGTGACCAAAATCTGCTCTTTTAATGATGAAGCGCCGGCTGACTATTTCTAGGTAAAACTTTCTTTTCAGCCTCTGCCAGTTCTGTATGACGAAGTTTCTTCATTGCTGGGGGTGACTGCTGGCTATTCTTACCTTTGAGCTACTATGCCCTTTTTTTAAGGAAACGTTTGTAACATTTCGAAAAGATTCTGCAATACGTTATTTATTCTAACGCTTTTGAGTTCTGACTCTCGTTTGGGGTGACTGTAGGTATATTAGCCTTTGAGTCCCCAGCAGATTGCGAGCAAACTCATCGTGTTTGCTCTATTTACGGCAAGTGGCTGCTCAATTGATTTTATTCAGAGGACACAGAGGTAGGCGTTCAGTGCCCTTACCGCCCAGCGGTTACTCTCTCTTTGTCCTGCCCTGCCACCTACCCCCCTACCGGGGCTCGCCTTTTATCTGAACCTAATCTGAACTGAACTGAGCTGCGCTCAACAGAAACAGTATACCGTAGCGAGTGTGGAGCTTAAAAGCGAGCTCTGAGCCCCCTTGGTCTTGCTCAGTCGCCCGATCTTGATATCTGCTGTCACTGACACCTTATCTTCCCGCTCCTCATCCCACCCCACCCTAACCTACCTGTTCCTTCCCTTCCCATTCGTCCCTCCCCGGTCCTGTGCCTGCCCTTCGTCTCGTTCTCCGTTCCTTTTTCCCTTTCCCTTTCCTTTTTCCCTTTCCCTTTTTCCTTTTTCCCTTTCTCCTTTCCCCCCTCCCCCCTGCTGTCCCTTTCCAGCATCCTTTATCTGAGATGGAGGAAGATCCAGATCAACGCTTATTAAGGAGCCACGTGAAAAGGACCCTACTTCCCCCGAGTCAGCCTCTAGTTTTCAACCACAAGGTTTCCTCAGTCTTAACTGATGGTCTTCTCCAAGACCAACGACAAGGCCCGTCAGCACCAACCGATGATGGCCGCCCTCCCACCGCTTCGGCGAGTGACCCAGGCTGTGCGGGAGCCGGAGGGCATCCGCCAGGGGGTCCACATCGCTGACGGTGCACGATGCCCGCTGCTCGACATCTTCGGCTGTCACCCTAAAGCCAGCGGCCACCTTTGAAGCGCCCAGTACCCATGATTCCCGTGATGATACGGGCAGACGGGCACCAGCCCTGCCCGCTGCAGAAGCGGCGAATTCTTCACTGCGGACCATTAATTCTCCTGACTTGGAGAACCCCTGCAACCGGCGGAAGAGCCCGTTCCTTCGGACCACCACGGCCCAGATCCACCTGGCTCAGGAAGCCCAACCGGGCTCACCTGGCACGGGTGACGTTACTCACTCACGGAACCTAACTACACCTAAGGACGCCGAAGAGACTACCCTACACCTGTCACCCAGTATGTCTACGCCATCTCTGATGCCAGTGACCACAGCGCCCCCTCTAGACCCAACGGGAGCTCCGGAAAACAGGACATACGACCCCACGCATTCCCTCACCCATATTGACCCTTTACTTGTGATTGCCCTCCACGAGGAGAGTCCGGATTTAGACTCCGACATCTCCCCTGACACACTGGATACCTCCAGCTCCAAACTCTCCACCAACCATCCTGCAAAAAGACTAACACATAGGAATAAAAGCAAATTGATACCTAAGCCCACGGCGGCTGCAGCTACAACCTCCAAATCTCTTCCGACAAAGAAACAGCAAAATCCAGCGTCTGGCTCTTATAAAGCTAGCAATCAGAATAAAAAGGTCTTTTCACAGCAAACACAAAGGAAAAAGGGCTACGCAAAACTTGCCCTCTCCACCCCGCGTTTGTCCAATGCTCTGATGAACTTTTTCAAGACACAAGGCAAAAGAAAATTATCCAATGACTCTGAACTATCAGACGCGGAAATCCTGGAAGTTTTTGACGAGATCCCTCCAGTGCCCAAATCCAGGAAAATCACAGCTTCCACCGAGCCTCATTTATCCTCAGTCGGGCCAACTCCGCCTCTGAGTACTCACCTCCTTGGACCCTTACTGGATGCACCAACTGATTCCCATCCGGGCTCTGACTGCCCGTCCGTGGACATTTCGGTCACTTCTTCAGACCTGCTGGTGAGGTCCCAACCACCACCCACCCCGGGGCGGGTGGCATCTGCAAACGCTGATCCAATAAATACCACCGGATTGCCACTTCAGGGCTTTTCGGACATTCTAGACCTATTACAACCTATAGCAGGGCCTCACAGAGAAACGCCCCCCCACCTGCAGGCAAAGCCCGTCTTAACCCCTCCCTCGCCCAAGTTCAGTCACCCAGTCACCGCACCCCACTTCTCCTGTCGGGACGACCCCATCTTCGAAACGAGACCACCAGCTTCAAGACCACCGTCTACGCGGGATTTTGGATCCACCAATCCCACTCGTCGACACTCCTTGGCGAACCCCGCATCCTTAGGACCTAGAGACACACCACTGAGGACGGGAAGAAGATGGGACCTTCCTTCATCGCCCCACAAAGAGTCCCCCAACAATAGAAAGGATCTGACCACAATCATGTCAGCCATAACCATTGCTATGGCCCCATTCTGCAAGCTGTATGAAACGTTAAGCGACGTCTCAAAGGACAACACGGCCATTTTGGCGAACATTCAGTCAAAGCTTACCTTCTTAGAAGGATATATAACAGCTATCGACCTGAAGTATGACCTAATGCATACAACAAGTCAGGAGGCAGGCTCTGTGTCGCCCATGGCCGTAGCTCCCTCCTGTTTGAAAAAAGGCTCTGCACCAACCATACGACTACACAAATCAACGCAGACCTCCCACCTGAAAAATCTTAACGAATCTGCCACAATATTCGCGAACAAGCTACAACCATCGTCAAGCACAAACACGCCCACAGCTAAGAAAGTCCTAAAATTAGCTATGTCCGACCAATCTTCTGTCCCAGCCCATCAACGGACACAACGAAAGGATGAGTTTGGAGTGCTGACGCTCGACCATCACACCGACGCGGGCCCCCCGGCTCGCGGGCCCATTCGACCGAACTGCGTCACGGACCCACCCAAGGCCTCGGTCTTAACAGAAGTCTCCTTAAACTCAAGTCTCATACTGATGGAATCATCTGACGACGCTCAAGCAGTGCTTGAGGTAGGACCCTCCAAAGGCATCTTCTCACAATCATCTCCGTCTACCTCCACCCTCAAGTATTCAGAGGTCCCCCAACTCCAACCATTGACGATTCAGAGTCCCCACAAGCCCACTCAGGGCGTTGGCAATACAGACCCTTCAAGACATGCGACTGCCACACAAAGAAGACCAAGTCCAAGAACCAGATCAACTAAGTCGCCTGCGTCAGGCACCTGCCCAGCCCGACAGCAAGCACTAAAACATGCTGACAATACGAGGGCCAACCCCACCCGCCTCTTCAAGCTAGAACAAATTTCTAGCAAAGACAAATACATCATCTTGAACAGAAGGACTGTCTTAAGGATAACATCGTCCCTACCCTCCCTAAAGAACCTAAACTCGGCTGACTTTAAGTGGATTGAGCCTTATCACAAAGACAATAAGGCGAAAGCCTACCTCCACATCTATTCCTCCGCAATACAAGACATCTGCCGCCAAGCCGGTGAAGACTTAAAAGCCCAAGGCTTGTGGCTATCGGAATTACCAACTATGGATCCCAAGATCTCCATCAGAGAATCACACCATAACAAGGGAAGGGCAAGCGCCTACACATCATCTAATCGACATGATAACCGTAGAATTGAACTGAAATCTCACTTCATACTTTCACCCGGAACCCCGAAAACGCGCCTAGACTCACCTGCCCGCTCGACACGACCAGTCTGTGAACATCCCGAGCTAAACCGGTCACCACAGAAAAGTCAATATATTAGAAAACAAGATCTTGCTAAGACTCGCTCGCCCCATTCTCAAGCCCATAGATCACGCCGGGAGAACAGAAAGCTCAGCTGGAGAGACCAGTCCCCGCGAAGAGGCCGGCTTAATTACAGCCCCCGGGCGCAACGGAACCCATCTTCGCCGACGGCCAGCACAAACTCGACAACTCCAACTGGCCCATGGGAATGGATAAAAGACGCTCTATCATTAAAGCGCACTAGATAGCAATTACCAAAAGCAGCCGATACCCAATTCTATCAAAAGGCCTTATCGCTGGCCTCTTGGAACACCAGAGGTCACTCCCACCTAACGGATCACAATACCGTAGATCTAGGTCAATTTGACATATTTTGTCTCCAGGAAACATGGCTCCAGGAAAAACCATCTATGGACGGTTATGACATCGTGATCTCGCCAGCTGTTAAAGGCCGACTAGGCCGCCCCTCAGCTGGCCTTCTGATTGGGGTACGGTCAGATCAAAACCTAAAACTTATCAAAACAACGGCAAGATCCTACGAGGTGCTGGCGGTCTTAATTGAATGGAATTCGGCACACAAAGTCACAACACCACAAGCAAAGCAGTCCTCAGTCCTACCGCTTGCTCTGCTTACTACTTATTGGAATCCACAAAGGACCTCGATGCCACTCTTCTGTCAAACTATTGCTGAGGCAATCGACGAGATTCTTAGTGAATGGAACACCTCCTACCTACTTATCTGCGGGGACCTCAATGCGAAATGCATTCAACCACAAAAAATTCCTCGACACTCGACCATCACCACAGCAGCGGAGCTCAGGGGCCAAGCTTGGATGACTCTGATGACATCTAGGAACCTGCATAACGCTGCCTGGCTTTTAGAAGGCCACCCACATCTACCGACGTGGGAGAGAAACCGGTCTTCTGCAACTCTAGATTACATCTTTGCCTCCCAAGCACTGTGTGCAATTATTCAAGATTTTCGCGTAGTCAAAACTCTACCAAGCGACCATAACATGCTAACAGTATCCTGGCCTTCATCCGGCCGCATTGCACCGAGTTACCTGACATCGATTGAAACGAATCCCCAACTAACGCGTCTCCGCTTGTCATCGGCCAACATTAAAATGATCTCTCAACAGTACGTCTCAGACATTAAGTCAGAAACGGTTCTCGTTTCATCACCAAGGCCGAACTACCTACCTATGCTTCTCAAGCACAGGCATCATGTGAAACAACGGCCGGCGTCCTCAAAAGCCCATATCCATCAGTACGATAAACAAATAGCACTAAGAAAAAAAGCACTGAGACTACTCAGAAGACGCGCCAAGGCTGATAACACCATGGTTGCATGGGACCGATGGAAAGACGAAAATAAAATCTACAAATCATGGATCAGAGCGCGCCGAGCCACACTTTACCAGAACAACGCTGAATCAATGATGAGAGTCTTAATGTCAAAGAAAACCGCGGACTTCTGGTCCCTGGTAAACGCCTCCCATGGTATCACAACCTCAACTATGATCAATGCAGTCCCGGAACAAGTCTGGGTCACATTTTTCACCAATCTCTTCGCCAGTCCGCCTTCTACCACTAACACGTCTTTTGATACTATGGCCGCCCCCTGGATCGATCTGTCAGCCCCAGCAGACATAAGTGCAGCCATTCTAAAACTAAAATCTTCACGAGCTCCGGGCCCAGACGGCCTGACGAATATCGACCTAAAGAAACATCACCTGGAATGGTCTAGCTTCATCAGTATTCTGTTTGACCACTGTCGATCCACTAGAAAGATTCCAGCATCATGGTCCAAAGCAATCATTATCCCAATTTTCAAGCAAGGAAGCAGGGAAGAGCCTCAAAACTATCGCCCAATCGCCCTATTGGACATAATGGGTAAACTTTTTGCGTCTCTCCTCTTGGACCATTTCAATCGATGGGCGAAACTGGCCCCCTGCAGTGACCCATTTCAACTAGGCTTTAAGAAAAACGGTGGCACCGCATTAAATATCCTCATACTCACCATTCTGAAAGCCAAAATAAAACAAGGGTCCCCCACAGTCTACGTGGCGTTCATCGACCTCTCTCAGGCATTTGACAAAGTTGAGAGATGTAAACTGTGGAGAAAGCTGGAAAACTGGAACTGTCCGAAAGACGTGCTACTACCAATAATAGCCCTCCATACCAACAATACACTCAGTGTCCGGTTGAACAGACAGGGAGCCCTGTCTAAAGAAATCCCTGCTCACAGAGGAGTTAAACAAGGCTGCCCTCTAGCCCCTGCTCTGTTCGTGGCTTTCCTGGGGGACTACAAAGACTCGGAAGCCCAGGTCCGAAGCTTCCCGCCGAAGTTTGGCAACAGTTCCCTCTCACGCCTTCTCTACGCGGATGACCTGATTCTCTTCGATCAAACCCCGATAGGCCTCCAGAGGCAGCTAGACAATCTGGAAGCCTACATGACCACCAACAATCTTCAGATCAATCAGACGAAAACGAAAATCATGATCCTCTCCAGATCGGGCCGCTTCACGAAAAAAACTCGACCCTGGTCAGTCTGTAAAACCAACATTGAAGTAGTCTCGCACTTCAAATATTTAGGTGTGATCTTCGATGGCTCCTCGAAGGAACTCACAATGCAACAACGTCTGTGGTCCAAAACTAAACAACTTACATCTCAACTAAGAGCGATCGACAGAAAGTATGGCAAATTCTCACTAGTACCGGCCATTAATTTCTATAAAGGTAAAATGGTCCCGACCCTGACCTATGGCATGGACGCCATGTTCACTGTTCCGTCCACACTGTGGCGGGCCTTAGAAGCCTACATTTGGAAATCGCTCCTAGGCCTACCCACCGCCATTCCAATCGAAGCCATCAGACGTGACCTGGGCCTTCTATCACTAAGTGCCTCCGTCAGTGGGGCCTCATTGGCCCTCTTCAGGAAGATCCTTATTAAGGACGATCTCCCAATTTCCAACATCATCGCCCAAGAACTCGAGTCATCGAACTGTAAGGCTGTCCAAAATTGGACTCACCTTCAAAAAACCAAACTGGAAGACTTGCACTGTACAGTAAACGACCTGATCTCAAACCCGCAAAGAGTCAATGAAAAATTGAAACTACAAGACTGGATCAACACTTCTGACAAAGCGGCGGCAACCAAGTTCCTCAATCATCTTCCACCGACTTACAATAAACTGAAACTTCCCATGGCGTATTGTCTGAGATTCCCAGACAAAAAGCTTCGCTCTATATTTCTAAGAGCGCGCTTAAATCTGCTCCATACGCGGGAAATCTTAGCGATGAGAAGGATGGCGACCGATACTACATGCAGACTGTGCAAACTTCCGGACTCTACCGAGACCGTTCGCCACCTTCTCCTAAACTGCCCCGCCCTAACTCAAGTTCGTACAGCCTTTCTATCTCCCCTATGGCTCGACTCGGTACTGATCGATGAGCAAACATGGTGGTACCGCCTGATATCTGGGGAAAAATCCCGCTGGGCTGCTGCGACGGCCAAAATAATGGAAGCTGCCTTCAACAAAATCAACGCTGCAACCTAGGCGCCCCATTGGCCATTCACTTCCAGTGGCAAGGCTCCCAGCATCTGATGTCCGCGCCACAGAGAACATTGGAGACCACTAATGCACATGACACACTTTGATTTTGCCCCCAAATCTCTAGATGCTCCCCATATTCTCAGATCGCATCCTTGTAAAAATCTTTTCTTTGATTATACACAAGTAATAAAAAAAAAAAAAAAAATATGGTCATTATTACTGGGACTCATTATGAGTTGGCCGGTCCGGAAACACGCATGCCGGTAAACTCACTGGCACCCTTTATTTCGGACCGGCGAACTACATGTCTGCCTGCCGTGGCCGCTGTGCCTGACAGGTCTGACCCTGCCGGGCGCAGCAGCCACAGTAGGCAGACTCTTCACGGAAGCATACATAAAGAAAGGAATACATATAGACTTAAATGCATGGTGTGTAAGAGATAGTAGAGACCAGTAGATAGGGGAGCTCGTTAATTCCATCACTTAGAGTTCGTTTTGGCTGCCTGGGGTCAGCACAGAATACCTCTATCTGGTTACCTTGGCAACTATATTTCTCAGCATGCTGAATTGTGTCAATGCTGTTTCAAGCAATAATGTGGCATTCCACAGACCATTAATAAGTGGTAACAACCCCTGGGCCAAGTTTAGTTCACGCGGCCCTTTGACGAGGGACAATACATGTGACCAGCCAATAACAGCCTGAAGAGGATGGCCATTATTTTTCTTATCACCCCATTTAAAGACCTGAAATGCTCACGGCACATGAAAGCTAATAAATGGGCCCAGGGAAGTGAGAAAAAAGTGCCTGCCATGAAGATGGAACGCAGGGCTCCAAGCACAGCGCTGCTTTGATATCCATGGCCCTGTGAGTGGGGAGCCAGCACATGCTGGCAGCAAGGGAGGTGGCCAGAAGTCTGATGATGGCAGCAAAGTAGATGACAAGGTACCTTAATGCAAGGGATTGTGGGCAAGAATGGAATTGCCCTCAGTGGTAAGGCAGAATCGTACAAACCAGGGGGAGCGGCAACCAGCAACATAGAAAAAGGCTTATGTCAATATATAATGCCCATGTTCCCAATTAGCTGATTGACTGCCCAATGCTCCCCGGTTACCAATGTTTTACACATGAGACTATTTCAAAACTTTATTTATTTAACTTAAACTAGCAAGATAGCAAGATAGCTCAGCAAGTTCTGCACTTTCTCCTGAGATCTGTGTGGAGGCTGGGGGACACGGGATAATAATCCAGTAGGGTTTATTCAACCCCTTTCCATCCTAGGTGATTACATTGAGTATATTTATATTTGGTATGAATACAATTGTCTTAGGATGTCTGTGCATTGGCAGCAGAGTATGTGCCCTTACCATGATAGCCATGATAGTCTGTGTGCACCTATCTCCAGATAACACTCAGACCCCACTACAGGGACTGATGTCACAGCCATTCTATCCTCACATCCAAACCCTGATGCTGCCCGAATGGTTCAGTGCTACAAGAAATGTAATGTTTATTTGAGTGTTGTTGTTGTGAACAATTAAATATATGCCAGTCCACCTGCTCTATGTATTAAGTGATTCACGCATCCAACCCTTTTATTACAGACATAGTTGTCAACTGTAAAGACCTGTAGTCATTCTTATGTTCCTAAAATGTTCTATGAGTTTATGCAAAGGAGGATAGAACTCTCACTGGGGGTGTGTGTCCCCTTTCCCTTTATTAGTGGTTTTATTTTAAGAGCTATTTTACACTCTGGTCGCACAGTTGTCAGCAACGGCTGGGGTGGTTCTAGCAAATGAGTACCTGACAGCGTGATGTCAACCACATAGAAGGAGGAAGAGACAGAAAGAAAGAAAGCACAGAGACAGAGAGTGAAAAAGAGAGAGGGCAAGAGAGAGGGAGAGAGGGAGAGTTCAGCATATGATCTTCTGGATACATTAATTGACTCTTGCTTATGCCTCATGTGTTGTGAAGTATCTCAAAAATCTCTACAGTAGGCACATTAACCCAAAGCGCTATCTGAACAGACATGGTTTATTTAAAACAATAAGTTGCATGTTTATTAAGCTGTGCATATTAAGTTCTGTCTAAAAAATGCCATGATGTTACTGCTTCTACAAAGTAGTTACTTGTAAAGAGATTTTCTGTAGGACCACTGTTTGCTTACTGTATTAAAATCATGTGTTTGGTTATAGTAGTAGCAGGGAGCGGAGAATCAGGCAATCAGGTTCTCCGGGAAGTTATGGCAGGGAGCTAATGACAACAGTTCCATAAGTAGGAGGCCTTGCAGGGTTGGCAACAGCCTATTACCCTATTACAAGGCCCTTCCTGACCACAGAACTATGAACTCGGGCGGTGGGTTGTTACCATCTGGTATGGCTTGCCACCTGTTTCTAATATGGAGGGCTAAGATCTAAACTTTCCATGAGGTGTGATAAAGCCAAGCTCTTTCAATGATGACCCTAATGCACTGGTGTTAATGAACGCAGAAGAAATAGAACTGTTCTTGTTTTGATTTTAAAATATAAATAGTCTAAAGGCGTAGCAGGTCAGTGACATAAAAGCTATATCAATCACTTCGCATAGCAGCTGCAGAGCTATTTTAGTAAACTGCTAGAAGCAGAGGAAGATATTTAGATCAGTGTTTGCAAAGCTTACTGTGATCTCTTACACTGCAGAGAAACATGTGCCTTATTAAATCATAATCAAGGTTTGCGCATGTCGTAACTTTCCATGTCTACCTCCTTTCTTTCGCAGGCTGCCTGGAGGTACTACGCTACCAACCCACATAGAATAGATCTTGTGGCCACCTGGCAGTTTTATGAGTCCACAGTATCATTCCCATATTTCAGGCAAGTATTTTTGTAGTTAATAAAACCGTGCGTATGTAACAGCGCAACACATTTTGATGAGTATCATATATAAGTACAATGTGGCGTTTTTGTATGTGCAACTTCTGGTTGTGGGTGCCTTCTGCACCCAGTGACCATTTAAATTATTTCCACTCTGCTTCCAGTCTCAACATGGTCCTTTCCTGTTCATGATGGACAGACTTTTAGCACATCATTTGTGGTTAGGTTATTTGGTGTATTGACCATAAGGTCCTCAACACTGCCCCTCTACACCCCTCTATCATCAACTGTTCTGGCTCGCAACCGACCCCCTAGTTCTCTCAACACCTTCTTCCCTGATCTTACCCTTCTCCTTCAGCCACTTTCTATTGACATCCCCATTGTCATGCTGGCAGTCTTTAACCTGCCCAAGCCCTCTGCAGCCACCTGCCTTGAATTTACATCCATCCTATCTGACCACTTCTCTATTCCCTCCTTAAGCAGCCTACTGTGATGAAACAAAGGAATTCATCCCTTCTCCCCAAATGCCCCCCCTGTCAGACTAGAGAGGTTAGCCTGCTCCGCAACACCCTCCCTTAGGGTCGAGGCAAGTGGGACATCACCAGGAGAGACTCCCCCTTTGGGAACAAGAACTCACATTCCTGTGAGGAACTCACTGATGCCCTCCACATGATGGCATATTTGCATTATCTAATCTACAAAATAATTACAACTTCCAAGACTGTAATAAAGAGAAAGTGAACTTATACCACTACCAGAGAGAAAGAGAATTTGTCTCTTTAAATCAAAATCTCCAGTTAACTGCGACAGGTTCATTAAAGAGAGAGGACACGACAAGGGAAGAGGAGATAGAATGAGAGAGATGAAGGCAGTCCCCTGTACATAGAAAACCTGAAGGGGGTGGAGCTGAAGCAGACTGCAAAGCCCACGAAGTTCTGAACTGCTGCGCGTAGGAGAAGGAAGTGCTGGAACCTGGCTTATACGATAAACCAGAAGCCGAGATGACTGGAACAGAAAGTTTGGTGTTGGCATGACCATGAAGCAATCATGGTGGGCAGGCTGCCCGTTTAACCGTGCTGACACCACCCCACAAAGGAAGCAAAGAATGGTCTGTTTACCCATAGCGATATTGAGAAGCTGAGAAGGAAAGAGAAGCTTGCAACAAATGGACAGTGCGAAAAGTGTACCGAGAAGCAAACGCAAGGAAGGAGAAAGTCCCCAGCATCAACAGGCACTGGAGACGTTCCCCTGCAATACGGAAGGTAACGGGGGGAACAGGAATACTGACAAGCTACAGGGGACTTGTTATAGAATCAGAGAAACTCATCCCAGTAAAATGATGAAAGCGTGGATTCAAGATGATGAGCTTGAACTGTATTAATGTGATAAAGAGAAGCATAGAACCCCAAAAGAGTGAGAGAAACTGAATTGGCGTGTCATTACCTTGGGAAGAGAGGAAAATCAGCCATTGTCCAAGAAACAAAGAGTTTAACATAACAGAGAGAAATGATGACAGTGTGAATTCCATGTTTATGAACTTGAAATGTATTCATGTGATAAAGAGAACTGTAGAACCCCCAAAGAGTGAGCGAAATAGAATTGGAGTATCACTACCCTGGGAAGAGGGGAAAATAGCCCATTATCCATGAAACAAAGAATGGTCCATAACGGAGCGATAACTGTGAATTCAAGACCAGAGCGGTTCCTAGGACAAACATTGTACAAGAAAGTCCATGCCAACTATACATTTTGGAAAGGCAAAGCCTCAAAGGAGAAGCACCATACAAAAATATTCAGAACTCTCTAAAACAGAGGGAAGGTTTGAGACAAGGGCAAGGAAAGCCCATACTAAAGAGGAGAGAAAGACTACCAGTCCCATAAGGGAGTTACAGGAACTGATACAAAGGATAACGTGAGACTATTTTAAAATTGCATATTAACAAGAACTATAAAAGAAGTGACGACAAGTGCAAAAACACAACAATCAGGAGTCATTCTCCTGGCCTTAGTTGAATAAACTAATGGTAGGGTCAGTCAGAATTAGTTTTGGACAACAGACCTATTCCATTTGGACATTCACTGATGACTGATGAGCACCTTAGTAAAGTAGGTAGGGAACACCCCATAGCGATAGGGAAAGATAGCAATATATGTCTTATTGTTATTGTTTAACAAAGATGTTGTGGTAATATCCTCAGTGTCAATGTCCTTCTTCTGACCCGCCCCATGACCCACTTTGTTGGGATCTCTCTTGACCTTGACTTTCTCTCTAATAAACTCTCCTCCTCTGACCTATCCATTGACCCCTCTCCCAATGATTACTCCATTGTTTACTTTAACATCTCATTCATTCCACCTTCTACTTCTTATCTCTCCTCTTCAATGACTAAGAGGAAATTCAGGCAGGACTCACTTGCCCCTTTCCTTGATGATGTGGGTCCTCTCTCCTGTTTCTTTCCCCTATTCATGTGTATTCCATTGTGTTTTGAGTTTGAATTTTGAGGCATTTATTGTGCAAACTGAGCAGAAATAACTGCATCTAGGTGCAGATGTTATCAGATAAATGATAATATGCTCCTATGCTACAGCACACAAACAGAGAATTATATATCAGCCTGTGAAAGGATCATTTCAAGAGAAAGGTGTTCAGTGCCTTGTGAAACTGAAGAAGGGAATCCTTTGGTTTTAACTCCAATGGAAGGCTGTTCCAGAGCTTGGCGACATATGCTGAATACCGTCTCTCTCCCCTTGACACAAAATGGGAAGGTGGGACCACCAATAGAAGTTTATCCGTGCAGCAGAGTGCATTCAGGGGCTGATAAGTGATCTGTTTTTCAGCCAAGTATGAGGGTGGCAAATTGTTTTGGCATTTGTAGATCAGGCAGAGAATTTTAAACTTGATTCTGTCTTCGACCGCCAGCCAATTTAGAGAACGGCAATATGGGCAGACTTGGGAACCTTATAGATCAGTCTCACTGCTGCGTTTTGCACCCTTTGAAGATGGGTCAAGTGTTTATGGGGAACTCCAGCTAACATACGGTTTCTGTAGTCCAGCTTTGAATTAACCAGTGCCCCTATTTGTATTTGTATTTATTTATTTATATTGCGCACCTAACCCCAAAGGGGTAGCAAGGCGCAGAGGCAACAAGAGGATTGCAAAGCTTGGTTACATACAGGGTAATGAGGTCCAGCCATGGTTACAATGCTGGACACGCCAAAAAGAAACAACGCGCGCCGAAGAGGCATGGGTTACAGAAATATACAACATAGGCGATGCTATATACAATACATCGGTTGTCTAGTGACAAGGTAACTGCACTGATCAGTTGGCAACCTAAATATACATATTTACAATCATAGTGGTGGAGTGTCAGGGCAGCGAGAGAGCATGAGGTTGTTAAGTGTCATGAATCTTGAGCCAGTGGATGGTCTTAGTTCTGAATAGGTGGTAGGGGAGGTCCTCCCTGCAAGGAGGTGGAAGGGAGTTCCAATATTGTGCTGCTTTAACCGGAAAGCTGTTCCCACCCGACATAGAACGCTTAAACCTGGGCACCAGGAGGAGATTGGAATTGGTCATTCTAGAGGGGCGAGTGGAGGTGGGTCTGGTGAATCTAGAGATAAGGTATTGAGGGGCTGCTTGGTGGAGGCATTTGTGGGTCAGGGAAACCGATTTGAGGAATATTTTGTCTTTGGTAGAAAGCCAGTTGACAGACCTTCTAGTATCAGAGATGTCAGTTTTCTTTGGGGTACTGAGAGCCGCTCTTAGGGCATTATTTTGAAGGATCTGAATTTTGTTTGTGATATATTTGTTGCATCCTACATAAAGTGCATTGCCATAGTCCAACTTGGACAAGATCAGAGCCCTGGCTAGGGTGAGACAGTTAGACGGGGAGAGAAAAGGTTTGGCTGCTCTGATGAGTTTGCATGTGTAAGATGTGGCGGATGCCATAGCATTAACTTGTTTTTTAAAGGTGAGAGTGGAGTCTAGGTAGAAGCCAAGGGTTTTGACCTCCTTGGCTACCGTGATCTTATTGTTGTTAATTACGAAGGAGGAGTAGTTTTGGTCTAGTTTGTTCAGGTTATGTGAGGACCCTAGAATGAGGAGTTCTGTTTTGTCATCATTCAGGCATAGACCGTGTGAGGCCATCCAAGCCTGGATGATGAGGTACACTTTGTTGACGAAGGCCAAATCCTTGTCATAATCCCCCGTCAACGGGATGAGGATCTGTGTATCATCGGCATAATTAGTGTAGGTGATACCCAGACCATCTAGATCATCGAAAATGGGCTTCATGAAGATGTTGTACAGGGTCGGGGAGACGCAAGATCCCTGAGGTACGCCACAGGTGATGGGTGTTGGATCGGCTGCTGCTAGTAGGGAAAAGACTCTCATCGTGCGGTTATTTAGAAAGGATTGGATCCAGTCAGTTTCCTCTTGAGAAAAGTGGGCGGCTTTTTGAAGGTGGTCACATAGGATCTCGTGGTCGACCAGGTTGAATGCAGCCGAGAGAACAAGAAGAAGCAGTATTGCCACTTTACCCTGATCTCTCAGCTCATCTATCTGTGCCTTGAGATCTATGAGTGCGGTTTCGGTGCCGTGTTGAGGCCTGAAGCCCGATTGTCTGACTCCTAAGAGATGGAAGTGCTCAAGGTAATGTTGGATTTGTTGGTATGCTATTTTGTCGAGGATTTTAAGAAGGAATGGTACTGTAGTGATGGGACGGTAGTTAGTGGGAGTAGAGGGATCTAGATTCGGTTTTTTAAGCAGGGGGAGGACCCATGATTGTTTGAGATTGTTAGGTACGCTGCCTGATGTGAATGACGCATTTATTAGTTTGGTAATAAATGGTGCGAGATCACGAGCCGCATTCTTTATCAATTGTGCGGGGCATAGGTCCCCATGGCAATTTGAAAGTTTGAGGGTGAAGATGACCTTTTCTACCTCTTTGGTAGATACTCTGTGGAAGTTAAAGTGGGGAATGTGCACAGGGGGGTGTGTCTGAGTAGGGTGTCTCTTTTTAGGGGTGGGGATACTGGGTTTGGTAGAAGAGAGAAGGGAGTCTTTTTTAATGTTTATCTTAGTCTTGAGAGAGGAGATTTTGTTAGCTAAGGCATTTTGTATACCCGTGCACCAATTTTTGTCCTTGAGGCACAAGTCAGGAGCTTGGATGGGAGATTCAACCTCTTTTAGTATTGTAAAGAGCTCTCTAGTGTTGGATTTGGCTTGTGAGATTCGAGTACTGTAGGACATTTGTTTGGCCATGATGATTTCTTTTTTGTAGTGAGAGGCTAGTTTACTCAAATGTTTCTTATTTTTTTCTGAGGGAAGGGATCTCCAAATTTTTTCACAGTGTCGCTTTTCTTGTCTGAGGGCTTTAAGATGAGGAGAAAACCAGGCGTTGATGTGTTTTCTGGGTTTGCTTTTTTTTTAACTTCAGTGGGGCTATGGCATCTAGAGAAGAGAGCATGACTCTATTATATATGTCTACCATCATTGAGGGATCTGTAAGGTCCGGAATGGCATTCAAGGTCGATGCGATTAATGGGATCAAATTTTCAGGGGTGATGTTCTTTTTATTTCTAGTCTGAACAGCTGGAGCTATGCTGTCAATTTGCGCTGGTGTCGCCTCTAGGGTGAACGAGATCAAGTAGTGGTCTGTCCAGGGCTGTGGGAGTATAGAAGAGATCAAGACTGGGAAATTGTGCACAGCTAGCCAGTCCAGGGTTCTACCTTTGGTATGAGTGGGCTCTGTGATCTTTTGGGTAAAGCCTAGTTCCTCCAAAGTATTATTAATTATTGTGGTGTTAGCATCGGTGGGGTCGCTAAAACCAAGGTTAAAGTCACCTAATACGATACTTTGTGAGGAGTTCTTGAGTTTATTTGATAGGATGTTTGTGAGGTCTTCTTCAAAAGATCCTAAGGGGCCAGGTGGTCGGTAAATGAGGTGAATGGAGATGGATTGTGAATTAGATAAGGATAGCTTTGCAGTTAATGATTCACACGATCCTATGTTGGCTGGTGACTCAATGGTCAGAGGGAATTTAGTTTTAGCCATAATGGCAAGACCACCTCCTGGTACGATCTAGTCGTAGTAGCGTGTAGTCATCTGGTAAGGCTAACATAATTGCGGGGCCTGATGTTGGATGTAGCCAGGATTCAGTGACGGCTAAGAAGTCCAAGTCTTCATTGTGGAGTAGGTCGGCAATGTCTGTAGCGTGGGCTACCATGGAGCGGGCGTTTGTCAGTGCTCCCTTGGTCTCGGATTGTAATGCTTTTAGAAGTGTTAGTGAGGGTTTATGCGTGTCTTTCTGGGCGTGGATCGGTTCACGATAGAGTCTACTGTTTAGTTGAAGAGGGTGCTGGGAGGGGCTGTGAGGGCTGTAAGTAGCCTTGCTATGGGCTGATTTGGTTAAAGGGTCATAAAGCCTTGGGAGCCTGGCACATAGTTTGAGGTTTCTCTGGAGGACAGTGCAGGGTACAGAGATCATATCAGTTGGTTTGTGAGACACGTGTGAGAGTAAGTTTGGTATCATGGTCGGGTATTGGATATTCATAAAATAAAGAAGTGATCTAAGTAGCACAGTATAGAGCGTATGGAGATACATTGTGTGTGTTGGTGGGATAGGAAAGTTTCAAGGTGGTTGTTGGCAGTTAGCATGCAATCGTGAAGCACCTGGGTATGAGAGAGCAGTGGTATGAGTACAGGGGTAGTAGTACACCACAGATGGGCTAAATGCAATTCTGGGTGCAGGGCACCTCTAGGCTAGTCAATGCAATCATAGATAGGCTAAATGCAATTCTGGGCGCAGGGCACCTCTAGGCTAGTCAATGCAATCATAGATAGGCTAAATGCAATTCTGGGCGCAGGGCACCTCTAGGCTAGTCAATGCAATCATAGATAGGCTAAATGCAATTCTGGGCGCAGGGCACCTATAGGCTAGTCAATGCAATCATAGATAGGCTAAATGCAGTCATAGATAGGCTAAATGCAATTCTGGGTGCCGGGCACCTCTAGGCTAGGCAATGCAATCATAGATAGGCTAAATGCAATTCTGGGCGCAGGGCACCTCTAGGCTAGGCAATGCAATCATAGATAGGCTAAATGCAGTTCTGGCAGTGCACGTGTTCAGTGTAGGGGCATGGTCATAGCGGTCAGGCTGCACAGGCATAGGCAGGACCATTAGTTCATGTGGAGAAAACGTGGTCATACATAAGTACATTGAGGCAGATTTGGACTACTGTGGCAGTTTGGTGGCTGCCGAGGGATGCAAGAGTACCTTATATGAAGAGGGCCAGGGGGTCTGGCAGACGGCAGTCACGGGACCGAACAGGCACAAAACAGGTGCTGGCCTTGCCTCTCGTGGGCCTTGGAGGGAGGGGGCCGGCTTCGCCTGCCGGCGGCCAATGGGGCAAGAGGTAGGCCCGGCAGCCAATCAGCTGGCTGCTGTAGGCCTGGATTCGGCAGATGTAGATGCTGGATTCAGGGGGCGGCCATCTTGAAGTGGCAGAGAGCCTCGTGGGCTAGAATGGCGGCGAGTGGCTTGGTTGTGGGCTTTATGGTGTAGGGCAATGTGGACAGAGCCTCCACATTCAAAATAAGCAAAGTAGGCTCACAAGCAGCTGAGCGCGGGTGAAATGCGCATTTTTAAAGAAATTTCGCCGGAGCAAAAGCGCTTACCATAAATAGGTACGCTTATGCCTGAAGTCAGCTGATGCACTCGTTGATCCTCTGCTCTTGCAGGGACATGGTCCGGAGCTCCTGCTCCTCGGGTGGGTGGTGGGCTCCTACCCTACGACACTAGCATGGTCTTCGGGTAGGAGGGATGGCAAGGCGAGACGAAGGAGTCACAATGACTAAAAGCCTGATTGCAGTTTTGCTCTTACCTGCTACTTGCATCGTAAATTATCTTGCCATATACCTATGCATTTTTTAAGCAAATTGCTATTTAAGAGCCGATAAAACAAGGTGTGAGAGGATGCTTCTTGATGTCTAACAAAAGATGTTTCGGGCCAAAGAATGCCATCCCAGTTTTGCTGGGGTTAAGTTTAAGCCAATTCGATACCATCCAGTCTCACACATCGTCCAGGAACTGCCCCACTTTGTGGAAAGAATCTCTAAAATCACCCACCTTCAGAAAGATCTGGGTGTCATCAGTTTAAGATCGAAACCCCACCCTGTGCCTCCTCAATTTACTCATTAATGGTTGCATATATATGTTAAATGGCAGAGGTGAGAGGGACGATCCCTGAGGGACCTCACACTCTTGGGGAAACTTCTCAATCTCACCTGAAGCCGTTGCTCAGAAATAAAATAGTCACACTATTTAATGGCATGATCTGAGACCTTTCCAACCCTCTTTAGGTGATCTAGAATAATACTGTGTTCTGCCATATCAAATGCCACAGACAGGTTGAGCATAATTATTAGGGACATCTCTCCTTCATCAGCAGCACGAAGATCATCTCAAACTACCATTCATGCAGTTTCAGTGCCAAATCCAGGCTGGAACCCAGATTGGTAAAGGTCAAGCAGAGAAAGCTTTTCTACATTGTCCTGGAGCTGAACTGTAACAACTTTCTCCAGGACCTTACCAGGCCAAGGTAATCCAGCCACTAGGCAAACATTCTGGAGATCGTTCGGATCCAGGTTGGGTTTTTCAACAATGGGGTTATGATGGAATTTTTGAGCCTAGGGAGCACGACATTTTGTGATAGACAGGCATTAATAAATCCATACAACTCATAAAAGAGTGATCTCTGGGACTAGACGTAGAGCTGTGCACGCCTGGTAAATCAAATAATAAATCATTGGTGGCCTTTAAGTGTTTTCATCAAATTTAAAATAAGATCCTCTGAAACTATTTTAAAGTCAAACTGGCCTTCCCTATGCCCCCTTGGGTCTCAAGGTCATAATTAAGCTCAATTACATAGATTTGATTCTGAACTGTTACCCTGTTATGTGTAATTTTCTCCTGAATAGCTTTGATTATATTTTTTAAAAATATATAAACAATGTTAGCTTGCTTGACTGAGGGCTCTGTAGCCAGAGAGGAGCTACCAGGCTGGGTAAAGGTGGCAATGTTAGAAAAACGTTCTCTGGTCCTTTTATTAGCTGATCCAATCTTATTAAGTAAAAGGTTTGATTTGGCTTTAAAGATGGTCTCCTTATATTCTTTCAATGCATTTTTTGCCATGAAAGCCATATCAGGAGTTCTGTGTTTTCTCCATTTCCTTTCTGATGCCCCGTATCTTGCTTACAGCAATATAAGGTTGTGGGAAAAACCACGGCTTGGATTTTAGTTTCACTTGCTGCTGTACAAAGGGAGTATTCATCGTAGACGCTCCCTGTGAAAAAACGTTGTTGCATTCTAAGGACGAGTCTATGGATTCGAGGGCCTCATGTAGACGCAAGCCCGGGAATGTTCATTACATCCTTAGGCCTGCGATGCACAATCGTGCCGGCTGAGATGGGAGTGTGTCCCCTTGCCTTACTAATGGCAGTGGAAAAAAAACTGATGAAATGATTTGAACAAATAACAGGCAGAGTGTCGATCATGGTCCTTTCTACACTACGAACCAAGATAGGGTCGAGACAATGCCCTCGTAAATGAGAGGGGGTCATTTCAAGTGGCTTCATGCTATGGGTATTTAGAACATCTCAGAATTCTTTAGAGTCTGGGGCGTTTTGAACATCCAGCCATATGTTAAAATCCCCAATACAGGCCAACTCACGATATTTAATACCCGTGGTGGATAACAATGAATCACCTTTTCCAGAAAGAGCTTGGCTGAGCCAAGGGGTCTGTATCCCAATAATATTTTAGATGATACCATTGACCATGCTTTCTCTGACTTCCACTATGCACTTATGACTTCATTTGACCAACACTAACCTGCTGGCACTTTCACATCTTCCCATCCCATCATCAGCCTTAGATCACCCCTGAAATTCAGACCTTCAAAACAAACTCGCTGTGACAGTTTATATTTGCATCAGGGCTGCCCACCTTGGCCCAGCCTATTGATATCCGGGGGATCTGAGGAAGCATGGACAGCCTACTTTGTGCCTGCTCCCTCCGTGTCCTTTTTCCACCAGTCCTCCTTCAACTATCAAACTTGAACAGGCCCACACCTTCCGGCCACACAGGGGTTGGTGATTCTTTGTGCTCCAGGTTCCAACATTCCAGCTTTCTCTCCCTCTGGAGCCAATCATGCTTTGTCCAACATGACGTCAGCCTCATTAATAATGCCACCTTCTTGACATAAAGCAACAATAAAGATCAACCCAAATCACGTTTAAATAATAAATGATGTGCACGTGCAATACAATACATAAGCACATGCTAAAATATATAAAGTACACATTTGTCAGTGCCCGAAGGATAGCTCAGGGGCAACGTATTTATCTTCGAGGCAATACAAGGCAGAGCAACACAGGCTCAAATCCACCTCTGTGCTTAGAGACTGGTCTCCGGTATTAAGCATGTTATAAAAGAGTAATTAATTACAAATGTGACTGTGGGCCTCATCACGAGTTTGGCGGTAACCCTTAAATGAGACGGTGGCGCTATTACTGCCGCATTTAAGGGTCCGTCAAATCACGGCTTTGGCTGATTTCCCCCCGGCTCTTGGCTGGCGGGAAATCTGCTGAAATTTCGCACTCATACCGCCGGCGGGAAATCCACTGGCAGTAAGAGCGCAAAATGTCCCGATTGAGCCCAATGGGGAATGGGCCATTCCTGAATGGGCTCAATGGGGAATGGGGATTTCCCGTACCGCCAAACCCGTGATCCGGCGCTAATAGCGCCGGTGGGTTTGGCGGTATGGCAGATCACGCCAGCGCTATTAGAGCCGGCGTTACCGCCCAACACGTGTGTGTAATCCTGTTTAGTGTTAATGCTACATATGGGTCCCTAAACATTGAGTAATGTCTAGCTTATTTGAGCCTCGGGTTATGCAGAGAACCCTGGGTATATGTAGCATCTGTTACAAGGTGACATCAGAAGATTTTGTGGAACCCTCATCTGATCATATGATATTCCATACAACATCTTGATAAAAACTTGACTGCTGTGTTCTCCAGGTGTGCAGTGAACAGGACGTAAATGGTACAGATATAACAACAGCTGCAATATGGCATTATCAAGGTTTCCAAGCCATTAAGGAGCAGGTTATGCCTGTGCCCAATTAAGCTGTAAACACTGAATGCAGTTGTAGCTGCCATCTTTGGATATAAGGTCACATTTTGGTGCTGGGCTATGCATTTGGAAAGCAAATATGAAAGCTGGGGTTCAAAATGCTGAAACATATCCCTAGAAAATAGCTGCCAATGTAAAAAGTGGCAGTCACTGGGTGGAGGAAGTCCACTATCAACTTTTAATTTTTCAGGAGCAGGCAGAGAGGAAAGGATCAAGCCTCAGCAATGTAACTGGACAGTGAACTGGCTACATTGTCTCAATCAAGTGATCCCTGTCCACCCTCCACTTCACATCTTGGTTTCAGTGACAGAGGAGAAGAGCCAAGCCATGAGTGAGTCAAAAGACATGCAAGGACTGAGACTGCTATGAAAGAGCTGGACACAGAGTGCATAGGAATGCCATCTGTGGCGGAGAAAGCCATAGGTTTTTTCGATTTTTAGTAATTAAATAATAGGGTACATCTATTGCTGAAAGCGATGTCTGACAATCAGACCTCCCTTTAATAATGCTCATGACAAAATTATAAATCACTCATGCGTCTTTTCATACTCCTGACCCCCCAACCCTGAATTTGCAGCATGGCAGGTTCAAAGTCACATATGTGTTCCTGACAGCTGCTGGAATTGTCTGCACCTCTGATTCTAAACATAATAATTGTGCCTCCTAGTCCGCCTGGTGGCACGGTAAACTGTAAATATGAGCCATGCCTGGTTATGGCATGGTGGAGACTAAAGATCCTAAAATTAAACAGCCACATCATTTGATATCATATTAGTATCAGTTTAGTGAGCAGTGCTCGGCTATGGCAAGGCTGATCTGTATTAGCTGTCTGGCCTGAATGTCTCCACAATAGCCATGTGGACAGTGCCCAGGAAGCTGCTTCTTTGATCCCCCAGAAGAAGGGCAGCACTTTTCTCCCACGGTACATACATCCTCCCCCTGGGACCTGGTGCTTCAAAGGCAGTCCTGGCATACCAAAGACACACTCCCAGTAGGGCGCTTATCACTGGAGTCTCTTTGTCAGTAGACATGGAGGTAAAGAGAAAAAGATTAACCGTGCAGGGCACCTCATTGTAGGGGACTATTAGGAGAGGAGTACGGCAACACAGTGACTCAAGTGGTCCGAGGGACACATTGAAAACCACTGAAGTGATCCTTGTGTCTAAGAAGGATTCCATAATTGACTCTGTCAAAGGCAGTGGAAAGATCTAAAAGAACCAGCCCAATCACCTTGCACAAGTCAGTGGCTCAGCATGTATCATCAGAGTTGGCGATGAAATCAGAACCCATGCCCTGACCAAGTCAAATGCCGGCTTGGAGGAGGTGCAGAAGGTTTGAAGAGTACTAAGCTCTGCAAATGAACAGTGACTTAAGGAGTTTATCGTGAGGCAATTTGGTCAGTAATAATGGAGGTGTCTATCTCATTTCAGTATTGCATGTGAAGTGGATTTCTAGGCATTTCTAGCTATGATTGCTTCACAGGAAATAGCCACTCACCGGGGAGGAAGTGAGTGTGTGGTTAGAGTCAGTGAAGGAGTAGTGGTGGGAAGGGTGCATGTGTGTGTGGGGTAATGTGCCTTATTTGGAAGTACCAGCCCCAGTGGAAGTGGCACACAGGAAAGAGGAGGGAATAGCGAGGGAAAGGGAAATGCACCAAACAAAGGGCCTCATCACGAGTTGGGCGGTAACGCCGGTGGTATTACCGCCAGCGGTAATAGCCCTACCGCCAAACCCCCCGGCGCTATTAGCGCCGGATCAAAGGTTTGGCGGTAATGGAATTCCCCCTTCCCCACTGAGCCCTTTCGGGAATGCCCCATTCCCCATTGGGTTCAATGGGGAATTTTCGCGCTGTTACCGCCGGCGGATTCCCCGCCGGCGGTAATAGCGTGAATTTTTAGCAGATTTCCCCCCAGCTCAGAGCTGGGGAGAAATCCGCCAAAGCCCTGATATGGCGGACTCTTAAATCCGGCGGTAATAGCACGACCACCTGATTTAAGGGTTACCGCCAGACTTGTGATGAGGCCACAGTCTAGTAAAGGCATGAACAGTTCCGTGCTGTGCAGGAAAGACATAGGGCCTCATTATAACTGTACCGGTCCGGAAGCAATTTAAGCTTACCGGCACAGTTGTTTCCGGACCGGCGCACTACAACTCTGCAGGTGGGTTCCGTCCCGCCTGCCAGGATCAGACCTGCCGGGCGGGACGGCACCCGCTTGCAGGGTTTTCACGTGAACATAGACACCATTAGCACCGGGAAGTCATACGCCGGTCATTTCTTACAGGTCCAGCGGCAACCTGCCTGTAGCACGGGCAGGGTTACCACCAGACCCGTAATGAGGCACAGGGTTACAAGTGGCGGTAGGTGGTGTAAATCCCCATATGACTCCATTGGGGATTTTTGGCAGAATTACCACCGGTGGAATTACAAGTGGTAAATCTGCCTATTTTTTGGCATTGAGTAGGAAGAGTTACCTCCAGGGTTTTGCTGGAGGTAAATGCTCCACTCAACAGCAAGACTCATAATTTGGCATAGTGATAAAATTGGAGGTAACAAAGTTATCTCAAATTTTGCCACTTACCATCATACTCGTGGAATCAACATGATTACATTTGCTCCTTTCAGTTCTCATATTAAATATATAGGATTTCACCTTTTCAGGCAATCCTTAAATAACCTTTACACTGCTATCAATATCAGGAGAACAGAGTTATAAACTTGAAACCCATACAGTGTGCCTCATTACGAGTCTGGCGGTAACCGTGGCGGTAAAACTGCCTGGTTACCGCCGGACTCGTATTACCATTCCGCCTCTGTGATTCTCGGAATTACCGGGGCATTATAACCCCGGTTTCCCGGGAATCACGGAGGCAGAATGGTGTTATTCCCCATTCCCATTGAGTCCTATTGGACTCAATGGGAATGGGGATCATGGAAACACCGGCAGCATCTCGTGATGGTGCCGGTGTTTCCACGTCCGCCTGCAGGCGGGAGGTGTTCAACCCGCCAGGTCAGACCTGGCGAAAGATCACCTCCCGCCTGCAGGATTCGGGATCGGGCGGTCCGGAATTAACAGTGGCGGCGGGTTTACCGCCACTGTTAATTCCGGACCGCCCGACCAGTAATGAGGCCCATTGACTTACCTATTTTATTCAATTTTATTAATTTTATTTTGACAGGATGGTACAAACCATTGGACGTATTGTTTCAGCAAGTAATGAACCGTGTGTGTGTGTGTGTGTGTGTGTGTGTGTGTGTTACCTACACTCCGCTATTCCGCTATTTACAAACATTGGTAAACCAAGGGCCCTCTGCTAGGCACACCTTTCAATAGTCTCTGCTGAGCTGAATGCTTAACCATACAAAATTGATAACAATTATATAGCTTATTGTCCAAGCAGACATATATATCAAATGCATTGAAATGGACTGCCTGAGTCCACTTAAATATTGTATGAGTTGTAAGCTTTTGATATTATGTTTTGTATGTGCATGTTATATGTGCGACTCTTGAATGACAAAGTCCTGCACTGTACAGCACAGCACAGCACAGTACTTATCGTTGCATCAGTGTGTTTCATGGGAACTGGAAGTTCTTAGTCACCCATATTTGGCTTGAACACCATGGCTGCACTTCTTCACATGCCTTCTAGATACAGTGCTCTCTGAACTACTGCTCAACCCCAGATCCCCAAGAACAGGCAGAAGCACCATGAAAACATTGTGTTACTGGTCCTGGAATCAAAGGACCACTTTTGAAAATTCTTAACAAGATATTTTGGAAAGACTGGACTGTTGTCTAGAAAGAGGGTCCCTACAAAAGGTGGCTATAGTAATTAAACAGGAAATTTACTTATAACTTCCTGGAAAGAAAACTCTGTTGTCAGCAGTGGGTCATAAGACATATACTGAAGGGATAGCGCTCCTCCCAGAGGGCCATAACGTGTGCTCTGTGACTGCCACCCAAGTTAATGGTCCCGAGCCACAGGTGAGGACTTCTAACGAGGGCAAATGTCACCCACCACACAATAGAGACCAATAATAAGGGATCTGCTGCTATTAGAGTTTGTGGAGGGGGGATGGAAGCATCACCAGGAGCGTCCTGTGACAGAGAGTGTCCGTATCTCCTCTCAGAGATGGAAGCCTGGACTATCAACAGTTTGGCACAGCATCCACTGCAATTTTATTGCTTGGCTGGAGAGCTGGTAATAGTGTGAAGAATCAAGGAGTAGTATGGAATGAAGGACTCTATTGGCAGTTAGAGCGTGCATTGTACACTTTCTGATCATCTAATGAGAAGAAAACAAGCTCTAATGAAGCTTAGTGTATCCCTGATGCTATGCAAGTAAAGCTGTCCTGCGTTTGCAAAACACAATATCACATACTGCACAAGTTTAAACACCACCTTAAAGACCTATGAACACCATGCACTCACAGGCCAGCTCAACTCAACATTTCACCTTTCTGAGGTTGAGGAATATAGTACCATTCAATGGGTTAATAATAGCACCTATCATCACAGTGCTCAGAAGAGGGAGGAATCGGGTATGAAGCACCTTCCAACAATGTGATATTTGTATTACTCAAAGACCATGGCAAATGTGTGGTGAGCTAGGTTATATGATAAAGCTACTCCATTCAAGGCCCCACAGGGGCAGGGCCTATCATTCAGCTGTCCCCCTGCAATTTGTCCTCAGTGATTCTCAAGGCCTAGGTAAATGTCATGACACAGAGCCGAAATGCTATATTATGAAGTTCTTCATGCAGTGACAAAGGCCTCAGAGAGGTCGGGGGCATGATATGATATGATATTTTATTTATATCACGCTCATACACAGGGTGGGAAAGTCCTCTTCACTTTCAACATGTAGACAAGATAACAATGCACTGATTGCATGGCTGTAACAGGGAATTCGGTCACCTTTGCCTCGAATGGCGAGCAAGAGAAGTCAACAGATCACTGCATGCTGCCCACCAACAAGCACTTTGTACTTGCAAGGCTTTATGTTAGGAGCTACACAAGAGCAGACATCTAGGATAAAGCCAGGCAAATGGTGGCAGAGTAGCTAACTCCCCGGAATCTAGCATTAGGCTTTGTGGCATCAGACAATGGCTCCATTGTCATTGCTGCACTAAGGCTGGGGAACAAAATGCATGTGCATTGCTTTGCACATGTTCTCTGACTTGTGGTGACATGTTTTGTCAGCAACTGCTCCCATGTCAGTAATATGCTGGCTGTGGAACACAAGGTTTGCTCCCATTTCAGCTGGTCATACAGTACAAGTAATGTTTTCGGTGTGATGCAAGAGCAGCACAAACTCCTACACCACCACTAAAATTGTTAGTTCCGGTCCACTGGAATTCAATCTTGCATATGCGTGACTGGCTGTGTGAGCAAAGCAATGTTATCGGTGACGAAAGTTGCAGTCATAGTCAAGTCGAGTAGTGGATGAGACCTTCATCACCCTGACCCAGTGCCAGCTCATGGGAAATATATGCTGTTTACTACGGCCCTATATCGAAGCCACATAGCATGTGAGCCTACACTCTGTGTCACTGAGTGAGGTACTTCCATTGATCTACTAGCTCAAAATGAACCTGTCCAAAAAAGCAATGGAACATGATAACAAGGCAATTCAGCCCTTACACAGCTGGTGAGAGAACTGCTCGATATATTTCAGAATGACCCACATATAAAAGGCAGGTATTGCTGTAATTTGTTGATCTTTGTTTTAAGGTTGATCTGGCTGCATTCCAGATAGTGGTCAGAAGGATGGCATATACAGAAGAGATACTTGGAATGTGAAAGTCTGCACTTGAGTGGTGTGTTCAAAATCCCTTTCTTGCAGATCAGAGGCTTGAAGAATAGGCAACAATAGCCAGATGTAGTCTATATGTATCTGGTAGCATCCTCTAAACAGGAGGTGTTAGGTGCAGGGTACCCCATGCAGAATCTGCAACTCTCACACATACACCTGTCTGATAAGACTCACTTCTAGATTATACATTCTTCAATGTGTTTGGACCTGAGAGACAAATATGTGGCGGTAGTGGTTCCAAGGCTACAAAGATGGCAGATGTGTATTTGAGTGACACGTAGCAGCGCGGCAAGGATGATGACCCACTGCAGAATTGGTTCTCCAAGCTGTCTTTTTGGCCAGCAGCACTCCATGTAGCCATTGATATTCTGAGCTACCCCAGCTTGTATACAATCAAAGCATGTTTTTAATGCTGCTGGCACTATTGTCTCTGACCACAGGAGAAGCCTCTTTGTAGCTCTTTGTAGCTTAAATAGAACAGCTGTCTGTCATTAAAAAAACAAGCACCATATCCCACTTGACTATGGCAAGATAGTATTGCTATTGCAATCAAAGCGATTGGATCCCAATGCCAGCAGTAAGTCATAGTTGAGTCAGAGAGAGACCTATATCCCAATGGACAGGGCAGTCTGAACAGCGACTGTGGTATTCATTGAAATTTATTGGGGCATATTAATATACAGGTATCACCTACTGCCCCTGCTATCCAAGTACCAACTCCTACCTCTATTTATTTTTTATGTTTGCATTTGTTGCAGCACACTGAACCCTTAGGTATCTAACCGCTAGTTACATTGCGTGAGGAGACATGTAAAGTACAGTGGGGAGGGGGAAAAGTGGTTTCGGGTATCTCTACTTCTCACCGTTACCGTGCGGTTGACAAATGATACCTGCGGAGGCAGTCCTGCCGTCCCATGATTCTAGGGGCGAGAGATGAGACAAACTTAGGCAGGTTACTTTAAATAGTGACTGTACATGCCTCTGTCATATGAATTAGTTCAGTTGTGCAACAGAAGTAGGGATAACAGTTAAATAGTAGGAAGCACAAGTATTGTGATGTATATAGCATAGAAGGGAGGAGGCTTCCAGGATACCAAGATGGGGACTCACTACATTGATAGGGCAGATTATGTTATAGGTAGAATAGATGCAGAATAAACGGGCAGGGAAACCAACGCAAATATAGGTCACCAACATGGAGGCAAGGAGCGCAGAAGTGTAGCCATTTTCTTAGCACAGAGGCCACAGCAGGCCCACGAGTTAGTAAGGCCTCAGACAAGATGATGAATTCGAAAAAACATGTTTATCTTAGAAGCTTTGACACTGCGCCGACAGTAGTTCATAGCAAAAGCCAAGGTCAGAAGCACGGAAGGGAGTAATGGATGTGCAGAGCGCATAGACGAGATAAAAGTTCCCAGGAGGAGAGGCGCAGACTCCCAAGTTAAAGTTACCACAAGAACATAAAAACCATTGATGTCCAGATGCATAGGATCAGTATGCCAAAGGACTCAATAGCAGATAGATAAAGGGTGTTCCAGTGGTCACAAAGGGTACAATATGTATGTTAGAATTAGCTAAAAACCCAGTAAATAAGAAGAAATTCATTCTCCAACACGGTCCCCTAGCATGTGATCAAGACATGAAGAACATTAGCTTTTCATTATAAACCAAGTACAGATAAGACACCTGCTGAAACTCCCTTGCGCACACACAGACACAGGATGATACACAAGGCCAAATACACAGCAATCGATAGGCCACATGGCCTGGGAATGATGGGGAGTACTTTTAATTGGATTAGTGCACACCATGGACTTCTCTCTCCCCTTACCCTATGTGTCTCTCACATTTTGACATTTTGTCAAAGTGCTCAAGGTTGGTGAGTAATGTGCCAACCAATAGAAATGTCTTTTGCCATACCGCCTATGATGAATAATGCCAGCCAATTAATGGCCAATATGATGATGTAGTGAAAATATTATCTGGGATGGGCTGCGCTCAGGTGGAGCCATCAGATAGTTATAAACCAATGAGGAAATGAATGATTATGTAACCTATATGTAGGTATTAACGAATCCTAATCCCTCGTAAGTGTTGTAATTGAAATCGCAGTATGACATAATTGCTGAGTAGTGCAAAATCCGCTCACACTCATTGTATTTTGACAGCTGCTTGTATGCTGTCCCCGACTGGGATTCTATGCTTTGAATAAATCTGGGTGTTACTGTGCACTGTGTAGTATTGTTCTGTACAGACACTACTAGCTCAAGCAAGAAGATTAAAATTCTTTGTGGTGGTGATGGCTGGTGACCGACATGATGACGAATAAGAATTGTGATGGACCCTCCCATACAGAGTATAAAGTACCAAATGTGGTACATTTTGTATGTCTATAAACAGAGCATTTTACATGTGTGTGGAATCAATTTACACTGGATGATGCAATGATAAGATGGAGTAATTCATTAACACAATGTATTGTCACATCTCTTCTCTCTCACGGAAGTGGGGGCACATACTAAATGTTTACATCTCTCTCAGGGTTGGGGGCCCACATTGAGTTTGTACATCTCTTCTGTCTTGCAGGGGTGAGGGCACACAATTAATTTGTACATCTCTCGTCTTGCTCAGGAGTGGGATCACATACTAATTGTGTATGTCTCTCCTGTCTTGCAGAGAAGTGCAACCACACTGATTCTTTATGTTTCTTCTCTCTCACAGAAGTGGGGGTACACACTGTATTTTTACATCTCTCTTGTCTCGCCAAAGTGGACAAACACACTGAATTTGTATGTCTCTGCTGTGTCGCAGGCGTGAGCACATACATTAAATGTTTACGTCTTTCCTGTGTTTCTGGGGTGGGCACACACACACTACATTTTTACATATCTTCTTTCTCGCCCGGTTTTATGTTTATGTCTCTCCTCTCTCTCCTCTCTCGCAGGCGGGAGGGCACACACTGAATCTGTTTGTATCCTGTTTTGCATATGTGTGTGGGCAGATGCTGCATTTCAACATCACTCCTCTCTCCCAGCAGTCTGCGCACACACTACATTTGTATGCCTTTACTGTCCTGCAGGGGTGGCAGTACACACAACATTTGTACAACTATCCTGTCTTGCTGTGATAATTACAAACACCGAATGTGTATGTCTCTTGCAGAGGCATGAGCTTGAATAGAGAGGAATTTCTTTATAAACCATTCTCAAGTCTGAGCTGAGTGCTTTCAAGCATCATTACCAAATGTTAGCAAGGCATACTACACTGTTGCCACACAGTCAACTCTCAAGCATGGTTGATTATATGGTCTGTTGTGTTAGAAAAGATAACTGTCCCCATTTACAGATCCTCTCCATAGGCCCAGTGAATGGCATATCATCTATCGCAAAGAGGATCGAGAGACTCTATACAAAGTTTCAGAGAGCTTCTTATAATTCCATTCAAATCCAAAATAATTCCATCCTGATTTCTAAAGTAGGACACCTGCTTTTCAATTGTTTACCCTCACTTAAATGTTTCTGCATCTGAGACATTACACCAGATGCATCGGAACACAGTTTAACATGTCATTTTTGATGGGCATTTTTATTTTGGTTCAAATTTTGATCTTTTGTGATTGTTTTGTTACTTTTTTGTGGGAGGCAAGGAGAATACAAGAAATAACATAAATATCTGTTCTTCAAGAACAACCCAAATTTTATTTACAGTTCCCCCATGCCACTCAACCACAGCTCTCCCTACAAACTCTCTCCTTTTCAAATATGCCAGAGAATGATTCTCCAAATGATGCTGTCCACTGGCCATTATCTCCCCATACACCAACTCTCCCCAGCAAAATCACATGCCTGCGCAGTAGGACAGCATGTCCTGATCTCCTGGGCATGTTGTCCATGGCCCTGCCCTCTGGGAAATTGACCCAGTCTTACACGCATCATGGATTTGTATGGCCCTTTTGTGTGTGGGTGCTAACCCATCACTTCGACATTAGGACTGGGAGGTCTCTACAGGGTGGGTGGAACCTGTTATATACCAGTGCCAGTGCTGTAGGTGGTGCAAGTAGGCCATGGTAGCAGAGGCCCTCCCCCTCCTAATGGTTTTTGTCCTCAGGCTCAAGGGGCACCTCACAGATTTATTGAAACACCATCAGGCACCTTGTAGTCATCTCAGGCCCAAGAGGATGATGGCAAAGAGGGGGCTGTTTTACCTCCCTTTCTGTACCTTTGGAGGAACTCGTGGCCTTCCTTGAGTACTCTCTGTGCTTCATGCCTCTTCCTCACCCTTTTGATACTGACACTCCTCATCATGATCTCTGCTGGACTGTCCCACCTCCTGACACCAGCAGGCCCCTCTGATTCCAGCATTAGCCCCAGCAACATCCTTATCATCACCACCAATGCAACCAACAACTTCTACAGTAGCATCATCCAGTAGAGCATCATCCAGTAGAGCATCATCCAATAGAGCATCGTCCAGTAGAGCACCATCCAGTAGAGCATCATCCAATAGAGCATCATCCAGTAGAGCACCATCCAGTAGAGCATCATCCAATAGAGCATCATCCAGTAGAGCATCATCCAGTAGCGCATCATCCAGTAGAGCACCATCCAGTAGAGCACCATCCAGTAGAGCACCATCAGTAGAGCACCATCCAGTAGAGCACCATCCAGTAGAGCATCATCCAGTAGAGCATCATCCAATAGAGCATCATCCAATAGAGCATCATCCAGTAGAGCATCATCCAATAGAGCATCATCCAGTACAGGAGGCAGACTGCCTGAGAAGGTTTGTCAGCAGTGCCTCCTCCTTTTCAGATTCCAAGAAGGAGGATAAGAGATCCATGTAGACCTCTGGTTCCAGATCACTATACTCTTTCTACACACACAGAAAAACATCTGATAATTTCTCCCGCATTGCTGCTATTTCTCCCAACAAAAAATAGTGTTGTTTAAACAAAATAAAAATACACCGTTTTTTACCTATAAAAGAAAAAATGAAGTGTCTCACATAAAATAACAAAGGTTTCCCCAACAAAAAACTAGCTGCCCAAATAAAATTCCTTCAAAGGTAAGAAAAATAGAATGGTTTCCTCAACTTAAGTAACAAGTGTCTCAAATTCAAATCACAATACAAATGAAAAAGATTCCATAAGAAATAAATTGCTTCCCAAATAAAAAGCCTGAATGCCTGGTTTCCAAAATAAGAAAATAATAATGGCTTTGCAACTAAAAACAAAACAAATTAAAATCCAAAATAATTTGCAGTCCCTGAAGAAAAGAAATTGTTCTAAATTTCTCAAAAATGTCTCTCCTTCTCTAGCTCCTGGTGATGATCTGCCCTGCCTCACCTTCCTGCAGCCAAATTCAACCCAAAACAAAACAAAACAAGAATGTACTGGTTATTTATATATGCTTCCAAAAATGTTTTTCTGCCAAAGAACCAAATTCACAACTGAATACACAAATCTGATGTCACTGTTATGCTCTCTGCCAAATCCTTGTCAATTGCATGAGTCCTTGTATTACATTCCAGATCACATCTAAACCTCAAGAGACATTTGGGCATTATAGGTCTTCCCTGGACTGCCACACAGTCACCCGAATCCAGCTATTGAGGTTGCAGGCATTGATGGGCAGCAGATTAGAGAGCATCAGCCAGGCCTATTCACTACAGATGATTCCATGTCAGACTTTCAAGTTTATTTGTTTTCAGGAAGTCAAAACTAAAAAGTATACAGGTTCTACATGCATTACTGTTAGGAAATTACAATTTATATTGCTGAGGAGTATGATATCTAAGGAAAACGTTCATCTTCTCTAAGAGACTATATTCTGTGTCACTTTTTAAAATTCAAATATAATTCAATAAAATGTTCACAGCTTTTCATAAACAATGGAGGGCCCAATTTGCTCAGCTGAGGCAACCTCCTTAAAAACCGCCTTAAAAATGTGAAACGAGATATATTTCTTTATAATAACCAGCCTACAAACAGAAGTTAGACCTATCTTTGCTGTAATGGCTTGAATAGACAGGCATAGTGATAGATGCAAGAACAACCTCCAAATATGACCTTCTAGCTTATTCAACCAGTTCAGTAAGTTGAGCCTACCTCTCTTCCAAATAAAATATACTATTTTTAAAGTTAATTAATTCATTTACCAAGGAGACTGCCTCGTTGTGAATCCTTGCATTCGTTTTTTATTGTTCCTTTCATTTTCAGGTTGGATATAGTAAATCCTAAGTAAGTAACTTAATTTACCTACTCTTGTTTTGTCCAATAAAACAAGTGACATTGAATCTATGCTTTTTTATTGGAGAATCTCATCATTTTAGATTTGTTTATATTTATCAGATGGTTCTTAGAATAATAAGAGGACATGAAAACTTGGATACAGACCTATGGGTGTTTGATTAGGCAAGACCAAATCATATGGATAGGTTCTCCAAACTGTCTTAGATTGTACCACATTCTGGAGAAAATGTTCTACATTTTCTAAGTCCCATGGTATCTGTAATGTGGAGATTACATAAGTGGGGGGCAAGAAGGCACCCCTGCTTTGGCCGCCTAAATGTAGAGGTTTCTTTTGAAAAAAGGCAAGCAGAATTTAAGCTGATATACAGGCAGGCTGCAAAATCAATAGCTTTAATTTTAAATATGTATTTATGTGTGTCTGGTTTAAAACAAATTTTGCACATTACAAATAATCTTTATAACTAAATACAAACGCATTAGATGAATTCAATACACTTTTAAAAATGATTTGTACAATGAAAAAGAGATATATACCAGCCTATTTTATACTTCCCTACACATTGGGCCTCATTCCGGGTTTGGAGCTAACCATGGTGTAATTAGCTCCTTGGTTGCCTCCGAAACCGTCCCAAATCCGGCATGGTGAATGGAGTAATTACCGGTCCATTCCAGGGTTGGAGGGACCGGTAATTCCCCATTCACCTTTTGCCCTTCCCCATTCCCGTTTTTGCCCCATAGGGCTCAATGGGAATGGGGAAGGAGGTAATTACGGCACCGTAAATTACGGTACCGTAATTACCTCCGAAGTACCTTTGCGGTTCCCGTACTTTACTCCTGCTAAATGCAGGATGTAAGGAAGGACCCGCAAAGGGACCTCGGAATACGGAGGTAAGGGTTTACCGGCATCGGCACCCTTACCGGTGCCGGTAATTCCTTACCTCCAACCTCGGAATAACCCCCATTGTCTTGGAAGATCTGAATCTAATGCACATCACAATTACGGACCATGATAATAAAGAATCACATTCTAAAAAGGATAAATAAAAACATGCAAAAAATGGTATAACCTCACAAAATGTAAACTCATACATTCAATACATGTATATGTCATTGTTTCATTTGAATCCTCCATTCGAATGTCATGGCATATACAATCCTCTCTTTGCACTCTTTCGCTAGTAGTCTGGTAGGATATAGATTAAAACAAATGCTGAGCCGGAAACAATTCATGAATGGCTGACAAACCAATTGTTTAGAGGGGGCCTTATTACACTCTTGCAGTAAATTATATTCCCCAGATGAACAATGTTTAAGTTCTAGTGCCATCTACTAATTAACCTTTTCTTAAAAATGCTAATCAAATAATTAGTTAATGTCTGTAAAAAGAATTTTCAACTACACTCAATTAGGAACGTGTTCTTCTCTGACATAAGCGAAGCATTCACTAGAGATGGAGCGCAGACAGTGTGAAGACAGGGTTACCATGCCAATTTCTGTTCTTGAATTGGGTTAGACCTAGGCACTCCCAGTAAGCCTTTCCAGTTGCGTCCCTCCCAAACACATAGTTTTATTTTTTTAAGGAAACTGAAATTCAGTGCTATATAAGAAAGTTGCCAACATTTTTTGCTAATATAGTTTATGTTAGGGTGACAAGATGAAACCACCATATTTGAGATCAGGGACCTGATTCATGGATTATTTGCACCGAAAAAAACAAGATTTGTACGCCATTCTGCCCGCAAATCTCAATTTGTTAAACAGGGATTTGCGGGCAGAATGGTGCACAAATCCAGTTTTTTCCGGCGCAAATAATCCATGAATCAGGGCCTAAATCTTTTCACTAGTGTTACCAAAGGTGGAATAATTTCCTCTTTAATCTTTAAAGATGTTGTATTCAAAGAGGAATTATCTATAAACAATTTAAAATATTTAGAATTGTTAAATGATGTCATTGTCCCCTGTTTATGGACCAATTAAAGGCTTTCTTCACTGACCTCGATCTGGAAAATTGTATACTGAATGATTTCTCAGAATTAATCTCCATTTCATTCTCAACATCAAAGTCCTTGATGACAGAATATGCTGAAGTCCTTGTTGGGTCTTGTCTAAAATAATAAGGTTAACAGCAAAGACTAACCAGGCCAGTCTAGTCATCCTAATTTGGGTGGAAATGTACTAAATCTTTATAGATAGAAATCAATCTCAGTTAAATATAATTTGATCAAATAAGGGGCTTGTTTCAGGCCTACCATGGCGCCAATCAGCTTGAAGACTCACATACATCAAGTCTCACTTTAACTACAGTGTCTGCATGAAAAATGATAAGATGTTTTAGTAAGCCAGTTGGATTTCTACAATTAGATACATTTGTCCATAATTCTGAATGATCAATTATCAAAAGCCATTCTAAAATAGAGGAATGGGACAAATACGCATTTTCCCCATACCTGGTTCTGCCTGATGTTTAAATAAATTCATTGAAAAATCCATTAACTATTTGTTTTTTAGACCAAACTTGCAGTTCTTGTGAAGGTCCTGTGTAAGAAACCTTACTGGTAACATTCAGTAAGGCTGTTGGTCTAGAATTTGCTGGTGAGTCCCAACAACCCTTTTTATGAATTGGAATAATAAATGATAACATCCGCATTGCAGGAAATTATGAAGATCCCAAAATATCTCCAAACAATCTAGACAAAATAGAAGGCCACGATGTTACTTCTACTTTTAAAACAATATTTGACAGTTGGCCCGGCCTTGATGACCACACATCATTCACTTTCTGAATAACCGACTCAATTTTCTCACGACAGAATTCTCCCTTGAACATACTCAATGTGTAGCCAACTATATCCATCTTATATTTTGCCTTTAGGGTTGTTTCCTTGATGATTGTACAATGACCAACAAAGCTGAAACCATGTACATTCGGTGATTGAATTAACCTTTAAAGCAAATTTTGATACTCTGTTGTCCATTAATAAGGACAAAACCCACGTGTGTCACGTGTGGAAATAATATACAGCATTCTTTGCCATTCCGGTGTTGTCCTTTTCGGTTTATATGTGCTATCAACCTGTTTTTATATTTCTTTCAAATGGATGGCGTATCTCTCTTGTAGCCCAGTAAAATGATCTTCATTATTGTCTCTTCTCAAGAACAAATTATTTGTTCCTGTTGGCACTTTCTTACTTGAAGTTTCCATATCACCAAAATAAATAAATAGATATGGGGCCTAATAATTGAGGCTTCTATACTGTACCACAACTCAATTCCTTAGGAAAATCTGTGAATTTGTCAATCGTTATGAAATAACTGAGGTGTGCTACTTATCCTCATTAAGTCAAATAACCTTGTAAATGCAATGGCTACAGTGTTCCTTCTCCAGCATAATCGGTTACCAGTGCTATTAGTAATGACTCTCTATGAGTATATGTAATGAGTTTGCAATTCAGCTTTAAAATAATTTAAATAGGCACACAAACAAATATAACGTCTAACATGGATTTTCCTTTTCTGTCTTCTCAACCCGAAGTTGGCTGGATTATCATTGTTATATCGGCCATTAAGAGTAACCAAGCCACAAGCTGACAATAAATCAATCCATCTAGTAGCTTGCTCCTCAATCTACACTGGGGGTAAGAACACTGAGGTATATATGACAAGTTGGTTAATTCGCCTTTAACACCCTGTTTAGTAGAACAGGGTTCATTAAAAATTATCTGCTATTGCAACATTAAGATTGAGACTCATGTCACCCGACAGTGTTAACAGTTCTACAAGCAGAGATGATATCTGTGATAATTCACCAGAACTGGGTGACCTATAAACATTCACGAGCAGCCACTTCTCTTTATACAATAGGTGCTTCGCCTTTAACCAAGATCCAATTAGCCCCATGCATGCACCCCGCATTGTACACTTATAACTGGCACATACGCAGAATACTGCTAGCTACCGCTCCACTGAAGTAGGAGCACTGGAAACCTGCATCGCGATAGTCATCGGGCAGCGGAGATACACTAAGAAATTCCAAGCACACGACCCAGTATCCATGTGTGCCATAGAAGAACAAGAACCCTTCTTTTCCCGACTACCAGCAACACAGCAGTACCTGAAAACCTTGCATATCCCCACTGGGAAGGCGCAACAATAAGAACGCCTTACCATGGCCATGGGCTGACTGAAAGTGCAGTGACTCAAGCCACACATTAATGCAACAAACCAGCAACCCCCTAAGAGGCGGACACAGAAATAGGTCCACGGCACGTCTGCCACCCCATGGTTCCCGGGACACACCCCAGAGAGACACTATCCGGGGCCCGGAAGAAGGCACACTCACCAAGAGCTGAAACGCCATTGGACTAAGCACCTTTGATGCTGAGGAGTCCACTAGACACCGAGGGCACACACCCCACACGTAGCCCTATGGACTAGTCATCTCTAGCATTCTGTTTTTCCTACCTATGTTAGTTTTTGAACAAGGACACATGCCTAAGCCCTGTGTCACAGAATTACATAACCAGAGCAAGATTAATTAGCTTTGCTTGCAAATGTTAATAATGCAGAAATTAGACCATCTTCTATTTGAATTGACGGTCTTTCCACTTTATATCGTATTGTCTGGTTTTCAGTAAATAACTGTGTGTATGTATGTATTTTTGTACCAATAAACACGACAGTCTGTACATCTATTGTACTGTGTATGTGTTATATAAAAAAGACAAAGTAAAAATTAAAAAAGTAATAAAGTCCACTAACAGCCAGTTAAATAAAGCTGCTTAGAAAGAAACAAACTGTTTCCTTGTATGCTTGCAGACTGATCCTGCAAACACAAACAGCTTTGAGACTGGGTGACAAGAGAAAATTGTTTAATGCTACTAGACTCTCCAAACAGCTTCTGACATATTTGAATAATAAAATGTCATAAATGTTAAGTGGTAGGACTCCCCCTCGTTTCATATATCCTGAGTTCTTAGCCCTTCCACTAATAGGGCAGTCCCTCCTGTTACCTCCTTTCCACTTTAACTGCAGCATAACAATAGTCTGCTATTTGTCTGAATCTCCTCGATAGACAATGGCAAAGCATGTATAACTCATTCCCTGTGGATGAGCATTCACTGCACTAGTCTAACTTTAAATCAAAATTGCTTACGGGCTTTGAACTATCACAGGTTGCCTTCTATCTCGATATGTGTGTGAGGCTAACGTCGAATATTTCATGTGGATATCAAAGCCCATCACTTGTAATGAGTCGGTGTGTGACAGTACTAACTCAGCAATGAGGTTTGATTTAAGAAGCAACGTTGCCGAAGAGAGATCCTTGTCATTTTGAAATTCCACCCACTCAGTGTCTGATGTGTCTAGCCCTCAAGGAGGGTGTTTGGTGAAACCCTAATAAAATCTGATGTCTATTTAGGGGACGACTGTTGTGGTGTGCTTTCTTTATTCCTCCTCCTCTACCTGCATGAATGATGTCATGAGGGTTCTGAGTGTAGAATGCTGAATGTTGAATGTTCTAGGTATGATAGAGAGAGCTGCTGATGGAGTGAGAGGGTGCATGGGGGTTGTCCCCTCCCTATTGTAAATATTGTGTTACTGCTGGGAGCTAACATCTGTTATCTACAACTAAGAGAATAAAGAAGCTCATTTTGTACCTGTGGCTCCAGGACTTTTTGCCTGACGGTCTACCTTAACAAAGACCTTCTTTGTTAAACAAGTCCTCCATGCACTTTCTCTCGAGATGAATTACTGTTCCTCCTATCCCATTTAGATTGCTCTTTCTCTAATAATATAACCCTTTTTGCTTCTCTTTAATTGGCCAGATTGTCCAGATTGTTTAGATGTATAGTGTTTAGATTTTGTACTTGTAGCCCACGATTTTCTTTTAGTGGTGCGCCTCTTGGTATGATCGTCTAGTGTGCTCGCTTAGAGGTACCTCTGCTATACTTGGTGTAAATTGCAAAGTAGAATCATCTCTACATGAAACTATGTGTTCAGCTTCTTCCAGTTTTTTTCCACTAGCCGGTTAAGAAACAGTTACGCAGACCTGAGTATCTTCCTCTGGACTCATACCACACGATTGATCCATTTTAGGAACTAATTAAGCAATGAACCCGGATGGGCAGGGATTTCCGGACCAGCTAATGCCTGGGCCAGATAAAAGCTAGAGTGAAGTGATGTGGAAATTGGGGTTACGGGTGGGGCGAAGAAGGGGAAAAGAAGTGCGGCTGGGAAGATGGAGGCATCCCACTTCCGAGGAGTCTCAGAACAGGGTCTTTACTGTGAGGATTGGCTGCATTGCCGCAACCTCCGCTGGGTGCTAATATAGAGTCTACATTGATCTGTTTAGCTTAATATTATGGTATGGACTGCTTTATTTCAAGACAGACATTTGTCAAGTTGCTAATTATAAAGGTGTTAGTTCTCACATCAGTTAATAATTATTTGTAAGCAGGAAGCAAATTTGAGTGGGCACCACAGGGGTATCGAGTCTTTCTGGCGTTATCAAAGGTCTCTAGTGTGATGAGTCTTTATTAGGAAGTTAGATCCTATATACAGGAGCTGGCTGAAAAAGGCCTGGAGACACCCAAACCCAAAAATACAGCAAAAAACAAAGATTAGGTAAAAACCCAATCATACAGCCGCTCTCTGGAATCCCATACTGGGTTCTGTATTAGTTGTAATTTCGCTATGTATAGTTCCTTTGATCCAATTCTTGGAAAAATACAAAAGTCAAATATATAGTGATTTTTCAATGTTGGTTTATCTATCAAGTAGAAAATTGTTTTATAGAAAGAAGTGACAAGTAGCCACCAATAATGTTCTTCGTGAGGAAGAGATTGCCATAAATCACTCTATCCGTAGACTTATATTGTGCCAATGCATTTCGGAATACAACAAATTCCTTCATCAGGGCAAGTCTAAAACAAAAAAAACATAACATTCAAATGCAATTGTGCCAACCATCCCAAGGTTAATATCCATATAGCATAATTCCCATATTTAGAACAACGTAAGTATATGAATATCAGTATGAACAGTCATCATCCAAATAGTTGAAAAAATATGAAGGTAAACACATACCCGACAATGTAATGAGCCGGATCAGAAGGCAGGTCAAAAGATATAAAATAAGAAACAATTCAGTACAAAGGTAAGTAAAGATGTCCTATAACAAAATGGAGGGAATTGGGTCCATTACCTGATGTAGGTGAGTAATGGCGAAATCTATGTTTCAGAGGCCAGGCTGCTCCACCGTGTACGGCGAGCAGGTGCTGTGAATGGTAAAGTGAATATATATGAAGGACCTATCCAAAGTGTCGCTAATCGCTAATAGAAAAAAACAAGAGTGGATTGTAGCTCACCATATGTAGAGAACGAAGCGGAGAAGTTCTCTCTGCGTCTGCTGAAAGCAGACTGTCTTCGTTGCATCGGCGCGTTGCCGAGCAACCTGGTTTTATAAGACACGTGATTGAAGGCAGAATGTCCTCCTTGCATCGGTGCGTAGCCGAGCAACTCAGTTGTGTAAGACACGTGATCAGGGCTCCATGAACTCGAGCCGTGACCCGTGTCTGAGAACTGGTCAATGAACTTAAATATGATCAAAATACCTAATTTGTGGACCTCCTGGGGCAGTAATAATAAAAGTCATCGCCTAAGAATCAAAAAAGAAATAAGTAGTCTGTCATCCATGGACATAGAAAAAATACTAAGATTGACTGAACCCATTTGGATAAAAGTAATGGCTGTTACATGAACACCTCAGATGAGGCTATACTATTATGAACGTGCCTAAGTTGGATGGATGGAGCCTAGGGAGCAACCCTAGGGCTGTACCTTATATTAATAGTATGTGCTTTAATGCCGCTAGTGGTGTCGTCCAGACAGATGGCACCTCGGGTCCTGGGGGAACTCCAGGATGCGCAGCATGCAGGACATTTTTTAAAACATGGGAAACATCTCTTATTTAAATACATCCGAGTGACCCTCAACATTCAGGTCATATGCGTACTGGTGTCAATCTAAACCAAACGATGCTAAATACAATATAAGAAAACAATTAGAGAAAACAATTAGAGAAAACAGTGAAAGTTGATCTCCTCATTTAACCCATTGGGTGCCAGACTAGGGGAGGGAGAGGGAGAATGCAGAGGAGCAAAGGAAGGCCTTGTGCTGCTTCCGGAACTTCAGGTGGTCTGCCTCAAGTTTGAGAGGGACAGGGAGGCCATTCCAGAGAGAGGCACCTGCAGAGGTCAGAGATTGATCCCCCACTCTCTGCCTGGAGAAGCGTCTGACCCTCAGAGAGTTAGAGGTAGCTGAGCGAAGGGCTCGAGAAGGAAGGTATTTTGGAAGAGAGAGTTGGATGTAGTGCGGGTCTCGGCCCCAGAAAGCCTGGTGGGCAATGCAGAAGGTCTTGAACTTGATCCTTGCAGCCACTGGGAGCCAGTGGAGAGATTTCAGGGCTGAAGAGATACGGCCCCTGGGCTTGAGGCCAAGGTTAAGTCCTGCAGTCCTGTTCTGGATTAGTTGCAGAGGGCAGAGAGTAGAGGAAGGCAGACTGAGAAAGAAGCTGTTGCAGTAGTCCAGCCTAGAGAGAACCAGGGAAAGTGAGAAAAGGAAGAATACCTCTGAGTAGGTGAAGCTGCTAGTGGGCCTTCTTGGCAAGGTCCGTGATTTGAGGAAAAAAGGAGAGAGTGGAGTCGAAGATGACACCAAGGTTTTTTGCCTCACAGGAAGGTGAAGGAAGAGGGCCCAAGGAGGGCGGCCAGAGTGAGAGAGGGAAAGCGGGAGTAGGGATCCCAATGAGAAGGATCTCCGTTTTACTGGCATTAAGGCAGAGATCATTGAAGGGGCACCAATCATGAATCACGGATAGACAGCAGGAATGACCGAGGGAGGAGAGGAGGCTGAGGGGAGCCTGAAAGAGAGCTGAGTGTTATCCGCATAACACTGAAAGTTATAGGAGAAGGTAGAGATCAGGTGGGCCAAAGGGGCTAAGTAGGCATTGAAGAGCCAGGGTGAGAGGATAGAGCCCTGGGTAACACCACGTGTGGAGATAGAGATGGTGGAGAGAAAGGACTCAAGTTGGACCTGGAGGGTCAGTCTAGGAGGAAGGAGATCAACCACTCCAGGTCCTGATCTGTGATATACAGGTTCTCACAGAGTCGATTGATCAGGATGACCTGATTGATGGTGTCAAAAGCAGAGGAAAGGTCAAGGAGGATGTGGACAGAGGGAAGGCTGGAGTCAAGATTAGGGAGAATATCTTCATTGGTGTTCAGGAGAGCAGTTTCCATGCCTCGGGCTGCTCTCCAGATGGATGGTCATGGAGACAACCAACAGCTTCAGTGTGGAGAGTAAGCTGGGAGATGTCCAGCTTTTCCAGGAGTTTTCCCAAGAAAGGAGTGATAGAGATCAGGTGATAGTTTTCCGGACAGGTAGGATCGGCAGAAAGATTTTTAAGGAGGGGGTGAAAAAGGGAGTGCTTGAGGAGATAGGGGAAAGAACCAGTGGTGAAAGAGTGATTGAAGAAATCAGCCAAGACTGGAGTGAGGGTGTCAATGTGGTCCTTGATGGTTCTGGAGGAGCAGGGGAGCACATGTTTGGACGACACTTTCATAGTTCAGACTTGTCTAGAGACATTGTCAGGTATTGTCAGAGAGAAATAGGAGAAAGGAGGAGGAGAGGGAGAGGTGGCCAAAGGGGGGCCTAGACAGGTAGAAAGAAAGCGAGGACAAGATGTTCTGCGTTTTAGTGGTGAAGTGAGAAGCCAGAACCGTACATAGGGCCTGGGAGAGAACAGGAGAGGTGGAGATTGCAGAAGGATTGGCCAGCTCCTTGCAGATTTTAAAGAGTGTGGCTGTTTTGTTAGAGGCCGCACGGACACAGGCTTGGATGTAGACTCTCTTCTTGGACAGGACAGAGAGTCTGCATTGCCTTTGGAACAGGCGGCAGGCCAGTTTGTCAGAGGATGTACCCGAAGCCCTCCACATTCTCTCAGCCATCCTGCACTTGCGTTTCAGGGCTGCGAGGTCGGAGTCATACCAAGAGTTGCACTTGTAGGTAGGCTTCAGATGGATTCTCATGACAGGGGTGTGGATATACAGAGATTTGGAGATAGAAAGATGCAGGTTAGAGAGGGCTGTGTCAGAGTGTGAGTCAGCTGCAGGAGTAGGAGGAACATAGAAAGTAGAGACAAAAGCGTCCACTGAAATACGCTTCATGAGCCGAATGACCGAGAAGGTAGGTGGCAGTGTTGGTGTGGGCTTTGCCTTTGGAACATAGAGTTTCAGATGAGAGGAAGGCAGAAAGTGGTCAGTCCAAGAGAGAGGAGTGGTGAAAGGGTTGGAAAGGGGGGTGTCTGAGGAGATGAGAACATCCAAGGTGTGTCCAGCAGAGTGAGTCAGACCAGAGGGTAGAATGAAGTGAGAGTATCATAGAGGTTGTGGAAGTCCAGAGGAGAGATTAGACGCATCTCTGAGTAGGTGAGGTAGGGAGGTAGGGGCAAGGAGAGAAGAGGAGAGGTCAGCACATTCTGAGAGGAAGAGGGAAATCTGGCCAGATGGCCTGTAGATGGTGGCCACAGTCATAGAGAGGCCAGGACAGATGGAGAGCCTGCAGATCAGGCATTCAAATGAATAGTATTCCTGCATAGGAATCACAGAAGCAGGGACCCAATCTGGAAAGATCAGAGCTACTCCACCTCTATGTCAGTTGGTTCTGGGGTTGGAGAGGATCGTGTAGCCGTCAGGGAGAAGCGTGTCAAAACTCGTGACAGAGATGGCCATGAACCAAGTCTTGGTGAGAGCGAGGACATCCAGGTCTTCGAGGATGTGGTAGATGTCAGAGGAGTGTGACAGCAGAGCAAGCGTTTAGAGTAGCGACTTGGAGCCGTTTGCCACATTTCAAAGACTTCTGGGATGGGTTGCAGGTTTGAGGTACACCCAGTGGAAGTGGTAGAGATGCCCGAGAGTGGGCAGAGGTGGTGCCAGGATGTGGCAAAGTAACCAGAGAGGAGGAGAAAGGTGCCAGAGAGGGAAGAAGGAGATGGCAGATGAGTCAGAGAGCAGCTAGTAGGAGTAGCGGGAGAAGGAAGGAAGTTGATAAGACACGGGAGACACCTATTGAAAAGGTGGAGATTGGGCTGAGGGCCCTGGACCATCACAGTGCCATTCAGATAGACATTAATGATGGTCTTAGAGTAGTGGAAGGAGGCCAAGAGGACCTCCCACCGAGTGTGACCATTAATGGGCGAGGAAGAGATAGAAGGGAGAGCCGAGACCATGTGAGGGATTCATAGGTCTGGAGAGGGAAAGACAAAGAGGATCTTGCTTAGGGTCTGTCTGGAGGAAGCGCTGATGTGGGTATCAGCAATAGGGAGGCTAGGGTTGGAGACCAGGATATCCCTCCTGAACGTTTTCCTACCAGACTTAGTGAGAGGGATAGGATAGGACATAGAGTAGTAGTTTGAGAAGATGGGAGAGATTGATAACACCATAGAGGGTGTGAGGTGGCAAGAAGGGAGTGTGAGAGGGGAAAGAAGCACAGCCCAAAGCCGAGCACCACAGGAGGCAACAGATGGGAGGGTTCAAACAGAAGGAGGCAAACAGGAGGCAAACAGCAGTCAATGACAGGGAATACAGGTGCAATGTGAATCGAAGACAGGAGGGGGGGAGAAGGTGCACTGTGAAAACACCCTGTTTCGACTTTCCTGAATAAGAGGGGAAAAGGCCTAGTTTGAACACAACAGCAATGTAAAACACCCAGATTCGATTTTCCTAAATCAGAGGGAAAAAGGCCTAGTTTCAACACAACATCAATGTACAAACACTCAGATTCGACTTTTCTAAATCAGATGGACAAGGCCTAGTTTCAACACAATTGCAATGTACAAGGATAAGGAAACTTTCCTAGAGAGATGGGCAGGCAATGCAGTTCAATGAGATGCTTACGTGGTGCAATATGAACAATAGAGTAATTAGAGGGGTGGGTCAGTTTAGTGGGGTGCAATGATTGCTGCGCCCAGGCCCCACTGCACTTACTTAGGCAGTTGCAGCAGGTTTATGGCTGCAGGCTTCTTGCTTCCCCGGCTGACACCGGCAGACACCATCTGGAGCTGCTTTCAGTGGAGCTGTCCTTTGCTGCTGCGTCTTTTGCCTGAAGGGGGCTGCGACAGGTAGTGGGGCTTCCCTAGAGACAAGTTAAAGAGGGCACCAAGGCCCAATCAGGGCTGGGAGGTGGGTGGAGCGACGTGGAAAACGGAAGGAGGCAGGTGGGATGGGGAGGCCTTTGAAACAAGCCACAAAGCAGCAGTAGCAGTAAGGATTTCAGATTCAGAAAAAAAAGAAATTAAAACCTTCCACAGTCATTTTCACGATACATCACGGTGGAACACTTTGAATGAGTAGAATATTTGTTAAATTAACTCTCGGTTCATGCAATGTCGCTGCCGGTCCTCCCTCCCTACTCACCTCTCTGACTCACGACTGCAAGACACTTTGGCCAACCCTTCACATATGGCGCTTCACGCTGGGCTGCGGCTATAAAAAATATTCCACGTAGCAAGTGTGTCAATTAGCAGATCCCAGAGCAGGAAAAACTACAGCGCTTGGTTAAATGTGTGCACCTATTCCATTCCAAACTGTAAGACACCACGCCTGACACTTTGCTTACTGCCCTTCTCTCTGGGTGGCTTCCTGTAACAATTTACTTTATAGCCCGGCGTCTCTATCAGCTGACCGCCAAGCTGCAAAAACTAGAGCGATTCATCAACGGTAGTCTTGGGAGGATAGCTCAGGGGCAACGTGCTCACCTTAGAAGCAGGATGACACGGAGAACCACAGGTTCAATCCCCGGGTCCACGCTTAGAAACCTCTGGGTATTAAGCGCTTTATAAATAACCTATCATATCATATATCAATTCCGCTCCAGATTGCAAAATACTTTATCCGACACATTGCTTACGGCGGTTCATGTGGGGCAGCTTCTTTAACAACATTTCACGTCAGCAGCATGTCAATTAGCAGACCTCCGAGCTGGAAAAACTAGAGCGATCTGTCATATGTCTGCACCAATTCCACTCCAGACTGAAAGGCACTTTGCCCGACATTCCGCTTACAAAATCAGTGCCTTTAATAGATTTTCATCCAATCTCTACTCTATGAAAAGTGGCTAAGAAATCTAAGTAAGCCCCACAAAGCGGCAAACTTTTTGTAGGGTCTGTGATTTCCAAAGATTCAAGAGAAATCTATTGTAAGTGGTACCCAATCCCATGCAAAACTCAGATAGAAACTTGTATATTATTATGTGCCTTGTTGCCCAATTAACTAATTTTGTCCAAAAGATAAACCTTCTGCTCCTCCTAGAGTCAAATCTAATAAAGCACATCAAGCCCAGCCCTGCATGAATGTCCACCTCTATACAACTTGTCCAGCTTAAGATCAATCATATTTGTATGCAGAAAGGCTCTCTATATATGGTGCATAATGTGGTCATGTTTGGCACTTTGTTTCTTCCCCTCAGAAACTTAAAATGGTTCATTTAAGTATTGCAATGTAGGCGGAGACCACCTTGCCCCTGGAATTTAGACAATTCCTTTAATGTAGCACACTCATTTAATATAACAATAGACATTTGACAAACATAAATAGAAAAAAAAACAAATCCCCCTACACTTTCCCCATTAGATCTTCCTTAAATTCCTGTTTGTTGTAGGAGGAGTCCTTCCCGTCGTTGAAAGTTCGTGATAACTGAGAAACAAGCTAATGCCTTCCTTTTAATCCCTGAGGAGTCACTGAGCACTGACCTTAAACTGATTTAAGCATCTTTATTGCAAGCGCCATAGTGTGGGATTGTGTTTGCCATCGTAGGGCAGAGGCAAGAGCAATGCTGGCTTTATGCGGCCAAACAAGCTCTATTTGTATTTGTATTTATTTATTTACATAGCGCACCAGTCCCACTGGCATCCGAGCGCATCACTTAGGTTACAACAAAGTATAAGCATAAACAAGAGAGCATTTACAGGATTATATACAGATGCAGATTGTAAGGACAGTTAATTACATATTTACACCAGAGTGAGCCGTAGGCAAGAGCATGAGCGGTCGCTAGCGAGCGGTCTGAATCAAGGGAAGGTCTTGGGTAGACAGCCAGGTTTTGGCCTTGCTCTTGAATGCCAGGAAGGTTCTAAGTGGGTTGGGGGCGAGTTCCAAAGTTTTGCCGCCATGACTGGGGAACTGGTCCTGCCAGATCTCTGAAGGTTGAAACAGGGTATGGAGAGGCAGTTGGTCTGGGCACAGCGAGGTTACCTTCTACCTTCTGCCATCCAACTGAAACATGACTCTCCTTTTTAGGACCTCTTTTAAGAGTTCTGTTTTGGTCGAACGTTTGGGACAAACTTTGTATAAATTCCTTAAATGGCGTCAGCTGTCTTGATCCTTTGGGGCTGAGGCTCCCGCTAAGACCAACTTCAAAGTGGATCAGGGTCCGGGTCTAATCGTTTGTCATGATATTGCATGCCCAACAAATTGCCATGTTTGGCTTTTGGCTTTATGTCCTCACCAAATGATGCACACTTGGCCACGCTATTTCCTGGACAGGACCATACTGTCAGCGAACGAATCCCACGGCCCCTCAGTGCAGATTCATGGCACTGCCCGTTTCATAAAATGCTAGGTTAATAATTCATGTGTGCATTAGCAAGACAATGCCACTACAATTCTTTTGGTAAATTCACATAGCTTTGCGGTCCTGTTTACCAAACTTCCCACCAAATTAATTGTGCATCGACCATTTGTTGTGTTGGAAATCAAAGTGACATTACTGACACACAATGATCATCAATAGTTTACGGTGTGCAGTGGCTCACATAGGCACACTACACAGTGCCTAGCATACATTCTACACCACGGTTGTCCAATTCCAGGCCTCGAGGGTCGGATCCATGTTGGGTTTTCAGGATATCCCTCACTAATATTCATGAGGTAAGTTGGTATACATTTATTCTAACTGTATGCATATTTTTCCTCGTGAATATTTATAAGGGATATCCTGATAACCCAAGAGGATCCTGGCCCTCGAGGCCTGGAGTTGGACAACTCTGTTGTACACCAACATACTTTCTTCATCCATTTTGGCTCCCTTGCTTGCTGGCCGGCTCCTTGAAAACGCAACAATAGCGTATTTGTTTTTTCCCCCTAGATTTGTGTGCAAATAGATTTTGCTCAACACTGCACGTTTATCGGTTTTGTGGTTTTGCTAGATTGTTCTGAATGGAAGGACAATTATATATCGTGTCCTTTATTTTGTGTGAAATTCTGGTTTCGGTCCCAGTGCTCATTAGAGGACAGCTCCGGGAAGGTGCAGGTGGATAGGGTGGCGGGCAGTGGTGTTTCATAGCCTAAAATGAGCCATTAAGTGTGTTGTGCTTTGTTGTTCATTATGTCCAGTCGCTGTATCACCCTTGGTTGTTTAGTTCAGCCTCGCTTTTTTGCCTTTTGTCCCAACATATTTGCTCTCAGAGTCGTTTTTCAATTCTACCCATTTCATGACAAAACCCATATTCTTCAGACTTCACGAAGGGCCGGCACCCACGTGTGCCATAACATGTGTTCTTTGTCTTTACCATTTCTCTCTGACTGTGTTCCGCCAACGGTTTTTATTGGTTCTTTGTAGGACTGTTTGCTCCATGCCTGTTTTCAGTTTCTCTATAATTCTTTCATCATTTAATTAGAGAAATAACTCTGTGTATTAGCGTCCCATTTCCAGTTGAATGGCCTCTTATGGGGGCTTAAAGGGGCACAGGCGTGTACTGGACTAAATGTGAGACGCAAAGAAAGCTAATGTGGTTATTGTGAGACTTCCTGCCCCCCACTCCCCATGTCTGCCTGATACAGAAACTGGGAGGCTTCCGAACGCTAGAGGAGTTGTAGAACCAGACACGTGTTTCTACACTCAGTCTCATGTACAATACTGGCCTGTAGCACCTCTTCTATTGTGGGAGTGATACCCAGACATATGTCTTCCAAGGTCCTCAATCCCGAAACAGGCATCGCAGCTTGTAATCATTGCTTGCTACTCTGCACTAGGAAGAATCACTTTGGCATTCAGCACAGTGGATGTGGCCTCCGTCCAGGTCCGACTCCAGCAGGGAGTCCAGGGGGGGGGCAGGCCCTCCAGAGTCAGCCTTTGGCCCCCCCTAGAAAGAAGGCCATGTCAGTGGTGTATACACCACTGGTAACCGAGGAAGTGCGGGGTGGTTGTCACTCTATATATTCAGCAGCAACCTCAGTGACATCATTCTGTGAGGCTGAATTGCAGGAGGCCTGGCCAGGATTGGGTTTCTTGCCTTAGACAATGATGTATGCCCCACAGCCATAAAAGTACAAATGACCAGGGAGATGGAGGACCATTCACACCTCTAAGTGAGGTAGTGCACTTATTCAAGCAGGCTGCCTACAACTATTTTCTCAAACCTAAAAATCACACTTTTGGTTTCTGTAATTTAAAGTATGTTTATTGTTTAGGGGAATATAGTGGTTTTTCATATCATGCTTAATAGAATGGTTAACTATATCAAACATTAAATGACAGATAAAGTTGCTTGAACACAGATTTCTGCAGAAGGTGTGTCAACTGACTGGAGGCCCTTACAGATTGCATTCAAAGTATATATATCCTGCTGCATTAACTACTTGAGTATAAGTGAAAAGATGAGGTTGGTAGTAACAAAAATGTAATTCTGAAGGGCAGAGTGTAGTAAAATCAAAAAGTAATAAATGCAAGGCTTTGAATTAAACATTACCATTACCGTTGCTCTGAGCAACATTCCATGCCATTATTCTGTCATATGTCTGTGCGATTAGAGAAGGGGACAAGCCATTAGCAAATTACTTTTGTGCTGCCACCAAAAGGTGCAGCTCAATCTCAGTTGCTAGGCCTTGTTCCTGCACTGGAAAACAAGCAACCATATGAATGTTTAGGCCCTGTGGTCTAGCAGTTTGGGAAGAACTTCTGGCATTAGTGACAGGGCCAAGGCTGATATGCAAACAATGAAATGGAAGGCTGGCCAGAGCAATGACAGTGGTTCTAATGGATTCAGAGATGTTTTACCTATTAGGTACAACCAGAACACATGCTGTGGAACACAGATAGGATGGCAATAAAATGTGAGGAAAAACATACATTCTTTGGGTGTGTCTGGTCATGTACCCGCCTAACGAATAGCCATGGCTATGTAAATGCCTCACCACCAAAACCTAACCTTTCTAGTACTCTTTGAGCAAGCTCTATCACAAAGTAACACCAAACGTGTTGCTGTATAGGGCCTGCCAGTGTTATATCTAAGCATTCTTTTGAGTGTTTAAATACTTAATTGACTCTGTAAATGAGCTCCTGGTGTAGTACAATTCTCTTAATGTGTTTCTTCAGCCAGTTGATTTTAAAAGCAATATATTTGTCAATGCCTCTGGGACTTGCACTGAAGTCCTCTCTTAAACAAGCAATCGCAAAGCCAGCAGTTATGGCTTGTGTATAGGTATTAGCATACATTTGCCAGGGAATGCCACCATATGCCCAGTTACTGGCACCATTTTCCAGCTGTTCTCATGGCCAGGTGGTACCCTTATGGCAGTGCCCGGTGCCTATCCATGCCTAATCAAAAGCCGAAGCTGTTGGCTTTGCCAATGCATGTTGGCTTCCATTTGTCTCCCTAAATCCAACAAGGACCTACCTTAAAATGATAATGCTACATTTGCAAGTATTGACCAGTTTCAGATCTTCTCATGCATACTTAGCAGTGGGGCTCCGGCCTAAATAGAATGTACCTTTGTTTGGAAGCCGAGTCTACTCCGACAGAACGTTTCAATATTCAAACTGACTTGATAACCTCATTCTGTTTGAGTAAATTTGCAGAGTTTGCATGCAAAGAGAACATGTCATGTGTGTTGTGTGATTTGTTTGGAAAGTATGTTGTAAATCCTGGGTGCTGGGTGTTCAGGCAGTGCCGGAAATTAAACATGAACACCCTTAAAATAAAAAAAAAGAAGAACATTTTCTGTAATGTTGCAGGCACAGTATAAAAGGTACATCTTTCATAACTAAAAAACAGTATTTCAATATTTTATATACAGTGCAATCAGATGTGGATTTAACATTTGCAAAAGGGAGGAATGCCAATACACTCCCCCCTGACTCTACTCTCTCCCCTCAAATTCAAACATTAGGGCTGCTCAGGCCCTACCAGTGAGATCTTATCTTTTTAATGTGTCTCAGCGGCAGATTATTTACAAAAGAAAGTGATTAGAGATGAGAAAAGGTAAAAAGGCAGTGCCCATAGCTGTGGCACTTAAAAAATATATATACATATATGGTTTTAAGAATCTTTTTAAGTGTGATTGTTAGGCTATTAGTAAGGGGATACAGAAAAAGCTGTGTGAAAAATTAACCTTCTCATGCATTTCATTTCACTTTGTGTCTGTATGAGATTGTTTGTAAATTCTCATAAATTGGTATGCTGCAACTTGTAGGCTTCCATTCAGGATGGGGAATGTAAAGCTACACTCATAGGGCATCATTTTCCAGGTCAAGTGGAGTGGAAGAAGTGGCGCTAAATGCACGTAGCTCCACTTTGTATGAGCTGCAGGGTTTTGTATGATTTGACAGGAGAAGTTGGAGAACAGATCAGACTTAACAAGGTCCCCCTGTCAAAACCGATTGGTATTCCACCAGCATGGATTTTCTACTTTGGCGGAAAACCAATAGATGGGACCTACCTGACTTTTACACCTGAACAAAGTGGGCAGAGTCCAAAGGAAACCATTGTGGATGGCTCCCACAATCGTTAATTGTGGAAGTGATTTACACTTTTTTTTCAGACACGTAGTGGTAAAGTAAAGAGCAGCGGTGCTTTTTCGGCTGTGTTTTACTCTTTACTTTTCTAGTACTTGGTGAAAACAATTAAAATTAATGCATGGCCCCTTTTGCAAAAAAGTGCAACCAAGAGAATTCTGATCTGTGCAATTTAGGATTGAAAACAAAATGCCCCCAATAATGTTTTCATCACCATGTTTCTACAATCATTAATACATTGTCAGGTTGGTTTATCATGTGACTTGTCCATTGTTAAAGTGACCTGTATACAATTTAGTGTTATTTTAGGTATTCGAAGCCAAACTTCCACACATATTTGTACCAACTTGAGTTTGGAAGATGTGTGTTCAAGTATCTAAATTTCAGGGTAGGCTCAAATTATGGCTTTACCACTTGACCAAAGTGTGTGATCCTGGGCATATTTTTTAATTTCACTATGCCTTACCTGGTAAAATTAGGTGCCCCTAGAAGTGATTCAGTTTGCATTATAAGCTATTCCAAAAAGCCTCACTCATGGTTTAAAATATGGGCAGCAGAGGGATTAGGACACACACACACATCTAACTTTTAAAATATCCGGGCCACATTTATTGAACACAATTGTGTCATTCAATAGCAAATCAGAGTGAACACATCAAACAAAGAGTAATCATGGACAATTGCATATTATAACCAGTATGTACCAGACAATGATGTACAGGGGCACGATACCAGGAGACCGCAAACCCCTCAACCAGCACTGTATTCATCCTGATGCATCCCTTGCAGCTCTAGCACACCCTTGCACTCTCAACTCAATTAAAATACAACAAAAAATAATATTGTGTACTAAAAATGTAATTTTGGACATGAGCCATTGATGGGAGACATTGAGAATGGGACTAATGTAGGGGTTCAGTTGGAAAGGAGGGTGGGAAGGAGGTTGTGGAATTGGTGGGTGAAGGGAGGATTGTATACATGTGTATGTTTTTGGAGGATATGCTGCTCTGCTCAAAATAATGTTAAGATCAACAAGACTACCTGTATTGATTGGACATGATATGTTCTGTTCTTGAAATTTAAAGAAGTTTGAAAAAAATATAATTTTGTAGGAAACACAATCTATTCCTTGCTTCAATATTCTGGGTGGTGGGGTCTGTCTTTCACAACAAGATGGACAGACCACAAGCATCTCCTCCAGGGCCTGCTGGGAGTATCCAGAGTGCTCAGGAAGGTATTGTTGGGAGGACACCATCTGATATGGTACAAAGACTGGGGGCCTCACTGCTCAGACCTCTCAGAGGAGGAAGAGGAGGCATCACCCTCTATTCTCCCAAGCCAGGCCAGGAAAGGTATGCTGGATGCTGGTGTGAATAGGTGGGAGGGGATGTAAATGGGAACAGTGGTAAGGGCAGCTGAAGAAAGGTGCCTGGACGGTGAAAGTTGAAGGAGGATCAGATATAACAGAAAGGGGAGAGCAGATGGGAAGGGAAGATAAATTGATGTTGCAACACTATTTTCCTTGCTTCTCTTTTGGTATGTACAGTTTTTTATAGAGGGGTGCAAATGTATTTTTGCAGATCTGGGAAAACATTTTTTGCTGGATCACGGATCTGGGAAATCTGGATGAACGCCAGCACTTTGGTAAGGGTACTCCTAGACCCACACCCAATGAAATGTGCGCCCCCTCTGATCACAAACCTGGCCCACCCAGATGATAATTCCTGGAGCCGTGCCTGCCTCGTTCGCCTCTCCCCCTTTACAAACCGACCCCACACCCAGAATGCTTCAAGTGCGGGGCGATTTGAACGATTTGCCCTCTACTCATCACGCTTTTCGACTATATGGGCGGCCTTCAGTGATATGCTTCAATGTCTGTCTTTTTTTTTTAACAAAAGAACTGCTGCCAAAGCAAAAGTGTTTATTTCTTTGCATATATCTGAAGGTTGCCCGAAGTACTCTGATTTGCAATGCGTTTGTTGCCACTTATGCTTTGCTGATTAATTTTTGCTAATGCTGATGCATAAATGCTCCAGATGGACTACAGTAAACACAAGCCAACATTATGCAAAGCCTGACTGTTCTGCCACTTTAACCCACTTGGCCAGAATTAAGAGTTCCAGAACATCAGGTGGCCATAATGCTTCTGACACACTGATTGGCTGGAATGTTGCGCCTTCCAACTAATCACTGCCCAACTTAATCCTGCATAGAATCGAGCTGAATTCTTGGAATCCACAGAATCCACTCGGAGCGCAAACATTTAGCTCATCTCTTCTGGCAATAACTGTTCCTGGCCTCAAATATATAATGCTTGGTACATTCAGGACCGGCCTTAGCTTCGGTAGCCTCCTGGGCTATTCTAATGAAAACTGCCCCACTCCTGCGCCGGAGCAGAGAGCTCATCACAATAGGACGCTGATGCGAAAGCATCAGCGGCCTATTGTTTCTAAATGTGGCCCGTTCCCGCGCTGCGAAGCTGGCGCCAGCACAAGAGCGGAGTGCATTTAATTTTAATAGGGTGCCTGCCACGCCTTCTACCACCACACCAGCTCGGGGGAGACCTTGAAAGACTGCCCCGTGCTGGCGTTGCAGGGGGCTAATGGTGCGCCGAACAGTCGCTTTGGCAGCCCTGTCTTAATGCCAGCCATGAGTGCATTGCAAAGTTAATGATTTTTGTTTAACCCAGGGCTTGCCAATAAATGAACACATTTGTTTTTATCATAATTTTACAGCAATACTGTACATGCAATATATAGGATTAAAATGTGAACATATTGCCTGTATCTATTATGATTGTGCCTCTGGCATGGTGCATGTCATGCCAGGGTAGGCAGAGTCCGCTTCCGCAAGGCTGCTTAGCACATAACGATGGTCTTGCAGTATGATAATCGCCACTGACATTCCCAATTTAATGTGTGCTTTCCTTGTCTTGTTTTCTTCTTCCTTTTACTTTTCTTTGTCATAAAGAAAAGAGCAGATGGATGGCGCATCTAGGTATGTTATTAATATCAACAGATCCTAGCATGCACGGGGTTACCGCGAGGAGCGGTCTCATTGGCCAACAGCTATTTCCATGCTGGGTGCATGCTGCAGCCTCGAATCATAACTTCTCTTACTTCACCACACTGGCTGGGGTGGAGGGTGTGAATGATTTCATAATAACACATTCCAGCATGAACCTTGGTATGGAAGGAATTACATTTCATTGGAATGGAATCACATTTGCCTTCATACGCCCTCGCAACACAGCTGGATATTATACTTGGTGTGGATGTGCTCCCCACACTGGGCTGCGTAAGTTGCATGTTGAATGCCAACCATAACAAGGGACTGAAACATGTTGGCGGGAGACTGAGTGTGTTGCAGAGGCAAAATGCAATTGTTTGGGGTGCTTCGGAGGCTGAATGAAGACATTGTGGGAGGTGAGTCACTGAACTAATACTCGTTCCCAAAATACTTACACCAACCACAGATGCATAGTTTGCACATGAGTCAAAGGCTTGAATGCAAATTAAGTGCATACATGTGCACTGTGGGCCCAATTCACCATGGGCTCAAAGGCAGAATCCTGGGGGTGCCTTTTCTCTGTACATTATGTGCCGACAACATCTAGACACAAGTCGCCGGATTCGAGAAAAGGACTTGTGCGCAATAGAATGGATGGACTAGTGGTGCTACTTGGTTGCCACTTCCAGTCCCTTTACACATCTGCAAGTGAAGGCGCACTCCCGACACTTCAATCTGGATTTGCTAGTTTGGCATATTGGTGCAGGGCTGAGGTCAACCCCCCCACCCACACGGGGACATGATGCACAATTACAGGAATGGGACTCCAAGGATTTGTTGCTGCAATTTGCATGTTTGACATTTGCACACTCCCATTATAAAGGTAGCAAAGTAAAAATACTGATGGAAATGCTCATGCTTTACATAGCGATGTTTCCACCAGGAGCTATACAATTCAGGTAGTGGCTGTGCATATCTCCATCCACATAATGCTTCCCCCTGTGCCTGACCTACAACAGAAAAATCCCATGAACTGACTCGAAAAAAAACTGCCTTCAAAAACTCGGTAGGTGGATTATGTTATCAGAACCAGAGAATCATGACACCCACAGCATGAAAAGTGTTCATGACGTGCAAGAGTTATTGCACTTGCAAATCAGGAAAGTATTTAATGAGTCGACACCTGGGTGTGTGCAATTTACAGCATTTATCTGCAACATACTTCTACTTAAAATATGAAAAAGGGAGCCCTGGCCAAGCAGTGTGTATGGGCAGGCAAAGCAAGAGGTGTCCACCCACAATGGTGCAACTGTCGAAACAGGTTTCACAAAATGACAGCACACCATTTGCTCCAGTTTAACTGAGTCGTAAAATAGTGGAGGAAGACAAAACGTTTGCCTGGACTAATTTGAGAACAGTAATGTGCATGTGTGTTCTTATGTATTGCCAAAAGAGGATAATTAGTAATAAAGAAAAAATCAGGATGGGAGATCACCACAGCAAGATTATGGATTAATTTATTTAATCTCAAAATAGTAGCAAAATACAAATGTTTTGCTTATTCCCAGGGAAACAGTAAACAGACAGATTATTTACTCTAACAGTTGGGGTTACTGCTGCATGCCAACCTCTTAAATATTGAGGGTATTTGCCTCACATTAGTGCACAATCTCTAGAGGACAATTCGACATTTCAATACAAAGAAGAGTGAGTGCTGCCCAGGACTACTGATGGTCCATGATTATCGTAAAACCTAACACTCAACAACAAGTGTAAACAAAAAGGTAGGACAAGGCATTGTGTCACAGATCGACACTGTAGTGTTTCGGCCAACTGTAGCAGTTCATGGGAGCTAGTTGTTGGCGTGGCTTTCTTCAGGATGGGGGTGAAGGGTAACTCTGTCCGTGTGGTATCTGCTGAGTAATAAATTGTGAAAGGCTGTTATGATGGTGTTTGATCTCTGTGACATGTTAAGTATAATTTAAGATACTTGTTAGTGGCTGGTTGATGCCAACAAATACACTAAAAAGTGCATTTATATAGAATTTACCGTCAAAGGAATGATGCAGCAGTAAAGCTTCTACACAGTTTCCCTCAGCGTTGCATGATGAAGACTGGTGGGGTGGCGTAGTGACTACACTGCTCGGTAGACAAGAGTGGTGGTCACTCTGAAAATCCTGGGCATAATAGGTTGACCAGGGTGTGGCGGCGCCCACAAGTGGCCTATTAAATCCACAGTTTCTAGGGAAAAAACGGATAATTGAAGTATGATCCGTAGGGTAAGGTGAAAAACACTAGAATGGGCATGTTAGAACCACAGTTTCTAGGGAAAAACAGATCATTAAAGTGTGATCCGTCGGGTAAGGACAAAAGCACTAGGTGCCGAGTGGTGGCATGCAAAGAGTGATATAAAACGCATATGGCCATCACTCTGGACTGGGTGACACGTGGGAGGTATACGTGCATGGAATTAGAGCACCTCTTGGGTGTATTATGCACGACTAAAGGATGGTGCATGAGGCTGTGAACGCAACAGTATGGTGGGCATAGTATAAATTGATACATATGTTAAAAATGACTTGTTGGTTTATGCTGCCGGAGTATAGATTTCGCTGCATGGACGTCACTGTATGCTGTCCATGACTTCAAATACAGTATTCAGAGACCCACCCAGGGACCAATGGAAAGGGGGGTGTGCGTGTAACGGTGCGCTCGATGTCGATGTGTACGGCAACCACATGGGTCTAATACCACATTAGTGTAGTGGTAGGGGCAGAAACTGCCCTGTTTAAAGGAAACTTCCTTGGATTGACTGCAAAACGTCTCGGTCTCACTGGATGAGCGTCAGTGTGAGCTCTGTGTAACCGAGGAAAAAAATCAAAAGGTAGTAATTGAAGACCCGCCCCAAAACCGTGGCATCCAATCGTGGTGTGCCAAGTGGGCCAATGGGGAAGGGGTGTGGCGCTGGGGTAGAGTGAAAGTGAAAGTGCATCTGATAGGCTGTGACTGCACAACGTATGTTAAAGAGCCAATGAGGAGACAGCGGCATGTAATTCCTGATGACAGTGTGTGATGAATGATGGGGATAATCATCATAATCATCAAAGCCCCTATGCCTAGAGATGTGTAGCACGTTTAAGATAGTCAAGGAATGAACAAACCCATGTGTAATAAATGGAACCAGCTGAAACACACGACACAATTGTAAGTAAATTGCATATGCAGTAATAGAGTAAAACGTGCCGGATCTCTAGAGCACTGAATGCATTTGTTAACTGAGTGAAACAGATGTAAAACCGAGTCTGATATTTTGAGTGACTGGGTGTGTGCTGTACAACAAAATACATTTTAACATATGTATCACGTTGTACTATGCCCACCATACTGGTGCATTCACGGCCTCATGCACCATCCTTTAGCCGCCCATAGTACACCCAAGAGGTGTTCCAATTCCACGCACGTATACCTCCCACGTGTCAACCAGTCCAGAGTGATGCCCATATGCACATTATATCACTCTTTGCATGCCACCACTCAAAACCCATCCTAGTGCTTTTGACCTTAGCCGACAGATCACACTTTAATTATCCGTTGTTCCCTAGAAACTGTGGTTCTAACACACCCATTCTAGTGCTTTTGACCTTACCCTACGGATCATACTTCAATTATCCGTTTCTTCCCTAGAAGCTGTGGATTTAATATGCCACTTGTGGACGCCGCCACACCCTGGCCAAGCTATTATGCCAGGATTTTCAGAGTGACCACCACTCTTGTCTACATAGCAGTGTATTCACTACACCGCCCCACCAGTCTCCATCATGCAACGCTGAGGGAAACTGTGTAGAAGCTTTACCGCCGCATCGTTCCTTTGACGGTAAGCTCTATATAAATGCACTTTTTAGTGTATTTGTTGGCATTAACCATCCACTAACAAGTATCTTAAATTAAAATTAACACGTCACAGAGATCAAACACCATCATGATAGCCTTTCACAATTTTATTACTCTGACAGATACCACACGGACAGTTACCCTTCACCCCCATCCTGAAGAAGGCCATGCCAACAACTAGCTCCCATCAACTGCTACAGTTGGCCGAAACACTACAGTGTTGATCTGTGACACAACGCCTTGTGCTATCTTTTTGTTTACAATTGTTGTTGTGTGTTATGTTTTACGATACCCATGGACCATCAGTAGTCCTGGCCAGCACTCACTCTTGTTTGTATTGAAATGTCGAATTGTCCTCTAGAGATTGTGCACTAATGTGAGGCAAATACCCTCAATATTTAAGAGGTTGGTACGCAGCAGTACCCCCAACTGTTAAAGTAAAAAATATGTCTGTTTACTGTTTCCTTGTGAATAAGCAAAACCTTAGTATTTTGCTACTATTTTGAGATTAAATAAATGAATCCAGAATCATGCTGTGTTGATCTCCCATCCTGATTTTTTAATTACTAATTACCCTCCTGGGCATATCAGGGCATAGCCAGGTGCCCTTTATTATATGTTTTTCCCAAAAGAGGCTACAGTGATATTTGTAACCCTATGAAAAAATAACCTGTATGTTTTACTATGCAGCGTGTAGGCAGTGCCTTTTCCCTATAAATTGTCTTTGTGTTGTGAATCACTAGTAATGGGCATATAGTGCCACTCGGTTTACTGCAGAAGGACTGTGACGAGGACAGCAGGGACACCATGCATTGAATATAGGTGATAGAAGGAATGTGATAAGGACAGATAGGAGTCAATGCAAATAATATTGGTGGTAGAAGGATTGTGATGTGGAAAGGTAGGATTCAGTGTAATGAATGTTGATGTAAGAAGGACTGTGACAAGGAAAAGTAGGACTCATTGTTATGAATATTGGTGGTGGAAGGAATGTGATGTGGAGATGTAGGATTCAATGTAGTAGATATTGGTGGTAGAAGCACTGTGACGAGGAAACGTAGGAGTCAATGTAAGGAATGTTGGTGGTACAGGTCAAGAAACCCGTTCTCCCTGCAATTCCTTTCACGACTACCGTTTGTAGGGGTACTGGAGCTCTCAGACACATGAGGGAACTTTGGGACTGGCCGTCTTGGTCGATGTATTCCCGGATGGAGTGTTGATGGAGTTCCAGAAAGTGGTTGAGGAATATGTTTTGCATTGAGGACAATTTCTGACATTTATGAGACTGAAAAAGTAAAGTCAGGAGATGATGGCCTGGGTTACCTGAGGAAGCACGGGCAGATGAGACACTCTCACTGTTACACGAGCTGGAAGATAGTTGGAGACGGTTGTCAAGGATATATGGGAGGCTGCTGGCTGGTCTGAATGGGGGGTCGTTTAAAATAAAAAGTGGATGGGAGAGCGACTTGGGTCTAGAGATAGATGAAGAGGATTGGGATAAGGTTCTGATATGTCAGGAAGGTCTCTAGGAATGCCCGACACAGACTCATTCAGTTGATTGGCCTTCACAGGACCTATATGACTCCCGATAAGGTGTCAAGGTTTTCCCCCACGTTGACATCTCCCTGCTGTCCTAGATTTGGTAAAGACGTTGCTGACTTCATGCATATGTTTTGGCTGTGCCCAGTGATACAATGCTTTTGGTGATCTGTCTGTCAGAAAATTGGGGAGGTGTGCGTAGCTATCTTTGAGTGGACTCCTGAGGCGCGCTTATTGAGCATATATTGTATATTGGCAAAAGGTAGGATAGTTATGTCATGCAAGAAATGATTGGGTCCAATATTTGATGTGTGGTGGGAGGATATGAAGAGGTGGTCCACCGTTAGACCCAGGTGTGGTACATGGCTTCTCACAAGGGACCTCATGAGGATAATGATAATATAGGGGCCTGGATCACTCTCCTACAGGCTTTGTTTCAATCTTCATATTTTATTTATTTATTGTTCGCTTGTTAAGCGCTCATACAGCAAATAAAATACTGTTTCAAAGCGCCCACAGGGCAAAGGGAGGTAGCAAGGGAGTGGAACACATTAATGAACACAATATTTAAAAGCATTGGAGGGAAAAAGGAAAAAAGGACAGACCTACGATGCCTTGTGAGTATTCTGAATGCGCAAGTGCAACAAGGAAGAGGGTAGAGGGGGTAAGTGCTGGGATATCTGGGCTCATGGGTGAGCCAAGGATGAAGTGTGTGGTTTGCTGAGTGCTAAATGGCCAGAGCCGCGTTAGGTGTAAGAGCGAACCTCCAGGGCGGAGGGTGTACCGAGGCAAGTGCTGGGGGTAGACAGGAGCTGGGGCGATTGGGTGTGGGAGGTCTGGGGCCTGAGAATGCATAAGGGCCCAGGACACCAATCACAGCAACTGTGAGATTAGCAGAGGAGGGAAGAAGAGAAGAAAGAGATGAAGAGGAAAGTCTTGAGGAGCTTCTGAAATGTAAGAAAGTCCTACTCAAGGCGTAGAGAGAGGGAGAGGCTGTTCCATAGGAGGGAGCCAGCCGAGGAAAGCGATCAACCACCTACCCTCTGTTTAACAAAACGCTTTACACACAAAGTGTTGGTGCCAGAGGAACATAGTGATCTAGAGGGAGAGTATTTAGATAGATAAAGTTGAACATTTGTGGTCCCCAGGCCCAGACAGCATTGTGGATGATGCAGAGAGATTTGAATTTAATCCATGCCGCAACCGGGAGCCAGCGAAGACTTTTTAGGGCATGAGAGATCCAGTCCCTGGGTTTAAGGCCAATGATATGTCTTGCCACCCTATTCTGGATTAACTGGAGCGGTCGTAGAGTGGAAGAAGGTAGATTCAGGAGGAGGCTATTGCAATAGTCAGGCTTAGAGAGAACCAGGGCTTGGGTTACATTGAGCTTCTGGGGGAAGGTGAGAAACGGAGAGCTGAAAATGGGACTTGGCAATGTCCTGAGTGTGAGGTAGGAAGGAGAGAGAGGAGTCAACGAGGACTCCAAGGTTTCTGGCTTCAGAAGAAGGAGCAGGGGGAGAACCCAAGGAGGAAGGTGAGAGTGAAGGGAAGAAGGCGGGAGCAGGGGTCCCGATGGGAAGGATCTCAGTTTTACAGGCGTTGAGGCAGAGATCATTGGAAGTGCACCAGGACTGGATGGCAGAAAGGCAGGCAGAGATGATGGAAGGTGCAAGCGGGCCAGCAGGAAGTTTGAAAAAGAGTTGCTTATCGTCTGCATAACACTGGAAGTTGGAGGAAAAGGAGGAAATGAGGCATGCAAGCTGAGCAAGGTATATGTTAAAGAAGGACGTCAGAGATTAAAATGCTCCCAGGATGACTTGGAAAGAGTGGTCAGTAAGGAAGAATGTCAGCCAGTCCACTGCCCGTTCCGAGATACCAAGGGTACCGTGTAGCCTTTGTATGAGGATGGAATGCTTGACCGTGTGAAATGCAGAGGAGGGATCGAGAAGGATGAGGGGGAGATGGAGTCCAGAGATGCAAGCAGTTCTTCACAGGTGTTCAGAAGAGCACCTTTCGTGCCTCTGGATGCTCAGAATCCAGATTGATGGTTGTGGAGACCACCTACAAGTTTGGTGTGCGAGTTGAGTTGGGGCAATGTGCGAGTTGAGTCGGGGCAATGCCAGCTTCGCCAACAACTTCCCCAGGAAGGGGGTGATGGAATTAGGGTGGTAGTTGGCAGGACAGGTAGGGTCTGCTGAAGGTATTTTCAGGAGGGAGCATTCAAGGGAGTGCTTAAGGGAGGAAGGGAAAGATCCAGTGGCAAAATAATGATTGCAGAAATCAGCAAGAGCGGGGGCAAGAGACCCAATGTTATCCTTGATGGTTCTCAATGAGCAAGGGGAACTTTGTTTAGAAGAGACATTCATGGAGCGACAACTCTGGTAACTTCTTAAGTTGTGACAGGTGAGAAGAAGGAGAGGGAGGAAGGATACAGTTGAGGGGCCAAGGGAGGCAAGGGGGTTCAGGATGTCTTGAGTTGTGGTGGTGAAATGAGTGGCCAGTGTGTTGCAGAATGCCTGGGAAGGAGAAGGGGGAGGAGGAGACTGCGGAAGGGTTGGCTAGTTCCCTGCAGATCTTGAAAAGTTCAACCATGTTGTTGGAAGCACAGGAAACATGTGCCTGTATGTGGGCTCTTTTCTTGGCACAGATGGAGTGTCTGCATTGCCTTTGGAGCAGGCGGCAGGCCAGTTTGTCAGAGACTGATTAACAAGAGGAATGGGTGCCCTTAGAACTGGTAGCAGATGGGGCAAAAAGGACTAAGGAACAACTTTATTTTTCATCTGACGGTTACATATCTACGACATCAACATACAGAACAGATTGATGCATGTTAATACATCATTGGACAACACATACAAGATGTGCTATTGCGTATTAGTTCACTTAGAAAAGAGCTATGCAGATTCCCGTTATATAACTGTCTTCACATTCATATGTAAATATCAAGTCTTTGAGCCAAGTCTGGGCTGTAGGGGCCTCCTTTGCCTTCCAGCATTTAAGTATGTTCCGCTTGGCTATCGCCTCCACTACAGAAAAGAGTCTATGCACTTTAATCGAAACTTTCCCTATATCCCTCAGTAGATATTTCAACGGGTGTCTGGTCTGTGTGTATCAAGTATGTTGGTGAGTATTCCGGCCACTTCTTCCCAAAATCGCCTAATCGGGGGGCAATCCCAGAACTTATGAATCGAATTAGCTTCGGGGGCTTTGCATTTGGGGCAGCATGCCTGACCGGCCTGGCCATACATAGCCACATAGCCAACTTGCTGGGTGTTATGTGATTTAACAGTTTGAACTGTATTAGCCCGAAGTTGGCACACAGGGAGACAGATTTGGTGAATGACAGTATTTCGCCCATTGTGCATCCTCTATAGATATTTTCAAATCTTTTTCCCACTTGGAATTCATTGTATTTTGTGAGGGAGCATGTAGTTGGGCTGCATTGTACAGTGCAGATATACCACCTCTAAATTTGCCTGGTTGCATGATAGTGGATAGGAAAGGGTGTGAAGTCGGGGCTTCAGGAAAGGACGCCCACTTGAGCATGCATGCCGCCTTCAGACAATGATATTGCAATGTAGTGGTGAGATTGGCTCCTACCTTCTCCTGGACCTCTAAGTGTACACATCTCTCTTCGGGGAACAGGTCTTCCAAACGAATTTCCCTTCCTGGATCCCACCCTTTCTTTAGTGTTGTATCTAACGTGAGTGTCAGATCTGGATGATGCCAAAGGGGAGTGTGTGGCCAGTATAGGTCTGTGCACCCTGCTTTGCTAAAGAGGGCCATCCACGCACGCACAGTACTAGCAACTGGGTCTACCTTATTCTTGTTATGTTTATTCTTGGCGTACATCATGGTTTGCAAGTTCATAGGGGCTGCTGCAAATTTTGATGCTTGAATATGGGCGTACTGCTGTGAGTTGGGGAACCAATATTTAGCAAAGTGTGCTTGTGCTGCATGGTAATGTAATAGGAAGTCTGGGGCGGCTAAGCCACCTGTATTGTAGCGTTCACATATTTTGGCCCAGATTAGTCTAACCATTCCTCCACCCCATATAAATGTGGATGCAAGCTTCTGAAGTTTATCAAAGAAGGGGCGCCCGGGCCAAATTGGGATGTTACAGAATAGGCACAGCAGTTTGGGCAATACAATGCATTTTTTTTTTTTTATATTTAATGGGGGGTCCCCCCAACCCCAGTTTTTTACCCCTTAAAACCCATTATAGTAATAAAAAAAAACTTTACCTACAAAAAAATGCATTTTTTCGATGCATTTTTTTCCGATGCTTTTGCATTCGATGCAATACCTGGATACCCTTATTCCATACTCTCAGTTTAGTCTCGAGAAGTGTCATGTAGGGTAAATAGTTTGCATCAAATAGGGTCTGCCTATCCGTGGCCATTATGATGCATAGGTATTGGGCCGAGTTCGGGGACCAACGAAAATGTGGATGATCTCGGATTAGGAGCAATTAATTTTATAGCCAAAGACATTTGCAAATTCCTGAATATCCTGCATCACTGGGGGGAGGTTGCACTCGGGTTCTCTCAGATATAACATGGTATCATCAGCATATAATGATATGAGCTTAGGGGTACCTCTAATGCGAATACCCCGCCAAGAGTGCTTGTGACGTAGGCATGCTGCCATTCCTTCTATGGTGAGGGCAAATATGAGGGGAGACAATGGGCAACCTTGGCTCATGCCTCTATATGCAGTGAGAACTCAGGCAATATCATTTTATTCGTTCTAACTCTACCCTTCGGGTCCCTGTATAATACTTGGATAAATCTCAGGAATCCTGTGCCAAATCCCATTTTCCGCAGGATGGCGTACATGTAGCACCAGGAGACAGAATCAAAAGCGTTTTTGGCATCTAGAGCGACTGCAATTGTTTTGGCCTTCGGGTCTAGTTGTGATGTGATGGCAAAGAATCTGTGCAAATTTAGGCCTGTGGAGCACGTGGGGACAAAACCAGATTGGTCTGGGTGGATTAATTTCTTCATGTGTGGCAGTAGACGGTTGGTGATCACTTTGACAAATATTTTAGTATTCAAATTTATTAGGGACAGAGGTCGATATGAAGCAGATTTGTGAGGCGGTTTCTGTGGTTCAAGCAGTACTGAAATCATGGCTTCCCTCATAGAGCTTGGAAGTCTGTCGGCGCCTAGGGCTTCTTCCCATGTTGCAATCATTATGGGGGCTAGTTCTTTACTGAATCTTTTATACAGGTCTGTCTGAAGCCCATCGGTCCGGGTGCTTTGCCCGCCATTAAGTCATTGAGCACCTGGATGATCTCTTCCAATGTGAGGGGAAGGTCTAGTATCTCCCTTTCCTCCCAGTTCAGTCAGGGCAGCGGGAACGAGGTAAGATACTGGTTGAGTTCCTCTGCTGTTGTTTGGTCTGTGTTTGCATTAAGCAAGGAATAAAAGTTAATGAATACCTTGTTGACTTTATGGGCTTCTGTGTGTACATGGGGTAGCATTAACTAGTCTAGAGGCTGAGTCATAGTTTGTGGGGAGGTAGAAAGGCCCGCCAGGCCCAGGCAGGCACAGACAGGGCCTTAGATACAGGCCTTGGATTGATGGGGCCGGCTAAAGCCTGCTGGTGTCATCATTGACTGTATCAAGGCAACCACGGCCAATGCTGATGCTGGATGCATCAGGGTAGAACAAGGGTGTGTCGGCCTTCTATGCACCGATGCAAGCTGCCATCTTGGAAGGGACTCTTGGTAGTGGGCAACCGGATTCCTTATGAGGACTAGCGATGTTGATCCTGTGTGACACGGTGCCTCTGGGATACATAGAATGTGTTGAATGCAGCCATTTAAATTCTGCAGAAAAAAACACACAGGTGATGATTTCAGGAAAAATAAATTACATTTTGCTCACAAATGTGAGATGCCCCCAAAGCGGCATCTTGGCGCTAATATCAGATGTTTATTGTTATCCAATTTAATGGTACTCATTTTATCGACCTCAGAAGGATGAAGGGCTGAGTGGACCTGCTAGGATGCTAACTAGCGACCATGAGGTCAAACACAGGCCCCTGTAGTGGAAGCATTAGTCCACTGAGCTCCAGATGCCCTGAACGCTCTGCAAGGTGATAGTTTACTATCACAAAGGCATCATCTATGATAGGAAGGGTATCTTGTTAAAGGCACTTCCAATGTGAAGATCCCAAGGTGCGTGGGAACAAATGCGGGTAATTTAGGGAATACCTAGGGAGCATATTATGTGACTCAATCCGTCCTGCGTTTGTATAGATTCTGCCAGGCAATGGTTATGTGTTTTGTTTTTACTTCTATATATCGATACATTCTGGAATTAGTTAATCTCGGATATTATATTGCTGTATATGATTCATGGCAATAAAGAGATTTAAAATAAAACAATGCATGCTGGTGGTAGAAGGACTGTGGCGAGGGAAAGTAGGATTCAATGTAATACATATTGGTGGTAGGACTGTGACGAGGAAAGGTAGGATGCAATGTAATGAATATCAGCAGGAAGTAGTGGGGGTATTTTTTGTCATTTCCTGTTTGGATTATGACAGCAAAATATATATATATATATATATATATATATATATATATATATATATATATATATATATATATGTCTCTCTGGTATTTTGGCTGGAGGTTGCCTTCCCTGGAGGTTTCGCTAGCCTGCATAAGATACCGTACATGTGTGCAGTATTAATAGGGGAGGCACACACCGCCTGCATGGTGCATCATCTCTGCAGTTTTTTCCCCGCGTGCACACTACAGTTGCGGCCACTAGGTGGCCCCGTGGCGCCACCAACCAGCATCAGCAGCTGAGGCTAAGAATAGAGAATGCACCTGGCCATGCAAATGTCATGCGCCTTCGGAATGAGAGCACTGGAAAGACACGCTTTATGAAACAAACCCAAACACGTCTATTTAATATAAATCACACACGTATCAGTGGCACTGAAATTTCCATCTACTTTTTTTTGCAATATGAAGGAGGCTCACAACTAATTTCTGCAACAGTAAAACTCTGCGTTATCGTTTCTTTAAGAGTATACGAGTTTAGTTAAATGCCTATAATTGTTTTCATTATTTTTACATAACCATGTAAGAAAACCATTTTATAACAACGTATATATTACTAAAGTAAATTATGTGCTAGAACGGGTTCAAATGATTTAAATTGTCATGCATATGGGGTCAGAAATATTTGCCGTGAGGGTGGTCCTTTTTGCCGATTTGATTGCAGGTTGTGGAATGTAGGGGTCGAGATGGTTGCCCCACCTCAAAGGCCGAGACATGCGATATCCGTAAAATAGTGTACGGTTTTGTGGGCATTTTAATGAATATATGTTGGTCATTTTAAAAAGCTGGGACGACGTGACAACCCAGCTTTGTGTTGTAGGGTCAGGGGAGACCGGGCCCTAGTGATGGTGGGTCTGGGGAGTCGAAGCCGAGGGGATGAGCGCACACAATAACTCACGCAGAGTCCCTGGTGTTGGTGCAGTAACTGGCGAGCGGCGCTTCCTCTTCTTATTACTGATAGATTTTTATCCATCAGCAGTGATTTTTGGATACCGAGGCTTGGGCCTCATTACTCCATCTTCTCGGGTTGAGTATGTAGTCGTGGGTTAGGATTCTTCTTGGTCTGAGGGGACTTGTCACAGTAGGGATGGTTTCACAGGGTCTTCGCAGTGATGGGCCGCGGGTAGCGGTCGAAGGGGTTTACAGTGGCCGCTCGCCCCTTTTATTGGTATAACCCACGTGACCACAGCCGTCTCAACGTGCAGCGTGCTGTGGCCATGAGCCACACTCATATGACAGTACATGAACATTAACTTTATTTTCGAACAGTGTAAACCACCATAAACTGGTTCTAGGGCCTCATTACGACTTTGGAGGCAGCCATGCCCTTAATAAGGGCATGGCTGCCTCCAAAACCGGGTCCGGATCCGGGTTCCCTGAATGGGGAATTATCGGGCCATTCCGAGTTTGGAGGGCCCAGTAATTCCTCCTTCAGGGAACCCAGGCCCGGACCTTCCCCATTCCCATTTGTGCCCCCATAAGGCTCAATGGGAATGGGTGCAGGAGCTAACAACGGGCCGATTACGACCGGCCCGTTGTTAGCTCCCTGGTCCCCTTGCGGGACCCGCTATGGACGTCTGGTAAAACGAGACGTCCACATTGGGTCCCGCGAGGGAACCTGGTAATATTGCAGAATGGGTTTAACTGTGCTGCCACCATTAGTGGCGCCCATAAACCATTCCGCAATACTTGTAATGAGGCCCCTAGAGTTGACTGGTCCTCTTAGCCCTCACCACTGAGTCCACGATGGGCACCGTCCTTCTGGACCTTTTTCTTCCGGCGGGCTTTCTGAACCTTTTGCTTTCGTCCCTCCCAGCCCCCCATCCCTGAGCCTGGACCGTCAGGAAAAACACCTTCAGTATCATAGTCCCAGTCCAGCGAGGCTATAGCTTCCACCTGGTCTGTGTGCCCCCTTTCCTCCTCTTGCCTGTTGGCCTCTTCTACCTGGAGTGCCATGACCGCCTCAGTCCTGCGATTTCTCCACGGCTCTGCTTCCTTGCTGATTGAAGGCCAGAAGTCTCTGCAGCACTTTGAGTAGTGCCCTACCTTGTGACACCAGCCATATTGCAGCCTGACCACTGGGCACGTCCCTGTATGCGGCACCCTGCAGAACTCACACAGTCGCAGTACTTCTTCCTTGTTTCTTTTTGGAGCATGACCCACGCCAGCCCCCACAGTGGTGTTCTTGTTCTGGCCTCTAACGGTGTGCACCTCTTCTAACTGCAGCCCTTTCTTTGCTACCTCCATTTGGGTTGATCGGGATTCGGCCAGTTCCTGGGCTCTTGCTAACTGAAGGATGCGAGTTGTTTGACCAGCACTTCCAAATTATTTGGCCCATTACCTCCCCTTCTGTGTCGATGAACGCACATGTCGCTGCTAGCTGGCGCAGCCTGGTGTAAAATGTGTCGATGGACTCGGTGGGCTCCTGCGTCTCCTGCCATACTTAGAACCTTTCATAGTCTACGTTAAACATGGGGTCAAAGTAGTTTGATAGGAATCTCCCCGCCGCTCGGTATGACCCATCCTCCGGCTGCAGCACTTGGAATAGCCTATGCACTTTTCTCCTTGTGTACCGTAGCATGAGAGTCTTCTTTTTCGCATCGTCATCGATCTCTGCCACCTCAAACAACATGTCCATCCGTTCAAATCAATGTGGCCAGCGTGTGCCTAGCGTCGTGGGACTTGCTGTCTTGTCATAGTCCGGCACTGGGTGACTGTGGAGTGATGTTCCTGCGGGTAGTGTAGTGCCCTGTGGGCTTGGGCTCGGTGTCATGAAGTTGGGACACCCTGAGGGAGTAAGTTCAGCTCCTCAGGCCTCTGTTGCCCTAGCTCTGTTGGCCAACATGGACCCCCGCAGCTTGCTGCTCTTTCCTCATTTGGCACTGGTCTGTGCCCTTTTATTGGTGCCGAGCGTCCCCCGAGGCTGTCCGGTTTATGGGCGTGCGCATGTTCTGGTGAGGGCACTGATGTTTGGTCCCTCTGCAGGTGTGGATTGCAGAGCTGCCCTTGTGCGTGTCCTCACTGGCTTCTACCCCTGCTGTGGGCACAGCCCCTGTTGGTGATGGGCTGTGCTGTTTAAGTCTCCTTCACCCCGGCCGCACGAGCACTCTCTACATGAACGCCGCGGCCAGGACAGACAGGGCTGATGGGGTCCCCTGAGCGCTGTGCCTCTTTCCATCCTCCATGTTCCCTTCACTTCCTGCCAGGGTTGATGGAGGCGGGGCTGGTGTGCCTCACCTCTGTTCTCTGCTGACCCGGGCTGCTGCCTGCAACTCTGCTCTCCTCCCTTTTCTTCCCCGCCACACCAGCACTCTCCACTAGATCCGAGGCTATCAGCATTGGTCTCCGGTACATTAATTGGATGTGTTTATAATCTACTAAAGTAAATACTTGTATGACTCATCTGCCATCCACTGATTTCCAAGGTTTGATTGAAGAGCTGTATAATTAGATGCCCTTGTGGATCACTGATAGGTTTACTTCCTTAAAATCACATTAAGAGAAAGATTGCAAAGTTATTCAATACATGTTTTACCCCATCTCTGAAAACAATTGAATAGCATGATTCTGACACTCATCAAAGACAACTGATCAATCATAATGTTCACACAAATCTGCCTTTCCACGCCCCTGCCCCAGGGGACGCAGGCACCACCTCCTCTGGAGGCCTGCTGACGCACCGGGATGGCCGGGCCACATCACAGGATGTACCCGCTGCCGGGAGCTCCTTCGCCTGGAGCCAGGAAAGTGTGTCCACAAGGGGCCCACCACACACACATACACACACACGTGCGCGCCACGCGATCCTCATTGCCAGATGTTGTAGGGTCAGGGGAAGCCGGGCCTTAGTGATGATGGGTCTGGGGAGGCCATGCCCCGATTGGATGAGCACAGACAATATCTGACGCAGAGTCTGTGGTATTGGTGCAGTTATTGGCAAGTGGGAATAACCCACGTGACCTCAGCCGTCGCAACATATGGTGTGCTATGGCCGTGAGCCACACTTACATGACAGCACTCTAGTATGCTGCGAACGTAACACCTTGTAAACATACGCAATATTCTTGCCCAATTAAGCGCAAAACCATTCACATCTGTGATCTGCAGGATGCACACAGATTTCAACAGTCAGTCAGCCAGCTCTTGTGAGCTATGCCAGGATACCTTAAAGCTTTGGCTGCTAGCATCACACTTGTCATCGCCAGTGATGCCGCTTTATCAAATTGGCCACACTGTGTTCGGTCTTACATTAGCTCCCAGAGTAAGGTGGATGCAGCATGTCAGCACTAGACACACGAAGTGCAGGAATAATTGGCTGCTGATGCCCACCTTGTGCTGCACTTCACGCAGCACCCATCGTAATATTGCTGCTCAACGCCCACTTGGATGTGCTAGGAGGCGCCCAACACCTACACACATTTGGTATTGTTCTATTAGAACCACACAGACATTTACAACATGTTCTACCTGAGCAATAGGAGTGCTCTAATGTCTTAATAATTCGTTATTGGTGAACAAAAGTCAATTGATCATATTTCAATTAGTCTCCCTGTGTTTTCATATTATTGTTGCTTATTCATGTTGCAATGTTTCTAATCTACCAAAGTTCTCAGCCAACATTTGTTTTGGGCCTCACAGTGCCCTTTTACAAGGCTGTAAAAATAACAACCGATGACAAATAAATCAATATCTGATGTATTTGCAAAATAAGATAGATATAGTACGGATAGAAGAAATCTAATGTATTGTATTAACTTGATTGAACTGGTTTAGAATGTATATTACTGAATGGTAGCTAACAATGATTAACTATCTTGCCTTGTTTCATTAATTGCTGGAAAACGTTGAAGTAGTAATCTTTATTGTAAGTTAATAATTAAACCCTCTTGTGTTCTTCATTTTAGAATAACTGATATAAGTTGCATAAGGTACACATATTATGCTGGTGATAGCATCATTCATAGGATACTTAGATATCAAAAAATGGTGTCGGAGGCGGCCTCTATGAGAAGTTGTGCTGGAGTGAGAGGTGCGGCTTGACAAGCAAACCCACGTCAGTGGGTCCTTTCCTCGAATCTGACCCTCGTTTTGTTACTCGTCTTGTAACGAGCGTCTCGAGTGAGAAAGCGAGCGGGCGGGGAAAACCTCGCGGGTGAAGGAGGGAAGGAGCGAAGGAGAAGGAGAGGCCCAGGCCGTAGGGAGAAGTGCAGGCAGGTGCAGGCAGGTGCAGGCAAGAAGCAGGTGAGAGCCCTGGAGGCACGGAATAGCGTGGATGCTTGCCGCTTAGCCGTGCCGCACCGAGACACGAAATTTCTTCTGTTGATGTAAATATTGCGCGGCACGGCACGACGGCTTCCTGCGGCTCCCTGCGGCACTTGTTCCCTACAGCCTACCCGGTCTTGGTACGCAGTTAGCTGCTGGGGTACCTGATGACTGGCTCCACTACTGTAAGGAGCCCCCCTGAAAGAGGTGGGCACGGCCTGGATTGGTCTCATCAGTGCCCACTTCATAAATAAGCTTGAGAGTGTTTACTCACTGGGTGCCTCTATCCCGGTGGGCTTCTCTCCTTGATAGGAGGAGGGGGGCAGGGATCAGAAGAGGCAGTGAGTCCCCCATAAGTGTGGCTGCAGTGCTGGGAATAGGTACCCCCTCCTCCGACCTGGCCACCTGAGCTGGTGGCGGTCCCGCTTTTATAGCGCAACCCTTTACCTTAGAAGTAAGTTGGAGCTGAATTGGAAAAGAAGGGGAACCTGCTAGTATCTCCCGGAGACTGTGGGCTTCGGCCTTTGATCCGGGCTTTTAAAGCTCCCTGGTACACTATATTGGTAAGGGGGGGTCTCAGGAAAAGGTGGGAAATCCATTTATCTCACCAGTGCAGAATAAGGGGAATTATCTCTGCATATCAACACCAGCCCACTTCACAACTCCTGTCTGGATTGATCTATACTCTCTGGACTCTGAATCGTAGTGAGTTACAACGTAGACATGCAGCGGGGTAGAAGAGCTTCCCACTCGATATATAATCTATGCAAAAATAAGTCTCAACCCATAAAGGAACCTAAGGAGTCCCATAAGAAAGGGGGTAAATCTAAAAAGAATGCCAAATATGCTTTGCCGGTGGCGAAAGGGGCCATAACTGAGTTTTTTCCTGTAAATCCTCCCCTGGCCACCAATTCCACTGTAATCGAGGAAATGGCAGCACTGATACATAATGATGGCATTTCTTTAAATACCACCAATTTCGACGACATAGACAACAATTCCCTCCTAGATCTCTGTCTGACTATACAGAGAGGGATGCGGGCACAAACTCCCCTGAGGCTATCTAGTGGTATAACACCCTTGAAAGAAAACAGCATGAATAGCATTACGGGGGAGCATAATGCTGTGGGAAGCAGCGGACGCTTGTCTGCTTCTCCTAATCTAGTCATGGCATCGATGGAGGATGAACCGGATAATGAGATTGAAGATAATATCGAACAACACCCTAGCTCAGTAAAGATAACTGAGCTCCAATCATCGGTGGCTGCTTTGCAATTTGCCCTTAAAATACTCCTACAGATGTCTGGACGTATCCTGGCCAATGCTAATTCCATCACCATGGCATTAGGTCCTAAGGGCCTCCCTCGAGAAGAGGCAGAAACTAATCTATCAGCTGCATTGCATATAGCTGATGAGATTGACGAGCAGGAAGTGGTGATGGAAGAGGGCGAGGTACAACATGTACCTAACAGCAATAGTATAATGAAGATAATCCCCGAGGAGGCTGACTATCAGGAGCGGGAGCATAGTCCCCGGTATCCTCCCACACGGAAACAGCGTAAATTGGCAAAAAAGGCATTGAAAAATAAGTCAGCTGCAAAATGTGCCCAACCGCCTATAGCAGGACCTAATCCAGCACCTGAGACCCGATCGAAAAAGGCCAGGAAAAGAATGGTGAGAGCAGCCCAAAGGGCGGCCAAGGCAAAGGGCCCTCTATCAGACTGGTTGATACCCGAAGAGAAGCCCTCTGGAGTGGACATAAATGAAGTATCTGTGATGTTTTCTGAGCCTGATCTGGAATCCAGTATGCATATACAGCTGGAGCATATCCCTGAGATACGGGCGCTAGAAGAAGCTGTTGAGCCCTCATCATTGGACCAGAAGAGGTCAGTGAATGATATAAACACGAATCGGATTTGCTTCATCAAGAACTTGGATCCCAGTGGCAAAAATCCCTGGCTAGCACGCTCAGAGTTACTAGCAAGACTATATCATATATCTCAACTCCGTGTTTTAAAATCTGAAGATTTCCTATTCATTGAACCCCTGGAGGGCCCAAATCCCAATGTCTCTGCTATACATTGTACTTTCCCGACTACGGTGGCTTTAATTAGAAAATACAAAGAAGATCTGTTAGCTGTGGACATTGATATTGATGTGGACCCACTGGAGAAGGTTCCTTTGCCCGAACCAGTAGATACTATGACAACGGCTCCTGCAGCTAATATGCTTAAATCTGGAGGAGGGGAAAACCTTCTCTGGCTGAAATACAGCAAGTGCTAAAGTCGCTTCTAGAATCCATTCCGCAACTGTTAAAGAACCATTGATGCTTGTCACTACTTTCCTGGAACTGCAGAGGCTTTTCTCATCTTTTGAGGTCGGAGGGCTCTGTAGACCTACTGTCTCAATATAGCTGCATTTGTCTCCAAGAGACATGGTCTCTGGACCCATTATTACTGGATGGTTTTGTTATGCATCAATCGGTGGCTAAACGGGGCAGTAAGGGTCGCCCATATGGTGGCTTACTAACTGGGGTAGTGAATACAATCACGTCCCGCAAGACTCAGTGTAAAGCTGAAGAGCAGCTTTTGGCAGTAGAAGCAGAATATTATGATGAAAATGGTTTGGGAAGATTCCCACTAATTAATCTTTATAACCCCCCAGGAGAGCTGGTTCGTGACTCACTACAAGAGGCAATACAGGACTTATTGTCCTCTTGGTGGTTGAGAACGGGCAATGTCGCTGTGGTGGTCATAGGGGATTTCAATTGTCAGATGATAGATGAAACACTTATATCCTCTAATCCTGATCTCAGTGTAAGGTGTTCAATGACCCATGGAAAGAGGGAGGCTGAAGGATTAGGCTGGCTGCAATTGTTTGGAGCTTGGGATATGGCTATGATTAATGGCCGTACTTTGGGAGATCGGCCGGGGAAACACACCTGGTCTAATGGATCATCATCTAGCACATTAGATTACATATTTATGTGCCCTCACCTGCAGTCTAGAGTAGTCGACATGTCCGTGAAGCCTAATGTATGGAGCGACCATGCGTCGCTGCAGTGCACATTTCGCATCCCCAGCCCTACCTCTGCGCCTTTGAACATGGGTAGCATCCAAGCCAACTGTGCAGGATCCAGAATAGTGTGGTCCGAGAGAAACATAAGATTGGCCACTGAAGCTCTTGAACCTATTTCAGCTCTAGGCTTCTGTGACTTCAAACTTATGACGATAAATGAGATTGAAGATTGGCGATCCAGGTTCTCAGGTCAGCATGCCATGGCTAATAAGAGACATATGCTAAAAACAGGGGGGGTTATACTTCCGTTCAATAGGGAAATTAGGGATGCCAAGAGAGGATTAAGAGCGGATATTCGAGGTCTGAAATCTATGAACCTATCTGGGGCCCTGTACCGCGAGAAATTAAGAAAAATCAAAAATCGATACAGAGCAGAGATTAAGAACATTAAGATAACAGAGAAAAACTTTAGACACCAGCAGTTGGTACAAACTATCTTCTCTAGAAATTCCCGCGGCATTTGGTCATTCCTAATGAGAACAGAGAGAAGGCCAAAGGCCCCTTAATTAATCCAATAAGTAAGGAGACATGGGAAAAATTCTTATTAGGCCGAAACTCAGGAGGAGTGGAAACCTTGAATAGATCTTCGGAGAAGGCCCCTACCCAGCTGCCTTTCGATGTCTCAGCTGAGGCAATACGGAATAAAATAGCTGCTCTTAAGTCCTCTAGAGCCCCTGGACCCAACGGGCTAGCTAACGTAGTGATCAAGAGTCATCCTTTATTCTGGGCTGACTTGTTCTCCCTACTCTTCAACAAGATCTTAGAGCAGGGGATTATTCCCCAGTCCTGGCAAACAGCCATTTTAATTCCTGTATTTAAAAAAGGAAGTCGTACTGACCCTAATAATCATAGGCTTCTATCCATGCTGGATATCTCAGGTAAACTGTTTGCCTCACTATTGCTTGGCGAGATGCAGAAATTGGTAGAAAATTATAAAATACTCAGCAGATTTCAATGCGGCTTTAGGCGGGACTTTTCCACCTCACATAACCTTTTGGTCATGGATGTACTCCGTACACGGGCACTTAGTAAGGGGCAACCCCCGTTGTACGCCTTGTATATTGATTTTAAGGCCGCATTTGACTCCATCCCCCGAGTGAGGCTATGGGCCAAGCTAGAGAAATTGGGATGCCCGTCAGGTCTATTATATTATCTGAGATTACTCCATCAAAATACTATGGCGTGCCTTAGATTGAATCAGGAAGGAAACATGACCCGAAATGTGATCCAAGACAGTGGGGTAAAACAGGGATGCGTCACAGCACCCCTGATTTATAATCTTTATGTGTACGACATCCCTGCAGTGTTAGCCGAGGTTGATAACTGCCCTCCTAAAGTAGGTGAAGTATCGTGCGCGGTATTAGCATATGCGGACGATCTGGTTGTCTTTGATAATACCATAGGTGGCTTGAGGCGTTCTGCTTCTGCCTTATGGGATTATGCCAGGATAAATGGCTTGACCATTAATCTGGATAAAACAAAGGTGCTAAGATTTACTAGGAGAAGAGTATCGAGCGTGAATTTGATAGTACATGGAAATCTCATACCCTACGCTCCATCATATCGCTATCTAGGAGTTGAAATTGAGCCCATTGGCGAATACTCACTCTGTAGACAGGGTCGAATCACTAGGGCCATGCAAGTCACCTCACTAATTTCCTCTTTTACAAATAAGCAGGGTGGTTTTACTCTCTGGGGGACGCGCCATCTTTACATCCAAGTGTTTGCCCCCATGATCATCTTTGGCCTTGAGTCACTGCATACAATGGACCTTGCGTGGCTGCAAGTGCTGGAGGGCAAGTTCTGGAGACGGATATTAGGGTCACCCCCTGGGGTACCGATGGCCCTGATTAGACTAGAATTGGGCCTCCCCTCTTTGAAAGCAATGGTACTGAGGAAAAGAGCAGGGTTTCACCTTAAGATGATAGGTGGCTCTATTAACCCCTTATTAACTGTGATCCATCAGGAGGTGACCAAAAAATATACTACTTCGCCCCTACATAAAGATATGACTGAATTTTTCTTAGACATTGGATGGACACATAGAGGGGCAATTTTCACCAAGGAAACCTTAAATGCACTAGGAAAAAAAGTAGACCTCTGGGATTGGCTTGAGAATTTTGCACACATAAGTAGCCTTAAGATCTATCATTTTGTGAAATATAGATTGTATAATTTCATGAAACCTCAAGCCTACCTATACCTCTGCCCCTCTAGAAGACTTAGACGCTTCATCATCCTGTTTAGATTAGAGCAATTGCCTACTTTGTACATTAGAGGTGCATGGGAGAATATCCCGGCTGATGAGCGTACTTGCCGTCTCTGTAAATCCTCAGAATGTCCAGAGACAACCAGACATCTTCTCACTGAATGCCAGATACTGAAGGACACAATTCTACATAACTTGGGTGAATTCGTACATGATGTTGCAACTATACGCAAAATGTCTTTCTGATGCTATTGCACTAACACCAGCAATATGCATTTATTCATTGCACTTTACAATATCTGGCAACAGGTTGAACTTGATTTGGAGTGTGGACTGGAACTATCCCAATATTGAGGAGATCAAGGAATACATAGAGTACCTTATTTGAGACAGAAATTGATCATTATTCCTAAATATACTCATTTCAACTCCAACTTAGTCACTACTCCGATATGATTGTCTGTAAATTCTATAAGGAAAGGTGGTGTAACTGTTCCTTTTTAGTTGCTGTTTTTATATTTGAGATTTACTAATGTTTTTTATATATCTGTGTATATTTATGATCTAAGTTTAAATGTTTTGTAATTTGTAAATTGTAATATGTGTAAAGTTTTAATTTATTTTCATTCTATACCACATTAAAGAATTATTATTATTATTATGAATCTTTTTGTAGCCTACTCAGAGCAGCCAATTAACATCTGTTTGAGGTATAAGGACATATACTGTGTTCTGACATTCTCTTCTGATTAACATGGGTTATTAAATGTCAATACAATCTTACAAGATAATTATTCATTTTATAATGTCAGCTTCCTACCTTATCTCTTGCCAAAGTCATGTGTAATGATATTCTTCTAATTCGGTTTCCTAGACAGTCTGAATTATTAAACATGGTTTTGTTTTATTTAGTGCTTTCTTTTCAGATACGTTGTAATAAAAGAATACACCATAGTTTAATAATAGTTGCACAACTACTACTTCAAATGGAAAGTAATCATCTTTAGAAATGGTACATTAATTGAATGTGTTTATGGACTACTCAAGTAAATACTTGTGTGACTCAACTGCCATCCACTGATTTCCAAGGTTTGATTGAAGACCTGTATAATCAGATGACCTAGTTGATTACTGATAGGTTTACTTCCTTAAAATCACATTAAGAGAAAGATTGCAAAGTAATTCAATACATGTTTTACCCCATCTCTGAAAACAATTGAATAGCATGATTCTGACACTCATCAAAGACAATTGATTAATCATGAAAGTGGACTGACCAAGAACATTTCTTCACTGGAAATATTGATAACATTAGGTTTAGCTTCATTTAGAAGGGCATAGCATCAACTAGCAGCCAAACGCTGTGACTTATCAAAGCTAACAAAACATAGATAAAGCCTATTATTAACGGTTCCAAAAATAGGGTAGTATTTCAGTTAACGGGAGTACAGTCCATATGGAAGCGACTGGGCCCATCATTAAATCTTTCAAACGAGCAAATTGTTCTAAAACCGCTCTCCATCAATCCTGCACTAAATATGTTGAGAGAAACTAGTGACCCTGTCTCATAAGCTTTTCGGCACAAAATGTCATAAAAGAAGGCATACAGTCAATAAAATACAGTTACAAATTAGCAATACATTGTCATGATGCCTACCCCCGGGGAACCAGACCAGGTCCAGCAACCCCGGAAGCAGGCATCAAGTTATTTTGAGCAGGCCCAAAAACCCCTGCTAGGGGCTGTTTGGGTGCTTTCCTGGCACCTATGGCGCCAGGCTCATATGGAGAGTCAGTCCTGGTGCCATAGGCGCCAGGCTCATAGATTAAAACTTACCTGATGCAGACCATGCTGCAAACTTACCTGATGCAGACCATGCTGCAAGAGCTTCAAGCCAAAAGAGGCTTGGAAGGGACTACTTTACCTAGGGACTATTTTTCACTCGGGTGAGGTCGAGGAGGAATACTTACCTGGGACTACTTTGGTGGCTATTTAAACCACCCCCGAAGAGCAGCACACGCTTCGCGTTATTCTGCATCCAGCAGCGTAACGCTCACTGTGTCTGCAAGCCTGCATCCAGTCTTCTGCCATGCCCGCCTCGAGTCTGCAGCTCCTAGACAAGGGAGGAACAGAAGGAGAAAAGGTTAGAATAAGAGCAAAACCTTCGATCCTTACCTGAATTCCGGATCCACCGCACCTTCGAGCTGCAAGAAAGAAGTATTTTACGTGCGCTGCCTCACCTGCTGCAGCGCCGTGCTGAACTCACCGGCCTTCCCAGCACCCTCACAATCCACCGCATCCTTCTGCAGGTTCCCGCCGCACTCCGGCACCTAAGGGGAACACAAGAACAGCAAAGGTGAGCTAAGGGAATAAACAGAGGCAATAGTAACTACCCCCATAGACTTACCTGATTACCACCAGGGGTACTATTCCTCTTCGCGGATCGGCGCAGTCTCCATTGCATCCTCGCCGTACCCCGGCCCCTAAGGGGAACAAAAGGACAACAAGGTGAGACAAAGGGACAAACAAGGGGAACTCTTCTCACCACAATAGACTTACCTAATTTTACCGCCGGAGGCATCATTCCCCGAACTTCATATTTTCTCTCCACACCTGAATAAGGGAGCAAGCAACAGGTTACATTCTGGCCTTATTTTATTGAACTGTGTAGGATAAGCCAAATCCTTACCTGAACTTCGTCAGCTACCACGATGAACTCTTCGCTGGGGTCAAGCTGCAAACGGCAAGGAATCGGACAAGAGTGAAAGTCAGACATGTGAACTCTTACGAACTACATACTTTTCGGAGTCAATATTGTTCTGGAACTCACCAATTCCTTTGAGCCAGTGAAGCAACTGGTTATCAACGCACCTGAGCGCTCAATGCAGGATGGAGAGCTCATCTTTTCAAACCATCAGGTGAGACTATAAGAGGGGACATCAAAGGTGATCTGTGGGGAGAACAACGGGGGTGGGGGGATTTACGCTCAACTCCACGGGTGGTTAATTCCCTTTCTCCATTTGCAGAAGAATACTCCTACGGGCCAAGCAAACGAAACTAGGTAGGCCAGTCCAGTCCGTCATCTCGGCCCTATGCGTCACATTGGTGGAGACCGCAGCTGTCCAGTTCAGATCGACGCCTCTGTGGGAGCCAGGTGAGCATAACAGAACGCGAAGCCTACCCACAAATTCCCACCCGGGCGTTATGGATACCTCAGAGACTGAGCAATTGGCCCAATTACTAGAGGAACTGAGGGCTGAAGTGCATTCCGCCCATCAAGAAACCGATGCTCTTAGGAGAGAACTGATTTTGTCAAAGGAGCAAACTGATGATCTTGCTAGGCAACTATTGCAAAGCCAGGCTGGACAAGCATCCCTACCTGGTTCCTAGGGAAATCCAGCTCCTGTGTTATCGAGTAACCCTGTGCAAATAAACCTACCAGGAAATATTCCATTAGCTCCACCTGAATGCTTTGCCGGAGATCCCAAAAGGTTCGCCGTGTTTATGAACCAATTCCGCTTGCACTTTTTATGCAGACCTGGAGCCTTCCCAAACGATCAAGCCAAGGTAGCCTTTGTATTGTCATATCTCAGCGGCAGTGCAGCTGATTGGTCAATTCCACTAGTTATTCAGGATGTCCCAATTCTTCGGGATTTTCAGGGCTTTCAAACAAGCATGGAAAGACTATTTGCCCGGCACTCCAAAGGACAGGCCCTGGATAATGAACTTTTGTCCCTACGACAGGGTAACCAGGACCTTCTATCCTACATCGCAACCTTTAATAGGTTGATAGTGGAAACTGGATGGCCTGAGGTAAAACAAATCACGTTATTTCATCAAGGGCTTCGAGGAGAACTCAAGGATGTCTTGGCTCAAGTCGTGAACCCACCTCAAGACTGCGCTGAATATATAGACTTAGTGGTCCAGTTAGATCACATACTTCAGAACAGAAAGGCTGATCGAGCCAAGTTTGAGAATCGGGTGTTGGTCAAAACCCACGCTAACCCCAAAGGAGCAGATGCTTCATAACCCATGCAAATCGGAGGGGTTAAAAGACCCTTAACCCAGAAGGAAAGAGAAAGGAGATGGCAAATGCAATTGTGTGTATATTGTGGAACTTCTGTGCATTTTCTACGGGATTGCCCTGTAAAACCACCCAAGAAGGTGGTAGGAGCTGCTGATAAAAGCCATATGGAGTCAGACTCGGGAAACGACCATGCCCAACAAGCGTAGAGGTCCGCTTGCCGAGCTTAAAGAAGGATACTCAGACCTCGCATTTCATCATACCAATGGTCCTCGTAGATCCAGGGCAGCCATCACGTATGCACGCAGTAAGGGCATACATCGATAGCGGGGCCTTAGGAAACTATGTGGACTATGAATTGGCTTCCAGGATGAATCTACCTCTCTGCCGAAAAACCACCTCAGATGACATCACCACAGTCGATGGAACTGAAATTGCCTCTGGGCCTGTAACTCATTCCACCGCAGAGATTACACTATTGGGTCAGGATGGGCATAGAGAGACTATTGTGCATGATCTAATCAAAGCCCCACAGTTCCAAATGATACTGGGGATACCTTGGTTGGAAACACATTATCCTTGTATTGATTGGCGAGAGAAGAGAATAGCCTTCCCGGATTGTGCACAAACCTGTTACCCAAAGAAAAATCAGAACGCAAGCCTGGCCACAGTAACCACAGCAGTCATGCAACTACCTCCAGAATACCAAGAATTCCAGGAAGTCTTCCAAAAGGAACAGGCAAACACCTTACCTCCTCACAGATGGTACGATTGTCAAATCAATCTCATACCTGGTGCACAGCCCCCTTGTAGCAGGATCTATGCCCTTACAGAACCTGAGAACCTTCACCTACGGCAATACTTAGACCAGTACCTTGCCAATGGCTTTATTCGCCCATCCAAGTCCCCTGCATCTTCAGCTTTGTTCTTCGTGCCCAAAAAGGAAGGTGACCTCAGAACGTGCATAGACTACCGCGCATTGAACCAGATAACTGTTAAGAACCGATACCCATTGCCTCTGATCCCTGAACTACTAGACCAAGTGAATGACGCTTGTATATACACTAGATTAGATCTCCGGGGGGCATACCATCTGGTACCTGTAAAAGAGGGCGACGAATGGAAGACTGCTTTCCGCACTAAATATGGGTTATTCGAATACCAGGTGATACCTTTCGGGTTGTGAAATGCACCAGCAGCCTTCCAATACTTCATGAATGATGTCCTTCGTGAACTCATTGACGTTTGTGTTGTCGTGTATATCGATGATATTCTAGTATACTCCTCTTCATAATCTGACCATGTGAAGCACGTCCGAGCAGTCCTTGAGAAATTGCACCAGCACAAACTATATGCAAAACTAGAAAAATGCATTTTTCATGCCACAGAAGTTGAATTCCTTGGGTTTATCCTGACCCCAAAGGGAGTCTGAATGGACTCACGAAAGGTGGACGCAATCCTTAAGTGGCCATCACCAAGTTCAGTTAAAGGAGTACAAAACATGCTCGGCTTTGCCAATTTCTACTGCAGATTCATCCCAGATTTTTTTTGCATGTCGTACATCCGATCACATCATTCTTGCGAAAAAATAAACGCTTTATGTGGACTGAAGAAGCCGAAAATGCCTTCCAAGAGCTGAAAGCGAAATTCACGTCTGCACCTGTATTAAAGCACCCGCGCCCTGAACTTCCATACATAGTGGAAACTGATGCATCCAGTCTAGCCATGGGAGCTGTCCTGTCTCAAAAGGACCCTGAAACTGGCCAGCTTCACCCAGTAGCAATTTGGTCCAGAAAGTTCTCGGCACCCGAGTTAAGCTATGCAGTTACCGACAAGGAGTTATTAGCCATTAAATCCACCTTCAAGGCTCGGCGGCACTACCTTCTCGGTGCCAGGCATACCATTACTGTGATCACCGATCACCGGAACTTACAGTGTTTAAAAACAGGCAAGGCCCAATCGTCACGTCAACTCCGATGGGTATTGTTCTTCGCCGAGTTCGATTTCGTGATAACCTATCGACCAAGAATGGTAAAGCAGACGCCTTATCCCAAATAGGGATGGGAGAGGCAGAAGTGAACCCAGAACCAGTACCTATAATTTCCGTACAAAGGATTCTTGGCATGACTACTCTACAGACACTAGAGGACATTCAGGTAAAGATCCAGCAACTCTTTGATCCTACAGCCCTGCAGGACTGGGTAAAGAAAGGCCCGGACTACTCTGTCACCAATGATCTGCCTTATTACCAAGGGCGGCTATTTCTGCCAGACAAGGAACTACAAGTGCTAGTCATTTCCCTTCATCATGATACCCTAATGGAGGGGCACCCAGGTATTGCAAAAACTGAAGCAATAATAAAAGACAATTCTGGTGGCCCACCTGGCGAAAGGATATTAAATCATTTGTGAAGTCTTGTGGCATTTGCGGCCAAAACAAAAGTCAAAAGAAAAAACCAGCTGGACTCTGACAACCTTTAGACATTCCGCCTACACCATGGCACACCTTGTTGTTAGACATTATTACTGATCTACCTCCTTGTAACGGGTTTAACACCATTCTAGTTATTGTGGATCTTTTTTCCAAGATGGCCCACTTTATTCCTTTAAAAGGGCTACCTTCAGCCTCAATCCTGGCCAAAGAATTCCTCGAAAAAATTGTTCGCATTCATGGATTTCCGTCCGTGTTGGTCTCTGACCGGGGCAGTCAATTCATTTCACATTTTTGGAAGAAATGTTGTCAATTGGCGCAAATCGACGTGAGATTATCGACCAGACACCACCACCAGACCGATGGTCAAATGGAGAGGACCAACCAGACTCTTGAACAATACCTGCGTTGTATGTTACATCAGACTGAGAGTAATTGGAAGGACATTCTTTGGATCGCCGAATATGCATACAATAATTCAGTACATTCTGGAACTGGACAAAGCCCCTTTTATACCCTATATGGGCACCATCCTCGAACTTCAGACCTTGACTCACCCCAACACTTAGAAATGCCCGCAGTGGACCATCTACACGCTACAATTACACAAGCCTTTAAGGAGGCAACTGCACATTTAAACCAAGTGAAGGAGAAATATAAGAAAGATGCTGATCGGCATAGAAGTGATACTCCACAGTACCAGATAGGGGACCAAGTATGGTTTGCCACAAAACACATACCTCTGAAGGGAACGCAGACATTTAACCCTAGATATTTGGGACCTTACTCTATTAAGGCCATTATCAACCCGGTGGCCATCAAGTTGGACTTACCTGCTAATATGCAAATTCACACAGTCTTTCATGTGTCACTTTTGAAGCCAGTGCAACCAGGGACAAGACTAACCAAGCCACCAGACCCCATCCTTATAGACGGGGAACCCGAATTTGAAGTTAAGAACATCCTGGACTCCAAGATGGTGAAGTAAAAACTTTATTATTTAATCGACTGGAAAGGTTACGAACCACAGGAAAGGTCTTGGGAACCTAGTGACCACGTGCATGCACTTCGATTGGTGAAAAGATTCCACCGAAATTTCCCAGACAAACCAAAACCACAGGGAATAACGACTTTAGGAGGGGCCTTGGCGGGGGGTGCTGTCATGATGCCTACCCCCGGGGAACCAGACCAGGTCCAGCAACCCCGGAAGCAGGCATCAAGTTATTTTGAGCAAGCCCAAAAACCCCTGCTAGTGGCTGTTTGGGTGCGATCCTGGCGCCTACGGCGCCAGGCTCATAGAGTAGAACTTACCTGATGCAGACCATGCTGCAAGCTTACCTGATGCAGACCATGCTGCAGAGCTCCAAGCCAAATGGGGCTTGGAAGGGACTATTTTACCTAGGAACTATTTTTTACTCGGGTGGGGCTGGGGAGGAATACTTACTTGGGACTACTTTGGTGGCTATTTAAACCACACCCGAAGAGCAGCACACGCTTCACGTTATTCTGCATCCAGCAGCGTAACGCTCACCGTGTCTGCAAGCCTGCATCCAGTCTTCTGCCATGCCCGCCTCGAGTCTGCAGCTTCTAGAAAAAGGGAGGAACAGAAGGAGAAAAGGTTAGAATAAGAGCAAAACCTTCAATCCTTACCTGAATTCCGGATCCACCGCGCCTTCGTGCTGGAAGAAAGAAGTATTTTACGCGCACTGCCTCGCCTGCTGCAGCGCCGCGCTGAACTCACCGGCCTTCCCAGCACCCTCACAATCCACTGCATCCTTCTGCACGTTCCCGCCGCACTCCGGCACGGGGAACACAAGAACAGCAAAGGTGAGCCAAGGGAATAAACAGAGGCAATAGTAACTACCCCCATAGACTTACCTGATTACCGCCGGGGGTACTATTCCTCTTCACAGGTCGGCGCAGTCTCCATTGCATCCTCACCGTACCCCGGCCCCTAAGGGGAACAAAAGGACAACAAGGTGAGACAAAGGGACAAACAAGGGGAACTCTTCTCACCACAATAGACTTACCTAATTTTACCACCGGAGGCATTATTCCCCGAACTTCATATTTTCTCTCCACACCTGAATAAGGGAGCAAGCAACAGGTTACATTCTGGCCTTATTTTATTGAACTGTGTAGGATAAGCCAAATCCTTACCTGAACTTCGTCAGCTACCACGAGGAACTCTTCGCTGGGGTCAAGCTGCAAACTGCAAGGAATCGGACAAGAGTGAAAGTCAGACATGTGAACTCTTACAAACTACATACTTTTCGGAGTCAATATTGTTCTGGAACGCACTAATTCCTTTGAGCCGATGAAGCAACTGGTTATCAACGTGCCCCTGTGCTCAATGCATGATGGAGAGCTCATCTTTTCAAACCATCAGGTGAGACTATAAGAGGATACCTCAAAGGTGATCTGTGGGGAGAACAGCGGGGGTGGGGGGAATTTACGCTCAACTCCACGGGTGGTTAATTCCCTTTCTTCATTTGCAGAAGAATATTCCTATGGGCCAAGCAAAAAAAACTAGGTGGGCCAGTCCAGTCCGTCATCTCGGCCCTACACGTCACATTGGTGGAGACCGCAGCTGTCCAGTTCAGATCGACACCTCTGTGGGAGCCAGCTGAGCGTAACATAAATAAAAGAATACATAAAAAAAGGATTATGCCAAACTATTGTTCACAACATGGATTTCAAGGTCAGGCTCCCGCATACACCCACACTGCGTAGCCATACCCTAAGTTTTAAAATATGCATACTAAGAACCCACCTTCCTAATTATATCTATTTCAGGTTATTTATTATTCTGGACCTGAACGTAGGGCTTCTCTTGTGTACGTGAGCACAGCCCAACCTTTCCAGGTTGTGCCCACCATTAATTAATAACATAGGGCCTGTCGGCATTGCCAAAGGCCTGACTCTTTAAGAATGGGGTTAAGAGTGGTTCTTCTTATAGTATCATAAATATGACAAAAATGGAAAAAAATGCATTAGGCCTTCCCGCAATGCCCCAGATAGAGGGCAGCTAGACTTCCTTGATCGTACCATGCGTGGGTTACAGCCCCTATCAGTAATTTATTGACCCTTGCTCTTGTAACCAAACAGCATTCATCAATGAAATTGCTCCACAGAAGATATTCCAGAATCGTATTTCGACAAAGGAGTACATGATAATGATAAGAATTGATTTTTCATGTTTGTTTGCAAGTGAATATATCTTTGACTATCTGAAACACATCTATAAATCTAGAACTCACTACTCCTAAAAAAATGCTATTTGTGGATTTGTTGGTATGTTCCAATCATCGCCTTCAAATTCTGCACTTTTTAGAATATTAGGAGCGCACCTAAGATGCCAATGCAAAACATTTGGAGACTCATTAAGTACTGGATGATTGACAGGGTTGAAACTTGATAGGCGCAAGGAAATAGATCTACACGATGTTGTGATGGATATATGAGATTTGTTCAATTTATTTTTGACAAACCCGATTTGATCGATTGCATTTTAATAAGTTCATTTCACCATATGCAGGGGGGACACCCCGCAAAAAAAAAAAACATATCCCGCTACATGTATTATTTCCCTAACCCCCGCATATATGTATATGCAGTGAAATTTGATGGAAAAAATTCTAACAAACCAAATTCAGCAAAAAAGGCTGCGCAGTAAACTACCTGTACCACTGCAATTCCTATTGTTGACCTTTTACATGAGGTTTCTGTTGCAGTGATTAATTTTCACACTCTCAGCCACACTCCCCTGTGACTTAGAAAAGAAGCAGCAGTTGAGGTCTCGGAGATACACAGACATTAGTTTGGACCCTTTCTAAGTAATGGAGGGTGCAGGATTTCAGTCTAGAATTGTGCATTGTAAAATGTAATATTGTCTTGTTAAATTCTTATCCTGCCTGGCAAGCACTTTTTTTTTATATCAGTGTTCATCCTCTTTTATTATCAAATAACAAGAATGTTAATTTTCATAACTATGCAGCTGGCAATCTTGAAAATCACCAACTCTTTAATCCTCATGTTGGATGACTGAGATTGTTTGAGGATAACTCTTCATGGTATCTGACTAGGCCATCAAGGATTAAGCCTTATATAGAGCTGCCGCAGTCCCTTTCAAATTTCAAATTAGGACCCACAACATGGCTCACCTCCCCACATGTTTACCAAACTGATTTTTCGATAGCAACATATAAACAAGCATTGGTAAGGGCAATAGATCCGACTTTTTAAATGTATAGGCTAAGACTTTTTCCTAAAGCCTGCCCTTCACTACGTGACAACGCAAACTCTGATTTCTGAAGAAAGACCTTTTGGTATACGGAAACTGCTGGATCCATCATGAACTGTTTGCAACTGGTTAATTGAAATGCCAATCATACTGGAGATAAGGCTCAGTTTAGAAAAGTGCTTTGGTTAAGAAATATCACATTCCCCAGTGAGTAGCCATTCCCAGGGTTTACAGCAAGGACATTAGAAATGTGGGATGCATACATCAAAGATAACACACAACCTGTATCAGGTGTCCTATAAACAAAGGGGAGTCCATGCAATGCTGTACAGCAAGTGTGCTTTTATTGAACTGCATCCTGCGAGCGAAAAAGTTACAGCTGCTCTGTCGAAACACCATTTACGCAGAAAAGTCAAGTTCTTACACAAGTACCTGCTGTCCATCCAAGGAGAAATATGTTAACAAAAAGAGGAGAGGCATGCATAGTCATACCTTTTTCTCATTGTGCAAACGGAGATAAGACCTTCAGCATAGATAAAGCTATCTGTACTTTTCAACACAGAGATGGTAACAACAGATGTTGGTGGTGTTTTATCGGGTTTTACCAGTTTAAGCAGAAATTCAGAATGCATGATATTTACCAGTCAAACCTTGTACATTGATATTTAAAGACTTAAAGGCATCTGAGTGTGTACACATGAAAAGCAATGCACTTGTTCTGCATCACAGAAAACAAACATACATGTAATTCCACACAAAAGTGAAAAACACATCAGTGTACTAAAAGCAGGGAAACACGTTTATAAAAACATCATTCAGTAATCCTTCCCCTGTGAAGGAAGTTCGATTTACTCCTAGAAAATGGCTGACATTTGAGCACAGGTTTCAGCCCAATGCATACGTTATGCAACACAGAACAGCTGAGGATGGCGGAGATCAAAGCTCTCTACTGCCAGACACCAAAGACTGCACTGGAACACCTGTTTTCTTTTCATTTATGCAAACACTGTGGTGGGATATCGCGTGACGCTAGGTCTCGCGAGATCTCGGCAAGGGAACCCGGAAGAGCTGGGCGAAGCAACGAGAGGCATTAACTGGGAGAAAGAGCAGAGAGGACACAGAGCAAGTCCTGCTCCCGGCACTCCTATACTGAGAGGACATAAACTTTCCCCAGATACTTAGTGACATTGCTGCATCCAGCACTGTTGAGGGTCAGTTGCCCAAGGACTTGGATATACATATGTATTTATGTTTCCTGCATTGCAAATATTGATGCCGCAATAAAGGCTGAACCTCGATTTCAATAGGAAGAACCACCGGCAGGCGGAATCGCCGGCCAGTCCGAAGGCCATACAAAGGCCTGGTGTGTGCCCCAGGACCCCACTTCTACCATCCACCTAGAGGGGTGAGGGCAGGAGCACCCCCATTCCCCCAGCCCAGCAGAGGATCCAGCTGAGGACCCAGGCACTGAGCGTGCTATCGGAGCAGGGCCTGCCTGACCCTGTCCACACAAAGTGCCTGACTTGCCCATGCCGGGCGCTTCGCGGCACGAAATCGAGGCTGAACCTCGATTTCAATAGGAAGAACCGCCGGCAGGCGGAATCGCCGGCCAGTCCGAGCCACAGGAGCCAGGGGCCAGGAACTCTGCCCGTTCTACTCCAGGTAAGCCAGCGCTGCCACATACATAACGCCACTTGCTGACTAGAAGCGCTTAATTCACAGCGCATTTCTTCGTTCTTGTCCAATTAACGCTGCCACCCCGCACGGCTGCCCACGTGTGTGCTGTCCATGCCTATAACGTGCCACTCGGATACCTTGCATTTCACCTCCCGACTCACCTTCGCTGGACGCCCTTGCCACTTACCCGCAGCTACATCTAGTATGGACCACATCCTTTACACCTACGGCTGAACGCTGTGCATCCCTTACCTGCACCTCTCCTTTAGACCTTTCTTTACATCCCCCTTATTTACAAGTATATTCTGTAATGCCTGTCTAATGCCATTTTGTATCTAGATGCCTTTATACTGTGCCTAGTAAACTGTGTTGCACTGCTGTTGGCTGCTTAATCGCGCCACTTTGAATCTAGATGTCCCTGTACTGTGCCTACTTACCTGATTTGCACTGCTGTTAGTTGCCTAATTGTGCCATTTCGCATCTAGATGTCCCTGTACTGTGCCTATTGACCTGATTTGCACTGCTGCTGGCTGCTTAATTGCGCCATTTTGAATCTAGATGTCCCTGTACTGTGCCTACTTACCTGATTTGCACTGCTGCTGGCTGCTTAATCGCACCACTTTGAATCTAGATGTCCCTGTACTGTGCCTACTTACCTGATTTGCACTGCTGTTAGTTGCCTAATTGTGCCATTTCGCATCTAGATGTCCCTGTACTGTGCCTATTGACCTGATTTGCACTGCTGCTGGCTGCTTAATTGCGCCATTTTGAATCTAGATGTCCCTGTACTGTGCCTACTTACCTGATTTGCACTGCTGTTAGCTGCCTAATTGTGCCATTTCGCATCTAGATGTCCCTGACTGTGCCTATTGACCTGAGTTACACTGTTGCTGGCTGCCTAGTCGCGCCACCTCTACTCCTTTATACCCTTTGTCCTGAACCCATATAAGTATATCCTCAGTCCCCTGAGAAATACAAGCTGCGACATGCAGCTAAGAACCTGTGCCAGCATTGACCTTGTAATCATAGTCTTCCTAGGACTATCAGCCTGCACTGCTGCTAGCCACCGTGCAAGTAAAACCAAGACCTTACTTATTCGCCCATCAACCATGCTCTACCATCCCGAGCCTCTATCGAACCCTTACCTCAATGACCCAGCCCTCTGGCTCAAGCACTTTGCTACCAAACCCACTCCAAACATCCCATGTACTCTACAACAAAGGAATAGCAGACTTGGAACTAGACTGCCTAGACCACCTTGTATTTTGCGCAATCGCTCTCCCCTTCCACTGCCCAACTCTACCGCAACGCCTAGTCCTCCACCATCCACCTTACCCATCGTAGCACTCAAGGGAGCCCTTATCAATGCTAGATCCCTCACGGCGCACGCCCTTGACATTGCTGACCTCATCACGGTCCAGAACCTTGACTTCCTAGCTATTACCGAAACCTGGTTACATGACGCCTCTGGCCCACTCCTCGCTCTATCCCTACCCAAGGGTTATACCATTATCAGAAACGACCACCATTCCAACTTGTCGAAAGGAGGTGGAGTCGCTTTTATTCACAGCAACAAAACCGTTATGAGAGCTGCTCCCCACATACAACTTAGTTCTGCAGAATCTCTCTCAGTGAAACTATCGCTCTCTCCTACCAATACAGCAACACTCCACCTTATATACAGACCTCCAGGCCCATTGGGTTCATTCACAGATGAGGTTGCATCCACCTTGTCGACTAACACCAAGCCCAACTCTCAGATACTGCCACTAGGAGACCTCATCCTAGGTCTCTCAGATCCCATGGACCACATGGCCACTGAAGTAGACACCACCCTCTCCAACCTAGGCTTCCAGCAGCGTATTCGTGATCCTACACACATCAAAGGAAGAACGCTCGACTGGCTAGCCGACCTTAACTGTAACACCAATGTCACCTCTAATGATGCATGCGTCTGGTCTGACCATCATGTTATTACCTTCCTCCTGCCAGCCACCAACCCCCAGCCCATACCTACCATAGCCCCCGCTATACCTACCAGAAATAAAAAAAGATATCACCAGGGAGAAACTGCTTCCTCTTATCCTCCCTTGCTTGAACACTCTTGCCGCACAGCAGAAGGATAAGGACCCCACTGTCCTAGTAGACACTTATAACAGCCTAATGACCAATGCCATTGAGACCCTAGCTCCACTAAAAATCCGTAAAGCCAAACAACAATCCCACCTGAACACCTGGTTCACCCCGCAGCTCAACGCGCTACGCAAAGAAAAGCACAAGGCTGAAGCCCTTTGGAAAAGCCACCCCAGTGCTGCCAATAAAGCCTCCCTTCTAATCACCTCTCTTAATTACAAGGAGGCCATATTACAAGCCAAAAAGGAGACATACAACACACGAATATCCCAGGCAGAATCGAACACTTGAGAATTATTCAAAATCCTCAAAGAGCTAGAATCTCCCTCACTTGCCCCGGACAAGTGCACCAAGGACAGCACCTGGTGAAACAATATACAAAATGCCCTTCTCAACAAAATATCCACCTTGCAATCCAAAATCAACGCCAAACAAAATACCCTCCACACCCCTACATTTAGCAATACCAGGCCACCTAAAATAACAACCCCTGACTCCCCGGTGCCGTTCAGCTTCACACCACTCACCGTTCTGGAGGTTGAAAAAATCATCTGCAATTTAAAACCCTCAAACTGCCAAGGGGACACCTGTCCAGCCCCGATCATTAAGGAGTCGGCTCATGACCTCGCTCCTTTTATCACCTCTTTCATCAACGCCTCCTTTCAATCGGGAGTGGTCCCCAATAACCTAAAGGATGCTTAGGTTATCCCTCTCCTAAAAAAACCCACCTTAGACCCGGAGGTTCCAACCAATTATAGACCTATCACAACGGTCCCATTTCTGCTAAAGATCTTAGATAGAGCAGCCTATCTTCAGATACAGAACTATCTGGAATCAAACAACCTACTAGGCACGAGACAATCCGGCTTCAGACCGAAGCACGGTACGGAGACAGCCCTCCTCGATCTCAAGACCCAAATTGAGGATCTCAAAGACAAAGGTAAACTAGCCCTGTTACTACTATTAGACTTATCTGCTGCCTTTGATCTGGTTAATCACCAAATCATCTGTCACCACCTGAAAACTGCAGCTCACTTCTCCGACATGGCCACAAACTGGATTCAATCCTTCCTAGATAACAGACAGATGAGGGTATTCTCGCCCACCTCCACGGCTGACCCTGCACCAGTCCCTTGCGGAGTCCCCCAAGGATCGTGTGTATCCCCTACCCTTTACAATGTATCTACTAAACCCTTATTTGATGTGCTTGACTATCTGGGTGTCACCTACACAAATTATGCTGATGACACCCAGATACTCATCCCCATCACGGGTGATTACACATTAGACTCAAAAGCCTTGAATGACGTCTACCATGTCATTCAAACATGGATGGCCCAACATGAGCTCTGTCTCAATGACGACAAGACAGAGCTCCTCATCCTAGGTACTCAGCAAAGACTAAACAAGCTGAACCCTATGTTCAGTTCCTTTAACATCGATGGAAATATAATAAAAGTCTCCAAAGACACAAAAACGCTTTGAATCTACCTCGACTCCACCCTCTCCCTTCACAGACAAAGTAATGCAGTTGCGGCCGCCGCCGCCAATACCTGCAAGCTGATCACAGCGTGTCGCCCTTTGCTCTCCTCGCACAACTGTACTACTCTTGCTAGGACCCTGGTCATGTCTAAACTTGACTTTTGCAATGCATTGTACCAGGGCACTAATCAGGGTAACCTAGACAAGCTCCAAATCATACAAAATAACGCCATCAGGGCAGCCCTCAATATCCCCAGATCTGCACACATTTCAGATACCAGGAAGAACCTTCATTGGTTGTCAGTCACCCAAAGGATCTCACTAAAATTGCTTGCCCTTACCTACAAATGCATGAACAACCTGGCCCCCACTTATCTCTCCTCACGATTCACGCTGTACACTCCAGTTCGCTCACTTAGATCTACCCTGAACCAGAGCCTACTGATACCTAGATACAAGCTCCAAACAGCTGGTGGTTCTAGCTTCCCAGTCCTGGCAGCCAAACTGTGGAATGCTGTCCCCTTGACTATCAGAAACCTCCCCTCCCTCAACCTTTTCAAACATAGAGCCAAATGTTGGCTCGCCTCCTCCAATGCCTAAGCTACATTCTGAAAACGTGTTGCAATAACCTATGTAAGGATGTACTACTTGACAAACCATGTATCGTTGCACTACCTACCTATGTCTATTTCTATGCCATATTTATTGTTTGATATATTATCACTGTATGCAACTTATGTAACCATTGCCTTAAGGAATGCGCCCGGTAGCCTCCGGGCCTGGTCTGCGCTATACAAATAAAATAAATACAAATACAAATACAAACCAGCCACCCAGAATCTTACTGCATATTATTATACTACATATTTGGCAACGAGGATCAGGACTACAACCCACGCGGCGCCATGCAAGGGGCAACCCCACCCCCGCCATTTCTACAAACGCCAGGTAGGCCTACCATTACATGGCCACAATGGCAACCCCTCTTCACTATGTACCTGGAAGCGCTGGGAGGTGCGGGGTACATGGCGTCAAGGCGCAGAGCCTTGTTGTTGAACGCGCTGGGCTTGGAAGGTCAGAGGATATTTGCAAGCCTTCCGCCTGAAGTGGTGGCGGATGACAACGACGACGTGTATAAACCGTTTTGCACAGGAGTAGGTTCTGCAGTCACAAACAGGAGGCATCCGTACCCGTGGACGATTATGTAACGAAGCTACGTGAATTAGCCGCACTGTGCAACTACAGAAACAACACAGAAGGACTGATCTGCTACATGCTAATGGTACACACCAACAGCAGAAAAGTGCAGGATAAGTTCATTTTAGAAAATGAATTGCAGCTGGACAAAGCCGTCTAAATTGCGAGGGCGGTTGAGAAGACCGCAGGACGTCGGAAAGAATATGCGGGCGGACCAGGCCCAGCTGAAGTCCAGGCTGTCGCATTCTGGAGCAAGAAGAAGAAACCAGTCGTTGATGCAAGAGAGGGGAAGTGTGGAAGGAAGGAACCACTGAAGTGCCACAGATGCACCAGCACAAAGCACTTGGCAAATGACAGGGAATGTCCTCCCAGAGACAAAGAGTGCTCAGTGTTCAAGAGAATCGGACACCTTTTGCTGGTATGCAGATGGCGAAATAAAAAAAGTTGCCAGTGTCAATGCAGAGTACAATGCAGAGAGAATCCTCTTCCGAAGAAGAAGGGAGACCCATGGTGCTAATGTGAACAGCCCACGAGCCGGGAGGGAAAAGCCCTGCTGCGCCATCAGAATAAACGGCATGGAGACAAGAGTCATGGCAGAATCAGGTTCGGACTTAACCATTCTACCCCTTCGCACATACAAAGAGATGATGGGCACCGATAAGGTTGAAGTCCTCAGCACTCGCCACAAGCCCACAGTTTTCAGAGGGGCATCAATTGAATTAATGGGATAAATCAAAGGGAAAGTGGAGTTCAAAGGGAGAGAAACTACCACAAGAATATATTTGAGTGAAGAAGGCCCAGCAGTCCTGGGTTGGATGATCAATCAGAACTCAAAATCAAACTGGACCCCAGCACAGAGGATCAAGTGCTAACAGTCAGTACAAGAGCAGTGCTGGTTGTCAAAGAGAATTTTCCCAAGTTGTTTTCAGAGGGGCCAGGAAAAATTTAAAACTTCATGCATAAAATACTGCTCAAGGCTAATGAAGTCCCATCTAAAGCAACATCCATCAAAGAAGAATGTTGTCGTTAATGTAATTTGAGTTATGGCCACAACCATTTTTATAAACTTGCCCTCCATCCACTGGTCCTCCAGGTGGAACATTTGCTGAGAAAGCATTTTCTTTTTAGATGCCATATTGCTTTCCCAGGAAGTTCTTTCTGTAGTGTTGCACTTTCCGAAGTTACTGGCACGTGGAGGTGGAAGACTTCTGAAGGGTGGACTGAGCCCATTGCACGCCCTTCGAGTCTGTTTCAGTATGGAGGGACAGAGCCGTTGTTCTCAAGAAAGAAGGACATCGGGGGACCTGTCACAGTGTGGGCACTCAGGCACAAGTAAGAACCGTGCCACCACTTTTGCATCTGAGGTCTGACACGCATTAACTCAAATTGGACAACTGCACTTTGAGATGTGCTGCAAAGAAGGTGGTCATCTCTGGGAAGCTGCCTCTGTTGGATTTTAGCGGGAGGCTTGCAAGACACAAATCTCCTGTTAGGTTTCAGGTACAGATAGTATGGCAACTCTCCCTTCAGTTGGTTATTTGATGGCGCTATTGACAGTTAAAAGTCCCCTTTCACAGGAAGTGTGGACATCTAGTACAATGAAGTAGTGAGACACTTCCTAAATCCTTGGGCAACAGAAAGGGCATCTGCTGGAAGAACCTCTGTGCTTTCCTACACTCAGGATCAATAGACCAAGACACCCAGGTAATCAGAGGGAGGCAGTGTGTTTAGAAGTAGCCTACGATAGGAGAGCCGCAGCTGGGCGGGTCTGTTCAGTAGAAGCCCTAGCATCCTACATTTAATAGCCATTACTACTGGCACTTGCTGTTGCTCAGCAATCCACAATAGGACTTCAAGCCTTCCAAAACCATCCACCCATGTGGACTTGAAGACATTGCTGTGGTACCAGAACACAATCAAACCATAGTGGAAGCTGTTTGTAGTGTAAAGAATCCCGAGATATCATCCCTTCTCCCCGAGGGGGAAGACCTTCTCATGAGGCTATGGTGGTGAGGCTGCTACCCGGTAGTCACCCTGCTAGGTGGTGCACAGCGGGAGGGTCTCATAGGGAGACACTCCCCTCTGGGTACAGGGGAGAATATCTGGGGAGAACGCAGCATGATAATCCTCACCCAGCACCCTACACACATCCATCCACCATCCACCCCAATATCAACTCGAACCAACCTATGTATTTGTGTAGTTCCATGGAGTTAAATTCTGAGGTGAAGAAGTTCATAGATTACTTCAGGTAGACTTGTCTGATAAATACTATGAGGAAGAAGAACATAGACTACCTTAGGGAGGCGTGTCTGATGGACACTGAGATGAGGAGGAGGTGTGGAGTAATGGCTCCAATGAACAAAGATGAACGTTCTAGTCTTCAATGGGGGAGTGTGTAACCAAGTAAGCAGTTGCTCAAACATAAAAGGGAAGAAGGACTAGAGGATGCGAAGCACGGATCAGGAAGCCACAAGGAAGAAGAATGCGGATGGCGACACTACAAGGAGGCAGTCCGCAAGAGTAGCCGGTGTCCACCTCAAGAGAGAAAGATGCTGAAAAGTAGCCGGGGAGAGTCAGAGCACAGTGGGAAGATGCCAGAGGACATCTCCATTCGCCACGAGAAGGCAAACCAAATCCTGAAGCCAGGAAGGCTCGCCAGCATCACAAGTACAGCGGAGACCAACCTGCAAAGCCTCAGAGGTTCACCCCGAGGCCTGGAAGTCCCGGCAAAGTATCTAAACCCTGGAAGAGTTAAGGGGAGATACGAAAGAGCTTGAGGGGATGAAGGGGGTAATGCACACACTAGAATGGTTCTCCCGGGTCCCAGTAATGGCAGGAAAGTTAATGGGAATAATCGGAGACAGGTCTGGAACTCGCACCCATGAAAAATGAGTAACATAAGTACTATTCTTTGTGGCAGTACCTAGCAGGAGAGAGAACCAGGTCTGCCAGAACCAAACCATAGAAAAACAGGGGCCTGGGACCCACATCCAAAAGAAAGGAGAAATGTACACCATCTTCCTCGTAGCAGTACTTGGCAGGAGAGTGATCCAGGTCTGCCCAAGTCTGAAGAGGGGGAAACCGTGGTCTTGGCCCCTCAAAATAAAGTCAAGAAAGGCCAGGGGAAGGGAGTCATTCACCCTGATGTTGTGAACCGTGTAATGAAAGTCAGAGAAAGCCATGGGGAAGGTAGTCTTTCCCCCTGGTGTTGTGAACTGTGTAACAAAGTGAGAGAAAGGCAAGGGGAAGAGAGTTGTTCCCCTGGTGTTGTGAAGTGAGAAGCCAAGTGCATGAAAAGCCAGGGAAAGGGAGTCATTCCCCCCGGTGTTGTGCACTGTGAAACCAAGTGTACGAACTGTGAAACCAAGAATAAGAGAAAACAAGGGGAAGGGAGTCTCCCCCACCCCCCTGTGTTGTGAACTGTGAAACAAAGTGTAAGAAAGACCAGGGGAATGGAGTCATTCCCCCTGATGTTGTGAACTCTGAAACAAAGTATAAGAAAAGCCAGGGGAAGGGAGTAATTTCCCCTGGTGTGGTGCACTGTGAAACCAAGTGTACGAACTGTGAAACCAAGAATAAGAGAAAGCCAGGGGAAGGGAGTCTTTCTCCCCTTCCCTGGTGTTGTGAACTCTGAAACAAAGTATAAGAAAAACCAGGGGAATGGAGCCATTACCCCTGATGTTGTGAACTCTGAAACAAAGAATAAGAAAAGCCAGGGGAAAGGAGTCATTCCCTTAGTGTTGTGAAATGTGTACCACAATATCAGGAGAAGGGAGTCATTCTCCTAGTAACCAAGAAAGAGCAGGGGAAGGCAGTCATTCCCCCTGTGTCTGTAAAACGGAGAGGTCAAGAGACCAGGAGAAGGGAGTCATTCTCCTGGCAACCAAGGCCATGGGAAGGGCGTCATTCCCCATGTTGAGGAACTTGCAACCATAAATATTCTATCCAGTCTCGGAGGAGGGAGTCTTCCTCCTGGACCAAGAACATTGGCACAACCTTTCGTTTAGTTATAAGTGTGCAGGACAGAGGTAGGGAAGTTTGGACACAGGACGGTGGACTAATTAAATTACTAAGACATCCTGACAGACCCATTAGCACTTTAGTTGACGCAGGGAACCCCTGCATAGATATAGGGAACAATAGGTTTTCTCTTTATTTTTGTTCCAAATAAAGGTCTATAGAATCCACTGGGCCACCTGTGTGTCAGTCCCCTCCATCTGCACATTAAGAGTAGGTACACACCATGATACCGGAACACTGCCAATCCAGCTGTTGAGACATCTTACACAGTCTAAAGTAGAGAACTTGAAGACTACGGTGGAGAACTGATGTTTGGTGTCCTATCCCAGACATTGGATGCACCTTGAAACCATTGCCTTTCCTTGAGCCCTAAGAACCGATTAGTTCCCATTTTGTACCTAACCCAAAAACATTTAAACAATCCCTTTTTGGTGTTTTGTTAACAGTTCACCTTCTTTTTCCCTCCTGTGGTAAAGTTCCCAGAATACACTGCCTGCAAATTCGGCAGTGCATTGAGTCAATAGTTCTAGAAGAAGGCACCTTATAAACGTTCTCATTCATCCAGCCAGATTGGTGTACATCTGTAGCCTGTATGTTATCTGTGTTTTCTCTTGCAGTGGTGGGTTATTTGTGTTCTCAATCATTGTTTGTGGTTTGGACATAGTTATGCTGATAAGTGTTATTGTTGTTTGGAAGCGTTGCCGCTGAGCCACACCTCTGAGTGTATATCCTGCGTTCAGCCCATGCTCCCAATATAGAGGCAAATGAGGTGTGCTATCTACTTTTACCTGCTTAACCTTTAAACTCTCCTGAGACAAGTTGTGATGCGAGTTTGGGCATCGATTGCCCTGTACTTCTTGTGGCCTTTAGGATTTTACATGCAATCCAACAGACTATATATATAGCTCACTAACTTTCCAGATATAATTGCAGGATGCATGCTCTATTCCAAAATTATGCTACCAGGTTGAGTGTTATTGCCATACCTCGCTTGCCGCTTGCATCATAATGGGCGTTATGGGTCATTAAAGGTCAGTCCTCCCGCTGTTACTGGGGAAACCTAGACAATACAGATGGACTCTCCAATCCACCAATGTGTGAATTACTGTCAGATTTTCAGACTGATCCAAGCCATATTTAAATAATCTCCATTTAAATATATTCAATGAAAGAGCACACACTAAGGCGCTGATTCACAGAGTGTTTTCCAATGGGGTTGCCATTATAAAACGCTTCAGTGAATTAGCCCCTCCGTGTGGAAAGCCTGACATACATTTGAGTTGTCCTTGGGAGGACAAGCCCATCCATGTTGCCCAGCAATGGAGAACAGGTAGGTCACTATAGGTCACTATTGTGCATGAGATGCTTTGTAACTTGTTCTTCCTTCCCATTGGATCTGCATGGATCACCATCGATACTCACCCCGCCTCTTCTCTTTCACTTTGCAGTGACGTCATGTTTAGTAGGGACTCATTCTTTGGATCGAGCTTTTCGAGAAAACTTAGGTACAACGGTACTTACCTCGCCTAACCTTCCATTTGCATCGTGACGTGCATGCTACACTCTGCCTGCATTCCCCACTGATGATCTACACATGCCCACATTGCCCAGCTAATAACATTGGAGCAAAATGGGAGTACATGCTTCCCTGAAACGTGTGTGCCTTGTACATGCACCATAACGTGCATGAACAAAGTGTATGTATGTGCATTCTTTCTGGGGTGAAGATATTGCAAAAAGGCAGCAGGTAGACTGCGTGGTTTGGATATTGCGCAAGCAAATATGCATCTTGAACGATACAACAGTCATCACGTGTTAAACGTCTGCCTGTGACAATGCAAGCAGAGCAGTCTTTCTGGAGATCAAAGGTGATCAAGGCGGTAAAGAAATGTCACACTGCATGTGCATGTACATCATCACTTATTGTATATCTGAACTGCACTTCATGGGAGGATATTTCTTTACCCTAAGCTTCTGTATATGTCCATAGAGCTGCACTGGGTATTAGTACGCTTCTGTAACGTGGGACGCAACGTAAGGCAACTAACTGACTTTTGGGAAGAAAGTCTGGGATGCAGAGCCATGGTTGTCGCTGCAGGATGACTACGTTTCCACACCCAAAAACTGGCATAGGCTACCTACTTAAATTCAGGGATACAATTTGCCTGTGCAAAAATAAAGGCTACAGTTCGGTAATCAGGGGCTGGGTGATGAAATATGATGTTCTCTAGTTTGTATTGGGGCAGAAAACGCATAACATTCAAGTCTAATTAAGGTCATATGTATTTTAAAAAAGTGGCTCATTTCAAATCATGGCACTGGGGCGTTATTGCATCAATCTTCTAATATACATATATGTATATATATATATCACTCACTAAAGATGTCTGCACACTGGGCTGGGGGGCTTCCTTTCCTCCTCTAAAATAAAATTATCTCCAGAAATTAGGAGGATTGTGGCCTTCAGACCCAGATGTCAGTCATTTTATCCCCACATCCAAATCCTGAAACTGCCCAAATGAGCATACATAGTTCATGGTTATAAGCACTTTAATGTTAGGGTGAGTGTTCCAAAAAAATAAGCACCAAGCACAGTGTGCATTATGTACTTATATATTTAATCACGTAACTCTTGTATCACAGACATATTTGGCAAATGCAAAGATCTGTTACGTTTTCAAAATTGGTATTTTGAAAGCACACAATAGGAAAAAGTTCATGCTGTTATTATAGATTTTCATAATGTGCTTTGCTCAGTAAGACACACTATTAGAAAGTCAATCTCCACTCAGGAGAGTAAGTTTTAATCTTTATGTCAAATGTAAGCATCAAGATAAGCACAGGGAAATGTCGCCTTAGCTGCCTAAAGCAACCATAGACCAGTTCTCAACCACCTCCTCTAAAATCCCTCCAACATTCCAGAAACTGAAGCTCCTGGACATTCTCCTAGCCTTTTTGCCTCAGGCCACTACACCTGCTTTGACAGGACAGTATCTATTAACAAAGTACTTAATGTAACATTTATATGACTAAAATATGCTGGAAGGGATCATCTATTTCCTTTGAGAGCACAATGGCTGTGTTTGTGTGTGTTGGCCGCTGATTAGGGTGTAGTGCTGCTGAACTTGTAAAGGGATTTCAATCAGGCACACACCCAGGTCTCGCCTAGCAATGTAGTGCACAAATTAAACCCTTATTTATTTTTGTCTATAAGTTCAATATTCTGAATGATATACCACTCATATCACACCCTTCTCAAAATACACACCCAGGTCACACTGAACCAGGAATCAGGCTAGTTTGGAATGGTAAATATTTATTTATTTATTTAGAATTTAAATCACAATATATTTTAATAGGTAACAACAATCACCAATGGGGTGACAGAACACTGAATAATATCTTTAATGCACTGGGAATCAGATAATGAGCACAAAACTAATGCAGCACAGAAAAGGATACTTTTGGGTTGGTTTGGAACAGATAGCGCTATGGTTAGAGGTTCCCACTGCAACACCCCTCAACCCACCAATAAGCAATTTAAATAGATGTGAGGAGAGAACAGGCACTCAGGAATAAGACAGACCAAACAAAATATCTCTCCCACCTTCCCCCTTTAAACACGGATTTGACTTTTCAACTGTCAGGATGGCTTTGAAATTGGCTGAGCAAAAACACTAAATGAGTTAAGAAAATGTGTAAATTATTATACATTTCTACGGGAGCCGCTTTGAACAGATGCAAGCAATCACAAGCAATGATTTAATCAAAAGACAATAATTGGAATCTCAAAGGAAAAGTGGGAAATAATTTAAAGACCATTCAGACGTGTAAATCTTTTGGAAAATGTAAATTCACTGCAAACTTTTACTGTGCGATTTCTGATAAAAACGGGTCAACCGCACTGTTGCGGTTTTGGGCTGTGGAGATAGCTGAGGATGTTAGGTATCAGTGGGAATTAAAATTTTGTTTCTATCTTTAAAATGGAGGGAGTTATAGAGGTTTTAGTGAAAGATGTTTTTCGGAAATAGACACGAATTTGGACAAGAACTTCAGTTTAAAATCAGATAATATGGGTTATGCTTTTACTCAAGACTAGAGCATGCAGCCTAGACAACCAGGTTGGGACGAAGTAAGCCCTGAGACTGATTCATGACTTCAGTAACAGATCCCCAGTGCCTTCCCCGGCGGAACCAGTCCAAACACTCGAAGAGGGATTTATGTATAAGAGTTACACAAATAAAAATGACTATGAAAATGACACTTTAGCAAATAGACAGGGTAGGATAGCACTAAAGATTTTAACACTGTTACTGGTTATGAAAGTAAGGATAGTTCAGAGATTGGGGTAGAGAAAGATAAAGCAAGGTATACAATAGCTCTCTAGTGTCCTGTTAATACTCACAATCTACTGGGATTTAAGATTTTTGGCCCGTCAAGATTCTGTTCAATGGATCGGGTCTATCAAGGAAGGACCGCACATCAAGCGCAGGACAGGATCAGCTAGGCCGGTCGCTGGAACTGCACGGGATCTGCCCTTCTCGTTTCTGGATATTTCAGATCAGCGGTATGGCAAGTTCATCAGGCAAGCCTTATGGTTGCAAGCCAGATAGTTTCAGGATGCCTTCCCACACCACAGCGCTTCACTGGATTGTAAGGATTAGTTGAGGATTGTGGCCAAACTGACAATGGTTCAGCTACTGCTTGGCCTGGTCCTTGGCATCTGGATCTGGAAGGATGTTAAAGGCTGGATGTTGAATGCTGGAACAAAGTGCTTAGCTGGAATCAGAAGAGAGACTGTCTCATGTGCTGTCCAATGTCTCATTTATCCTTGCAAATGACATCACAAAAATGGGTGTATGGACCGGCTTAACTATACTTGCCCCTGTGAACTGGGATTGGATCAGAGCCTCATCTCCGCCTTGTATCCGAGTAATTGGATCAAAGCCAGATGATGTCAAGTTTAGGGTTTGATTTTTACAATCCTTAGAAACCTCTCCGAGACACTAGTATCAAAATCGAATTGTGTCCTAAATACATATTTATACCTTTGTAACCTCCACGAAAATCACATACAAGGATTACATATTTTATGGAGTATCTGTTCATCAAAATCCCACGGCTGTGAGACCTTGTTTTGCCTTTTTGCAGCATTTTGTCCATTTTGCCATGAAAACATTTTCCAAACTTTCTCCAACTTTCCACAAATATGCGTGTTTTGCCATAGGAATGTGTGTGCAAAGTTTAACAATTCTAGCATAAATACAGTTCCCATAAAACCACATATATTGCCATTCCTGTTCAGAATATGCTACACAGTTCCACCACGTTTTGAAATGTAGGGCCAAAAATTAGAACAACACATCTGCCCGTTTCATATTTTTCACCACTTCTGATAGCGAGTTATAAGTCTCTAAAAAATGTTCATTGCATATTCTTGGCAGCAAATGGTCTGCCTTTTGTCTGTCTCTGGAGGCAAGGTGCAGCCCCCACCTTTGGGATTTCCTTCAAGGAGCAGCCCCCACCTTTGGGATTTCCTTCTGCAAGCCTAGTTTACGACCTTTTCACATGTCCATTTCCTGGCCTGGAGAATCTGCCATTGTTAAGTCCTCACAATTATCATGTGTCAGTGAACATCTGCTGAGAGGAATGCCCTCCCCTTGGGTGGAAACCTCTTTTTCAGGCCCAGCCAGTCTAAAACAAACTTGTTGCACCAGATGACATAGAAAAAAGTACATTCTTAGATTTAAACCTGTGGGATCAAAACAACCGAGATCTGTGCTCCTTTCAGCAACAATCCTTTTATATTTGCTAATCCGGCAGATGATTAGTTTTAGACAACTTTAAAATTTAATCGTGAGAGCCCATTTGACAGTTTAACAGGGGCTGTCACTCACAGGTAGCCCAGTGTGGCTGCACACAGATTTTTGACAGGGGCTATCATTCACAGGCAGTCTAGTTTTACTGAGAAGGTGTATTGCTTTTAACATTTTAGGACTTTGTACATTCACAGTGCTTCATTATATTTACTGAATTTTAGCGCCATGCAAGATTTTGAGTGTTCGAAAATGTTATGTACAGGCCTTTTGAAGTTTCAGCGGCAAAGTAAATGTAATTTACAGGCAATTTTTGGGGAGTTTCATTTGCAAAGCGCTGCTTCTCCCTCTGTACTCCACGTTTACTTGTCATGGAGCCCACTGGCACCTTTTCTGCATTGTGTGCTCTGTTGCACCACACATGCACCATGAGTGGCAGGTTGTGCAGCCATCTTTTTGTGCGTTGAAACGCAGTTTTGGAGGTTTTGGCACGCACAAGGGTTTTGCCGCCATTTTGCTGTTTCTCGCACCATAGATAGCAGAGCAAGACCGCATAGTATAGCAGAGTGGGTCAATACATCCCACAAACTGGACAAACCCACCAACCTCCTTGTGCCCCATCAACTTCCCTCATACGGACAATGTGCCCTCTTTGTCGTGGCAACATTCCTTCAGTGAACATGCAATGACAAGGTGGGTGTCCAAATTGCAGGCCTGCATCACTGCTACTCTCTACTTTTAACCCTAAAAAATCCAACACACAGCAGGAAATGTGTTAGAGGTAAAGGGGTGGGTTGATGTTGTCGTGGTGTAGGGCTTTGCAGAAACCCCCCACTCCTACATGGAATCCTGGTAAGAACTGGCACTTCACAATACTGCTCTGAATGGCTTTCGGGCTATAAATCTCCACAAATTACAGGCAAATGAATCATGTACTGACACTTCTTTAATTCAACAGGCTGTGCCCAGCATATGCCAGTATTGATCTATTTAAAAAGAACAGCGGACACTGCAATGTGCCATATAGAGCAAAGAGACGTATTCCAGGCAATGCCTCTCTGAGCAGTGTTGACCTTCTTCTCACCCTTATGGGATATATGTTGAACAACTGCACACGTTGTATTTCAAGGCTCGTATTTCTGCAACACATGTTTGTGTTTTCTCTTTCTGTCTGTGAAACTGTTTAATCATGTTTACATGGCAACATATTTTTATATTGGAGAATCTATTATCTCACTGATATTATTTGAGCAAACAGAAAAGCATGAGTCGTCCTGCAGCTTGGCTGAGGTTTATATGTGCTAAGAAGCTCTTGTTGTAGCAGTGTATATCCGTCCCTCCCATCAATAGAAGGCAGCAGAGGAGTTATTCCCGGGCCACTGTTATTCAGAACATGGAGCAGTGACACTGGCAGAGAGGAACCTTTGGCCACTGGAGTTGTCCTCTCTTCCTGTCTTCACAAGGATTTACGCTGAGGATGTGTACTCCTCCGGAAATTAAAGAACATTACTGAGCCTGACTCAATAGAGTGATTTTGACAGCATTCGTATCAGTCGTTTTTCATAAGCAAGCGCTACGTTCTAAACATGTGTGCTAACAATCAGGCTAGTCATTACGCTGTGAAGTGTTTTATTCTGTATTTCTCTGGTCTACAAGAAGTGTTTAATGTTACACGCCCAACTAGAAAAGATAACCCATTCCAACGATAATAAGTATTCCCATTGATCCATACATGTAACGTAACACTAAAAAAGTACCGTTTCATCCATTAATGTGAAAGTAGTCCCGTAGAGCAAGCCAACGTTCAAACATACAAGACAGGCTTCACTCCCTCCTCGCCCATGTATATACTGGATCAGGGTCGACTAAAACATGTTATCCAGGATACGATTGCAATTCGGATAATTTAGCTCCAGCCCAAATACACATTACGGAGCACGTTGCCTCACTACAAGTTTGGTGGTAATTCAGTGGCAAATCTAATAAAGTACTGACCAAAAGTGTTTACTTTTCCTGCCACCTGGTCCTGTGTGCTGGCCATGGTATTATGAGTGCTGGCAGGCGGCGTAGTGAAACATGATGGAGGATACGACTCCTTGGGTATTTTGGCAGATTCATAGGAAGAGAAATGCCACTGCAGTAAATCAGCGGTTTTTGGAGGAAACGTTGTGGATGTACCTTCATTTTTTTGCTGGAGGTGAATGCACTCTTCCACCAAATTTGGAATTCGGCGGTGCTGTGAAAATAGCGGTAATTCTATTACCAGAAAAAAGATAGCAGTAACAGAATTAGTGTCACTTGTTTTTACCACACTGCCAAACTCGTAATAAGGCTCGTACCTTTTGTCAGAATCGGGTGACAAAACAACATTGCATAATATGCCATCAGCAGGTAATTGAAACACCCAAAAACCAAGAGAAACAGTGTTACATTGTCCATTAACATGGCAATTCATCAACTTCTCAAGGTTTATCGGAATGTTAGAAGGCTTTCTTCGGCATATGAACGCAGGACAACCATGCATCAGTTGTGGGGACATGAATCCTCTTTCTTGATCAGACTACTGCCTAATCTCCACCAACCTACCTAGAGGGAACATACTAGACACACACGACCCCCTGCACGATGCAGCCTATGAAATAAGTTACAACCTTTAGCTTCGAAGACACCTACACCTTGTTTAGGCACCAAATCACTCGTCAGTGACATAAACACACCATCAGAGCACTTGATACCTCACCCTGGCATTTTGTGAGTTGACATAACCTCTGATCCTTTTATGTGAGGGTGGCGAGCTGTAAGGGACTGGGTTGGTCCAGCTGCTGCTTGATGGGCCTCCCGCAGGGTGGATGGGACAGGATGCCACACGCTCACCACCCCCACCATATCTTCAACCCCTGGGACATTCAAAGGCCCATCGGCCAACTGGCACTCTAACTTGCAGACTAGTCCACTCCAGACTGTGCCGAACATTCTGGGTGCTGTAGCAGAGGCATGACAAAAAGTCTGTTTAACTTTAACCCGACACGGTTGAAACAGCCAGGAAAGAGCACAACTGCAAACTGCATGGTTAGGAAGAGGCACAAGGACAGTTTTCTTCCCAAAGTGGGGCAGATGCAGAACACCACGGGCCGACAAGCTAATACAGGTGAGAATCCAAGATGACCCTCACGTCACTCAGCTCTTATGAACCCATGGATCCACCAAGTAAGGTGAATACTATAATAAACCAATGTGGAGAGGCTCCTTGGTACAAATTAAAGGGTCAATTAAGAGAACCCATACGAAAAGCCCAATCCAAACCCAGGATACAAAATCCTTGAAATCCCAGCCAATTACAAGGGCTGGCATAAAGACGCAAACTCTTAAGACAGTATAAAAGAGGCCAGGTGACCCAGTGGGAGCAGCACACCCGGAGCAGAAGGACATGCACTTTGCTGCTTCTTGCACCGACAGAGAGATTGCCACTTGGTCCAGGGTGGCCAGTTTGCTGGAGAAGCTACTTGCTACCCCGGTTTTGGTACAGAATGTGAAGCCTACCAGAGGTCTTAGAAAGACCTGATTGCGGAATACTCAGAGACGCAGAGGTCTGGAGGACGGTATACAGTGATTATACCGAATAATAAAGTGAGAATGAAATTTAAACAAATAAAAAATAATGAAAAAATACCAAATGTTTCTTTAAAAAATATGTGGGAGTGGGGTAAAGGGTTACATGTGGTGGGGAGGAGGTTCGGTGGGGGGTTTAAAATGGGGAAACAGCTGGCTTGGGCGGACCCTCCAAAAAAACCTATATTTATTTCATTGTTTGTTTCATTAAAATGTCATTCTCTATTTTTTCATTCAGTAAAATCCCGTAGAAACCTGGAGGACATGTTCTGAACAAATGAATGTTGAGAAACCCATAGGCCTTCCAGAAACCTGAACAAGTGCATTTTGAGAAGCTTACAGGTCTATGAATGAGACCTGAACAAGTGAATGCTGAGAAACACAGTTGTCTATGTGAGACCCAAAGAAGTAACTCACGCGCAGGGGGCGGAAAGGGAAGGGAAGAGGGAGGGAAGAGGGGTATGTGAGGAATCGTAGTAGAAGGAAAAAATAAACTTCTGTTTTTAGGGAATTGAGGTGAAGAAAATGGGTCTTCATTCAATTCTGGACTGCAGAAAGGCAGTTAGAGAGAGTAGAGTGAAGGGTGTTAGTGAAAGAGGAAAAAGAAAAAGATATGGGTATCGCTGCATAAAATTGAAAGGATAGATAGAAGCGACTTAATGAACATTTCTACTCACTCGGACAATGTCCCTCTGAAACCAAAGGAAATCGACAACGACCTGAGGGGAAAACAGCCCTATGATCAAGAGGACGTATATACAGTAAAGCCTAAAAGGGACAGAGATGAACAGTGCCAGACGGAAAAAATCGCATCAAGGCTGGCAGGTGGAAAGGAAGCTGCCAAAAAACCAGGACCGGAAACAGATAAACCCGAGATAGAGAGGGAGAAAACAAGAACAAACCCTCCTAAACAGCGACAAAGGCGTGAAAGAGACGACAGTCAAAGAAGTCCTTGTAAGCATCGAGTGGAAAGAAATGTTGCGAGTAACAAAAAGGTGTCCAAAGAAACGATACGAGTCTTTAAGCTCGAGCAAATGGAAGTGGAGAAAAACTTTTGCATTCTAAATAGATCTACAATTCTCCAGATAACAAAGAAAATGATAACCCTGAAAAAGATCAGGACAGAGGACCTAGTGCTCATCGAACCCTACCACAGAGAAAAGAAAGCAAAAGCTTTCATTCATCTGAAAGCAGCTGCCATCGATCTTGTTGACGAGTCTGTCTATAAGGAATTCCACCAATTAGGCCTATCTTTGAAGGAGTGCAAGAGATCTACGGAGACCGAAGCACCCAGAGAGATTTTGACAGAGAAATCTAAACGTCAAATCCATTATAGATCCAAAACGGAAGATCTATACCTGCAAACCGAAAGGCAAAATACTCCGGAAAGGCAAGTATCTCACAGTCGCCGATACCATCAAGGCAGGGGCACAAGATACCCCGCAGATTGGAGGGCGAGAGACTACTCAAAGCAAAGTAACGTTCACCACTCCAGAAAATATCCTGACTGGACAAAGCACCTGATAAGAATCAACAGAGAAGACAAAGGTTCCACCGAACATCGTACAAGGTCGGACTGCTTATCCCCCGAGGTTTTCACAAACGGAGCTGACATGCAGCAGAAAATGACGGAAGAAGAAAGACAACCGAAAGGGCCATGGAAATGGCTTATGGCAAATTGGTCAAAAAACAACGGCAAATAGCAACGACCTGGGTTAGCTCGTCACATTGACGATAACAAAACCTCCATTGATAAATGCAACGAGCAACCCGTTAAGGGAGCCTATAATCTGGGCTCATGGAACACAAGAGGCCATATGCACCTCACTTCACCTGGAGATGTCGATCTGGGTTTGTTTGATATTCTTTGTTTGCAAGAAACCTGGCTCGTCCACCAACCTGCCCTCGATGGATACTCTGTGCTGATTTCCCCCGCAGCGAAAGGCCTGCTAGGTAGACCGTCTGCGGGTTTACTAACAGCTATAAAATCTGGTTCGGGACTGAGTGAACCCAAAAAGTGGAAACAATCATATGAAATGCTAGTTGTCTTGACATCTCAATTACAGGGAAAGATCACAAGGAAAAATGGCCCCCAACAGATGGTGGCCATCATAAACTGCTATTGGAACCCCCAGCGAATGTCTACCAAAGTATTCTGCAACAACATCGCCGAAACAATTGACCACCTTTATGCAGAATTTCAAATAATTGAGCTCATCATCTGCGGGGATATGAACGCCAAATGTACAGAAGCCCGGGACTCCATTGCAAGCGGGCACAGGAGACACCTGGATCCGGCAATTGAAAGAGGTAAAGCCTTAAATGAAGTGATCAGCAAAAGAAATATCCAAAATGTGTCGACACTGTTCCCAAACCAAATAAACTATCCAACATGGGAACGGAACGACTCTAAAGCTACTCTGGATTATATCTTCATTTCCAACGGGCTCATCCATGAGCTGACGGGTTTCGAGGTCAAAAAAACCATTCACAGTGACCACAACCTACTCAGCTGTACATGGCGTTCCACACCCAAGACACTCAAATCATACGATTGGATGATAGAGCTAAACCAACAACAGACTCGCCTTCGGCTAAGTGAAAAAGACATCGAGAAAATTAAAAGCACCTGGGAGATGAAAATAAGAGACCAAGTATGGGCTGACAAGAAGGAAAGACCTAACTACCTACCGTTGCTCCTAGCTTTCCAGGTTAAAGGAGCAGGGAAAGCAAAGATCACGCCTACTACCAACCATTCGTATAATAAGACGGTGGTTGAAAAAAGAAAACGTGTACGGCGCTTACGAAGAATTGCAAAGAAATCTAACGATGAGCGTGATTGGGAAAACTGGCGCATAGAAAATAAAGGATACAAGAATTGGCATAAACACCATAAAGCAAATCAATACCAACAGGATGCCGAGGCGATGATGCTAAAACTTCAAACCAAAAAATCTAGCGAGTTTTTGGGGATTGATGAAAGAAATGAATAAGCCCCTCTCGGCCCCTATGGTAAATGCTGTAGCCGAAGAAAATTGGATCCGTTATTTCACAGCAGAATTTGAAGGCCCAACTAACGTCATCCAAGGAGCAAACCTAAACCAAGCGTCTATGTGGGTCGATCTTTCCAATCCTGCCGATATTGAATTAGCGATACGGAACCTAAAAACTTCCAGAGTGCCGGGCCCAGATGGACTCACAAATACGGACCTGAAAATGGCCCCGTAAAAATTGGCAGAAATGATCAGTAAAATCTTTGCGGAATGTAGAAGAACAAACATGGTGCCGGAATCGTGGCAGAGAGCGGTAATCGTCCCAATCTACAAAAAAGGGCCTAAACAAGAACCTGCAAGCTACAGACCTATCGCCCTTCTGGATATTTTAGGAAAACTGTACGCCACCCTTCTTCTCGTCCACTTCCGAGTCTGGGAAAAAGAGAGCCAGGCCAAAGACAAACTACAAACTGGATTCCAAAAAAATGGGTGTACTTCGATCAATCTCCTCATATTGAACATATTGAAAGCAAAAGTTAAAGAGGGGGCGCCTAAAGTGTTCCTGGCATTCGTGGATCTGTCCAAAGCGTTCGATAGGATTGACAGACCGTCCTTGTGGGCAAAGCTAGAAGATTGGAATTGCCCTACTCAAATATTGGAGCCCATAAAAGCTCTCCATACGAACACCAAAATCAGAGTGAAACTCAACACCCAGGGCCTACTTTCAGAGGAGATTAATGTTACACGCGGAGTAAAGCAGGGGTGCCCAATGGCGCCGGTACTGTTCACTGCCTTCCTAGGTGATTACCAACGGTCTGAGGAAAAAGTTCGATCCTTTCCCCCCAAAATCGGGAAAATGGAGATCCCACGGCTACTCTATGCAGATGACATCATTGTGATTGATCAGACGAAGGTGGGTCTGCAAAGAAAAATCCGTAACTTGGAGGCGTATATCCTGCAGAACAATCTGGAAATTAATAAAGCGAAGACAAAGATCATGGTCCTCGAAAAAGTTTCCAGTAAAAAGATGAAAGATCTAAAGATCACCCTGGCCGAGGCCAAAATTGAAATGGTTACCAGCTTCAAATATCTAGGGATTCAAGTCGACAGTTTGGGTCTGGAAAAGAGTCTTGTCGATCAACTCTGGGAAAAGGTGAAAAGGCTAACAACGCAAACCAGAGCAGTGGATCGCAAGTACGGCAAATTTTCCTTGATCCCAGCTATAACCTTCTATAACGCCAAAGCTATGCCGGCTTTGACCTATGGAACAGAGTGTGCGCTATACCTTCGGCAAAATATCTGAACTAAACTTGAAGGTCACCTCTGGAAAACAGTCCTAGGCCTACCAAAATCCACCGCCATGGCAGCTATAAGAAGAGAGCTGGGCCTCATATCATTAGCTTCGACGGTGGATCAAAGTGCCATGCGCCTCTATAGACGAATCATCACGGCGGACACCCTACCCATTTATAACACCATACGGGATGAAATGGAATTAGGCAAGTGCGTGGCCTTGAACAAATGGGTGGAAATGAGAAAAGAACGATCTGTTCAGTATTGGAACTGCAGAAAATGACCTAAAAGAAAATCCTGAACAAATAAAAAAAAAAGATGGAAGATATGGATTGGATCGGGACAACAGAAAAAGCGGTAGGAAATAAACTCCTGAAACATCTTCCCCCCACCTTCAATAAGGGGAAAAAACCCCTATTGTACTATGCTAAGTTTCCAAACAAGAAGATGAGAACGTTAGTCATGAGAGCAAAGCTCAACCTCCTCCCCACGAGAGAGATCATAACTATTAGAGGGGTAGGAACTGAAAATCATTGCCGGCTATGTAAAATCGACACTATTGAGACGATAAAGCACCTCGTGATCGAGTGTCCCTACACAATTGAAATTAGAAAAGCATACCTCCCTTCTTTGGCTGAAAATATGTGGATCTACCAAGAAGAGGAAATCTGGAACAGACTTATTTCGGGAGAAAAGACAAGATGGACTTTGGCTCTGGCCAAAATCATCGATTCGATTTTTGACCAGATAAATACCCTTAAGACTGAGGGGGCCCCGATACAGAATATCGACTCTCAGGAATAATGCCCACTAGGTTTCAGGATAAGGTCGCCGTTTTCGTGCGACAGGCCGGGCCAGCCTTTCGAGGGAGGTATTTTTATGATTTTTTTATGATTTAATGTGTGTATCGAAATACAAGGAGATTGGAATAAGAAGTTTTTGACAAAACTCAGTTTTCACTGAGTAAAGCTCAAATAAAAAAATTTTTAAAAAAAGAAAGGATAGATTAGAAGAAGAAATAAGAGCAGACAGCAGGATTGCATAAAGAGAGAAAAGCATGGGTCCAAGGACAGACCCTTTTGGGACTCCATAAAGAAGGTAGTGAGTGGGTGAGGTTTGCCAAACACAAGTCATTGAGTAAGAGCGTTAAGCGAGATAGGAGTAAAACCATTTAAGAACAGCACCAAAGTGACCAAGAGTGGAACGGGTTGAAATAAGAAGGGAGTGATCAACAGTATCCAACGCTGCGGAAAGATCAAGGAGAACAAGGACAGAAGAATATTTAGCGTAATGAGCCGTGAGAAAAGCATTTGAGACATGCAATTGGACAGACTCAGCGAAGTGAAATGGTCAGAAACCAAATTGAAATGGAGGCAGAACAGAATGAAGATTGAGATAGGCAGAAACTTGAGAGTAGACAGCACACTCAATAAGTTTAGATGTGTAGCAAAGAAGGTTAGCAGGTTAGCAGGAACAGAGATCGTGAGATGGTTACTTCAAAATAGGGAGGATGACCATGTGTTTGAAAGAGAAGGAAAGCAAGAATTACTAAGGGAGGAGTTGATGAGGAAAGTAAGATAATGGAGGAGGTGGGAATACATTTGAGGGATAAGGGCAGAAGGAAGGTGTCAGAGGTGAGGCAGTGGGATGGGCATGAGTGAGAAGGGCAGAAGTGTTTAGATCAGAGAGAGAAGAAAAGAAGGATAGCCAGTGGAGTGGTGGAACAACCGGGTGTGCCATACCAGACTCTGGGGAGAGGCCCAACAGTGAAGCGAGGAATGCTGAAGGCGTGCCCAGTAGAAGCTGAACGACAGGAGGCTGAGAAGAAGCCTAAAACTAAAGCCTGTGGACCCTAATACCTGGGAGAGGTCTTTGAGCTTAGGTCCCTTTAGAAACATGCATATGTAATGGATGGGGTCACACAGATGATTCCAAGTCCAAATAACCGTACCAACTCAGGAAGATGACAAAGTACTGTTTTATCAACAATTATCTAAAACAGGGAGTTTACCAGGAACATCAACGGAGACGTACGCTCAATTTCTCTCTGCGATCTTCACACAAATTGTAGCTTTTATATCAAAAATACATCAGAGTGTCGGCATACCACGTAGCAATAATGAAACACCTATCAAGGGTTGGGATTGGCTATGTGGAACATCTAAGTATACTTTTCTATAAGGACTAGGATTGTGATTGGCTACTCACTATCAGATGGACAACAAATGCCTACCTCTAAAACATGCAATCTTCAGAAACATTAGCTACACAGTTTCAAACTATTAGGTCCTTCGCTATATGGCCTACTCTGATTGGTTTGCATGCTTGTGCCAGTCTAGAACATTCGGTTCACTTAGCAGCATGTAAGGCCAGACCCAGGTGCAAGGAGATGGGGCATGACACTACCTCCCCACCCAATTAGCCCAGCTTCTCTATTCACCCATGCCTTCTGCCGTGAAGATTGTCTTTGAACTTGGCCTTGCAAAGTATCCTTGGCTTTAGAATACACAGGAGTGGGAGCACTCACTATCGCGTTCTGGGACTCCAAGTTCTAACTCTATTTTCATCCTTGGCTCACGTGACAGGAGACCACGATTTGGTCCATTTTGCAGGTTTTAAATGCTCTGGATGAATTAAATCTGGCACTCTTGGTGTTCTTTCCTTGCACCTTAACAAGGGATGATTCATCTTCCACATGTTGGCTGCTTCACGGTGGACACCAGGCCAGACCGCCTCGTCTTGCAGCTCAACGATTCTTCTTATTTTTTTAAATTTTGTTTTTATTATTTAGTTTATTACAAAATTTTACAAAGAAAAAAGAGAGAGCAACACTAAGGCAATGAAATACACTTAAAGATTGAAGTATTGAAATAGCAATCAGCATCAAATTTCCTCATAATTTGTCTTACTCCAATGCATTTTATACCCTTCCTTGAAGACCATTCCTCATCTAACGTATCAGTCTAAATGTTTAAATAGTCATCCTCTAATCAGATTGGTTATCCCGCAGTAAATGGTCAATATTGATACACAGAAAAAGGTTTTACATTAATCCGTTGGTCGCAGTATATCTCTCACATGGCCCAGAAGATGAATCAAGTTGAATGTCAATTTATTATTCAATCTTCCCAACTCCATGACGATCTTTGTTCGATTTACTTCCCAAAAGTTGTGATTCTTTTATCTTGTAATGCCAGGCAAAAAGCCACAAGATGTTTCAGGGTTTCTGTTGCATTGTTACATAAACTTCAGGTTATGCCATTGATTGCCAAGCTTTTTCTTCATCTCAGTACTTCCTTTGTTTCAAATTGATTCAACCTGAACCTTAGAAATGTATTGCGAGAAGCACTATTTGGGAACTTTCTTCTTTCTTATGTAGCTTGATAGTGCGTTATAGGTCTTGGCTTCAGGTGGTACAAGTTCCATACATTTATGGGTGGATATCTGTTGACACGTTTCCATTCAGTCTCATTCCCACCATTTTTTCTTTATTGTGTTAGGATTACACCACAGGGTATCTTCGTTCGTGCTCAGAGTTTCGAGAATTAACTTACAATTTTTTGCCCAAAGAGTCTGTATAGGATGAGCCATCGTACCATTCTGTATTTTTAGTATATTAAATTGAGGTGCAGCATTTGGGTCCGTCATTTTACCATATAACGATAGTGCATTCCACATAATTTTTGCTGAAATCGATATTAGGCACAGCTCGTAGCGAATACACACTTTTGGGACTCCATTTTCCAGATTTAGGATTTTGATGTTCACAGGTTTCCCAAACCTTATATGTGCCGCCGAAGGCAGTCTCTGCTCCATAAATTAAAGTTGGTACAACCTTGAGTTTGTAGAAGTCTATCACAGGTTACAAACTAAATTTGCCATACTTTTTGGTGATAAACAATCCTTGAGCCACCAGATGTTTGTTTTTTGCCTTGACTGCTTTGGCCATTGGATCATCATTAATTCTCGCACTTATTATGGCTCCCAGATATCTAATTTGACTTGTTCTTGTTAGGCTATCTGTTCCAATCTTCCATTGAAAGTTCCGCTTCCGGGCCCTCTTTTGACAGTGAAGATTTTTCAGTTCAATTATCTCTGTTTTCGTACTGTTAATTGTCATACCGTTCTCTTCGATGTATCTTTGTAGGGCTGTTAATTAACTCTGAAGACCGATCTCAGTTAGGTCTAGTAGAACGATATCATCTGCATAGAGCATCCACTCAGTTTTGTTATTGTTGATTGTTGGGGAAAAGGATTGTATATCTGTGAATGCGGAACCCACGTCTGCAATGAAAAAGTTAAAACGGACATCTCCAAGTGGCCATCCCTGTTTCACTCCACGTTCAGTTTTTCTTGAACTCGACAGGGTCTCCTTGCCATCAAGCCGAATTCTTATATTAGTATCCGTGCATAGTGGTTTTATCGCACGGATAAGACCATCCGGACATTTTTTCTTTTTCATTTTATTCCAGAGCCTATTGCGATCTACTGCATCAAACGCATGTGCGAGATCAACAAAAGCGGCAAAGACAGTTCTCTTCCTGTTAATAGACTTCATTTTCAAGCTGTTAATCATGAATAAGTTTAAGTTACAGCCAACACCTCTGATTAAGCCTGATTGCCTTATGTCAAATGCACCTGGCTTTTTAATCCGTTTTGTCAACTGTTGTTGAAGTTGTGTTGCAAAGATTTTACCCACAACATCAAGGGGAGCGATTGGTCTATAATTGTTTGGTTCCGAGTGGATCCCCTTTTTAAAAATCAGAACAATTATAGCGCTCTTCCAGAATGTTGGGATCTCTTTCCGTTTTATTTTACAATGGAGAATATCACTTCACAAAAGTCAGCCCACTCCTCTGGATGCGATTTTAACATAAACTTTGTTAAACCATCAGGTCCGCAAGCCCTCGATGAACTTAATCTTTTAATGGTATCCAGGATATTAGATCAATCAATTATTAAGTTCCAGGGCATATCCTCATTGAAAAGTACTTTGTCAGTTCTATTTTGACACTTGAACAATTCGGAATAATGTTTAATCCATTGGGCTTCAGTCACCAAGTTGCTTATTAGGGCTTGTTGTTGAGCTTCAAAGTCCAAAAGTCTCCTGTAGTTTTTTTAGATAGACTTTCTTGCATCATTTCGGCGTCATTTTGCAACATTATTCTTTTATGGCTTTTTATCCAGTTGTTATAGGTTCTCTTTAGTTTGGGTATCAATTCTTGATTGCTTGTGCATTTTCTACTTTTCAGATGTCGTATATTGTTACATAATTCACGTTTTTTTCTTCATAACTTCTGCATCAAAATTATTTTGCGATTTAAAGTTAGATTTCCCATTACGAGTTTTTATTTCTCTAAATTGCTCTAAGAATGGTCGATAATTCAGGTCTACTTCATTTTCAACAAGCTTTGATAATTCCACTATGTTTGCGCTACTTAGTCTTAGGCGGTTCCGACCAGGGCAACCTTGTGATTCTGCTTATTCTTGCTGCGACACAGCTTTCCATTCCTGCTTCATGGGTCGTGGCTTACTAAATTCATGATACTGATGTCCACCCTCTATACAATGGTGGCTTTGCCTGCATTCTACTCACTACGCATAGCCAGCTTCTATGTTAATTTAGTCTACCTTGCATTTCAGCATCTGAACATGTATTGAATGGTTGATTTTCTACAGCAATTCGTGCATGTGTAATCTTCTTCTTTTACATTAGAGAGTTTGCTTGATTCTTTACTTCTTCATTAGTTTCTTTAGGATCCATACATTCTCTTCAGTCAGTTTCCCCGGATGTCGTGCATACTTTGTATGACGTCATTGGCTTCTTTTCTCTGCTCCTTCTCATATTCCTTCAGGGAGTTTCTCCCTTAGGTTGTCATCACTTTTGGGATACATTCGTTAGGGTTGTCTCAATGGATATCTTATTGGCACAACGGCAGGTGTCAAGCACGGCACAATCTCAGGTCTCCAACACATAGGAGGTAGGAGGCAAGGTTTCCTGCAGAGGCATGCAGCTGCTCCTCTACATCTACATAGGTGCATTGTGAATGTAGGAAGCCTGAAGGGCAGTCCTGGCTGTGAGTACTACCTAGATGAGACTTCACAGGGGAACATTACCTTTGGTTTGTGTTTAGAATAGGACTGGACTTTAAAAATAGGATTTGTAAAATCTTTTGTTCGCCAATCCTTAGAATATTTTGTGTTTTACATCAGGGATTAGCCAGGAGGCGTACGTCTTGCTAAGACTAGGTTTTGATTAATTCTCTTGGCTATCCCTTTGGTCATTGATGCTGTGAAAGCTAAGGGATAAGGGTACTCCTTTTATAAGAAACTAATGGCATTCAGGTTATTTTCCACAAAAGAATACACTTTCAAATTGTTGGTGATATAAATGAAAAAAACAAACTGCAATTTCCTCTAAAAGGGCAATACATGCTCTCTATCAAAATCTCTGGCTTTGGAAATGTCCTTGTAGGAATCCCAGCTCCCTGAGAAGGAGCAGGTTGAACCCTGCTCTCAATATGGAGATTGAAAGGATAAGAAAAAGGAAGCGCAGCTCAAGGTCCTGCTCTTCCATGGACCCTTGGAAGTGACACCCTGCTTCCTCCCCTTCCCACAAAAGAGCCATCATTTCCACTCCAGGGGTGACAAAGACACCTCTGAGTAATCACCACCTGCAAAACTAGTGAAGGTATCATACCCCACAAGCGTGTCTAGTCCAGAGCAGTGGTTGGCATTGGGGTGCCAGATCTCGATATTTTTGCCAAGGCCCCATCGGCTTCTGCACATGTTGTGGAGCAAGCTTCCACTGTACTTCCCCCTCAAATCCTGCAGAGGCATCTCTTCGGACCGCAACCCCCACCTGATGGTTTGGTTGAGGCTTCTCCGGGTCAGCCCCTGCCCTACAGCACTGTTCAGCTCCACCTTTTGGATGTCTTGGTCCAGACTCCAGTATCCTTTGCCTCAGCTCTGGCGCTGTACGGTGCCATCAATTCACTGGATTATGTTTCGCTTCCACGTCACAAAAACTTTCTAAGTTGTGCCAAATAATTCACAAAGTAGGCAACCCAATAGTTCATAGACCAGACTCTTTAGACTCTGGGAAGGTGCACGACTTCCTTGAGGTTTTCTATGACTGGGATGAGGGCCTGACTGAAGTGGTTTCTCATTTACTGTGAAGCCTGTTGCCTAGATGCCTCAATGGACCATGATTGTATGCAAGATTTGGTTCAGGTAAGCCATTATGCATCCTTATAAAATTCTATTGCTAATGCAGTCGAGACCGTATGGCTTTAAATGCCATCGGGGCCAGTACCCCAGGTGGACCTGACTGACACCCTTGAACAAGGTCCCCTATAGGAGCCGCTTCACCCCTTTAAGTCTGTGAATGTTGCCCTGCTCGTGGCAGCATGGCTAAAGCCTGCTTTGGGTCGGGCTGCAGACTGGGACCTTGCCAAAAAAGCATTGTCTGGCTTCCATAGATCCAGGTGGTTTTTGTCCAATCATCCTATTCTGAACCACCAGGGAGGCCACCCCTGTGGAGTATAAGGCAGCTACCTTCCCTTCTTTACCTTTCTGACAGGGAGAGAAAGAAGATTTTTGCTATGAGTTGCAAGGTCTCGCCTCTGGCAGCCAGGCCTTTTTAGCTGTGAATGCCAGTTAAGCCCTGGCCAAGTGTACACACACCTTGTGGAGGGTAGTGTCCAAAGCTGTAGTAAGTTTGTCCAAGTAGGAAATTAAGGCTGGTTTTACCTCACCGGACGACGATGAAAAGAATGTGGCTAGTGCAGTATGGCACTGACATGATTACATGGACATGTTGCTTTTGCTTTGTGGACCAACTCTGTCCTTAGACATTCCTGGTTGAGGACATACGATACGGCCTCAATGTGCAATAATAATTCCTTGACATGTGTTGTGGGCATTGATCTGGAGTTGCTAGCAGCATTCTTATTCTGAGGGGAATTGGCTGGCATTTCTTTGCTATACATGCCTTATGGGCGGGACGTGGCAGAAATGCAAATGGACATTTCTCTACAAGTAAAGCATGCAAGATAAAACATGAATGTAGACCCCCACCCTCCCTTAGTGTGCACCATTCCACAATAACAGCTATTTTGGCTTTGTTCATTACAGTATGGAGGCACCCACATGGCTTTGGCCACGGAAAGTGGCCACAGCCTTTGGCCATGCCCACTGTATATTTTTCAGCGCCACTATCCACTGTATATTTATTTCAGCCGTGACCACTATATATTTTTAAACACTAACTGGCCACTAACAATGGCCTTTGGTCATGGCCTGCAGCCGTACCCACTGTATTTTTTAAATCACTTCCTGCTCACTAGCCATGGCCTTCGATCTTTCAGCCGTGCCCACTTTCATTTTTTGCAACACTACCAGGCCTTCAGCCATTTAAAATGCTCACCCCTGTCATCACTGTAGCTGTATAAATATTCGTTTTTTATTTTTTAATACCATGTCCCCATAACCATGGCTATAATTTAGCCATGATTATCCATAGTTTTCATCTAGTGGTGATTGTTGGGAAAAACAGCGAAAACCAAAGAATGTTCCCCTGGACCCTAAATCACTCACCAAGTGCCCCATTGCTCATGGCAAGGACCCCCACCAACTCCAATTTGCCTTCCCAGCCCTCTCCCTTTCCCCCTTAAACACTTGTCATTCTTTGTGGCCCACTTTACTTTCTCATTTTCCCTGATAGTTGTGCTTATTGGACCGGATAACCACGGCTACGGGAAAACGTTTCTGCTTCAAACTCGGTCTATAGCTCACTTCCAACTCCCGAATTTCACAATGTGGTATCCCCCCTCCAACTCTACCCTGATGCCATTTCACAGTTTTTCCGCCTCCAAGTGCTTTTTGTTTTTCAATCTGCGTAGATATAGCCGCGGCTATATCTCCCATTGAGGAAAAGAAAATGGCAGCTTTTTCATTTCTAAAATGTCTCTCTGCTGCAATGCATCATGGGGATATCACTATTTATTGGAGAGAAGGGTACACCTTCTTCTCTGTCAAATATTTTAAAAACTACTGGACAAAATAACCCCACACCACAAAAGGATTGATAGTCGATGCTTCATGACCAAGTTGTTTTGGTCCTGGTCTAAATCCGTCCAGCAGTTTTCAGTGTGCGCCGGAGCAGAAGTTGACCTTTTTTGTCTATGGGAAAATGAATGTGAAGTAGGCCCGAAAGTGCTTTTTATTGTTTTCTTAATAACTTTTGGATACAAATCTTTCCTGAAATGTGCAGTGTGGGGGGCCTGCACGTATGTATTGTCTTCGAAAATTTCAGCAAAAATCCATCGCAGGAGTCAAAAGTTATTAGCAGTTCATTTTTTAGATTTCCTATGAAACTCGCGTCTCACATATATATGAAAAGCGATTACATTCATGGGGAAGCTAAGGAAAAGGGCGTGCCTTGTATAAGAAACTCATGGCAGTCAGGTTATTTTCCACAAAAGAATACACTTTCTAATTGTTGTTGCTATAAATGGAAAATGTACATGCACCTCATCGCCCCAACATCAGGTGTGAAACAATAATGTCTGCGGGCAGACTCTGCTCTTATCCAGTTTCTTTTCCTTTTCTCGTTCCCTCTTATAATTCACTTACCAGGTTTGATTGCTGATCTTATGCCCCCTATAGACTCAGTAGCATCCTCACCATAACTCTCACATCCCTGGATCCCTACCCGGTCAATGTTATCAAGGACCACCTGCCTCTCTTTCTCCCAGTTATCTCATGCCTGAATCCAGTTTGCCTTGACTTCACCTATCAAAATCGTTACGTGCTTATCAGTCCTCATTCCTCCATCCCACAAATGCTGTGGCTTGTGCAGTCTGTCAAGGCTCATCCCTGTCTCCTTTGCGTTTTAACGTCCAACCTATGGCCATCCTCATCCTATCCTTTAGATTTCTTTTCACTCTTATGCCGATGCAACATGTGGGCCTGCTCATTGCAATGGTGCCCGCCATCTGTTCATGGCTGGACAAGCCAGCCGTGGCTTAGGCTCATTTCTCACTAGGTGGCAGTCCACGTGGTGGGTGGTTCTGACCACCAATGGAATAGTTCCTTCTGGCATCCCTCCACTGGCTCGCATCTTTTACTATCCTCTTGAGTGAAGATTTGGTGTCAAAATTGAATAATCCCATTAGCTCTCTCCCTAAATTAACTCCCTAGTCAGTGCAGGCTCCTATCAGTCTACTTATTATCCGTTGAAGATCTAATGGAAACGTCTGCCCTTCCTTTGGAACTTTGTACCACTGTAGTTACAGTCACTGTGTCCATCTGCCATAGCCCCCTTTAAGGGTACCCATCTCCTTTCTGAGGCCATCTGCTTTCTGAGGCCTCTGCAGGTGGTACAAAACATAGCCTCCCACCACCTTAGAGTGCTTTGACCATATCACTGTGACCTTGTTACGCTTTAATTTGCATTATACACCAGGACTCCTATGGGCCAGGCCCTCATTTTATGTTTAGAACACTTTGCTAAATACCAGCCTTCCTGGGCTCATACATCCAGGTCCTGCTCATCTAATCTGTAGGGGTGTGTTTTATGATTCTGGTACGAGCAACTCCCAACTGCGCTCCACTTGTGCTCAGACAGAGCGCCTTGCTATCCGTCAACTTCTGAAGACCTGTTTCCCAGTATTACTTAGCCTCCTCCTCATTTCCCACGGTGGTACACCACGCCAAGACACCTCTAGGTGATAGTGCACCCAACAAATAGTTATTTCAATTGCTAAATACTAGTAGCTAAACTTGCCTTCTGAGTGCATATCTTGTAACAACATGAACTTTGCGTCGTCACACATTTAGGAATCTAGCATGTCTTATACGTGGTGTGCATCGATACCTTATAGTACAGGCCATTGTTCTTTTGAGGTTAGGTAATTATAGATCCACTTATACGTGCATCTTTAATAACAAGGGTTTCTGGCCTTTTTGCTGATTGTAATCTGTAGCCCTTGGAACACTCTCTTCCCCCTAAACTCAGACTACTGCACTGGCTACCAGTGTGATCCAGATGAGACTTTGCCTTGGTCCACCAATCTGTCCGGAATCCGGGCACACTGTATCTGGGCAAGAGAGCACCATCCACCCTGAAGTGGTCACTGTTGCCTGGTGTCACCATGATTTAGAACCTAGCGCTCTGGTACGAGATTACTGATGGTGCAGGCCCCCTCTTCTGAGGACTGTAACCATGTAGGTGTTCATGAAAGGGTTTGGGCGCCCATTCATTGCCCTGATTTTCTCTGTGTATCCCCTTCTCTGGTCTAATTTATGGAACCATTCAAGAGCACAAAGTACTCTTGCAGCATGTGCCATGCAGCGTAGGTGCCGCGAGCAAAGGCTTGCAGACCCATAACACAACATACAACAGGATTCCCTCCCTTGCATTTGTTTAGGTAACATGCCCTTATAACATGTACTGGTGTACTTACAGATGCTTCATTGTGGCTGTGTGAACGCATGCGCATTTACGCACACAGAGCGCCTGGAGACTGCCCTTGGGTGGTAGCGGTGCACGGTATAAATCAACATACCATAATATAACATTGGAAAATGTCTTGCATTCGCCATTCTCTGATTGCATTACCCTGTAGATCTATAACGTGGCCAATTTGGATTTTGGGGATTTATGTTTCAAGGTTGGGCCTGCGTATCTGACCCCTTTTTAGAACTGGTCTCATGCCAGCAATGCTTTACCGGCCTTCTGATAGAACGGCGGTGGCGCGTGGCAAACTTGGTGGCATTGTGATTACATATCCCAAAATACTGCCAGTGTGACTTCTAGCTGGGTGTTTAAACCAAAGCCGCAGGCCCCATCGCATAGTTCTGCTGTCACAGGACCTGAAGAAATACTGCTGGGGTGGATATATGCCTGCTGCCTTTAAGAATATCTTCACGGCCATAGCCAGGTCCCAGTTATTGGGCAAAACAGGATCCCTGCAACCTAGCAACCCATACAGCTCCCTCACCTTCACTGTAATGCCTAGACCCCGACATTGCATGAGATCCATGGCATTTCTGGCACGCTTCAAAGTGAGTCTGAAAAGTGACTTTTCACTGCCGACACAAACCCTGATTCTTGGAACTATGCAAAGTGCATTTTTGCAGTGCAAAGTCAGTACAAAGTCATTTTTGCGGTACAAAATGACTTTACACTGCAAAAAAACACTTTGCACCGTCCCATGGATCAGGGTTTGTGTCGGCAATTTTTAGCAGCGCAAAGTCACTTTGAACCGTGCAAAATAAATTCATGAATCAGGCCCTTACCATTTTAATAATCTTACTTTAAACAGTATTTTGTTTTGCAATGTGGATATTGAGGGGTAATGCAATTACCATGGGCGGTTATATATTTATCAAAAGGGGCAAGTGTAACCCAATTTTAACCGTTTTAGTGTTTTTACAGCTGCGGGACATTCACAGTTTTTATAGCAGGTGGTATTTTACCACCAATGGCAATTAGTAATGATCAATGCTTTTTTGCTCACTACCCTTTTCCCAATGTGTTAGGAGTGAATGTTTTCATTTGTAAATAGTTCAAATCCTCGTAAGCCTGAGTGAGTGATCGTGGATAGGTTTGAGCAGATGTTGCAGAGCTATTAATTGTTTATAAGGCCCCATCTGTGAGTACAGTCACTTCATAGCACAAAAGGGCCTGATCTTTCCAGCCTTGCCAGTTTCAGATCAGGTAAGTACCAGACCGTGAAGAAAGGGAGGAGATCAACAGGGAAAAAGAAGGGAGAACACATGGAAAGCTAGAAACAGAGCACAATACATATAGGGGCCGATTTATGGAATTTCTTTGCACAGAAAATAGAGTACTTGCGCCAAATCTGCACACGCAACCCTGTTTGTCGATTCATGAAATGAAATGCGTGTCACTTTTCCTGGACTTACATGGATTTCATGCTGGTCTGGCACACCTATGCGAGCCATCGAGGGCCTTGCGCGAAGCTCCGAGCAGAGGGTGGGCGTGGCCTGCGCAGATGGCTGGGAAGGAGCGGAACACCAAAAATGGGGACTAACTTGCGAAGAAGTGGGCGTTCCGAGGGACAGCCTGCAGGCAGTCCCTCGCACGACCACTATTGCGCCAAGAGACGTATTCATGGAATCGATCGCTCAACGTCTCGGCTGAGAACTGCCCACGCAAGTCCTTCAAAGGATACGCCACCCAAAGGCTGGTGTAAGTACACCGCGTAGGATTTTCAGCGTGCAGGTGGGATTGCATGTCATATTTCAGGGTGTGTGTCCTCAATCAGGGTTCCAATGTAACATAGGGGTGCACGTAAACTGTGTAGCGGGGTACAGGAACATTATACACGTGTTTGCACGCACATTTCCCAAAATATTGCTGAGTTATGATTTTTCATACACATGTTGTCGGGGTGCTGGAGACACTTACGGGGACCCCGCGTATATTCCCGACTCGCAGTTCTGCTTACGGGGGACCCCACGCACTGTTTGAGGGGTGCATGTGATCGCGCCTAGGGGACTGCACAAAAGTGGCATGAAAGGAGCATTGCAGCCGTGACTTGCGAATGCGATTGCTTTGCGCAAACAATTCCATGAATACACATTGCGCGTAGTTTTCTTTCTGAATGCAGGCTTGTGCAGTGTCATTCTCGGCGCACGGCCCTTGCACGATTTCTGTGGGAAATTCCATGAATCAGCCCTTTAATAACTACACACACACACAGGGGATAAGTGCCAGTGGACAGAATCTCTCCAATATGACCATATTTGTGTTATTGTGGTTTCCATGTAATGACAAAGCAAACAAGATGTTCGCAATGGGAACAAACAATAGGTGAACAAATCACTTTGAAAACATTAACATGGCAGTAGCTACTTGAGTCGAGTGCTCATTTACTCTGGCGCTGAAACGTTTATTAATTATGTTAAGAAAGTGCTCACATGTGCCAATGAGAAACGCAGGGCTCCACTGATGTGCAATTTCTAAAAAAGTTCTCCCAGTCTAATAATCTCAAGACATTGACATCTTGTCTGTGTTGTCTGTGTGTACACACATACACACACATTATAGTAAATGTCATCCGCACATTATGCTCTTAAGTGTTTACATCTTAATTTTAATTTCCATAAAACACAGATACTCGTTGGTGATCATTAATGGTTGCACCAAGTTTTTTTGAGACGAATCATAGATGTGCATAGAAATACCCATGTTATGCTCATTTCGCTAATGAATATTCATTGTCCCGGTTCTTAATCTCCACATGGATGCCGCGAGCTGCTATACCATAGAGCACCCAAGTCATATCTCTCCTAATGAAATAGCTCCTAACTAACGAGGTTTTGACAAAGAATGACTTTGCATGTTGGACTGGAAGCCCGCTGTCTTGTTGCATGCCAGGAGGTTAGTGCACAGTGTGAAGCATTTTCTGCACAGCTCTTTCCTGTCCCTGCATGCATCTTTTTCCCGGGGCCCGGGGCCTGCGATGTGCGTGCTGGAACAATGCTTGAGCTGGACGTAATCGAACCTTCTCTGGTCTCTTTTTTTTTGTGCCTGCAAATGTCAACGCTTCTCTCAAATGAACAAAGGTCATTTTCTGTGTGATGACAAATAGTGCTTTATCTGAGGATAGAATGGGAGAGGTTCTGTTCCGCAGGACAATGCATGTGAAGCTTCTGTAAAATGAGTCACATAACCCGTGTGAGAGGGCTCTGAACATCGTCTGCGTGACACTGGGTTCATTCAGTTTAACTGTGTACACAAATTGAGTATACATACACCACTGAACACAGGGGTGGTTTTTTAGGCGGTTGGTAATATCAATGATCATGGTGTCCGCTGTGTTGTTTCTTGTGAATTGAATACAACATGGTCATCATTGGTACAACCAGGTATTTATTTTATAATGTTACGCCCATTATGCATTGTATTAACCCCTTATTTGTTTGACTGTGCAACAGCATGTCTGCCTATAAGTGTACCTATTGAAGCGCCCAAACACCCTTTCAGCCAATCCATCCATCCATGCATACATCCATCTATCCTTCCAGTTATCCAGCTCCACGTCTGTCCGTCGCTGTAACGCCTCGTGTTTCTGTCCATTGATGCGTTAGTCAGTCTGTTTTTGTTAATGGTATAACACATACAACGGTTCAGTGGGTGAAAGGCACGTTGTTTGTTATTTGTTCCATCTCTCTGAAAAATGTAATATGGACTAACACCATATAGTCTAGAAGTGAAGGCACTTTATAGGATCCTCTTTGCACATATGTCTGTGAAGATCTTCATTATTTCCTCTTTGCTGTATTGCATTAATTATGTTTTAAGATGATACCTCCAAAATGCCAAAGACCATGAATTATTTCAACAAACCAATCCAGAATGGGGTATAAAAGTAAATTCCAGTATTAACAACAAACCCGCCTCTTGTGTTTAGAAATATAGATAATAACATATAAACAAAGGTTGCATGCACCATTAAATAGAATCCAAGGTACCATCTGCATGTTTCAAGTTCTAGAAGTTCTTCATGACATTCTTCTGAAAGTTTAGATCATTTCAAAATGTGATACTTTAGGTATACATGTTTTAACTTTTTGATTAAATAAGCATACCTGTTCAGGTTTTTGTGGAGCACCTGTAGTTGGTCAACAAGTTTAAGACTCTGTGCATTGTCCTCAAGGCCTCCATAATAAAGTCCTTGGGCCTCATTAGGAGTGTGCCTGTCCGGTTCAGCAGTGCCGGTAAGCCTACCAGCACCGTTTTTACCGGGCCGGCACACTCTGAGTCTACAGGCGACTGCCGTCCCGCCCGCCAGGTGTGACCTGGTGGGTGGCAAAGCAGCCGCCAGCAGACTATCACGGAAGCACCGGCACCGTTATTAATGGTGCCGGTGCTTCCGTCAACCACATTCTCATTTGAGTCCTATCGGACTCAAATGGGAATGGGGATTAACGATTTTCCAGCACGTGACTTCCAGGAACAACTGGGTCTTAATCCCCCAGTGTTTCCGCGAAGCCAGGCGCTGGAAAAATACACACAAGTCCAGCGGCAGCCTGCCGGTTTTACTGGCACGGCTACTCCCGGACTTGTAATGAGGTCCCATGACTTTCTCAAAGTCAAAATTCCACCATGCATTCCTAATCACACTGTCTGTTCAGTAGCAGCCAGACGAGCTGCAATGCCTCGTTTCAGTTGTGCCAGGATGGGAGGTCATGCTATCTCTTCTCAAGGCCCTGCGCTGTGGAATTCGTTGAGCTAGACTTTAAGGTATATTGATTCACATAGTAAGTTTCAGGAAAACGCAAATCTAATGTAAATACAGGTCATTTTTCTGCTCCCTTCTGCAACCAATATCCATGACGCTGCATTGCTGGCCATATCTTGTGCATTATAAACTATTTAAAATAACATAAGCATTGTCATAATTCCTGCTGATGTGCCCTACAGAATCCAGGATGTCCATTTTGCTTTCTCAGGAACTCCTTTATCCCTCATCTGGCCAATTTTATGTTTTAAGCCTTTCTTTCAGAATATATGTCCTCATAACAAACATTTGGGGATTGCCTATTTGCCAGGGGAATTATACCAGAGGAAATGATTCCTGTATATTTATAGCTCTTTACACAAATAGTGAAGAACAATGACATCAGAGATAGGTCTGTTGTACAGATAACATCATCTTGTATATTTCTGATGTACTGCAGACTCATTGCATGTGGTATCTATAAAAGTGATGCCTGCATCACATAGAATTGAGTTCAATTATACAATTCAGAAAAGATATGAACATGCTTATCTCCTTGTGCCACAGCACATAAAGTGTACATTCAGAATGCTTCATGTTGCAGGAGTGGATTATCCATGTTACCGCCATGAAGATCAGTGAAATCACTTCCGATATGTTATCATTTATTTGTGCATTAGTGCCTTAGGTTGTATACATCATTGTTGCCTATATAGTATTGACGATGGTGCTATTGGTTTTGGCATTAATCGTTTTGTCCCATATATATATACTGTGAATTGGCTTCATACAGTATAGAGTAGAGGTCTAAACACTTTGGCTCACCAGATATTTTAGGGCACACCTTCTATACTCCCTAAACAGCAATGTCATGGTGAGGCGTCATGGTAATTGTAGTATGAAGCATCTGAAGAGCCACAGGTTGCAGACCTCTGCTGTAGAGGATCTCTAAACAGTTACCAGCCACGTAATCTCTTAGCACAATTGTAGTTGCACATCATAGACAGTACAAGACATTGGGTCTCATTACGAGGCGGGCGGAATGGGTTTAATGGCACCGGTAATGGTAAACCGACTCCGCCCTATTACGAGGTTCCCTCGCTAGACCCGGAAAGGACGTCTGGTCAGACCAGATGTCCTTTCTGGGTCCCACAAGGGGACCGGGGAGCTAACAACGGGACCGTTATTAACGGCCCATTGTTAGCTCCCTCCCCATTCCCATTGAGCCCTATAGAGCTCAATGGGAATGGGGAATTATTTTGACCAGGTCCATGGAATGGGCAATTACCGGCGGCAGCCGTGCCCTTAATAAGGGTGCTAATGAGGCCCAGTGCCTTTCATTATAATGTTGCAGTTAGATGTGCATATTTTTCCCATTTTCCTGTATTATTGCAAACCATTCTTCCTTTACTCGTGTTTCTTTTATGTGTCTACTCCATCAGGAGGCATTTTTTTGTATCCTGTTAGACAATAATCTGCTAACCTATTGAACAAATGAATAGATGTTCCTGAATTTTTCTTTGATTTCAGGGATTTAGCCACAAAGTAATTATTGTATGGTTTTGTTGTTACTTCAGCCAAAGCTCCTGTCAGTTTTGTTTTGTTATACCACAGTCCCTGCAAGTGTTCTTCAATAACTCATTAATCCCACAAATCATTTAGAGTATGCAATAATTATCTAAGCAATGGACAGTAAAATAGCTCCTGGTAGTGAAAGATAAAGACATGTAATACAATGTTGGTATGCGTAGATTTCCCACAAACATCAGTGTTCAACAGCACCTTTTGATTGTTATCCTCCCATCCTGATGGCTTCTATATGTGGGAGATATTTGTTGCATTCATGTACCCTATTCCTGTATGTAAATAAATGTTCTACATTATGTTCTCATGGATGCCCTTATTCCAAAGAGATAGTCAATGATGGGATGGTAGTTGATCATTTTGGAATTCCATTTTCATTTATATGGAATTACACTTCTTTCAACGTGATCTATACTGATATTTACATACAGCAGTGCTACGTAGGTAGCCATGGCTGTACCCGAGATGTTTCAAAATAAGGGATGCCTGTACTACCAAAGGTCCTTCAGGCTAAATATAATGGAACAACAAAGAATGGACCTTGGCGAAATGAGATCAGAATATGTGTTAGAGATGACAACACCAACTCTTGTCAAAAAAATATTTATTTATTTCTATGTAACTTTCTAATCTTTTTTGTTCTCAACATCCACATTTATATACCACCATTCATTCCATCAGTCATTCACACTCTCAATCTATTTATAAGTCTTCCACAGCTTGGGTAATACATCCACCTAAAAACACATATATTTACATAAATCACAACACTTCTTTGAAATTTCAGGAAGTGTTAATACACAAAATCAAATAGCACCCTGCTTGTTTGATGTGACTCGACATATGTTTCGATCGTCAAGGGATAGGCTCCTAATTTGGGCCAGTCGATATAGGTGGCCTTCTTCAGGAGATGGCTGGTTCAATTGCAACCACTCCGAAATGTCAATAAGGTGGGGGATGTCATAAAACCTCAATCTACAAATAAACAATATACAATTCATCAAAATTCCGATCTCTTATTTATGTCGACAAAGATAAATCTTGTGTGTATATCTCAATTGATGTATATACATATTGACACCCACCTCCACACAAACTAATGGAGTCGCGTGTCAACGGTGGAATTTATCCTACAGTGGTGATGGATTACTCAGCATCTAGACTGCAGCGGAACAGAGGGACAAGGCATCTCAATAATCCTCCCTCCTAAACATAATCAAGACATGTCAACATTATATGGGTGCTCTTTAAACATAACTCTTACCTGATGAATAATTCAGGTATGGAGGTGCCTCGCACATGGATCACCACTTCCAGATTTGTAAATCTTCAGAAAGAACATCCTTGATCATCTCTAAGATGCAACACAGGGAGTGTATGTGTAAGCTTATCAATTATGGAGGGTCACACGTTCTGATAGGTGACCAACGGTCTGATCGCCTAATCTTGTGTGGTTATATCCACGAAGGATCTATTTAGTTTCCTCAGTTCGCACACTCCCAACTGGCTCCATTCCATATTCCTGTAAGGGTATACAGAACAGAGTCACACTACTACATTAGCCCATTTCAGCACATTTATAATGTTATTGGGGTATGAGCAGGACATAGTTTGTATGTCTCAATCCGTAGCAGCCCCAATCTGGTGTTGCAAGGGTCGGAGAGTATGTTCAAACCCCCTTTATGGATCCAAATCTGATCATATACAAAATGGATCACTGTCTGCTTCACTTGCAGAATTGTATTAGTATTTATGCATTACAGTAAGAAAACAACGGTAAGTAAAAGGTTGGTTTTTGTTCTGTTTAGAGGAAGAATAATGGCACCAAAGCATGCCGGCATATGTATGAAACAGAGGAGCGGCGAGGTGGATATCGTTATATTCAACTCGAACTTGGCAGAGCCCGCTCCCGCGGATAATGCTGATTAGTAAATACACTAAGTGCAATGTTATTTACCCTGAACATGATTGGAATGTTAAAAAATATGTGACGCAGTGAGCATACCAGCATATTAACCCATGAAATGATGGAATTAATATTGCATACAAAAACACTGTCAAGTGTCTAGAACACTTGGACTTCACCTAAAAAAAGGGGGGGGGTGAAAGTTGTATTGTACATGCACGCCAACCCAAGGCTGACATGGATACTAGGATCCAATTCTGCAAGTGAAGCAGACAGTGATCCATTTTGTATATGATCTGGATCCATAAAGGGGGTTTGAACATACTCTCCCACCCTTGCAACACCAGATTGGTGCTGCTAGGGAGTGAGACATAAAAACTACGTCCTGCTCATGCCCCAATAACATTATAAATGCGCTGAAATGGGCTAATGTAGTATTGCGACTCTGTTCTGTATACTCAGGAATATAGAATGGAGTGAGTTGGGAGTGTGCGAACTATCTGAGGAAACAAAATAGATCCTTCGTGGATATAACAACACGAGATGAGGCGATTTGACCGTCGGTCACCTATCAGAACTTGTGACCCTTCATAATCGATAGGCTTACACATACACTCTCTGTGTTGCATCTTAGAGACGATCAAGGACGTTCTTTCTGCAGATTTACAAATCTGGAAGTGGTGATCCATGTGCAAGACACCTCCATACCTGAATTATTCATCAGGTAAGAGTTATGTTTAAAGAGCACCCATCAAGAAAATGTTGAAATGTCTTGATTATGTTTAGGAGGGATGATTATTGAGATGCTTTGTCACTCTGTTCCGCTGCAGTCTAGGTGCTGAGTAATCCATCACCACTGTAGGATAAATTCCACCGTTGACACGCGACTCCATTAGTTTGTGTGGAGGTGAGTCTCAATATGTATATACATTAATTGAGATATACACACAAGATTTATCTGTGTCGAGATTGGAATTTTGATGAATTGTGTATTGTTTATTTGTAGGTTGATGTTTGATGACATCCCCCACCTTATTGACATTTCGGAGTGGTTGCAATTGAACCATTCGTCTCCTGAAGAAGGTCGCCTATATCGACTGGCCCAAATTAGGAGCCTATCCCGTGATGACCAAAACATATGTTGAGTCACATCAAACAAGCAGGATGCTATTTGATTTTGTGTATTAACACTTACTGACATTTCAAAGAAGTGTTGTGATTTATGTAAATATATGTGTTTTTAGGTGGATGTATTACCCTAGCTGTGGAAGACTTATACATAGAGTGAGAGTGTGAATGAATGATGGAATGAATGGTGGTATATAAATGTGGATGTTGAGAATAAAAAGGATTTGAAAGTTACATAGAAATAAATATTTTTTTGACAAGAGTTGGTGTTGTCATCTGTAACAAATATTCTGTTCTCATTCTTTGTTGTTCCTGCACCAGAGATGGGCAAATCATATTGACACATGTCTACAGTAATTATACAGATGTATTATATGGTAGTTGCAGTATAAATGTCTTCCTGGCTAGTAATAATATTGTATTTAATAGCAACCATTCAATTATATGTATCCCTCCAATGTGTGGGATTGATATGTGTGGACTTTCATATTTCTTTTACATTTCTTAGAAAACACTTGTAGCTCAGTCTCTGGTTTATGTACTTTTTGTTGTATTGGAGGATATCAGAAATAGTCAATTGCATTTCCTTTACCAACATTTTGTTCATCCTGTTGTGAGCCTAATGCACTTTTCTAGTCTGTGAAAGTGTGAACTTTGGGGAGCACATGAAAGACCAGTATACCTGGAAACTGATCCATCAAAAATAATTTTGTGGTATAGATATATATTCTCTGATTTCAGCTCGATCATTTATAATCATCTGTTTGAACTCAACCCCATTGTTGAGTTAATAAAATATAAGTGATTATGTATTTAATTCTAACGGTCATTCTCAGTAGCATGTTTTGATTTAACACATTTACAACTACATTTCTACACATAAAGGGGTGTTTTGTTCCCATTATTTAAATGTGGCAACAGACAGCCAGTTTTAATGAACACAGTGTGAATTATGCTTTGGTGAAGGAACCCATAGCTATATATGAAATTAGGGTTAGGGGTCAAAGAGCAACACTCACCAAAAGTCGAAAATGCATGTGGATGTATTATTAATGCACTTTCATTCTTGTCACCTGGCTCTGCGTAACTTGACTGCCTTACAGGCAAAGTTTGCTGTGGGAAGAAACTGTGGCCAACAACTGTATGTTGGTCCCTCCCTCACAATCCAGGCTGGTATACATTTGAAACCTTTCTAGCTCACCCTCCCTTTTGCCCCCCACCTGCGAACAGAAAGAATTAGGAAATAGAACTGTTTCTGTTCGTCCCTTTTGTCCTTCTGACCAGAGATGTAATTTACTCTAGTTTGCCTATTGATGCACACCATTTATATGGTGAAAGGCTAGTTTTGGTTCCTTAGTAAATTCTTCGAAAAGGGAAGCTGACATATGCGACCTGTTTCCACTTTGAGGGGGTTGTAATTGCACATCTACCGATTAGGCAAACCAGTCAGACAGAAGGTGTATATTTTTCCCATGCAGTTTTTTGCAACGTTTGTGCATTCCTGCAAAATAGAACATCCCCTTTTCTATGCCTGATTGTTATTGTCCAAAATGTGCACATCATTAGTTGTCTTAAATGAAATGCAATTTTGTCAGTGCCCATGCCGCACCAATTGTACACAAATTCCTCTGGCTGCCAGTACATGGCCAAATAATATTCAAGCAGATCACGCCGACACACAAAGGTATGCTTGCCAACTCCCCATAATCCCTGACATCTACCATCTCCTCCTACCTTCCAAGCAGAACTTTAAGATTCTTGTGTCACATGTCGAGGCATTCCTAAATTCAACCTTAAACCTGATGGTGCAAAAGCTTTTTGGTAAAAGGCCCTTTAATATAAAAAAATCTATCCCTTCAACTAAGGCATAGAGTCAACATCACCACCTTTAAAGCTAACCTTTTTGGCCAATACTTTAATATTTTGTATTGCTCGCCAAAAGTGCACGGTCAGTTATTTATCACCAGTACATTTGCAGAGCAGAGCAAATAATTTGAACGCAGGTAGACGGAACAATAACTAACAACCAGACACGAAGTTAGTGAAATAATCAGCACTTATACTGCTATTTATTCATAGTTAAGCATACATAAGCAACAAGTGATAACACAGAAATAAATTACAGAAAAGATAGTGAATTAAAGAGAATACATCACCGGCGTAACTGAATCCCTCATCTCACCAGAAGCGGCTGGAAGACCCCGGTAACAGCCAGGTCGAGAGCACAACAGCCACCAGGAAGGTCGGAACAAGGCGCCCCCCCTCCGACTGAGGTCTTTGTGTTTTTTTTTTCCACTTCACCTTTCCAGAGCTCCGGATATGTGCCCTCCTCAAAAAGGGGTGGCAATTTCTCGAACCTTCTGGCATCAGCGCTTGCGCATTGATGAGTGACCGTTGGTTGCCGGCCGGGCCAACCGACAGTAACCCCAAGGAGCAAAGCTTCCCTCTTCTAAAGCACCACGGAAAACAATTCCATAACTCATCCTGAGACCTTGGTGCAAGTATAGCAAGACATAACAAAACCTTTTTTTATATCTGGTACCAGCCGGCACCTGTGGATTCTCGCTTTCCCAGTGCTGTGTCCTTGGCTGAGGCCTGCATACCAGGCTCAGCAACAAATAACATTGAAGACATGTTTTTTTAGCAAAGCAAGTGCAGCTTTTCACGGAGGCAATGGAATAAATATCCATTATGGCTCTGAGTGCCCCCAGAATGCACTGCGCATCAGCGCCATTTTTTAGCTCAAGCATCACAATCCACCCTTGGATATTTACCTTCCATAGCCCAGCGGTAGAGGAGCCGGTCTCTGAAACCGACGAAACATCAGAACTAAGTTGGGAATACATTGAATACAACAACAACCAGTTAATATGATAGCCAAAATAATACAAATGCAAGCAAAGGCGTAACGCAGTGTACCCCCAATGTCAGGAATCCATGAAAACAACCAATCCCACCAATTCCCAGTATGATCTTGAGACACTTGGGAAATTAAGTCCCTCAAACCTCAGATATGACTTTCAATGGATCGTGAATGGTCACTTAGGTTGAAACAACACATACCTTCAACTGCGTTACAGCCCAAATTATGTTTCAGCAAGAGATAATCAACGACAGCCCTGTTTTGCAAAGTTGCTTTTCTAATAACTTTGCTATCAAAGAGCAACTCTTCTAATGCTTGAGAAGTATGACTAAGTCCTTTTACCACTAAACATACTAGTTTAATTAAAGATTTGTAACCTCCAGCGGCTAAACCCCAAACTCCCACTAATGAACGGGCTAATGCTAGAACCTCAGCCTCTGATAACAAATGCACATGTGAATCACAATCTGGGGATAAAACCACAGATTCAAAAGTTGACCTTTTGCTTCGAGACATTGCTGGGTGTAAAGGGAACATCATTAGCCCTAATCGAGTTAAGGCACATGGACATCCGGAAATGTTAGCTGGAATGTAAGTGTATGTGATGTTGCCACATGAGAAGAGCCATCCTGTTGGAAGTTTCACATGATTTAGATGACTGGCAGCTATCACTGTATGATTGCAAGACATAGTATTATTCACACTGCTACATGTGCTTGGAACTCGTGATCACAACCGTTTCTCAAACACAGTTTGATTTTTCTCTTTGGTTAAATTCAGCTGTTGGCATTTGCCAATTTCTATTACATTGCAGGTCATAAAGTAACACACATCGCCTTGAGTTATATTTTATATTATAATATGTGTCAAGTTTCTCCACTTGCGATCTGTTTCCTGACAAAACCTGCAGTACTCATAGACTGAAAAGGATTGTCTGATATTAGAATCTTGAACTGCAGAATCATTGTGCATGATGCCGAAAATATGCCTCAAGATTGTAGCCGGCATCGGCACCGCTACTAAACAGGTAGTCAGCAAAGCTTCCGCATGTTGCACGTCCGTAAGGCAAAAGTGCCTAATGTTGAGTACTTGCTGTGCCAAATATGTCCACACATTCTCCATTTGGGCAATCATCGGGGAATATCTGCGGCGTCATAAAGATATCTCCTGCATAGCTGGCATCAACGTTGTTTGCGCTTGCACCTGATGTGTTTTTCGCATTCCACAAATCAATTTCTTCGGTCTGGCTGGCTTTTCAGCATCGGCATAGGGCTGCTTTTAGACATCATTGCTCATCATCATTAGTTTCCCATGGATCGCTGGCACAGATGTGACACTTTTCATGGGAAGTAGTATGCCATTTGACTCCCCCAAACAGAGTCCATTTAGTCCCACAATTACACCAGCCAGACACAGGATCTAAAAGGCAAACCCAGAAAAGAAATATAAGTGTTGAAAATCACTCTCTTAGGTAACATTTATCTGCGGGCACATACTGCCATTTGTCTTTACCGGGTTCCATTACTAAAACTACCTGGTCTTTGCCTGATGCAATAACATCTGCGGGCACTGGTGGGCCACTTGGTCTTTCAGCCCACACCTTCGCACCCGGTACCATACTGTCTGAAGAGCCGAAACCACGATCCCCACGGGTAGTTAACATTGTGCGAGGCTCCCCCTTTTTAATCATGGACAACTTAACAGGAACAATAATCAACTGGGCCACCCGATCGCCCTTATGGATCGGTAACACTTGGTCCCCACTAATCATCAAGATGACTTTGATCTCGCCTTGGTAATCGGGGGTCAATGACCCCTTCTAGCACTTGAACTCCCTTCAATGCTAGCCCAGATCTAGACGCAATCCATCCCATATGCTCTGGAGGAATATGTACCCCAATCCCTGTTTCAATCACAACAATCCCTCTCGGGTCTAATCTAATTTCTTCATGAGAATGCAAGTCTACCCCTGCTGACTCTGGAGTCGCCCGATAGGGAGCTAAAGAACCCGGGGTAATTTCGCAGTACAATAGGGTCTCTGTAGCTGAGTTGAGTTGAATCTGTAAAGCAGGAGTCATTTGTCGTAATAATGGAGTTTCATGATTATTCACAGGCCTATTGTTTAGCATCAAACACACGATCACGCCAGCCTGCTAAACTGCCATCTCCAGATTTGCGCAGCTGTTCTTTCAACAAACCATTGATCCTTTCAATTAATCCTGAAGCTGCAGGGTGATAGGGCACATGGTAGAGCCACTCAAAACTCTTTCCTGACAATATTCCTGAATTAATTTGCCTTTGAAGTGTGACCCATTGTCACTTTGAATCTGCAAAGGCACCCCGTAATGCAATGTGATCTGATCCAACAACATAATGGTGTTCAGATGTGTGGCACGTTTACACGGCAAAACCATCATATATCCAGAGTATGTATCCACAATGATGCATGCATACTGACAGCCTTTACTGATTGGCAGGGGACCGATGTGATCATTCTGCCAAATTTGACCTGGTCATTTTCCTCTTCGCAACGTACCCTGGACAATCTGAGGGATAGGCCTATGCTGTTGGTATTGACACACCGGACATTGCAAAATGATTGTTTTCACTACCTCTAAAGGAATACTGATTCCTCGAGCTTGTACCCACCTGGTACTAGCCTTTTCTCCAAGGTGCCCACTTGGCCAAACCCTCCAAACTGTCTTCCTGTGCCTCCGCATCCACAGATGAAACCTTGGTGTGTTCATTTGCAACAGAATTAAACCAATGTTCTAATGAATTTGTAGCACAATGCGCATCCACATGATACACAGTGACTTCACTTTGTGATAACATTTCCGCAATATCTTGCCACAGTTCTTTTCCCCACAACTCTTTTGAATGAATCATCCACCCATTCTTTTTCCAGGTTGGCAGCCACACCGCCAATCCATTCGCCACTGCCCGTGAATCTGTGTACAAATGACATCGACCAGGGGTCTCTTGTTTCAATGCTTGGTAAACTGCATAAAGTTCTGCAAACTGACTGTTCTTCCCTTTCCCTGACGTTGTTAAAATCTTTTTAGTCTTGGGATTGTATGACACTGCTTTCCAGTATCGCTCGGTTCCCACATATCGGGCCGAGCCATCTGTAAACCAGGCATGCTTGGTCTGCTCTATGGTCAGATCACCATAAGGTACTCCCCATTTCACGGGAGACTCGTATGTTGGCTAATTGCTTATGTAATTTTGTAACCCCACCCTTCCCTGATTTAGCTCTGTCTTGGATGTACCATTTCCATTTGATTATGCTGGCTTCTTGAGCATGTCCTATTCTGTGTGTTTTAGGAGAGCTCAGCACCCATTGCATAATCGATATTTCAGGCCTCAGCACATCATGCCCCACTGTCATTTGGTCAGTATCGACCAGGGACCAGTAAAATGCAAGCAATTGCTTCTCAGGCGGAGTGTATGAGTTACCAGCATCAGGCAATTTACGACTCCAGAACCCCAATGGCACACGTTTCCTGTCCTGTTTCTGCCACACACTCTAGTTAGCGTAATTGTCTTGCACAGACATATTCAATTCCACTTCGCCTTCCTTCAATGGCCATAAATCAAGCACCTGCTGCACGGTGTCTTTCACCAAATCAAAGGCTTTTTGCTGCTCCTCCCCACACTGAAACTCATATTTCTTTCGTGTCACTTTGTAGAGGGGAGCCAGTATCTGCCCTAAATGGCGAATGTGCTGTCTCCAAAACCCAAACAGCCCTATGAACTGCTGAGCTTGCTTTTTGGTCATTGGTGTGGTGAACTCAAGAATTTTCTGTCGGCCTTTGGCACCATCTCTCGATGCCCATTATGCCACTGAATCCCCAGGAATATCACTGTCTCAGCTGGCCTTTGAATTTTGTTTGGGTTAATCTCCCACCCTTCCTTCTTCAATCCTTCCATAATGACTTCTAGCTGGTTTTGCACACTTCGCTCATCCTTGCCCTGAATCAAAATATCATCAATGTAGTGAGAGATTTGTATGTCAGGTTTGCACGGTATCTTGTCTAAGTGCTCTGCCACCAGCCGGTGACAGATAGTCGGGCTATGTATGTACCCCTTAGGTAACCTCGTGAAGGTGTACTGACGCCGGCTCCAAGAAAATACAAACTGCTCTTGAAACTCTTCAGCAATTGGCACAGAGAAAAATGCATTGGCTAAATCTACCACTGCATACCAGGTCCCCTCAAACATTTGGACATTCTCAATCAGGGTAATGCCATCTGGGATTGCGGGCATCAAGGGTGGATTGTGTTTATTTAACTCGCTGTAATACAAGGTCATCCTCCAAGACCCATCCCCTTTTTTGACAGGCCAGAGTGGGATGTTCCACACGGTAGTAATAGGGCGTAATACACCCGCCTCTACGTACTCTTTGATGGTGTCTGAAATTTCTTTGTGCGCCCCGGGAATGCGGTATTGCTCCATCGCTACCCGCTTGGTCGCCACAGGCACCTACCCTGGGGGCATCTTCAATTTGCCTACGGTAATGGGTGTGCAGGTCAATGAACTCAACCCAAACTGATACGTTTTACCTCCAAGTCCCAAAGTCAATCCTTCTAGAATGTCAAAGCCAATTATGTACTTGGGTATTGGGACAATCAACACTTGATATTTCTGCCGCGTCAAATTGTCTATTTTCATATCCACTTCTGTTTGTACTGCAGGGGTCTCCTTCCCCCCACCCCGTAATGGTAAAGTGTCTGCCTTTGAATCGTGTTGGATTTCCATGAATCAGAGAGGCCTCCGCCCCGGTGTCTATCAATGCTCGTACCCCTTGCGTATTTCCCGGCCCCCAAAAAATCTTAACATTAACATGGGGCTGCCTATCAGCTTTTATGTGAGCGGACGCTACCGGAGCTTGGCCATAACCCTAGACAAATTTTGAATGAGTGTAACCTGACTCTGCCTCTAACATGGCACTCACCACCTTCCTCAAATCAGCATATGTTGGCTGGCACGGGGTAGGTGTCCCCATAGACCCTTCTTCCTGTTCTTCCTCAGTAGGGGCGGAAGGTGAGGTGTCCCTCTGTGCCTTAGTCACCACCTGTTTCTTAGCCTATTTATAGCGCTCTTTGGCTGCAAGCCCTCTCTTTTTGATAGTTCATACATTACTCTGGTTTCAATGCCATCAATCTATTCTCGTGGCACACCATCTTTTAACAAAGCCAAAAACATGTCCTTTCTGGACACTCAGGAGTCTCTACTATCTTGCCTCCTGCCTTCAGTTCTTCTCTCACTATGCCACTCACTCTCTAGTGGCTTGTCATGACTCTTGTCCCACTCCCCTAAGTCTGCCAATTGACAGAAGGCATCCACTACTTCATCAGTGGGTTTGCCCGTCATACCTATGGGCAAAGTCATAATGACACGTTTACATGCGGGTGGTGCAGTTCTGATCACCATATTGCTGGTTGGAACTGAGAGCGGCACGGCCCCTATGTGTCCTGGTGCATCTACATAAATTGCCTCCTTCATAGCATGCTCTGTGACCTTTTGAATCGCCTCCTTCAAAGTGTACCACTTCTTTTCCTCGCTAGGCCAATCTGTGGTAATAGGATACTTATGATTACATGCCTGGGCTGCTAGGTGCAACAAAGGCACCTGTGAATCTTGCCCATTTTCATCAGGGGGCGGCCCTGCCCTTAAGACCTCCTGTACATTGGTGTCAGTTGACAAAGGCAAAAAGCACGGTGAGTCTGTGGAATCTACCAACAACTTTGCGGCGCCCCATCTAGCAATCTTACCATCCATGTCAGTAAAGGTTCCCCTGACTTTTGCCTCAAATGAGTAATGATTTCCCCAACCGCTTGCTGGGTGTAATCTTCCAGCGTGGTTAAATCCACAACCCTGCCTGCAGGATTCTGCGGGTGGGGTCTGGCACGCCGTCCCCTAACCGGCTTCAATGCCACTGTCTTTTGCTTCAGTTCTGCATTAGAATCTGACTCATTTGCCGAGCTACTCTCTGGGCTTGTTGAGTCAAAAATGTCTCCATCCCACTTATCAGGGTCTCAATCCACACCTGCAGTAGCGATTACAGTTGCCACTTTCCTTTGGTTGACCCCCTCACCTCTTTTTGTACTTGTATTGAGCTACCCTAACTGCGGCCCGCTCTGCCACAGCCTGATATTTATCCGCATCATCTGAATTTCCTGCATCAATGCTATTTGTGGCTTGGCAGCTAACTTTTTTTATAATTGCAAAATATGCTCTTTCATTTCTACATGTTTTTATGTATTCTCCTATAGGCCTGCAGGAGGACCCACCTCCCGCCTGCCCAATGTGGTGCATTCTTTTCCCCTCTCTACTGAAATCTGTTGTAAACAAAACATTACTTCTGACGGAGCAGCTTCTCCCAAACTACTGTCCCATGTTTCACTCAGCCCAGCTCCACACGCCAACGCCTGGGCTAACTTATCATATGGGCTTTTAGCCCACCCTGGAATCTTAACCTCGGGACATTCACTGCCAGCGGGAACACCCTTTTTCCTGAACAAACTATTCATCATTACAGTAATTTGCAAAACCTCTTTTTTTTCTTCTTTCCACTCTGCAGTCACTCGCTCAAGCACGCACACACACACAAAAGAAACAGATTAACACAGTCCAACACTCACTGCCAAATGAAAACAAACTTTCGCTTGCAATGTAAGCAAAGCCTATCTGCGTTCACACAGATTCTTTAATATTTGGAGCAATTTATCACAAATATCCCATCCTCGTCGACATAAAAATTGCACGGACAGTTATTTTTCACCAGTATATTTGCAGAGCAGAGCAAATACTTTGAATGCAGGTAGACGGAACAATAACTCACAACCAGACACGCAGTTAGCGAAATAATGAGCACTTATACAGCTATTTATTCATAGTTAAACATACATAAGCAACAAGGTATAACACAGAAATAAATCACAGAAAAGATAGTGAATTAAAGAGAATACATCACCATTGGCGTAACTGAATCCCTCATTTCGCCAGAAGCGGCTGGAAGACCCCGGTAACAGCCAGGCCGAGAGCACAACAGCCCACAGGAAGGTCGAAAAAAGGCATCCCCCCTCCGACTGAGGTCTTTGTGGTTTTTTCCACCTGGCCTTTCAGAGCTCCGCATACATGCCCTCCTCAAAAAGGGGTGGAAATTTCTCAAACCTTCTGGCATCAGCGCTTGCGCATTGATGAGTGACCGTTGGTTGCCGGCCGGGCCAACCGACAGTAACCCAATGAGCAAAGCATCCCTCTACTAAAGCACCATGGAAAACAATTCCATAACTCATCCTGAGATCTTGGCACAAGTATAGCAAGACATAACAAAACCTTTTTTTATATCTGGTACCAGCCAGCACCTGTGGATTCTCGCTTTCCCAGCGCTGTGTCCTTGGCTGAGGCCTGCATACCAGGCTCAGCAACGAATAACGTTGAAGACATGTTTTTCAGCAAAGCAAGTGCAGCTTTTCACTGACGCAATGGAATAAATATCCATTATGGCTCTCTGTGCTCCCAGAATGCACTGCGCATCAGCGCCATGTTTTAGCTCAAGCATCACATATTTAAACTCCCATTTTATGGACCCTGACTTTCAGCAATTTCAGCATTGTTGTTTGGTATAATATTAGTGTAATACTAGTTAGCTACAAAACATTTCAATGTCCTTGTGTTCTCAGCACTATGCAATCTCTGTTAAGATAACTTTCTAGACAATGATCTACAGGTCCAATTGAATCTGAAGACTTATGTTATAACACATCTGTATTTATTCTCTAAATCAATATTAATTTATAAGCAAACCATGGAAAATACTCTCGGACATTTTAGGAAAATTCCATTATGCCTATTGTACTACTGCATGTTTGACTGTTACGACATTGCTGTTCACATAAAGGCCTGTTATGTTTAAATAAAGGCAGCCTTTGATCAGGTAAGAAGCTAGTTTTACTGCTAGACCTTTGTAAACAATCGAAGTGCCAGAAGTTATCAGCTCGTACAGCAGACATGTTAACGCTTGCGTCACGCAAAGGCATTTCTGGGACACGCATGTTTTACCATGTATATGTCAGAACACCCTTTTCTGATGAAAATGTCCAAAGCACGTAAGCAATGAGAGGGTGATTGTTCTCATGCCTTATTACTGGCTTTAAAATTATCCAGAAGTCCCACGAAACATTTAACATTGAATCTGTAATCATATGATTTGAAATTAGTGAAATGGCAGGATTTAAGGTATTGCTTCAGCACATGTGAAGAAGTGTAAATAGTGCAGAAAATGCAAGTGTGTAAAAAAGTGAAAAATGTTTGTTAAAATGTGCTTTGAAGTATGCATGTGATTTCTGAAGACAAGATTTATATACAAAAACAAGACCACAGGGTGCAAGTTGCAATAAGGGCTGAAGCTACATCCCACGTTTTTTTTCTTTTTTGTAATATCCATACTTGAAATTATCTGTAAGTCCGACTGGTAAACCATTTTGATCTGTTTCTCAAGAAAATGAAAGCCCATGGCTTTGTGAATCAGCCCGCAAATGTTTATGGTATTCAGAAATGTTTAGAACCCTCTGTAAGCACACCAGTATGGCCAGTGCTTTAACTGGAATGCCACTGCAAAAAAACTAAAGAGACAAATAAATAAATGAATACAATAATTTTGGGAACGCTGTTAACAAGTGAAACAAATTAGAGCTCAGCAATTCACAAATATTCACTCTAAAGATCATGATGTGATTGCATGGTTAAATTTGACAGCTAAATATATCGAGGTTGCATGTGCACTCAAGTGTTTCCAACATGAAAGGAGTGATCCCAGGGGCCAACATCTAAAATGCAGCAGTAAAATTGATCATTTCCTTTTGCTTTGCAGTCAAAAGTGGAATCTTCTAGAACGGGTTCGACTGTCAAATCCTCGCGGAAGCAGTCCCAAAGCAAAGACATTCTCACCGCTGAACATTGATGGTATTGAAGAAAGCCCATCAAAAGAAACTAAGTCTGTTGTACTGACTAATAAGGAGCGTTTCCGGACCGCCTTCCGGATGAAAGCCTACGCTTTCTGGCAAAGCTCCGAAGGTACCTGTTGCATTTGCTTTATTGCTATGTCTTGCCACGCGACTGGATATAATAATCCATTAGGATTTCCAGTGACCAAAATGCTAGAATGACCACAATATATGTAAAGAATCTCCATTGGGATTCATTAGATGTGCAATGCCACCATATATGTTCACTGCAGATATTCAGAACTAATGATCGGTTGATGGGATCAGTGCTAATTTGCTTTATACTTATTCTGTGGTATACAGTGATAATAATGAATTAGGAATAACAAACAACTTTCTAAACGACCCTAAAATAACAAAGAATACAGATTTCTTATGTAAACTATATATGGGGTGGGCTAAGGGAATAAAACAGGTCGGGAAGGGTTTAGGGTGGGGTTATGGACCTAGGGTAATGGGGGGTTTTAGGGGAGGGACCCCCAATTTATACAAATCTGTATTTCTAGTTATTTTACGGTCGTGAAAAAGGTTTTCGTTATTTCTGTTTTCGTGGTAATCACATGGAACCCTTGCTGCTCTATCCAGGTTTCCTGCTCCTTCGTTTTTCAATTTTTAAAAACATTTTATGATAAGTGTTTCATTGGGGTACACGTAACCAGAAAAAAGATTTTGCGGCTTAAGAAAGTTTTGTTCTATATTTTCAACATTGTACATTTTGCTGTGTTTGCTAATTTCCTTCTTCCAATTAAAATTGCTGCCTACAACACACCCACGCCCCTGTTGGAATGATGCAGCTACAACCAGTGCAGGTCTCTGTGGTCCATCTAATGGAAACATCCAGCCAGCTTTTCAGCAAATGCAGACTGAAGATGTGTGAGGAGTACTAACATATAATGAATGTCAATTGAAGTTTGCTGCATATTCCATTGACCACTTTGAAGCCCTGAGCAGAGCCAAGCCATTCAACAGATATCTTTTTTGGCACAAATGTATAGAACACTCTAACAATGAATGGAAGAACACCACTTGATTAGTCAGTTGAAAGCGAGGTTCTGCAACCTGTGGCTATCTCCTATGATTCTTCACTATTGACTATGTTTGCTAGGTTTGAGGGGGGTTGTAGGTCAAAACTATAAGAGTGCCAAATATTGCAGAACCCGGTTATAAAGTATCCCTAACATTCCAACCACACAAAACCTTGTAACGAATAGCCCCCGTACTTTGCCACTGCACTAGTTTTGAGTAATGGGATTTGCAGATACAATGAGCAAACATCGCATTCATCGTTTGTGAAAGAGCAACACAATGAATATATTAAAAACCTTTGAAGAAAGTCAGCTAAATGAATACAAATGAATGTTGCACTTTGGCTCTTTATTGTTCTATTGTTATTGTATTGTATGATGGGCCAATGCCTCGCAGGTGTGATAAGTGCAGGAAAACATTCATAAAAAAAGGCACTGGCCCTCATTATAAGTGACCGGCTCACTTTGAATCTGTCGACAGGGGCTGTGACCCGACCCGTCGGTAGTTCTGGCCCCTACTGGCAGATGTTTCACTGAAGCACCGGCACCATTGTTACCGGTGCCGGTGCTTCAGGGTTCCCATTCCAATGGAGTCCTATGGTATTCCACGGGAATGGAAATTTACAGTTCCTCAGCTGCCTGTGGTATCCTCGTAGCACCTGGATATAAGGCAGCGGAAACAGTAAGGCCAATCTGCTGGTAACCCGCCGGTAGCACAGGCAGGTTACCAGGAGACTCGTTATGGGGCCACTGTCTTACATAAACCTTAAGGTCACGCAACCACAGTTTGCATTGGAGGATAGCTCAGTGGGGTGAGCACCTGCCCATAGGTGACAGATTTGACTTATTTGAAGTCAATGACATTAAAATGATTCAGTTGCCTAACAGCAACACCTATTATTTAAGCACTTAGAAACAGTTTAGTATGTGATGTGCATTATAAATTATCATTATTATTATTGCTAATAATCTTTCTGGTTTATCATACCTAATACTCTGTGTCTGCAGATGTTTGTACATATATTTTAAATGTTGTATTTGTATCTGCCTTTTGTTTTATTAAGCATATATAATTGACCTTAGGCATCACAGCAAAGGTTATTTTCTAATAGCCACAATGTAAGATACAATGTAAGATTGAATCTGAATACATACAGATTCCTTTCCGACCCAAGTTGTACTGGTCGTGCATTCCAGTTGATTGACGCCTAGTAAGAAAAGTATCTGCCACTGACTCTTGCACTTCTGCTTCTGGGCACAGTGAGCAAACAGTTTAACTGGGATCTCAGGAGTCTTGCTGGTTGATAGAGGTTCAATCTATGCATAAGAATGGTGGCTCCATTGCCATGAAAGGGCTTATGGCTTGGGCAAATAGCTGTGGGCAGCACCCTCTTCATCACTGGCTCTTGATGAAAAGGTGCTATCCCAGGTGAGATATACTAATATTTTATGATTTTAAGAATTAATGTAGCTGCGGTATTCTGGATCCTCTGCAAGCTGTTAATGACTCCAATCAAGCATTCCCACTAAGTCAGTGCCTTGTCTGGGATTGCTCAAGGGAAGCCCTTATTTATATATTTCTATGACAAGTTATAATCTGGATGATGAACCCTTGTATAACGCTCCTCTCTTAGAATCCCCCTGTCCCCACTGAGCCAAGAAGTAGGTTTGTTTTGCAAATTAAAAAGGTTTATTTGAAAAATGTAACAATAGATATATATCACACTTTTATAATAAATTAATATTTGATATCACACTTAGACATATGACAGTAATCAACAATTGATGATGTTATACTAGCACACTGGTTTAATTACTTAGGAGTAGTATAGAGGATAAGATAGCTAAGAATGCTTTATGGTTTCAAGGAGATGCAAAGATGAATAAAAGGCAGTACAGAAATAAACTTGATATGATTTCAGCAAAAGATAATATGATCACTTTTTCTCTGACAATTCACTCCCCCCCTATGCAATGTAAGGAGATGGAAGTAACACACACAGTCTTCAGGAATACAATCACAGTACAATACGAATTCAGTTCCCCGCTAGCAAGGTTATAGCACCAGGGATGATTTTGAAACACTAGAGGTTCAGGGTGAGTGAGAGATACTTTAAATCAGTTCAGGTCAACACTAACAATGATTAATGAGGGATTATCAGGTTGAAAACGGACAGATCTTTCCACACGTGGTTGAAATGAAGCAAAATGTCAAATCGCAGAACTTTTTTTCGAGTGCGTCGAGCGCAATTACGGAGGCACTATAAGGAGTAGCAAGTCGGTTTAGAGCTTGTTGGAAAGCTGGGAATCTTAGCTTTACAATAAATTTCGTTCCTAGGATGCACGGTTCCAAAGATACAGACGATTTTGTAAAGGTAGTTTTTCAGAAATAAAATTACAGTTTCGGAATGACAGATGAGCTTTGAAAGGTTTGAATCAACAGGAGGAACACACGATTTCTTATGATGCAGTTCTAAACAGGTTCAAATGTTTTGAATCAGATTATTTTAAGCTAAGAGATGGGTTCTGCACAGTTCTAGCTGGGTACTCACACTATAAATTTGAAAGGAATGGCCTCGTCACGGATCTGGTCAACAAGTTTAGCTGCGGTTCTCTCTGCTCGCCGGGTCAATCAGGCACCGGTTCTGTTCACAGCGGTCTGGTCTGGGTCTCTGGTTCTGCTGGTCTGGATCAAGTGGATTCTGGATACCGCACTGCTTTATGGGTACTGGTTCTGTTCTGGATACACAGGACTCTTAGCAAGCAGCAAACCACACAGCCCGGCAGTTGAATAGTTTGCAAAAGATTTTGAGGCCTGCTGAGAGTTCAGCTCTTTGGAGTTTTTGTTCTGGAGTTAGTCTGGATCTCTGGAGTTCTGAGTTCTGGAGTTCTCCGTCAGCATGCTGCGCAGGAATACAGTTGAAGGTTGGAAAATGAATGTTCCTGTGTGGCTTCCAGTGGCTCTTTTTATGTCTTTGGAAAATGGGTGTGTGTTGGCATAACTAAGCCTGCCCTCCACAACTTATCATTGGCCAAGGTTATCTCTCCCCCTTGATTGGGGAACTGAGTTGTGTGTCAGAGTGAGTCATCAGGTGTCATCTTTATGGCATACAGAAAGAACACTCCCCTTTACTTTTGCTTAGAAAATGAATTTTACCCAAAACACATATTTCCCAGATACCCAAGTGGTTGACATTACATACACACATCATATATCACATAAGGTAGTCTCGGTTTATAGTCGTAATACCGAACTTGTAAATCTATAAAAAAAAAATCTTGAAAAAAAAGGCCGAAAAAAAAATATTGAATTTTTTTTTGACGTTTTTTTTTCGAAATGGGGGGGTTCCCCCCCAACCCCCCTTTTTTCTATTTTTTTATTTTAACCCTTTTTTTTACTTACCTGACCCAAAAAATACATATATAAAAAAAAAAAATCGATATTTTTTTTTTCGGCCTTTTTTTCCGAGTTTTTTGTTATTCGAGATTTTTTTTTCGGCCTTTTGACCGACCACCGGTAGTCTCTGTTCCAACTCTGATGTTTCTAAGAACTTGGATTAAGAAATGACAACATTTTGCACTTTTTGGTTGGTTTTCCAATATTGGATTTTTACAAAAAATTACACAGATGTACACCATCTCTCTACACATATTCCAGTAATTTACCGTGTCTCTAGCATAAACACAGTGTCTGTAGTATTAATAATTAGCAGGGTTTTGCCTCAGAACATCACAGAGCGACCAGCTGAGCCTTGAACTGTGAGTAAAATTGTCATTTTAAGAATCTCAAAGTTGTACATTTCTGTCATCTGGTTACAATTAGTTATCAGTATTTTTATAAAACATATATTTGCCTTCAATTCAATTCACAAAGTGTTTGGGTCCGCCCCCAGAAGCTTGGGGAGTCAGATGGTCACATGGCTTTCTTTGCTGGCAGAGCTCTGTTTACAGTCCACACCCAAATCAGCATACTCCATTCAATTGAAAGGGTCTATTGTGTTCGGTCCAGCAGGCTGCAGGGAAGTCCCCTCCCTCTCAATCAACAGGGCCATGTGATATCCTGCCTCCTGGTGTGGGTCTCTGGGGTGTTAGGCTTCCCAGGAAAAGCACGCCTTTGAACTTTTAATTAAATAAGACTCCTTCTGATCAATGCACAGTTTTGCAAGACAGCTCTCCTGTCAGAGTTTAGACCGCTAGCGCCGGTTAGTGTCCAATGTCGGTACTTCACCTATTTTTTTTAGGAGTTGTCTTCAATTAATTCCATTTCAAAAAGGGGATTTTACTTGATAGTATATGATCCTTGCTTACCATTGTTTTGATGGGAATCCTTACAGTAGAGTGGTGATGTGGAACACCCCACAAGAAGGTTGAATCTTTAGAGTGGTCTTGTGAGCCATGATTTTAGCAAATTGTTGACATCAAGAAAATGAATTCCCAACAGCTCTGGGTTGCTTTTGGCAATCAGCATTGCCATTCCCATTGGTTTCAGGCTAATGTGTTTGTAGCCCAATGGTGGTTTTAGGCAGCGCCCTCCTGTGCTCACAAACATAGGCAAAAATGGGTGGCAGCCTATTCTTCATGTTTCCCTGTGCACTTCTTTGGGGTGTTCTGGCCATCATGATGTTTTCAATGCCAGTAATGCACAGTTTTGTGGTAGGGCTTGCATGCATGGGTAACAACATCCCACAAAGCGCACCAACCGTTCAGAAGCAAGTCCCAAATAAAAGATGTTTCAAAACGCAAAGAACAATGATATAAATATATTTGTGCTTGTGATGAAATGACCTCTGCTCTGCATGAGTATAAGGAGGAGTAGTGGATAAACCGTCTACTTAGCGCCCACACCTACACAAACCAACAGTGATCCCAATAATAAAGGTAAAACAGGCACAGCCTAGAGATAAACATTCTCCATGTTTGTGAAAACATAGTCCAAGGATGTTTATACTCTAAGAAGGGGTGTGATTGGGAACCAGTAGCAACCCAAACAGCAAAGTACAACAGTTCCAAAATAATAGAATCTTCAACCAAGTTTCTATATAAATATATACTTTAATTACACAAATCAATTGTACACTCGACTATCAACAAACTATAAAAATCCACTCCATTAAAGGAAATACCGAAAAATGCATATGGTAATGATGCAGCACTCTGGATACTAAGCAGGGAGGACAAAAGGCAAGAAATGCACCAATAAAATATGATATGTTCTTGTAGGGAAATGTTGCAAAAGAGACTCAGCCAGTCTCTAGGGCCCCAAAAGATGGCTACGCAATAGGGCTGTTCAAAGTGCCTTATTCCAATATCAGGTGGTTAGACAGTGGCCCTCATTAGGACCCTGGCGGAAAGGGGTTTACGCCGGCGTAAAGCATGGCGTACCTTTCCGCCAGACTACGAGTTCCCGTAGCGCCATGGTGATTTTCACGCCTGCTTTTTGCAGGCGGAAAAATCCATGGCGCTACGGGACTCGTTGTTAATTACGCCACCGTAATTTAGGGTGGCGTAATTAACGCCTTCCCCACTTCCATTATACCCTATGGGCAAAAATGGGAATGGGGAAGGGTAAATGGGGATTGGGGGCTTACCGCCCCGCCAAGGTCGGAATGGGGCGGTAAGTCCGCCAACCCCCATGGCGGAGTTGGCAGCTTTGCGCCATGGACCATGGTGCAAATTGCACCATGGTCCTCCGCCAGGGTCGTAATGAGGGCCAGTGTCTAGCCAAGCTTTGATCTGTACTGTGGTGTGGATTGGAACAGGTTCAAGTGCTGTGGTCATCCGTGGTCAAGCGCCAAGTCAGCATCTAGTTTGTTCCAACCGGGAGCTTGTTGTGGTACGATTGCAGCATTTGGGTTTTGTAGTTTGATTGCAGCATTCGGGTCGTGTAGTTCGGTTGGCTAACCAGAGTTGCTTCAAGTGTCGAGCTGGTTTCAGAAGTTTGTAACCACTGGTCCGGGTCAGCGAGGAACATTATGTTCCAGTAGTTTCACTTGATAACCCACAGTTCGAAGCAGTGACCTTGACGATATGATACAAAGTTCAACAAGGTGGTGGTTTGACATTCTCTGCATCATCGGACTGATTGTTGGAGCAAAACTGGTGACGGGCTCTGCTTGTGATGATGAGGTGGCAAGCTGGATGCACAACAGCAGTGGTTCGAAGTTCGATGGAGTGCCAAAAGCAGCACTGGAAGGTCCCTCTGGTTCGAGTTCAGTAACACGGTTCGAATGCAGTTCATCCCATTCGATAGGGAACTGAAATCCTGGCCGATCTGATCCTCCAGATGCTGTGACACCCACTGCAGCGGCTCTAGGGCAAGGCGAGTCCTTTCATGTTATTCTCTACCAGCCTGGGGCAGTCAGGTGCAAAATTGTCAGGTCCTTGCCCTCAGCAAGATTCACCCAGAGTAGGACCTGGGAGTGGTTAGGGAGCAGAGCTTGCCCCTGCCTCCGAGCACTCGTTCATCTAAATGGCTGAGGGCTTTGGAAAGATTAAACTCCCCAAAAAGAGCTACACATGTATTCTTCCTTGTAGCCTCGATGGTCCAAATGTGAGCCCAAGAGGGGTTGGATAATACCTCTTTTATGGGTACATTTCCACCATTAATTGGACAAAAGTAAACCTTCTTTAAGGGGTCCAAACTTGGTCCTTGTGATAATTGGTCTTTGTCTTATTGCATCATACCCAAAGTGCTTTCCGCTAAAGGAAGTAGAGGAGACAGGAAAGAAAGAGAGGTACAGAGAGAAACAAGATGGTGGACTCATTCTCCAACTGTACTGAACTCCCTCTAACAACACTAATCCCGCCCCTTCCCAGACTCAAAGTGTTATGAAGATGAGGCGGACGCAGGTAAGTCAGATAAGTGGATTTATTTAGGATAATAAATCGGAAAAGAAGACCCCACATCTCATGGGCTCCCTCCCCTTCAACTCTCTCCTCCAACTGCCCAACTTAGAACCAAACAAGAAACATGCACTAACATTCCATGACATCATAATGTATGCTCTATTCACTAGAGAGATCTCCTCCCCAAAGGAGATGCACTACAACACATCCCCCCCCTTTTTTTTTATATATATATCATCTGATCGCCTTTTCAGCATGTTACAATAAATACGTCGCATTTCATACAATTGATCTAAAACAAAGATGTTACACTAACTAATTCACAATTCAAAAACTGATCTAAAACAAAGCGCCATGAGCGGCTCAGTTGCCATTTCCTTACTTCTTTCTCCTGGGCATCTTCCCACATATGGCTTTCACACATTGCCTCTCCTCACAGAGGCAACTCTCTCTTTATTCCACACTTGCCCTCCAGCAACTCGCACAGCCCCTTTCATGACTGCCACAACTCTGACAGGATCCGAATAAAGAGACTCCCCCTTCCTCCTTATCACTGCTCTCTTTATCCTAATCCAGTCACCACACTCCACACGCAACTCCTTCTTTCCTCTCCTCAAGTTTTCACGCTTGACCCAATCTGACTTCTTCCTCACCAATGATCTTCTCACTTCATCCACAACAAGATCGGTCTCCCTACACCTTCCCAGCCATGGCGGACAAGCTATGGAATATGACTTCCTTCCCCTCATGAGTTCAAACGGGCATAGACCGGTCGTAGAATGCGGCGCCATCCTCAGAGCCCACATTCTATTTTGTATTAGAGCTAGCTTGTCTAAACCACACTCCTCTCCCATACGTACACTCTCCATCACACACCTATTCATTCTCTCAACCACACCATTTGACTCGGGATGGTACAATGAAGTTCTTTTGTGACCAACTCCACACTTCCTCAAATAGTTAGAAAATCTTTCTCCAATAAACTGGGGACCATTATCGGTCAATATGGTCTCAGGCAAACCCTCGCTTGCAAAGATTTCCTGCAGAACCTTCATCATACTTTCACTCGTGATATCCCTCACGTCCTTAAAATCCACCCATCTGGAAAACAAATCCACCACCAAAACAATATACTTTCCCCGGGCATAACCAAGTTCCACGGGACCAAGTATGTCCATGGCTATATCACACCATATCCTAGACGGAAGACCGACATCCACCAAAGGTTGTTTCCTGGCCGCTATTCCCTTTCCACTCTTAACACAAAACTGACAATTTGCCAAACGATCTTCCACCTCCTTGTCAAAACCCGGCCATCAATAATCTTCTCTTAACACTCCTTTGGTCTTGGTAATCCCAATATGACCGCTATGTGCTAAATCTACCACTTACAAAATATTATCATTTACGGAAAATTCATCCTTCACCTCCCAAAACGGCTTCACTTCTTCCGCCAATTCCACCTTATTTGGCCATACCGTAGATTCAACATATGTGATTACCCTCCTTATGATGTCATCTCTCTCCATTTCGTCCAACCACTCCTGCTTGGATACAATACCATCAGTGTTGACAAACTTAGAACCAAACAAGAAACATGCACTAACATTCCATGACATCATAATGTATGCTCTATTCACTAGAGAGATCTCCTCCCCAAAGGAGATGCACTACAACACATCTCCCCCCTTTTTTTTTTATATATATATCATCTGATGGCCTTCTCCTTTTCAGCATGTTACAATAAATACGTCGCATTTCATACAATTGATCTAAAACAAAGATGTTACACTAACTAATTCACAATTCAAAAACTGATCTAAAACAAAGCGCCATGAGCGGCTCAGTTGCCATTTCCTTACTTCTTTCTCCTGGGCATCTTCCCACATATGGCTTTCACACATTGCCTCTCCTCACAGAGGCAACTCTCTCTTTATTCCACACTTGCCCTCCAGCAACTCCCACAGCCCCTTTCATGACTGCCACAACTCTGACAGGATCCGAATAAAGAGACTCCCCCTTCCTCCTTATCACTGCTCTCTTTATCCTAATCCAGTCACCACACTCCACACGCAACTCCTTCTTTCCTCTCCTCAAGTTTTCATGCTTGACCCAATCTGACTTCTTCCTCACCAATGATCTTCTCACTTCATCCACAACAAGATCGGTCTCCCTACACCTTCCCAGCCATGGCGGACAAGCTATGGAATATGACTTCCTTCCCCTCATGAGTTCAAACGGGCATAGACCGGTCGTAGAATGCGGCGCCATCCTCAGAGCCCACATTCTATTTTGTATTAGAGCTAGCTTGTCTAAACCACACTCCTCTCCCATACGTACACTCTCCATCACACACCTATTCATTCTCTCAACCACACCATTTGACTCGGGATGGTACAATGAAGTTCTTTTGTGACCAACTCCACACTTCCTCAAATAGTTAGAAAATCTTTCTCCAATAAACTGGGGACCATTATCGGTCAATATGGTCTCAGGCAAAACCCTCACTTGCAAAGATTTCCTGCAGAACCTTCATCATACTTTCACTCGTGATATCCCTCACGTCCTTAAAATCCACCCATCTGGAAAACAAATCCACCACCAAAACAATATACTTTCCCCGGGCATAACCAAGTTCCACGGGACCAAGTATGTCCATGGCTATATCACAGCATATCCTAGACGGAAGACCGACATCCACCAAAGGTTGTTTCCTGGCCGCTATTCCCTTTCCACTCTTAACACAAAACTGACAATTTGCCAAACGATCTTCCACCTCCTTGTCAAAACCCGGCCATCAATAATCTTCTCTTAACACTCCTTTGGTCTTGGTAATCCCAATATGACCGCTATGTGCTAAATCTACCACTTACAAAATATTATCATTTACGGATAATTCATCCTTCACCTCCCAAAACGGCTTCACTTCTTCCGCCAATTCCACCTTATTTGGCCATACTGTAGATTCAACATATGTGATTACCCTCCTTATGATGTCATCTCTCTCCATTTCGTCCAACCACTCCTGCTTGGATACAATACCATCAGTGTTGACAAACACTAATTCCATTTCCTCACTTTCCATACGTTCAGGTGCTGCCACCCTTATCCTTGATAGACTGTCGGCTAAAACATTTTCCTTTCCGGGAATGACCTCCATCCTAAAACAATGTGTCTGCATCCTGGTAACCCACCCTGCCACTCTCCGAGATACTTTGTCAAGGCCCTTATTCTCAAAGATGGCTTTTAAGGGTTTATGATCCGTTCGCAACACAAACTCTACTCCCCACACAAAATTTTTGAAGCTTTCCACAGCCCAAAAACATGCCAAAGCCTCCTTCTCTAGTACCGAATACCTTAACTCTGCTCCCTTGAGACCCCTTGAGGCATGGGCGATTACCTCTTCAGAACAATCTTCCTGCTTTTGTGATAGCACAGCTCCCAGTCCACTCTCACTAGCGTCAACTGTGATCCTAGTTAGCTTCCTCGTGTCAAAACACCCTAATGGACCGGCCATATTTATTTCTTCCTTTATCCTGTTAAACTCCCTGTCACACTGGCTATTCCATACAAAATCAGCGCCCTTCTTAAGAATCTTTCTCATCTCCTGTACTTTGTCAGCATAATTTATCACAAATTTGGGATAAAATTCCGTCATTCCTAGAAAAGAGCGCAGCTCATTCTTGCTTTTCGGTTTCTCAACACTCCTAATGGTATTAATCATATCTTCCTTGGGCTTAACTCCATCCCCTGACACTTCATGTCCTAGGTAGTCCACTTTCGTCACTGCAAACACACATTTCTCACCTCTCAAAGTAATACCTCTCTCCTCAAATAACCTCAAAACCTTGCGTAAATTCCTGTCATGTTCTTCCATCGTTACACCACTCACCAAGTCCAATACTTCATCTAAACTTGGCTCATCCTTTAACCACAACTCCTCTCGTATCTTGTTGGATCGACAATGTGTCATGAATTGATCACGAATATGTTCGTCGAAACTTCCTTGAAATTTGCATGTAAGAGCCAGATGTCGCAATGCAGTCACATAATCCTCAACAGATTCATTTTGGGCTTATGTGCGCATCCGGAAATTGTACCTTTCCAAAATTGTGCTCCTTTTTGGGTTAAAATGCCTATCTAGCTTCACTAATGCGGATTCGAACTCATTTAATTCATCCCCGCTTCCGTCACTCACAAGTTGTGGTAGAGTTTCAAAAATTCTTTGGCCCTCAAAACCCAAAAAATGTAACAACAATGCCAACTTCCTCTCGCTGGAATAGGCAGTCCCGCCGGCTGCTTTCATGTAGTGCAGAAAACCCTTGCGCCATTGGGGCTACATAATTCTTGCCGCGCCTGGGGCAGGCATAAAAATGGGGGGCCCCGATATCCCTGGCAAAGCTGCCATATCATCTGATTGCACAACGTCACTTAGGTGTGCTTTTATGTTCTCCCTGCGCTGGAACTACTATTGCACAGTTGAATTGCCACGCTTCAGGTGTCTCCTAAAATGTTCCTCTGTAAGCTTGCTTGTCCATACAGTAAGTACTGACACTGCAAAACCACACTACACAATGGGCCTCATTCCGAGGCTGGAGCTATCCATGGAGTAAAGAGAACCATGGTAAGCAACCATGGAGCTATTTACTCCATGGATATCCGGCATGGTGAATGGAGTAATTACCGGTCCATTCCAAGGTTGGAGGGACCGGTAAGTCCCCATTCACCATACCGGTTCCCCATCCCCATTCCTGCCCCCATAGGGCTCAATGGGAATGGGGAAGGAGTAAATTACGGCACCGTAAATTACGGTGCAGTAATTTACTCCAAGGTCCCTTTGCGGGTTGGATTTTTAACGCCTGCTAAAAGCAGGCGTTAAATGCCAACCCGCAAAAGGGAACTCGGAATATGGTGGTAAGTGTTAACGGTCACCGTTGCCATTAACGGTGACCGTTAACCCTTACCTCCAGCCTCGGAATGAGGCCCAATATCTTGTTTATGGTTGATGTCTACCTTCTTGAGAGCTGTGCAAATGCAGCAGTGTCCCGCTCATCTTCCTAAATAATAACTAATTATTGCTTTTCCCTAACACTTCAGTTATCTCCTTGTTGCTTTGATACAACAAATGACATATGAGGGAATAAGACTCCTCACAAAATGGGAAATGCCCCTCTATTATATAATCCACGGTAGTCCTCTGCTCACATGTCCCTGTGTTAGGGGAAATACGGTACTCTGATTCAGAGTCCGCTCCCCACGCCTTCCCTCAGCCGTCTGTGCCGGGCAACACAGCGAACGCTGCGCCGGGGCTTATTAAGAAGTTCAGGGACTTACTTTTCGTTGGAGAGGTGTGTTGGGGAGGTGCGTACACGCAGGCCTGCGCACGGTGGCCACTCAACGCTACAGGGGAGCGGAGCAGCCAACTCGAAGACCTCCGCACAGTGGCCGCTCAACGCTACGGGGAAGCGAAGTGGCCCTCCCAGACATGTTCTTCTGACGCCGGCGAACTTCTTCTTAGCGATAGCCCCTGCCCAGTTGAAAGGTTCGCGTGGCAAGCTGATCTCCGCAGCTCTGATCTCCGCAGCTGATCGCGTCAGCCGGTCACACGGGACCGAGCGAGCAGCCACGAACGACGAGGTGCAGTCCTCTCAGCGACCGTTGTGTGGGCAGGGTTCCACTTCAAAGGCCGCACACGGGAGGCCAAACGGGTTGGTCTTTTCGCACCGTGCCGGCACATGTAGGAAGGACTTGGAGGGTACGGCTGGCAGCGGGAGCGGGGCCCAGTTCACAGGACGTCTCTCTCAAAATTGAGCTCGCTGGAGCGGCATATCTCAGCTGGGGTCTTCTCTTCACCTGCGTTCCATAGCAACTCATCCCATCCTCGTCGCCATTGTTATGAAGATGAGGCGGACGCAGGTAAGTCAGATAAGTGGATTTATTTAGGATAATAAATCGGAAAAGAAGACCCCACATCTCATGGGCTCCCTCCCCTTCAACTCTCTCCTCCAACTGCCCAACTTAGAACCAAACAAGAAACATGCACTAACATTCCATGACATCATAATGTATGCTCTATTCACTAGAGATCTCCTCCCCAAAGGAGATGCACTACAACACAAAGCATCAAAGGCCCTTTCGTATGCAAAACCCTAGTGTGATGCTAGTCCTTTTGTGTGGGGTATGCCGTTTGATTCCTGTTTCCTAAGAGAGTGCCAGCAGAGGGAAATCATGCTGGAGAGACATGTTGCCTGACTCCAAAAAGGATCAAAACAGAGGCAGCCCCAGTGGATATAGTCCTGCTCTTTTTTAAAATGTATTTATTTTAATTGCATTGGTTTATTTCAAACCTTATACAAAATAGATACAAAATTAGATGCAAGCCAAAATCATTTAAAATGACAAACGTTCATAAATTTATATCAAAAACACTGTTTCAATACAGAATTAAGATATACTATGTACTTCTAATAAAATGTGTTTAAACATTCTCAATTACTTTCAATTTGTTTAAAAATGTTACAGCTTTGATTAATAAAGAGGTCGGGTGACCAGATAAAATATGTTCCCAAAAGTCAGGTGTATTAAGGAAGTATTCCTCATAGACATACTCAATAAAAATGATATTTTTGCCTCTTGTAGTGAGCAACAGTGTATTCATGTTTTAAGGATTTGTTTGCCAACTGACAATATCTACATAATGAGCTAAGAGATGAGATGGCTCTCTAATGTACATGATCTCCCGAGTATGTATCAAATTGAATCTTATCCTTAAAAATATTTTCATAAATCTCCCATCTGGACAATGGTGTAGATAATCTCCAGAAGAGACAGCCAGTCTGGAGAGAATACAGACAGCCTGTCTATGGTTGGGTTGTCTCACAGTGTTATCACAAGCATGATACAGATCAGGGGTGGCTTTGATAATCATATGAAATATCAGCTACCATGCCCCAAACTCAGATATGGCTTATCTTTAAAGATTAAACTGCCACAAGGATTTAATTCAATTTGAGCAGAGACGCCTTTTCTAAATGCAGCCTCTCTGCTGAAGTGCCTTAGCTGTCACTCCAGCTGACAAGAGGGCACTTGTGGCTTCCGAACCTACTCTATGCCACTGGAGAGCAGGTGCTGCAAATCTGGAAACTGGTGCAGCAGGGCACATGTGTCACTCTGCTTTGCGCATGAAGCTTTGTGATAGGGTGGTCTGATTAGCAGATCACCCTTTCTGAGATGGAATTATCTGCATAATTTTAAATGTATTAAAATTAAAAAAGCCGGGGTTTCGACAACCTTGCCAGATGGCACTTCTTCACTCACAGTCACCATAACACTGTGCAGGAATTAAAGGAATGAGAGAAGATGTTTGATATTTCTCAGATAAAAAAACCTCACCTTAGCATGGAAGCCATTTGTGGACTCATGGGCAGATTGAAGTCTATAACGATGTCATGATTCCTTATAAAAGCGCGTTCCAAATGATTCGACCAAATGAGTGAGCTGCGTTGATAACCAACACCTCTGTATGTTTCGAGTTGATCTACAATGAGTTTCTATCCAACCAGTCTTTTATTGCTATGAACCATTCTCTAACCTTCCATAATAACATAACCCTGCCTTCTGACAGTGTACCCCGATCTGGGTATCGTCAGCTTAGTTCCGACAGATTAATCCACTTTGCCTAATCAGTTCTGTCAAAGGGCTTTTGTAAATATTAAATAAGTGGTGACATCATAAACCATGGTCTGGCATACTGAGAAATAAAGCTCTCCAACCAAGGACGGCCCGCCCAACCCATACATTTTTTAGACTTCTTAGCATGGTTCCATGGTGCACCATAGCAAGCGCAGTCGACAGGTCTAGCAGGATCACAACTCAAGCACCCTCATCATCCACTTCATTTTACATCTGGGTAAGCATTGGTGTCAAACAAGTTCAGTTCCGCATTTGGGCCATATCTAAGAACTCATTGTACTCTACAAACCGGGTATGTTGATTAGTTACCACATGTTCTAATTCTTTGTCAAGGAAAGGTAGTTGAGAAATCGGGCGGAAGTTGCAGAGGTCAGGCTCTGGGAATGCATTCTTTAAAAAGTGTTAAATCGCAAGGCTTTCCTACCTGAACCAAGCTGGAAGCAGATTAAATACTTCCCAGATGGTACCACAAGCTTGTCAATCTCCCTGCCACTACAATGTACATTTCCTAAAAGAAATATCAATCAAATTTCAAAGGAGTCAATCAATACTCAGGCTTCTTTGAAAAGATGGCATTTCACTGTCAAACCCTACATCCAGTGGTGCACCCAATAATTAACTGAGATCAGATGCACAAAAACATTGGTGCAAAATGCACAAACCTGAGGACCTCATCAGCCTTATGGCCTTTCACTCAGCATGCCTCAACAATTGTAGCACCCTCTAATAGAAGCAAAGCACTACATAATCTTAACCGTGTAATACACAAGCAGATTCCCTGAGCGGTTAACCTTTTTTCAAGTTGAGAATGCAATCATAAAACATTATGTATTAGACAAAGTGATCAATGTATTCCTTAGCTGTTGTTGCCAAGTCGACCCATACCAGTGTTTTTCAAGGCTTTAACAACCATAATATTATAAAACATATTGGGCCTCATTACAAGTGTGGCAGTAACCCTACCAGTGCAACCGGTGGGTTGCCGCCGGACTTGCAATATTTACCTGTGCCTGGCTTGCCAGTAACACCCAGTAACATTCAACCCCAGCGTTCCGAGAAGTCAGGCGCGGGTAAAGTGTAAATCCGCATTCCCATTGAGCAGGGCCGGTCTTACACCTGATTGCACCCCAGGCGGGAAGCATCGTTGGCACACCCCCACCCCCGACCTGTGATCTCATGCATGTGTCATGGGCTGAGCAGCGGGAGTGAGGACTTTGAGTTAACATAATTGTCAATGCTGGCATCTGCTGAATTTCATGAATTTCATGAACCTCAGAAAACGGCAATAAGAGGGTCAAACCCGAACAGGCCTGGTTATGTTAGTTTGCTGCTGTGACTCAGGTCAGAGAACCAACAATTTCAGCTCTACACTAATGTCATTCGTATGACCTCAAACATTTAGCCACTCTTGGCCGGTACCACGCTTGGGCCAGTTTGGGGGTTACTACGCCTCCCTAGTTCCCGCTACCCGAGCATATTGTTTGTCGTTCCCTCTTTCCTGGGCATGCACTGTGGATTGTATTTTAGTGCAAGAGTTTCATACATTTCACTGTTCGCTCAGACTTGTCTTATACTCTTCTTTGTCGTTGTGCTTCTTTTGTTTGGAATAGCAATCACGCTAGACTAACGAAATAAACAAACACCTACACGAACGAGCCTTGCGAATGATGGTGTGAAGGATGGATGCAGGCGCTGGACCAAAAGCTGAGCGTAGTCTGTACAGCAGCTGGTTTAGGGAAGCAACTCAGCAACTACAGTAGAAAGACTCAGCAACTACAGTAGAAACCGTCTACATGGACGGTTGGCCCGTCTTCCGTATAATGCAAATACCCAGACTTGCAGAATGCATGCTTCACTTTCTTCCTTCCAGTGGGGGCGACATGCTGTAGCATCAATTCATGCCCTTTAAAATACCCAGCACAGTGCAGCTGCTGATCTCCTTTAACACAAACGCTGGGAAATGGCCATCACTAGTTAACGACACATTTATAAAAGCCAGCTCTCTAAAGAATGTTTCAAGTGTTGGGGAATCACCTGCTCACACTTTCTGTTGTGTGACCAACCATTGCGCAAAAGATGTTTCAGAGCGTGGGGCTCTTGATGCCATTTCATACACCAGCAGCTAAACACACCCCGGGCAGGCAGCTTCATCTGCATAGTCCATTTCTCTCCCAAGCTCGGGACAATGCTCTTTACCATAATGGAGTATGTGAAAAAGCGCAGGGCTGCAAGGCTGGGGGTTGGGGGTGGATGGCAAAGCGCACTACACTTGGGGTACACTGGAGATGCTGCCCCTGATACCCGCAGTACTCCAAGTCCCTTGAAATGAAATTCGACTATACACTGCACTATGTGCACGGGCCGCTGTTATTCAAGCAGCACGCGATTAGTAATTTGCAATAAGTAAACTTAACAAGTCCCAAGAAAAGATTGCCTTGCACCCTATAAGAATTGGATGTTTTTTGTTTTCATGTTGGGATGGTAAATATAATTTTTCTTTGCGATCTTACTGTTTCATGGTGCTGTCAGGAGCTACCACGAAGGAAACATTTAAGAATTTTGAGAGTTCACGAGCATGAGCGAAACAAACCCCAATACTCGAACTGCCATTTCTCTGCCGTGGTAATGCACTTAGTGTGTTTCAATGTAAAGTCCACATTATAATGTCATAATTTTAGAACGCCACCTCTCCAACATTTACATTGGGAGCTATGTTGAATTCTACATGCATGTCAACTCTCTGCATATGTTTATAGTTGACTTTACCACTCACATGGAGTAGTGATATTGTTTACGTGTGTCCCTCCTAAATATATTTAACTTCCCGTGAAATATTTGATGCAATACATATTGCATAAATGCATGTATTTTAATGCTGAGATAGACGTGCTTGTACAGCTATCGGTGGGTATGTTGCTGGTGCTTGTTCTTGGAGGTTCGAGTAACACTGTTCAAAACCAGTTCATCACCTTTTAGGAGTGGCTAAATGTTTGACGTCATACGAATGACATTAGTGTAGATCTGAAATTGTCGATTCTCTGACCTGAGTCACAGCAGCAAACTGCTCATTGTTAGTAAAAATGAAGAGCAAAAGCAAACTAACATAACCAGGCCTGTTCGGGTTTGACCCTCTTATTGCCGTTTTCTGAGGTTCATGAAATTCAGCAGATGCCAGCACTGACAATTATGTTAACTCATAGTCCCCACTCCCGCTGCTCAGCCCATGACACATGCATGAGATCACAGGTCTCATGCATGTGTCATGTGCTTCCCGCCTGGGGTGTAATCTGGTGTAAGACCGGCCCTATCTGAGGGTCGAGGCTGCAGCCTGCAGCAGTGCCAGTGGTAGAATACATGTGTAACACGTTTGTTTCCTAACATTATAAAAATGAACAGGCACATTCACTTTTATAATGTTAGGAAACAAATGTGTTACACGTGTATTCTAGCACTGGCACTGCGGACTGCTGGTGCAGAGCCCCCTAGATGGTGACTGACGTCAGGCAGTCTCCTGAGCTGCCTGATGCAAAGACCAGCCCTGCCATTGAGTCCTGTAGGGACCACGGAAACACCGGCCTCGTTAACAACGGTGCCGGTGCTTCCGTGACAGGTGCTGTTCTGCTTACTAGGTCTGACCCTGGCAGGTGGGACGGCACCTGCCCGCAGAGTCATACTCCACTGGTTCGGTAACAACAATGCCGGTAGGCTTACCTGCACCATTGTAACCGGATCGGTACAGTCGTAATGAGGCCCATTGTAAGTGTGAGTACATGAACATCCCAATAGTGATGCACCTGTACATAAAACCATAGGTTGAAAATCAATCATAAGAAAGAAGTACAGATCATAATTTATATCCGAAAGCCGTGCCAGCGATGATTTGATGAATGTGTCAGGTACAGTGAGAGTTGGAGTGGAAAGAAAAACACAAATTTGACGAGTTAGATGGACAACTAACACCCCTAATGCATACGTGGAAGTTGTATATAAGAAATGGCGCGCCTGAAATACTTTGTAATTACTCTGATTGGGTTAATTAGTCTTATTCATCTGTCATCTGGATCGATGTTGATAATATGTAAATAATGTTGGGTAGTTCATTGTGAAGTTCATTTACAAAATAATGCTTGCGACCAAACACTAATAGGTGCTGAGGGCGCTTATCTCAAAAATATCGTCAGGTAATAGTTGTTTCAATGCATTCCCGTTAATATTGCAGGCATTGATCAGTCCCATTCAAACTATTTTTAAAGAATGTATACATCCTATTGTAAAGCATTATCATTTGAAACCGTTCAGATGTTGTAGTGTAAGTGCTTACACAATGCCCATGCCCTCTACGTCTAATCTGCAACTATTATCTTGCATGAAAAGGATCCCCTAGTGATGTGCATGCATTAGATATTAACATGGCAAGTGAACCCATGTCCATACATAACACACGTACATGCTTGGTAATTACAGTGCTTGTGTGCAAGGTAGTATATTGGCTCGTGTCTGACGTGATAATGTCACTATCAGCAACGTGAGGGGATTTACAGTAAGTAACTGGCAAAGTGTAACTATGGAGACTGAAATGTGCTCTGATGTTCTTACCTCAGAGTCGTCCAAATGTGGCTGTGGTCGGCATATCTCCTTCACAGGTCGGGTGATAGATGTCATATTGTGGCCATGTTGATATATTGGGGAGTGACGTCATATGTATGTGCGTAGCACCATTGCTACTTACTGCTGTGTGTTGTGGGGATGTAACGCAAGTTGTAGGTTGAAAAATAAGCCTATTACAATATTGTGCTGAAAAATATGAGCTACATTTGTGTGCATTTAATATCATAATGAGGTGATGTCGTAAGAGGTTTAAAGTTTACATGTGTTGCCGCTTGTTCCTAACGCCATTATTTCTCCATTTGCATTCAGATATGCATTGAAAAGCCCATTGTACGGTTGAATCTGATTGAAGTTAAAAGTCAAGATAGTATAGTGTCCATCAAGCCTGATGCTTATAGTTAGAAACTATTGTAGACATCAAAGTAGGTGGGAATTTTTTCAAGGTACTGCTTGTGTCGGGGTTATAAAATCCATCTGCAGTGTTATGGATACTATAGGTCTACGGGCATTATCCCACTATAAGTCATGATTATACAGAATTAATGCAATGTAAATATATTCAGACACACGCCATGATTCCATATTGTCTCTCAATCCCATTATTTGTACTCTTATGTATACCAACACCATAATCCTAAAGAAAGACATGCATTTCATGCTCTGTGTTGAGTTCTTCCATCACCGTTCTCATTTTGCAAATGAGTTTCAACTCTATCTGCCACATTTTAATTCCTTGTTGCCAGCTCATTTCCCAATAATGAGGAGTTGTAGACTTATAAATCTAACCAACTTTGTATCTTCTCATTGGTGGTTTTTCTGCTAGTGTGCAGCTAATGGTAGCCTGGGGCCCTGACTCCCAATTAGTCCAAAATGTTTGTGTATCCTAGTTCTTAGTTCCCTTATTGTGCTACTAATAGGTATTTTGTGACAAATGTAGATTATTGCATATATAACTTATTTTGTTTTTACAATTGATGAATTGTTTAATGTGTATATAGATCCATTCATCAATAGTACATATTTTAGTGTTGGCCATGGCATGTATGCGCATGGTACAAGTTCTGCATTTGTTTAAACCAGTCCTGTTCTTATCGAGCCACAATCTTGTTCATAGATGAGTCAGTTATCATCTATGAGGGGCAAAGTTTAGTGCGTACATTCTGTGCCCTACTATAGATTAATTTGAGTTTAGTTGCCAAGATGTTCTTTAGATCTGCATCCATTATTGGGAGATATCAGTATTTGGAGAAGATCCTATGTAATTGTTTACTATCCGTACTGTATTGTGTGATCATCCTAACTTCCTCTTTCTTGTGTGTTTAGCTTTTTTCCTTGGGGGTGAGAAGGACGCTCCTGGATGTCCCTTTAGCTTTCTCAATAGCTTTGTTAATGGAGTTGGCTTTGTATCCACACTCCCTAAACCTTTTCTTCAAGATTGCCCATTCCTCAGTGATTTCCTCACTGCAATTTCTTCTCGCTCTTATAAATTCTCGCGTGGGAATATTCAGTATTGTGATGGCAACAGGTGGCCCAAAGAGTGGAGTTTACCTCTGTTGCCTTCTGGGATGTTTTTGTTTGAATAGAGATTTCGGAGATCCTAAAGTCAAGGAAATCTATTTCTTCAGTGTTCAGTGTGCATGTCAGTTCTAATCCAAATTAGTTCTTGTTAAGAAACAGTACACATTCTTCTAGTTGCTCCCGATTCACCTTCTATATCATCAGAATATCATCTATGTACCTGTTCCAGCTTACAATATATGGTACACATATGCATTGTTGCAAAGGACAAAAGTTTGTTCAAACTGTCCCATAAACAGGTTGGCCAGAGAAGGGACATACTTGGCCCCCATCGCTACCCCTTTGGTTTGTTTGTAGATAAGATCATTAAAGATAAAAATGTAGTTATCAAGAGTGAAGTTCAGCAGTTCTTTAATCATCTCAAGGTGTGTCATATACAAGGCTAAATCATGTCAGATGGAAGTGTACAAAGACTTGACATCCATAGTCAGAAGATTATAATCCGGCAACCAGATGATGCTATCAAGGATTTGTAGTATATGCATTAAATCTCTAACAAAAGAGGGAATTTCATCTACCTTGGGTTTTATTGCAGTGTCTGTATATTGAGATATGTTCTCAGTAATCCAACCTATTCTACTCACAATAAGTATGTCTCCCAGTAATGTGTTATAAGGCTTATGTACTTTGGGGAGAAAGTAAATGACTGATGAGGTCGAATGTTCCCTATGTAAGACTGATTTCTCATTGTCCATTAGGTGACCTTGTCTGTATCATTTTCTGATCAATTAATTAGCCATAGTTATAATCTCTTGGGTTGGATTTGCCGGTCAGTTGGATGTAGTAGTCTGGTGTACTTAAATGCCAGATAACCATCTGAATGTAGTATATTTTGGTTATTATGACAATGTTGCCACCTTTATCTGCTTCCATGATGACAATGCTATTATCATTGGCTATGTTATGTAAAGCTTTTGCCTCTTCTAGTGAGAGGTTATATAGCCCTTGCTTATGGCTAGCAGCTCATTTGTCAGTGTATTGCTGCATGTCTAATATAGCGGCTGTGGTGAATAAGTCAATGCATCAGCCCTGATCTAGTATTGGTACACATGTAGATTTGTTTTTAAAGTCATGCTTTTCCAGATTCTTTGAGGGCATCCTAAGCAGTAGTTGATCATCACTTGGTTCCACTTCCTCTTCAAGGAAAGTAACAGCCTAGTATTATAAAGATATGACGTCACTCCCCAATCTATCAACATGGCCAGAATATGGTGCCTGTCACCCCAACACAAAAGGAGATATGCTGAGCATGGCTGTTTGGACAACTTTGAGGTAACAATAGCAGAGCACATTTTTATCTCCATATTTACACTATGCCATTTACCTACTTACTGTAAATCCCCCTAACGTTAGGCACAACGGACATTATCACGTCAGCATACGGACGCAGAGGGACACTGTAATTACTATGCATGATGTACGTGTTCTTGGTATGGACACCAGTTAACTCGGAAGGTTAATATCTAATGCATCTGCATTACTCGGGTATCACTTTTTAATGCAGAGTGATATTTGCAGATTAGACATAGACATATGACCCTCTGATGACAGATGCCTAAGACTAATGAGCCCAATCACAGTAATTATGAAGTATATCATGTGAGGCATTTCCAATATCCAACGTCCACGCATGCATTATAGTTGACCATCCAACTAATACAATGTTTCTTTATCAGCTCCACCTGTACCTGATACATTTATCAAATCATCACAGACACAGGTTTTGGGTATGAATTATGATTTGTGCTTCTTTCTTAAGAATGATTTGCAACCTGTGCTTTTATATTCATGTGTATTACTATTGTGATGTTCATGTTCTCACACTTACAATATGTTTTATAATATTGTGGTTGTTAAAGCCTTGAAAAAGAATCTAATTTGCCGAAACACGAATTGGGGTTGTTTTACCGCGGCAGAAATAACCACGACGGAAATGACCAAATGAGAATGTAGGTAATGCAAAATTGCTCGTACAGTTCCCATTCGGTCATTGAATGTAAAACAACCCCAGATCTAAACCCAGCGCTGTTATAGGGGAGCCTGCATGCCCACTTTTTCTGGTCATCTAACAGGAGTAAAGCCATTTTTTCAACGGTCAAACACTGTGCATATGCCTTACCAGACCCACAGGTACTAGAGTTTCCTGAGAAATGCAAAGCCATCAAAGATTTCTTCATTAGCACAATCAAAGCTGTTAAACATCACATTGAAGCTTCCAAATAATCTGCACCACCATATCTATCACACCTTGGGCCCTCCTACTCTGGACTGACTTAAACCCCCTCAACCAAAAGGATCTCAACAACATACTTGCATCACTAAAGCCAACCACCCATACCAATTGCATGCTACCTCCTGCCATCCTAAACAATATCTCTGGTCATGCTCTAACCGTGCTCCTTCATTTTGTTAATGCCTCCATCAACAAGAGCATTTTCCCAAGCTGCCTAAAAACAGGACTGATCTGCTCTCTCTTTAAACAGCCCACATGGTGGTCATGTGATGGGAGGACCTTAGCACAGACATCTGAGTCGAAGCTCCAGTCGGGCAAAAAAAGTATTTGCTGTTGAGCTGATTTTGACTATACTTGCTTTCTTCCTAGTGCTCTAATCCTGGGGTGAGGAGAGGGTTCTGGATCCCCATTTGTCTTTCTCCAAGCCCCTCAAACTACTCCACAGAGCCACGCTCAGGCTTGACCCTCTCCCAAACAAACTCTTTCTACTTGCTTTGCCTGCTAATTTGCCTTGCTTGCCAAACGCACAACCGTAATGTGTGGTTAGCAGGGACTTGGCCACCCCGTCATATCTTCATATGGGCCAATATGCACACACACATACTAACACACCACAAACTTGCCATACCTGGTCCCCCTAGGGTGTTCAACCTACATTACTTTGTCACCATACTAATGGTGAAAGTTACTATACAAATGAGGCACTAATACTGCTACTAATGGCAATACCTGCCATCCCACTGGTAACATTAATTTATTTGCCAGATATCAAAATATTTCACAATATGTCCTGTTTTAGACATGCATTTTGATTATTCCAGGTTTAAACCCATATCAGGGCTCACAAATCGCCATAGGTCAGCACCATATCTGAGAATTGCAAGTGTTTTCCCTCATATGCTCCCACGTTGTGTCTCAAAATTTCATCAATATTTTGAATCATTCGTCATGTTCGCTTATGTATATGTGAATGCCAAGATAAGGTTTATTTTAAATCTCAGGCCCAAATAATCATATTGAGGTGTTGGCTCCAATTTAGTTCCCATTGAAAAGATATACTTGCACACCTTATTGTTATGATAGGCCACCATGATACTTGACTTTTTTACATTATATATTAGACCTCTAGATAAAATGTAATCAGTGCATTTAGAAACTAACCGTTAAAGTGCATCAGGAGTTCTTGCTAACAAAATGGTGCCAGCCACATACCTTAATAAGGCACCTACCTGATATCCTTGTAAAATGTGAGGTTGCCTCCAGCAAATACCCATTTTGAGACTCAATATGCAGATTTAAAATGAGGGTTGCTGGAACACAAGTCTGGCGCACCCCTTTAACTACCTTCAAATATGATGCTTCTTTCCCATCTAAGGCCTATGATTTCAGAGGAGTGTGCAGAGACTATTGGCAGGGCAATAATCGGGGCAAAGTTGGACTATTGCTGTAGTCTTCTTTTAGGCATTAGTCAACTAGAATTACGCAGAATACAGGTTGCTCAGAATTGGGCGGTTAGAGTAGTTCTCAGACTCCCTAAGTATAGTCATATAACCGAGGCTAGAAGATCTCTTCATTGGCTTCCGATAGAAGTTTGGCTAGTCTTCAGAGTCCTGGTCATTGCCTTTAAGTGTAGGCAACAAGTTGTGCCCACTTATTTACAGAAGTATATAATAGAGAAATCTAACCAGCACTTCCTTAGATCTGGAACACAAAACTTGATTGTGCAGCCCAAAAGCAGGACTGCTAAGTCAGGAAACGGGGCTTTTAATGTTAGGGCTCCTTCCCTCTGGAATAAACTTCCAGACCGATTAAGGCATCAGAAGTCCTTGCAAGTCTTCAAGAAAGAACTTAAGACACACCTTTTTGCCTAATCTAAACAGAGAAAACTACTTGAATGACCAGAGGTGTATAGCCGGTTCATCAAGTGGTACACATCAGCCTGTTCCCTTTTATCTTTTTCCGTTCTGTTCGTATGAGGATGTAGTGTCCTGGGTCCTATTGTTTGTATAATACTTGTTGTTTGATCTGCGCCTTTATGCCTGAGGGTCAATAGCGCGCACTACAAATGTAATGTAATGTAATGCAAGTTCTCCATCAGTACCATATCTCATGTTATATTTGCCAAAAGATCTTTGAGGAGGCCTAATTCATATAATGTTGCCCAGAGAATGTCCCTTTGGACATTATCAAAGGGAGAACATGTCACCACATAAGCTAAACAAATTGGAGCTCTCTGGCTAAATACATATTTCAAACATACTGGTTGGAAACCAGTAGCTTTGTACCCAAATTGTCTCTAAATTCCAGCTGTATATCAGACAAGATGTTATCTTATATGTATGTTGACTGTCTAGTGTTAGGCAGAATCATGTGCAGTACCCTTTGGGAACACCACATACCATTAAGACTACAAGTGCAAGTACAAATTCAACTTTAGCACAAGCCTGTACTACACAGTAACGTGGTAGCGATGGCCGAGCAACCAGACTTATCTCAAGAGTAAAGTGAGCAGTATCAGAAGTTACACAAAGGACAGTAATTACCATGGTTCAAACAAACACTGACTCAAGGTTTCTGAGAAAAAGAATATACATTTATTTACACCATCATTTGTAAAACAGTTATCTAATATAAAGTAGCAGAAAATCACAATCTTAATATACTACACAACACCCGATCAATTTTGGACAAGTTAAGCTCAAAATTAAGTGTGAGCAAAATGGCACTCCAGCAATTTAAAAAGGGAGGGAAAGACAAGGTTATACACAATCAAACAGCACCAACAAGTAAGTAGGCAGGGTAATCTAGAAAAGGCTAAATACAATGAGGATTCAAATCAATAGGCCTGGGCCAATGTTAATGGTTCAGAGTCTTTGCAGAGGATCACACAGTTCAAAGTAGTTTGCAGTTAAGTCTTTGCCAAGAGTTCAAAACGAAGTTGGTAGAAGGAAAAGTTATCAAAGAGAGTAGAGAAGGACAAGCCCTCGGATTGGCGAAAGAGTTAAAACACTTTCACCACGGTCGGACGAAACAAACAACCAGGTTTGAACAGTATCTTAGAAGAAGAAGAATGCTGTAGCTGAGGCAGAAGCTCCTGGCAGATCCTGCAGGCTCACGGTTCCTGACCGACTGTCAGACTGACACGAAGGAGGAAGACTGGAGGGCCCTGCATTGCCCAGGGAAGAAGCTAGCAGCAGAGCAAAACAACAAATAAAATGTGTGCTCCTTAAAACCCAAACAGGGTCCGGTCCTCCTGGCTATCCGGTTCACTGCCGCGGTGCATAGCAAATTCAACCAGGTGAGGGAGGCCTTCATTGGTGTTTGGGGAACTGGTTGGTCCCTGCAGATCTTCTCTGTCGTCGAAGTGTAGGAGATTCGGACCCGCAGCAGGTCTTCACCGGGAGGTTCAGTAGTTGCAGCAGTCCTCTTCCTTCAGCTTCTCTTCGGTTCTCTCGATCCAGTGCCGACTCTGCCTTCCAAGTCCCAAAGACCTGCTTATTATGCAGTTTTCCACCATTAACACAGCTCGGCTGTCAATCACACAGCAGGGTGGCTGTCCTGGCAGGACAGTCACCTAGCCAATCAAACAAGAGTGCGACTTGACCAAGGAGACCCTGTGCAGGGGGCCTAAAACCCCTCCCTCACATCCTGTCTACCTAGACTCTCAGGCGCCTAAGGAGGACTTCTGTGCAGAAGCCCGCCAAAGGACGGCAAACAAAGGAACCAAACCTGGTTTGGCGCGCAGAGTAAAACACGAGAAAGACCTTTGCAAAACGAAATGGCGAATAAACCCAGCCAGAAACAAATAAAAGTAAATGGGGTCCAACGGATTTAAGTTCAAGGCTACTAACTTAGTCTAAAACAGTACCAAGGTTATTTTCATAGACAGCAGTAGGAAAAATATGGTAGATACCACTGCAACCAGCCAAATCTTAAAGAAAGGGGAACAAAAGAATGTTACATGAGAGACAGACAAAAAGGGATAACTATTAACCCTTTCCAGTACTCTATGGAAGATAGTTTGTACTAGGTCTGTGAATTTAAAAAGACTAATAAAGTCAATGGCAACTTTACATATTCTGGGAGACAGTAGTCAGTCCCAGAAAATGGAGTTTAAGGTGGTAAGTCTGAAAAAGACAACCCTATGTCACTGCACTAAAGGTGCTGTGTGACACACAGTAAAAAGATGATGCCTATGCAGTAGGTGAGGCACCATAGTCTATGAACACAAATATGTAAAACACATACAGCAAAACACATGTAAGAGTGGGAAAAAAGGCTCACACTCTTACCAGATGAAAAAATAAGTCCTAGAAATCCAGCAAAGCTGCTGAGGGACTCAGTAGGTAAGGGAAATTAGCCATTCAAGAGAATTCTCCCTAACATCTAGTGTGTATTATTTTGCCTCGTTGTCAAATGAAAGCAATTAGCCAGTATGATGTAGAGTTGATCTAGGGCCCTTATTAAAGATTGATGGTACTAACACTCCAATTTCCAGACAACTATCCAGATTAAATTAATGAGTTTAAGCCCATTGGACACCGCAAAGCCGCTGTGAACTTGAAAAGATCCACTGGGATTCTATCAGGATGCAGGTTTTTCCCCCAGCTTTGCCAGTGTCACTTCCACCTCTCTGAGGAAAATTGGAGACCTTATAGTTAAGCATATTAAGGTTCTCCAAAAGATCTTTATTTTCAAACAAACCCTCTATGCGGCTTTCCACTCTGCATTTGTCCTCAGTCGCTCTACAATATAAATTAATGAAATGGTTTAACCAATCATCCGGAAGGCTGTTAGTTGGAATCTCATTATTCTATTAGCTGTGGGTTAAAATTCCAATTTACAAGAACGATAGATATTGCATCATGCGCTGCAACTGATAATGTTTGCAAAGTATACATTTGGCAAGTATTCTTTCTTACAAATAAAGTAATATTTCCTTATCGTTATGAGATTTATAAAGTCCTGATAAAATTGTCTTGTTTACGAGTATACAGTTAGGGTCTAACCAGGATTTCTTTAGATGGAAATCATTCCCCTATAAATTCCATACATTTATAAAAGCATTTTATTCTTCTGTCAGTGTCAAACTCCAAAATGGTTAGTATGTTTATAAGATTACTTTTTCCCCACAAGTCTATTTGATGCTTTTCTACTTATAAGGGCTGAGTTATTATCCTCCAGCTGTTATACCTCTCTAGTTCCTACCAATCTTAATGACATAGGTTTGTGGTCACTGCCATTTCTATCTTCAATTGAGAAGTCATGTCGGCAGGTCTAGTTTGTTATTGTCAATGTTAAAATATCAATTTGGTTTTAAATCGACCATTACTAACGGTGCCGGTGCATCCGAGTCCCTATTCCCGTGGAGTCCTACGGGATTCCGCGGGAATAGGGACTAACATTTTCAACCGCCTGGCATCCCGGCCTGCCGGGACTTGTAATGTCCTGGTGGCACTTGGATATCAGAAGCCGAAAACAGTGTTACAGTCCGGTGGCAACCCACTGGTAGCATCTTTGGGTTACCGCCGGACTTGTATGAGACCCATGGTAAGAAGTGGGGTAATTGATAGCATTTTATCAGGGACTTAAGACCCTTTCAATTGTGTATATGGATGTAGATTTTGTCCTGAAAATGACACTATAGGACTTATACACATTGGGTCTCATTACAAGTTTGGTGGTAGCCTTGCCGGTAAAACCGAGATGAAGAAACTTATGCTACAGAAACAATGAAGATATCAAGTTATTCTTGAGGCTAGCTATGTAGTGAATAATTTGCGGCAATCGCCAACATATGCGTATATAGGAGTAAGTAAAGAATGGATGTTTCCACTATGTATTATTGCAGTGCTGGACCAGAGAAGAAAGGCCTTTTCCAGTGTGTCGCAGTTGAAAACACTATTGAATTCCAGAAGTGAATCTCAGAAAAGCGAGGCTGGATCAGCCCCAAGAAGCCAAGGTCTTGTCGGACTAAGATGAGCAGACATTAGTTACAATCGTGTGAAAGAATGAAACTCCTGCTCAGAAGGCATGGACGAAAGCAAGAAAGACATCAGAGGTTTATTAAAAAATAGTATTTTAAATGCACCAGAGCTTAAATTTGTTGTCTCCAGTCACATGGATGGATGGAACTGTGCAAACATGAGCAACCACACCTACGTAGAGGGGCAGAGCGCGCCTCTACTCCCCTGTATTCTCCAGAGCAAAGAACATTTCCAAGGCCAAGTTCAAAGCCTTAATTGACATGCAGACCACTGAGGTGATGATAGATGATATGCTAATTGGTTGTAAGCTATGGTTTTGACCAGCTCACCAGCACCTGGAAGTCCAGCCTGCGTGCTGCTAACGTGGGTGGAAAAGCACTGACAGATGTAAGAGTGCCAACACATTATAGGGGGCCACGTAATTAAGAGCCCTATAGTTTGTGTAGCCAATGGGACGGTGTGTATTTAGTCACGTTCATAGTGACCTGTTTGAAGGTTGGGCTTAGCAGTCTCACCTGATTTTGAAGAGCCTATCACTTTTTAGACTAGTCTGAAGTGTATACCTAGATGTTCGCCTTAAGCCTATCACATTTGCCACTAAGTTTTTGTAGTTTGCCACATGGGATGACATCAGCAAATATGTAGGTTAACATCATCAATGAAAGTTTTTTTTATATAAAGAATTTTTTTTAATGAAATGCCTTGAGGGAACATGCTATGAGACGTCTTGATGTCCGTTGTACTCCCTGTTTTAGAAAAGTGATATTAAAACAGTCAACTTTGCCAACTTCCTGAGTTGTTCTGATTATTGTTGTTTGAGTATCTTCTGCATCCCCATTTATCTCAAAGTATTGCTACCTCGACTTGAAGGGCTGAGTCGGCTGCCCCGGTTCATCGGTAGGAACAGGCACCAAGCCATTTGCTTGTACACCTTGATGGCGCCGAACCATGTGATGCACAGCAGTACTGGATCAGCACTAAAGCCAAAACTGGAGCCCTCCCCACATGACCCTCCCTCACAGCCTCACAGTAACACAATCCCACAGGAGCATCAGCCTCAGTCTCAAGCCGCACGCCCTCCTTCCTTCCAAAATGCAGCAGATGTACTCTTTTCTTGGATGTTGTCTTGGCAACCAGTAGTTTACCTGATGCTCTCCTTGGACAAATGTTCTTGGAGACGGTGGTCATCGTGAGTTGTCCTTTCACGCCTTGAAGGCATAGTGGATCAAAAGGAGGAGTTGAAGTTCTCCTGGCCATTCTTTCATTTAGTAGAGCACTTTCTGTGCTGTGCGTTCATCTTACTGTGGTTGGACCGACAACTATGCGTGTCTTTTAATGTATTGCAACTGTGAGTGAAGGACTCGAGATGGCAGCCGCATTCAATGTCCTAAAGGCCGCCTCTGCACATGTGGCTAGGTGGGCAGGAAGCCAGCCACCCAGTGTGCATGCTTCAGTGGTGTTCCATTGTATTGTAGCAACTAAACCTTTTTCTGCCGATGTGAGGCATACTTGAGACTATTCTCATGAGTGAGGTGAATTGCAGCAGGTCTAAATTCATACTGCGAGGCATCGTAGGGGATATTTGCTTTCTGGATGTTTGCGGTGGGATATGGATAGTATGTACTTACGTCTTTGTGCAATCATAAGTGAAGTATTCGTGAGATTTGCTTTCCTTTGTGAAGTGTGGCAGGGGAAATAAAAAGTGCTTAACATGTTATCAGGAGAGGGGGCAAGAGATAGTTGGGGTAATAATATATCTAATGCATGTTCACCTTCTTGTGAGTAGCAAAGGAGTATTCGCAAGAATCTTGCGTGCAAGAGATGCAATGTGTTTTCAACAGTCACAATTTCTCGTAAGAGGGACGATATTACCTTCGAGCAAATCTCACGAGTAAATTGACTGGGGGTCACAACATTAAACATTTCCTAAGCATCTTCACACTCACCCAGGTGTGGATTCCAGGAAGGAATCCAGATGCCATTCCCATATCTGGGCATATCTAGCCTGGGCGCTACATCCCTCACTCTTTGTAGGCAGGCAAAAGTCAAGAACCATATATGGCAACATCCAAGCCACCCACACGATTGTAGGGCTGCCATGATCTCTGCTTCCAAAAGGCCAGGACTTACTCAACTCCCTTGGAAGCAGACCCATAACCCAGGTTCCGAGTGCCAGCCAGTCCCAATTGGGACCTTTTGGACCCTGTCCTGGCGCCAGTGGCGCCAGGCTCATAAATATGCCCAGTCCCAGCGCTGCAAGCGCCGGGCTCATAATGCTTGGGTGGACTTACCTGCAGCAGACCATGCTGCTTACTTGCCTGCCAGTTGAACCCCTGATCCTCTTCTGTTTGGGACTACTTTTCCTGTTGGGTGGGGCAGGAGCCACTCCCTAGGTTCAGAACACTGGAACTCTTCTGGAAAGCAGGAACTCTTTTCTTACCTAGGCGTGGCTGTGGAAGGAGACACCTAAGCACTACAGGAGGCTATTTAAACCACACCCGATGGATGAATCTTGCTTTGCGTTATTCTGCATCCTCTGCAGCAGAACGCTCATCGTGTCTTCTGCATCTGATCCTGGGCCTAAAGGAAAAAGGCTTACCATCCTGAATCCAGTCTTCAGCAACATCTATAAAGACAAGAAAGAACAGGTTAGCACTACGGTCTTCAGTGACAGCGCATCTCTTACCTGGTCCATCGGCTGTCATCAACGCCTCGCGCAGCATTCCTGCATCTGAAAGACAAAGGCTTACCTACTCTTCACGCGCTCCGGAGGTCATCGCACTGCATTCCGGCATCTGAAAGACAAAAGCTTACCAACTCTTCGCACGCTCCGGAGGCCTTCGGCGCTGCATCCCGCATCTGTAAGACAAAAGAAGGTGCATTTAAAGACATTGGGTAACGTTCAATACTCACGTGCCATTACTCCATCCACGCCGAACTCAGTGGGCATTCCGGCATCCTTCAGCAGCTCCGAACTGGTACCTGCAAAATAAAAGGACAGTTAGTGCGCATCGTGAAGCAAGCAACAAGCGCTTACTTACGCGCTTCCAGGCGCTACTATTCCGCATACGGGTCCATCCTCAACTCACTTCAGCCAGTCAACCGCCATCGCCGGAACCCTGCAAAATAAGAGACAGCATTACAAAAGACTTTTAAAGACATTTGAAATATTCGGAACTCACCGTTCGTGAAGTAAACGACGGACAGCAGTCTTCTGAAGTCAAGAGGCCTGCGCTACCTATCCAGTGAAGAAACTGGTTACAGCACCCTGCCCCGAGGCAGATGGAGAGCTCGGCGTTCACTTACCTAAGGTGAGAGCGTTAACCTTTGGGGTTCTACAGGAGAGGAGAAGATGAAAGAGATAGGGACACCCCAATAACCCCAGTTCACTAATCCCATATTTTCTATCTGCAGACATCTTACTCTTCGAGTCAGGCATACAGTGCACAGAGGTCCAGCCCAAAGAGCCAACCGGGTGGTGCACATCACTTTTGAAGATACAGTAGTCGCCCAGTCAGGACCGGCGCCTCTGCGAGAATCAGGTGAGCGTTACAGAACGCAAAGCCTACCGCAAAACTCTCGCCCAGGCGCTATGGAAACCTCGGATACTGACCACCTAGCCCGGTTACTTGGGGAACTAAGGGCAGAAGTGCATGCAGCTCGTCAGGAAACGAATGCTCTAAGAAGGGAACTAATTATTTCCAAGGAGCGAACAGACGATCTTGCTAGACAATTGCTACAGTCACAAGCCGGACAGACCCCGTTACCCGCATTAGGGGCAAATCTTCCTTCAAAATCCCCGATGAATCCAGTGCAGATCAACCTACCTGGGATTGTACCTCTGGCTCCGCCCGAACGATTTTCTGGTGACCCAAAGAGGTTTGCAGTATTTATCAATCAGTGCCGGTTGCATTTTTTATGCCGGCCAGCAGCCTTTCCAACTGATCAAGCTAAAGTAGCTTTTGTGCTTTCGTACCTTAGTGGCAATGCGGCAGACTGGTCGATCCCTCTAGTTAATCAAGATGATCCGGTTCTCCATGATTTTCAAGCCTTTCAGCTTAGTATGGAAAAACTGTTCGCAAGACATTCACAGGGGCAGGCCTTGGACAATGAGCTTCTTTCGTTGCGACAGGGTAATCAAGACCTTTTGGCTTATATTGCATCTTTCAACAGACTAATAGTGGAAACTCAATGGGCTGAGGACAAAAGGATTACGCTGTTTTATAGAGGTCTACGTTGAGAGCTCAAAGACTTTTTAGCCCAAGTAGTGAATCCCCCACAAGACTGTTCGGATTATATAGACTTATTCGTTCAAATAGATCACAGACTGCAGAACAGGAAGGCCGATCGTTCCAAGTTTGATGCTCGAGTATTTTCCAAACCACCAACTCCTTCCAAAGGAGTAGACTCCGGGGAACCCATGCAAATAGGGGGCCTGAAAGGACCACTAACACAAAAGGAGCGGGAAAGGAGAAAACAGTTGCAATTATGCTTCTATTGCGGAAACTCAGGGCACTTTCTTCGAGACTGTCCGGTGAAACCAGCCAAGAAGGCGGTAGGAGCTGCAGTTACCAAGGTCACAAACTCTGAGCAGGGAAACAACCTCGCCCGACAAGAATAGAGGTCCTCTTGCCGAGCGTTAAAACCAGTTCCGTGACCTCGCATTTCGTGATACCTATGGTCCTCATTAGCCCTGATCATCCAGATCGATTACATGCGATTGAAGCTTACGTCGACAGCGGTGCCATCGGCAATTATGTGGATCAGGAAATGGTTTTGAGGATGAATCTAACTCTTTGTCCCAAGGCTGTAAAGGACGTCATTACTATGGTGGATGGTACGGAGATAGCCTCCGGAGCAGTAACGCATACCACTCAAGAAGTGATGCTAGTAAGTCAAGATGGACACCATGAGAAGATCGTGTTCGATGTGATCAAGGCCCCTCAGTTCCAGATTATTCTAGGGATACCTTGGTTAGAAAAACACAATCCTCGGATCGATTGGCGAGCAAGAACGGTTCAGTTCCCCGAATGTGTCTCTACTTGTCACCCTCCACCTGGTGTTGCTCTAGCAGCAATTTCTTCGGAGACTCCCCAGTTACCTCCCTAATACCTAGAATTCCAAGATGTTTTCCGGAAGGATCAGGCTAACTCTCTACCTCCTCATAGGTCCTATGACTGCCCCAGATAGACCTGATACCTGGATCTACTCCTCCGTGTAGCAGAATTTATGCCCTCACCGAGCCTGAGAACCTTCACCTCCGACAATACCTGGATCAATACCTAGCGAATGGGTTTATTCGTCCTTCTAAGTCCCCTGCTTCTTCAGCTTTGTTCTTCGTTCCAAAAAAAGAAGGGAACCTTAGAACTTGTATAGATTACCGCGCCCTGAACCAGATCACCGTTAAGAATAGATATCTGTTACCTTTAATCCCTGAACTCCTGGACCAAGTCAGAAGAGCATGCATATATACAAAGCTGGATCTTAGAGGAGCCTACCACTTGGTACGAGTAAAAGAGGGCGATGAATGGAAGACGGCCTTCCGCACCAAGTATGGGCTATTTGAATATCAGGTCATGCCCTTCGGGCTTTGCAATGCCCCGGCCGCCTTTCAATATTTTATGAACTATGTCCTCAGAGAACTCATAGATGTATGTGTTGTCGTTTACATTGACGACATCCTCGTTTATTCTTCATCGGAATCTGAACATCGGAAACACGTGAAAATGGTCCTCGAGAGGTTGCGTCAACACAGACTTTTCGCTAAGTTGGAAAAATGTGTTTTCAACGTGACTGAAGTTGAATTCTTGGGATTCATATTATCACCTAGCGGAGTGCGTATGGATTCAAGGAAGGTCGATGCAATTCTCAAATGGCCATCACCATCCTCCGTAAAAGGGGTTCAAAGCATGTTAGGCTATGCCAACTTTTACCGCAGGTTTATCCCCGAATTCTCTCGAATAGTCCAGCCCATCACCGCCTTGTTAAAGAAAAACAAACGTTTTGAATGGTCTACCGAGGCGGAACAAGCTTTCCAGAATTTGAAGACAAAGTTTATCTCTGCACCAATTCTAAAACATCCTCGCCCCGAACTCCCCTACATCGTTGAGACTGATGCTTCGAGCCTTGCCATGGGGGCAGTTCTATCACAGAAGGACCCAGTAACCAATCAGTTACATCCCGTGGCATTCTGGTCTCGCAAATTCTCGCCTCCTGAGATCAATTACACTATTACTGATAAGGAACTTCTGGCTATCAAGTCTGCCTTTAAGGCTTGGCGGCATTATCTTCTGGGGGCCCGACACACCGTTACAGTGATTACGGATCACCGAAACCTGCAATATCTGAAAACCGCAAAAGCCCAATCCTCTAGACAACTCCGTTGGGCACTATTCTTTGCCGAGTTTGACTTCATAATTACCTATCGACCTGGTACAAAAAACGGTAAAGCTGATGCCCTTTCTCGGATGGGAGTGGAGGAACACTTGACCAACCCTAAACCTGTACCTATCATTCCCGAACAAAGAATTCTGGGTGTAATAACCACACAATCCATAGAGGAAATTAAGGATAAAACCAGGCAACTTATAACTCCAGCAGAAATACAGAATTGGCATCTGCAGGGAAAGGACTTTGCAGTAAAGGACAACTTATTGTATTTCCAAGAACGATTATACCTGCCCAGCACAGATTTACAGAAAAAGGTGATCTCTTGTTATCACAAGTCTTTAATGGAAGGACATCCCGGTATGGCCAAAACCTCAGAAAAGATCAAGCGCTACTTCTGGTGGCCGTCTTGGAAAAAAGATATCAGAGACTTTATAATGTCCTGTGGAGTATGCGCCCAAAACAAGAGTCAAAAGGAAAGACCAGCCGGCCTCTTACGCCCTATTGACATCCCACCTCGCCCTTGGCATACGCTTTCTATGGACTTCATCACCGACCTACCTCCATGCTCCGGATACAATACGATCCTGGTAATCGTGGACTTATTCTCCAAGATGGCGCATTTCATTCCACTCAAAGGCTTGCCAACAGCAACAACTGTGGCCCGAAAATTTCTCGAAAACATTGTCCGACTGCACGGTTTTCCTTCAGTGCTAATTTCGGATCGAGGTAGTCAATTCATTTCTCATTTTTGGCGAAGTTGTTGTCGGTCGGCTCAAATTGATGTGAGATTATCGACCAGTCACCACCCTTAAACCGACGGACAAACCGAGAGGACCAATCAAACTCTGGAACAGTATTTACGCTGCATGCTGCAACAAACTGAAAAAACTTGGAAAGATATCCTTTGGATAGCCGAATATGCCTACAACAACTCTGTCCACTCAGGAACTGGGAAAACCCCGTTTTTTCTTTTATACGGCTGTCACCCTCGAACCTCAGAGTTGGATCCACCCCAAGATCTTGGAACACCAGCAGTAGACTACCTGCACTCTACAATCAGCCAAGCTTTTAAGGAAGCCGTTTCTCACCTTCAAAGGGCTAAAGAACAATACAAGAAAGGAGCAGATCAACATCGGAAGGAAGCCCCCCAATATCAAGTAGGAGATCAAGTCTGGTTATCCACCAAATATCTACCTCTAAAAGGACCACGCACATTCAACCCAAGATACCTTGGTCCCTATTCCATCACTACCATAGTAAACCCAGTAGCGGTCAAGTTGGACTTGCCGCCTCACATGAAGATACAACCGGTCTTCCACGTCTCTCTTTTAAAACCCGTGCAACCTCAAACCCGACTAACTAAATCCCCAAAACCTATCCTAGTTGATGGAGAACTCGAGTTTGAAGTCAAAAGCATCCTGGACTCTAAGATCTCCAAATCTAAGCTATTTTACCTAATTGACTGGAAAGGCTACGGCCCTCAAGAAAGATCCTGGGAACCTGCAGAATATGTCCACGCTCCTCGTCTAATCAAAAGATTTCATCAAACATTTCCTGACAAGCCAAAACCCCCAGGGAAGCCCGGTTTGGGAGGGGCCTTGAGGGGGGGTACTGTCATGATCTCTGCTTCCAAAAGGCCAGGACTTACTCAACTCCCTTGGAAGCAGACCCATAACCCAGGTTCCGAGTGCCAGCCAGTCCCAATTGGGACCTTTTGGACCCTGTCCTGGCGCCGGTGGCGCCAGGCTCATAAATATGCCCAGTCCCAGCGCTGCAAGCGCCGGGCTCATAATGCTTGGGTGGACTTACCTGCAGCAGACCATGCTGCTTACTTGCCTGCCAGTTGAACCCCTGATCCTCTTCTGTTTGGGACTACTTTTCCTGTTGGGTGGGGCAGGAGCCACTCCCTAGGTTCAGAACACTGGAACTCTTCTGGAAAGCAGGAACTCTTTTCTTACCTAGGCGTGGCTGTGGAAGGAGACACCTAAGCACTACAGGAGGCTATTTAAACCACACCCGATGGATGAATCTTGCTTTGCGTTATTCTGCATCCTCTGCAGCAGAACGCTCATCGTGTCTTCTGCATCTGATCCTGGGCCTAAAGGAAAAAGGCTTACCATCCTGAATCCAGTCTTCAGCAACATCTATAAAGACAAGAATGAACAGGTTAGCACTACGGTCTTCAGTGACAGCGCATCTCTTACCTGGTCCATCGGCTGTCATCAACGCCTCGCGCAGCATTCCTGCATCTGAAAGACAAAGGCTTACCTACTCTTCACGCGCTCCGGAGGTCATCGCACTGCATTCCGGCATCTGAAAGACAAAAGCTTACCAACTCTTTGCACGCTCCGGAGGCCTTCGGCGCTGCATCCCGCATCTGTAAGACAAAAGACGGTGTGTTTAAAGACATTGGGTAACGTTCAATACTCATGTGCCATTACTCCATCCACGCCGAACTCAGTGGGCATTCCGGCATCCTTCAGCAGCTCCGAACTGGTACCTGCAAAATAAAAGGACAGTTAGTGCGCATCGTGAAGCAAGCAACAAGCGCTTACTTACGCGCTTCCAGGCGCTACTATTCCGCATACGGGTCCATCCTCAACTCACTTCAGCCAGTCAACCGCCATCGCCGGAACCCTGCAAAATAAGAGACAGCATTACAAAAGACTTTTAAAGACATTTGAAATATTCGGAACTCACCGTTAGTGAAGTAAACGATGGACAGCAGTCCTCTGAAGTCAAGAGGCCTGCGCTACCTATCCAGTGAAGAAACTGGTTACAGCACCCTGCCCCGAGGCAGATGGAGAGCTCGGCTGTTCACTTACCTAAGGTGAGAGCGTTAACCTTTGGGGTTCTACAGGAGAGGAAAAGATGAAAGAGATAGGGACACCCCAATAACCCGAGTTCACTAATCCCATATTTTCTATCTGCAGACATCTTACTCTTCGAGTCAGGCATACAGTGCACAGAGGTCCAGCCCAAAGAGCCAACCGGGTGGTGCACATCACTTTTGAAGATACGGTAGTCGCCCAGTCAGGACCGGCGCCTCTGCGAGAATCAGGTGAGCGTTACAAGGGCACAACATTAGCCTGCTGGTATCAGCACTGGATCTTGCACATGGGTTCTCAGTAGGAATGTACCCTCCTAGAATTACACATGATAGTCTGCCACCAACCTGTGGTGCCTCCATAACCAACAGTGTGAGGGGACATGCACGTGAACAGCTTACCTTTTGGCCACACTAGCCCTGAGCAGCCAAGGGTTTCTCGGGTGCACGTACAGGACTATGCCTTGGATGAAATGCTCGCCAGAGTAAAGCTAGGCAGGACAAGTGCCAAAATGTGATAGCTAATAAGACCTGTGACCTCAAATGCATCATTACTAAAATGCACTGTGTCTGTGCCCTGGCAATGGTGATGAAACAGTACTGCACACTCTGACGTAGCAAGAGGTAACTAAGCAAAACAAAAGAAGTGATGGCTGGAAGGTTTAAAATTGATCTTAACCTCTGGCAAGTCTATGGCCAACCCCCCATAGTATTCTTATTCAGCCTGTCCAGTCGTTACAGAAAGAGCAAAGACCATATGCAAATCAGGGATGGTCCCAGGCCAATCTGCTTGGTCACATCCCTTCTGCACAAGACCAGAAGCAACCTCAGTTTCCTCCTCATTCTGCATAATCAGTGAGGTGTAGCTATCGTCACTAGGCTCAGGACCAATATCTGGGCATACCCCATGCTGGGTTACTAAGCAAAACAAAAGAGGTCATGGCTGGAACATTTCAAATTATTCGTAATAACTGGCATAGCTCTGGGCAACCCTCCAGTCTATCCTTCTTCAGCCTGCAAAGCCATTACTGAAAAGGGAAAGCCTAAATACAAATCAGGCTCCGTCCCATCCCAATTGGGGCAGTATAGCCTGAACTCATTGGTCACATCTCTTCCACATGAGACCATTATCACATTTCAGCTTCATTGGGCATCACTAGTGAGGTGTAGCTTGAGATCCCTAGGCCCAGGCAGGACCACAAGCAACCCCAGCTCTGAGAGGTGAGCCAGAAGGCATACCATAGCCAATTATGCTGCACCTGCACTAATATTAACTGCACATCTCCTTCCCCACTCTCAGCATTGGAGTGGGGGACCCAGCCTGCATTTGGAACAGGGCCATCACCCCACTCCTATTGGGCCACTATCTTGAATTAGTTTAAGAATTTCATCTGCAGGGATTGTTTGGCAGTTTTCGATTTTTGTAACGGTAATGAGGGTTTAGTGGAGGAAATTCCCTTGCACGGTTCTGCTTTGTGTCCATCTACAGAATCCATGTTATACTGGCCAGGGTGATCACTCTTACGATAATTGGTACCACCAGCAAACCCTCATGAATTCCCACCCTCGATCCTACTGTACTCCTATCCCTGCCCGCTCTCAGTGCCTGACTACTGTGAATGGCTGTCACCAAAGGGCACTGCAGGGCCCCAGGAGCACAGGGGCACCTCTTGTTGCATGCTGGCCACTCACAGAAGCATCGTTGCAACTTCTCCAGCTCCAGCAACATCTGCCATGGCCCCTGGGGCTGCTGCACTGCCAAGCACGCTATACGTAGTAGCGCAGTCTGCCATTTTCTCCAAAAGCCGTGAGGGGGAATGGGAGGTTTCGCTGCAGCAGATTTCATTGAGTTTTTATTAACAGATTTTGCCTTAAATATATATGGGGGTGAGTTTGGGCTACTAATTCATGTAGTTGGAGCAAGGGGGATTAAAGGTGGCCCCCCTCACATATTTTGTGGCAAAATCAACCGTTAATAAAAGAGAGCTTCGATGCAATCGAATAAAAGAGAGCTTCGATGCAATCGAATAAAAGAGAGCTTCGATGCAATCGAATATGCAATCGACCGCGATGAAAAACACTCGGAGAAATCACATGGAACTGTCGTAAAGTGGTATGGCGGTACAGTATGCAAGCAGGTGTGATCACCCCGGGGTAATACCAACAGAAACACACTAGAACATTACCATTCCACACTCAGTTATGCATCCATTGTATCATTAAATGTGTATATGCCCTCGATGTTGCAAATGTCAAATGGCGTGGCCATCAATTTAGTACTGACTGGTTTTAAAACATCTACTTAAATTGCAGACTGTGACTTGCTTCCCTGGTAGTCGGAATTTATACCATAGCAAGCAACTGCAGCCCATTGCATACCAGAGTAAAGAGGCTTTCAATAATTAACTGGTTCTTTAAATGAAGTTCATAAAGGTGTGATGTTTTTCAGCTCATTGTTTTACGTTTTTTCTTGGCGTTCCAGCCAATGAATCGAAAAGAATAGCTGCAAGCAATGTATAAACCCCCTGCCGATGTATTTAAGAATGTAACGTGGAAGTGTTTTGATATTTACAGACGCTGGGGCTGGCGGGGACCCCATGGCTGAAGACAGGGGATACACTAATGACTTCCTTTTAGAAGACTTAATCCCGACAATAAAATCTGCAATCCGAGCTGCCAGGTACTTATTTACTCAATAAATTAAAGATTCTTCGTGTCGCTGTCCATTTCTCGGCACTCATCCTCCAATCTTACTAATATTTGTTTCTGTAACATTATTGTCAAGTTTTATTGTTAACATAATTGGTCATTTTCCTTTTTAAGGTAATTTGTGCCACTGCAACCATTTGCTTTGACAACTGGGTGTAGCACGTGCAAAGCAGGGGATGTGGTATTGTCAATTGCCAAGGCAGTCATGACATTTGATCCATTGTCTGTCTTGACAAATCCCAACTGCACATTACGAAGCCTTAGCCACTTTTCCTGCACCTCTTCCATATATCATCTCCCTTGTGGCTTTGTAACTGAAATCCTTGCCTGCAAAGTGTTGCCTGGTGTTGGACAAGCATCTGCTGAGCCCTTGCATTATTTCAGCACCCTCTTGCCTGGTAGAGAATGGAAAGGCAACATAGCGTGCAGTGGTGGCCGTGTAGTGTATTTTTGGACACCCAGACTGCTGTAGTGCCAGTACCACTGTGACCATAATGGAGATATGCAATTCAGGTGCCTCAGCTGGGAAATTCCTATTGGCTGCTGGAATCCAGGATTTGCAATGAAAGAGAAGTGCAAGAGGTCTGGTACCAACATAATAGCAAGATTTGCATTTCGCGGGCACTCTCGGTTTTGTGACCTGGGATACTTTGATCAAAGCGGAAATGTTTCCACAAAACTGGCGTCACGCAATTGGGTGCTACTGTCATTCATTGCTGTGGTAATAGGAGACAGGCTTTGTGTCCCAAGCAGGGCAACAGCTTAATTGTGCAGACTGGTGCTGTTATGCGGTTTGTCATTTGGTTTGGGGAAGGATGGACTTCAGGTCTTTTTAGTTCTTGCCATGCCTGTGCATGGTGTTGCATTACATCATTCTGCAAAGATATGGTGCCCAAGTTGGTCCCTGTATTTCCTTGGCTCACAGATGTTTGGCATAGTGTGCAAGTGTCTAGATTCATTGGCATTTTATTCTGTGAGCTATAGTGCCAATGTTTGGATTTTTAGTGAGGGCTAACAACACAGAGACTGGGTTCTTCTGACAGGGGTACTGATGATGCTGCTGGTGGTTTTCTTTTGAGTGGCACTTGATGATATGTTGCACAATCTGATCTGTGTCAGGAAGCTATAGTTTAAAGAGATGGTACAGAGGTGGAGAACAAGCTTCAACTACCTACGCATTCCTAGTGGCCTTCCCAGTCTGCTTTTTACCACAACTTCCACTGATTTCCAGCAGCAATGAACATTTCTGTGCAGGCTCTGATAGATCGTAATCTTTATCTAATCATCATTTTCCATGTCATCACAAACATCTTTGTTTTTTGTAAGAATTCTCCTCAGTGGATTGGAGTTGATGAGGTCAGGCACTTTCGAAGTCCACCTGCAGTTCAGGTGCACTGTGTGTTATTATGTCTCAATCTTCCTTACAAGAGATTTGCTCATCATCCCATGCAATCGTGCGTGGATTTGAAAGTGCCTCCTCCTCTGAAGGTCCAGATGCACAATTATTGTGTACTTGCACTGTATGCTCCTCAGAACTACTTGAGGGGTGGAGGTGGAATGATGAGTTGATGATACCTTCAATTGGCCTTGTGATATTCAGGCTTCATCAGTGCACACAGCAAGTGCTGCAGCTGTTGTAAAGAGACCACTAGCAGCACATCTGCCCCTTCCTCTCAATCGTTTTGGTACTCCAGACATTGTCTGCACATGCTCTGTTCACTCACGTCAAGAGACGGCCCTGGTGGGTATCTCCTCCCTCCCTGGATGTCTGACACTCCCTCCCACCACAATTGTCACTTGGGCATGTGTAGCACAAGGTACTTGGATGCCTTCTTTGCTCCTCCCTGCAGTTCAAGAGATGTTATCTTGTGTCATGACTCCCTGAATGTGCACCAGAATCTCACCCAAGGACACCCGCAAAGTTATCTCAATTCAAGAGATGAACATAATTGTATAGTTATCTCCCACCTCCATGAAGTCTGCACCTTTCTCTCAGCAAACGTGTCATGTCACTGTCAACACAACATCACACGTTGTGTTCAGGGATTCTCTGCTCCTCCCTACACCCAAGTATTGCCCTGGGGCACGTGCACCACTCAATCAGTTCAAGACGGACACGGACAGCCTGCTATATCCTGCCTCCCTGCCACCGTGAGAGTTACATGAGCATGTCAACAAAAGCACAAGGTGCACCGAGGGATCCTCTACTCCTCCCTTCAACTGAGTTTTACGTACATGCACCTGTGCAGTTCCCTCAATGCAAGAAATGGTATCTCGGAATGTCTGTTCCAAAGTGTCTCCCAAGGGCACCTGCATATTTTATTTACTTCGAGAGATGAACACGGATAGTTATCTCCTGTATCCCTGAATGTCCTCAAGGTCAGGTCAGTGTGTCAACACAGTAGCACTAGCTACACCAAGAGAGTCTCTTCTTTTCCTGTCACCTCAATGTCGCCCTATGGCATATGTGCAATGCATTCAGTTACTGCTAGAGTCTGTTTGCCTTATTACAATTTTGCCCGTATCCCCCCAGTAATTCCAGCAGGATACTACAAACTGCCCCTACCGTCTCCACCACCTGATATGCCGGAAGTACTGGGATAGTACAGGCAGCAGAAAGGGCAGTAAATCCCCATTCCATGGAGTCCTACAGGATTCCATGGAGGGGATTTCTGCAAAAAATTGGTGACGGTAATTCTGGCATTTATTTGCTGGTAGGGGTCTCATTTACTTCCAGCTCTTTCCCCCACCGGACCAGCAAAACTGAAATGAGAACCTATATGTCTTGCCTTCCTGAAGGTCTGTCACTTCACCTTGCCAAGCATAACATTTATTTTCTCCAGACCTTAATAAGTCTCACGCAAAATCAAAGGTCTTGTGTGTGCATCCCACACATTTTAGTCAGTGCTGTGGTTTCAGTTTAACATCACATTTGACAATACTCTGAGGAAAAAAAATCATATACAGATGTAATAGGATGTTAAAATCCAGGCCCACCTAGATGCGGGATGGTTTATTCAGGGTCATTCCTGATTTTCTAATACTAATTGTAGCAGTACCCTTAGAACAAGTCAGACAATTACTTGTATCGGTTCCACGTTAGGATATCATGGCTTTAACTGTAGTAACACCTAATGCCGTGGCTACATTGTCCTGAATCAAAGTCATGGCAGACCCTTTTTTCTTTTTATGTGGGAGCTGCTTGAAGGAATGTTTCCACCAACTATGTCCTTTATTGTCTCTTTACCGGAAGCCACATGTATCTTCCTTTTTCTTCTCCCTTTTTCTTGCCATAACCCTTTCTTCTGTCTGTTCTTTATTTTTGTTGCTTTGACATACGACAACATGAATACAATAAATAAGTCTACAGATGAACATGCATGTCACTGTTTCATGCTACACATTCCTGTTTTTAAATGATGTATGATTATGTAAGGTAAACCTGATCCAATATGTATTCATGTCAATCCACAGAAGTGTATATAATTAGTTTATGGTGCATTATTCATATATTTTCAATATATGTTCCCGCTACAGGATAATGCAATTTCTTCTCTATAAGAAAAAGTTCAAGGAGACTTTGAGGCCTTATGATGTGAAGGATGTCATTGAGCAGTATTCAGCAGGACATCTGGATATGCTTGCTAGAATTAAATATCTTCAGTCAAGGTAGGTAAATGTGTAATGCAGTGCAAATAGACTATCTGTTACCTGTACCTTTAAACATATTTGCAACAATGTACCAGCCAAGATGCCCCCACAAAGAAAAGTCCAACTTCTGTTATTTTGTTATATCAAATTGAATAATTTTTAATGAGCTCAAAAGTAGGACTTCCAGAAAGATAAAACCACATCTTTTCTAACAAGGTCTCGGGAGGATAACTCATGGCAATGTGATCGTCTTGGAAGCAAGAGAACGCAGAGCAACACAGGTTTGAATAATATATTCACCTACATCAGAATTCTTTAAAGACACCAAGACCCTAATTATGACGTTGCCGGTAGTCCACCGGTGCTACTGGCGGCCTACTGGCAAACTCGGCTTACCGTTTCCACCAACCGATAGACCGGTAATACTGGGATATTATGGGCGGCGGAGGAACGGTAAGTTCCCCTTCCCGACTCCATGGGAATGGGAACACTGAAGCACTGGCACCGTTAGTAATGGTGCTGGTGCTTCAATGAAAAATCTGCTGGTAGGGGCAGGAACTGCCGATAGTTCACTGCCCCTCACGGCAGACTTGTAGTTTGCTGGTCAGGAAACGGTGCTAGTAACATTGTTACCGGCACCTTATTTCCGGAACAGCAGACTTATAATGAGGGCCGAAGACTCAGCCACACCAATGAAAACGTGCTGATATTGTGGAGTGTAGAAGGGAGAGAAGAGATAGTAAGTCAATAGTACAAGCTGCAAGGAAAACAACATATATATGACTACAGCATCAAGTTTGCTGGTCTTGATTGGTGATTAGTAGTGGAATTGTAGCTGTTTAAAATTGAAATTAGAGTAGATACACACATTTGTGGTGTGCAGCGTAATGGCAAATCAAATGAGACGATGTTAAATTTCTCTTGATGGAAAGGGGTGTTGTTTTGAGTTCAATTGAAGTAACAACAACAAAAATGCTTGATATGCAATACGTCTCTCCTATTCCATCATGTCAGCCTGGTGCACTCACTCATGTGACATAAACCTTATTATGTGTCTCACAATCAATATCCATATATAAAAATTCAGCCTTTGTTTCCTCCCTAATAGAATGTATTGGCATGTATTTGAATAAAGCTTTGTGTTGCCCCAGCCCCCCTTCTATTGAAGGCTAATGCTTATTTTCAGCCTGAATACAGCTATTTTCAATCCTGATATTTTGCAGATAAGGTTAACAGTTATGTGTTGTTTTATTACTTCTTTTGTCTGGACCTTTCCTTCCCTTCCTCTTAATTCTTTACAATGTTCTTGTTGTTTCCTTCATCAGCCAGAACTTCTAGAATGGTCGAGCCTTAAAATCAGCAATGCTACCAAAGAGAGCATCAAAAAATGTTGAATGCGACCTTGCCCTTAATATATCCAAGAAAAGTTAAGTGTGGGCGTTGCTGATGCTTGAATAAAGCACATTAAACAATGTAGTTTCTCCCATCTCTGACCAATGACTCCCACTCTGTACTAGTTCTCAGCTTTACTGTGCTACTACATTTGAGGAGTTTTGGTAACTATTGAATGGAATTAATTCCCATCTGCCAGGAAAGCTCCACTGGCAGATGATCATGCATAGTTGGCCTTATGCCACCTGTCAGACCCACCTTCATTTTTGTGAGTCAAAAGGAGGACTACCAGTCAGGGGATAGAGGAGACTATGGAAAGCTGGTATGGATGTCACAGGAGGAAAGCTGTCAGGTATAGAGAAATCTTTTCCCATGCACATGTTCTCTGCAGTGTCTTAGTAGCTTGAAGGCAGGGAGGAGAATGGTCATGCTCTTATCGGTGTTCGGATACTGCACAATGATAGAGTAGAAAAGTTCTACGTGAATCATCGAAAAAAATCACTGCACCGCCCATAGCATCGAATTTATTTTTTCTCAGAATGTTGACATTGAAAAATAATTGGTGAAGTGGGCTTCGCAGTGTTTGCTTTTGATGTTATTGGGGAATACCGGGTACAACTTTGTAGGCATAAACAAGACAAGTTATGGAAACATAATGAACATACCACATTCATTGACAAACTGCAGTTACCATTTTGTTTCTCAATGATTGGCCATAAGTGACCCTGATGTGTCCATGATATTGATCATGATTTCATTAGAGCACTTTGTTCAAATAAGGAGAGTATTAACAGAGCTAATACCGCCAAACTTGTATTGAAGTGGTTTGAAATAATCAAAATACACAAACAGCTTTTCTATACTGCAAACATACAACACATCAATGTATTATCCGCACAGCAGCAATGAGTAAAATATATAGTAAATTAACTAGTGTTCTGACTTTTGACTCCTGACATGCCAACACAATATTTGCTGGTAAATCGATGCCGCGCTTCATGCTTGGCAGGCCAGTGTACGATTCCTCTTGGGTTGCAAATGCACAGTGTTAGGGCAATGGAAAATATAACATTTGGGTTATTATGACTATGAAGTTGTGCTATTAGGTGTAATGTCTTATATGTCTCTAATGACTTCCAGGGATAGATGTCAGCCTTCCTTATGTGTTCTGTGTTCTCATTTTGCAGAATAGACATGGTGTTTGCTCCCGGCCCCCCATCAACCCCCAAGCATCGGAAATCTCTGCGAGGAGGCGCCTTCACATTCCCATCCAATCCATCTCCCAGGTAGGGTTTTGATTTATAACAGAGTGGTGATTCTGGTTGGGAAGCGAAGTCATATGGGACGAATGGACTGAAAATGTCTTTTTTAGAGGAAAATATATGCTTAGTTGGGGCTACTTAGTAATGTACTGTGAAAGCTAAAGTCTGAAAACAGTGTGTGACTTACAGATATGCACCATGGGACTACGTTTTCTGTTCTTACTGTGGGAGGAATGATTTCTGGAGCTCTCATTTTGTTGTCACCCGCCTGGGCGTGACGTGTTGTTTCTTTTGCTTTTCTGAACCAATTGCACTGACAGATCTTATTCTTTTAAGTCATTCTGATTTATTGTCTCATTTCCCCTCTCATCAGTATTCCACTGTCGTGCTTAACTCCTTGGAAACTCCCAGGCCTCATCCAATCTGTCCTTTGGCCTCCCCATTATGCTGGAATAACCGTGGTCTCATTTTTGGCAGTAACACACTGGTCGCCTCATTATCTCCTTTATCTATCACCTGGATTTAATTAATCTACTTCATTCCAATTCCCCCATTGTGACCCTTCTCTATCTACCACATCCTGAACTAACATTCACGCCTGGTCATGGAAGAATGTCACCCAGTTGACTTTACAGTGGCTCGTTTGACCCCACCCTTTATCACCCCTTCCCCTGAATTGATTCTTGCCTACTTAAACATTAATAAATGGCCGACATCTCCTCTAGACTCCAACCCCCCCCCTCAGAACCAAAGCATTCAGTGTCAAACCTTCCACCCCCACTTTGGTCTTAAAAAAAGTCCCATACCAAATCCTGTGAAAGAATTGGAGGGTGGTGCAGCTTTTTCAATTTCCACGTATAAAAAATCTTTTAGGAATACAATCCCCCCGCCCCCCCCCGTCCTCCACTGCTTCGTCTACATCCATTGCTACCCCCTGGCAGCTCCAGGAAATACTGGTCTTCTTTGGAAACGTAACACATCTTTGCTCCGTTCTCCCCTCTTTACCCTCCCACAGACACACTTCATGAGCCCTTTTCTCCTATTCCTGCTCCCTCCACTTCCACCCTTATTGGTTCTCCCAACTTTGATTATTTCTTGGTGTTTGCGCGCATCTGTCCCACCTTTCTTTAGCTCCTCAATGCTTCACTTGTTACAGCCCTTGCTCCTTTAGCCTTAAAAAAATACTATCCTCACTCCTGTTCTGTTCTCAAAAATCCTTTTATTGCTCTTCCAATCCAGCCAAGGTTTGACCCATGTGCCTTCTCCATGCCCCTGCGAGGATGCTTGAACACATTATCACTTTACACCACAGTGCTGTGACCTTGTCGACTTTCTGCTGGGCATGGGTGCAGCAATGAACGGCTCTCAACAAACCTTCTGGGTCAACATTAGCCATGGTTCTGGACTATTCTCGCCAGATGGTAGATGTCAGTAGTGTAGGGACCCTGATTCTTTTGGGTCACTCTGCGCCCTTCAACCCAGTCATCTACCCCACCTTGCTTGGTCACCTTACCTCCATAGGTTTCTCAGCCCACAAATTCAATCCCACTTTCTGTTTGGGCCATGCTAAGGCGGTTGAAACCTGTTATTTTTCATTGCAGTTTTCGCTCTCTGCCCTGCAGAGTTACTCAGGTCTCCTCCCTCACCCCTATTCTGTTTAACTTATATGTTAGACCTCATGCTGACCTAAAAGCGTCCTTAGGCCTGACTTTCATTGGCTATTTTGATGACACTAGGCTACTTCTGTCACGACTAGGCAGTATTGTTTATAGATTATGACACCTACACCATCCATCCTACTAGCGCTTAGAGCTTCTGGGTCAGTGTCATGCCCAAGAGTTCCACTGTCCAGAAGAAGTGTGGAGGCAAACAGGTCAGGAAGGTCAGGAGCAGGTTCTTCACAGGATTCCTGTTAAATATATAAAAACACACATTAACTGTCTGCATCAATGTTTAAGGGCTTCAGTACAGAGCAGTCCCTCTCTAACCCTTACCTGCCCCTTCACGTCCGCCACAGTCCAGGGGTAAGACAGAGAAACTCCCTGATGCTTTAGGGGAAAACGACCACAGAAGTGCAGAATTATAACCTAGATTGTAGAGGTAAAAACCTTAACTACCAAACAATTGAGACTTTATGTCACTTAGTGGTTGAGTGCCCAGCTCTGAAAAATGTGAGGTACAAATTTTTTCATGCAAAATGTAACTTCTTCACAGAATATTCTATTGAAAAAATTTAGAATTACTTACTGACGAGCACGCATTCCTCTGTTCAAATTGCGTTAGTTCAATTTGTTAATCATGTGATCTCTGATCAACCAAGCTAAGAATGCAAGACTTGTAACACTACGTATTTGAACATTTTAATTTTACTTTTTATATCAAATTAATTTTATTCAGATTGACAATGTATGAAACTATTGTTGATGTAAACTACTCTGTTTGAAAGGTTGAATTATTCAGCCAAATCAATAAAAAAAAAAAAAAAAAAAAGAGGTAAAAACAGGGCAGAAGCACTGGCGGTGCTGGAAGGGAATGGGCATGCAAGGAGATCCAGTGCAGAGGGTCAGGAGAGTCGAAGCCAAGTGGGTGCACAGCTGTTCAAGAGATCATCCAGGGAAATGTTGATGGGGACATGCCAAAGAAGAGTGAACCCTGAGCCTGCAAGAGGCCATGAAGAAGGGGCACGGCTGTACAGGAGAACAGGAGGAATGCCAAATTGGAAAAAGCAGAAAACAGAAAGAAAGTCAGCAAAGCTCACACCCCAAATGAAGGGTGTAGGAGTGGTCTAAACCACCAAAAATATAATGAGGCACAAACCACAATTACCCACAAAAGAGGCAGAAATGAGTCCAAGGGGAGATCCACTGAAAAACATTGCCAACTAACCTCTTCACTCTGCTTCAAGTTATTTCTAGTCCTGCCCAATTCCCTTAGAAGTCTAATCCTTTCTCTTTGTTTCTACCATTACAGCAACCCTGGACACCATCTGGCAATGATACCTACTGTATACAAAATGCGATTCCCAGCATTTAACAGGGCCCTTTTCCCCTTGAGTTGTGACCTGTTTTACCACCCAATATCCGCCTGGGCCAGATTTTACAACATCCTTATGCTCCTTTTCCCTATCTATTCCTCCTTTGCCCACCTTCTGTTAGTAGTTTCCGACAGCGCCTTCAAGGTCATACTTTGGAACTAGCCCAGAAACTCCAACTTTATTAAGCGAGAGAAGTCAGGTTCAATGAGCATGAACAGCTTAAATTTAACAGAGAGTATGTTATTTTGTGGAACTTGTAGAGCGCTCTGTCACCATCAATGACTGACTGTTGCCAAATGCTACAGAAAAATATGTCCTAAAACAAGGTGGTTACATTTCCAGGTATGTGGCGAATAGGGGTGAAGGCAGATTGCTTCTTTTTAAATTAGTGAAACTGGTAGATAGACTGGTGAGTCAGAGAGAGGGCATTCCTGATACCCCACCCTTTATCACCTTTATCATAAAATGGGTAAACTGAAGCCAGAATTATCTTTCCCCAACTTGTCCTTTTTAAAATGTGGGCACACAGAGTAAATGATTGTGAGATGACCTCTAGTCAGAGAATAGCAAATTCATCTATCTTGTATGAAACCTGGACCACATCCATAAAATGCATTGCGACCAATGAAGGGATCCTTCAAATTGATTCCTTCTGTAAATGAGTGCCGGTGCAAGATTTGTTAAGTCAGCGTGATATGAGCTCGGCTTCAGAAATTGGGGTCATGCCAGAAGGAAAGCTGACAGATCTAGATATAGACTATGTGCTTTCAGAGTGTGTGCACGTGATGCAATCCAATCTGAATGACTGCTGTAATCTAAGCAATGCGTGAATGGGAACACTATTGATGTGACCCAAGATTTCTAACCTTGCTAAAAGGCTGGGAAAGGGTCTGAGTTCATTAGGCCAGGTAGCCCACTATCAGAATTTCTATTTTGGTGGGATTCACTTTCAACAGGTTGGCATCCATGCATGTTTGCACGTGTGGCAACCCTTGCTTGAGCTCATTTGCAGGCAGAGATGAATCAGAAGGTTTGACCATCTGTGTGTCATTGGCATGGTTAAAATGATTAATGTTGTGACTATGTACTAGCTGTATTACTAGCTGGATCTAAATATTGAATATGAGTGGGGATAGTGTGTAACCCTCTGGGACTCCACAAGTTAATACTGATATTTTAGAATGTAATGGGGGAAGAGTCACAGCTGATGTATGATCATTTTTGAAAATATGAAATCCAGTGGAGGGCTTCCTCCACTACCCCAATATCTTTAAGCCCATGAAGAATAATGGTATGTGTCACAGGATATGGATTCATTCAGGGGGGGGCATGGGTGGTAGTAAGATGCTGGCTCAGCTAGATCTGCAGGCCTTCAATACTGCAAGCAACACTGACTCACTCAATAAGTCCCTTATTCACCTGGATGTGCAGATCATCAATACAGCAGGCAGAATTGAATATGTCCTTCCTAACAGGGCATCAACTTGCCTGCATAGGGTCTAAGGTGCTATGGGATTCCACATAGTTGTGTAGTTAGGCAACCATTAGCCGCTCAGGAAGCTTAGCTGGTTAAGGTAATTAAGATTTAAGGCAGTTGTTACTTACATCTTGTATATCTACTGTCAACGTTTTTGAAGTGTGATATTTGTAGCTTATTGAAGGCATTCCAGAATAATGCCTAGAGAGATAAATTAATCAATACATCCGGGTATCTGTTGCTATATCTGGATCATGGCTGCAGAATCCTCGGCATATGTGAGGCCCTATAGTTACTGCTATTATGAATGATGCTAACCTTATTTGAGGAAACGGTTTATCGTTGAAAAAGTAACTTTTCCGGTATTGTATACTTTGCCCGTACATTGGTTCTAAAACTGTTTCTTTTCTATCCAGGGGAGTTGCTAGGTCTGGAAAAGACCCGGGGCTAAGCTGATGTTGGAACTGTTGGGATTGGGGGCTAGCTGGTCTTTTGGTTGTAGCTCCTGAGATTCTATCCGGGGCTACAACCAAAAGATCAGGGGCTATAGCCCCCTTAGCCCCCCCCTAGCAACGCCCCTGTTTCTATCCAAAACAGCTTTTTGTAAATAGTGAGAAAGGATATCAAAATGTTTTTTTTTTCATGGTGATAAGAAGATCTCCATTTTCTTTCTGATTGACACTGTTTAGGTTTGGCATACCAAACTGTATGAGTAAACCATATTTCCTCAAAGCTCTTCGCAAAAGGGGTGAATGATTTTTCTGAAGCTCGGACATTAAAGCAGTTTAAAAGCTAGTACTGGAATATATCAAAAACCTCTGGTGCAGATGACATGAATCCCAGCTTCTTGGTAACGATGTGTAGATGAAACGTTGCTGGCTTGTGTTGGCTGGGACTTTTTCTAGCAGTGTGTTAGCACAGGGGAAGCTTTTAGAGGTGTTAACTTATTCATTTGCTTGGCCTTGGGTCAGTGGTTGAAGTGTAGGAAAAGAAGTAGTGGAACTATGTTACCTGCTGGTTTTCCCCCGCTCACCACAAACTCCATCCCTGTTCCCCCTTCCACACACAATCCAAACCTCCAAAGAAAAACACCTGTTGTTTATGGGAATGTGCAAGCTTCAACTTCTCCTACACTTTTATTTTAAAACGAAACCATTCAAGAACGGTTTCTTTTTAAAATAAAAGTGTAGGAACTGTAAAACTTAAAAATAAAAAGTATGGGAACACCGCTCCCGTCCGCTCCCGCCCACTTCGACCTCTGCCTTGGGTAGATGAAAAGGTATATAGTATAGTGATTTTCCAGGTAAATACGATAGGATTCAGGTGGTGTAGATGTTCATCCCTAGAGAAGATCACATCAAGAGTATGCCCTTGTTTTGAGCATATTGTAGATTTGTTCAATTAACCAACATATGCTTCAAAGAAGACTGTTCACACTGATCTACCCTAAAAAACACAGAAGTTATTCTGGTCCACTGCAGCTCACCCTCTTCAGACCCCCACTGTTTTCCTGACTCAATGGGCCCTTCCAACATTCTGTTCCCTCTGGTTAAGAACCTTCGAGTCAAACTCGTTATGCAACTTTCGTTGACTCCTCAGATTGTCTAGGTTGAGTCTTCCTACATTTATCAGATATTCATCCTTTTTTAACCATCCTTCCCGATATTCCCTCCTTTCATTCCCGTAGACCGCGGTATAGAACATACTTTACTAGTACAATACTGTAAACTTAGGCATTTCTAGCAATAGTAGTAGGCAACTCCAGATTGACCAAAATGCTGCAGTAGGCCTTATTTCCTTCTACACCAGATGCTGCCATATTACTCCTATCCTTCAGTCTCTCACTGGTTACTGTTCAAACAACACATTTCATCTAAGTTTCTCTGCCAAGTTGACCTCTGTTTTTGCATAATTACAAGGGAGTGTGGGAGCCCCTCTACTGAGAACAAACATCAGTCAAATTCCCTGTTCTATCGAATTTCTTCCACTCAGGAGGGTCTACAACCACGTTCTAGCTCACTGCCCCCTTCAGAAAGTAGAAATATCCATTTGCATATCAGTCTTTGTCCCACCCACAATGGCAGTCCAGCATCGAAATGCTAGGCAATTCTCCTCTGGACAGGAGTACCATCAGCAAACCCAGACATGTGTTTTGGCCTTATTGAGCCTCCTCAGTGAGGTGAAGCTGAGCCTCTCAAAGGTACAGGGAGTAAGAGGTCCATGTCTGGATTACCCAGGGTTACTTAGTGTGAAACCCTACGTTTTACAAAATGGCAAGGGAGTGTGGGAGCCCCTCTACTGGGAACGAACATGGGTCATATACCCTGTTCTACGGAATTTCTTCTACTCAGGAGGGTCTACAAACACATTTTCTACGTGCATGGAATTTCTGTTCTTTTCTCGTGTCTTCTGTAAACCCCCACATTTTTGCTTTGGTCATCTAGTAACTGACTCCTTCACGTTCGACATTTCCAAAAATCGTGCATAGGGGAATGTACTTTTTCTGCCCTCTGACCTCTAATGTCAATGGGCCTCATTACGAGGTGGGCGGTAAGGGATACTGGGCACCGGTAAGGAGACTGGTGCCGGTAATCCCTTACCACCCTATTCCAAGGTCCCTTGGCGGGGACCGTAAGGAACGTGTGGTCTGACCACACGTCCCTTACGGATCCCGCTAAGGGACCAGGGCACTAATAACGGGCTTGTAAGTTGCGACCCGTTATTAACGCCCTCCCCATTCCTATTGAGCCCTATGGGGGCTCAAATGGGAATGGGGAATGGTTTGTTCAATGTGGACTTACCGGTCCCGCCAGGGTCAGACTACACCGGTAAGGACTCGGACACGGTATGGGAGGCAGCCATCTCGTAATGACCCCCAATTTCTCTTGTTTACTCTGCATTCCATCCAGTATTTACTTTCCTTCTGTTGCTCTCTTAAGGCATGTCATTTCATCGAAAGGTTCCCTAGCTTGCTTCTCTTTCCTGTGCATTGTTCCTTCTTCCATTAGCACCATAAAGCTCACTTGAGGGTGTAAAATGCCTTTTATAAACATTTAAACAACATAACATGAAACATAGATCGGTGAAGTATTGGGCAACTTAAGCTATGTCCACCTCTGTAACTATGTTAACACATTGATTGAACTATTGCAGGTTAAGTACGCCAATAACATTGACAGAACTATTCCATTTTAATCATGCCTATAACAAGTAACCCCTCGATTCCTTTGTAGTTCCTATGTTTGAGAGATTAGACATGTATGATTATACTGCATAACTATAATGAAAATGTACTGCTTTACCGCCTCATCTATAGATGTATATATGAGCAGGGGTTTTGTTTATTAGAATGACCTACTCTCCCTGCGGCACTCTGACCGGGTTTCTTGAGGATTGAAAATATTCATAAATTTACAAGGAAGGACTGTCCTTTCTTGGTCAAAACTACGTGATGGTCTCCCATGGTTCTATACAATCACCTTAACTTTAGAAAGATGATCAAAAAGCAGGTGGTTATCGAAGTCAGTACAAGAAGCGTGATTGGCAGGTTAGCTAACAGAACCATGAGACGATTGGGTTTGGTTTAAAAGTGTCCTTTACATGTGTCACCTCAAGCTCACTCAAGGAGGTACTCACAGACCACGGAGTAACAGATGCCAACAAATGTGTAACAATAGTTTCCTGCCACTGGGAGGTTTTGTAAGTGTATTTTATATGTTGGGAAACCACTGATCCTGAGTGGTTCACTATTTAAGAACGTATTTCAATACAAAAAGTGGCAATGTTCAAACCAAAGGATGGGTTACAAATATGCCTTCCTTCATAGGATAGTAGTCTGTGCAAAAGCGGTGACCTCAGAAAAATGGTATATGGACCGTATTGCTTAATATTTGCTGTGGTCCAGTGCATGTGTGCCAAGAAATGCCCCATTTTAAACATGTATTTCAGGATTTGTTTTGCCCTAATGAAAATGCTGTGCAAACTTGAATGTATGTAATACATGTCTCCTCCTCCAAAAAAATGCTAACCCACCTCCCGTGTCAGAGGGGATGATCATTTCAGATAGTGGGATAAAGTCATGCCAACAATGACTATAAATTGCCTCCTAATTGGCTCCTTTTTTGGGTCTCATCACTTGCCAAGCAAAACCAGCAGCCATACAGGTAGCAGTCTGGGTGACCAAAGCCGAGCTAGAAGCCGGGATGCACCCTGTGACAAAGTGAATACTGCTCTGCATGGCTAATGGGATGAGAATTGGTTTCTAAACTCCTATTCAGCCCCATAGTACTACTTAAACAGCCATGATCTCAATCATAAAGGGGAAACAGGCACAACAGGTAGCATGGTTTGAGGGCAGGTTATACCCTTCATGAGGCATGTGAGACATTAGGCAAGCACCCTAAACAGCAATAGCACTGTCTAATCAAGGCTCTATAAAAAATAAGCGTCTTTATTTAAACTAAACAACAAAATATTAAAATTCTAACAACCCACCCCTGTATAGAAATACACAGAATATTCAGACTGTGGATAAAAGGAGGCAGTCTGAAAATGAAGACAGGGCTTTGCAGGCAATAGCGTTTTACAGCAATGTTTAAATTCAAGGATGTCTTAAAAACAGTGGGGACTTAAATGTCACAAGGGCTGCTAGGGAGAATTCTCCAAAATGTGCTAATTCCCTTCACCTTAGAGACCCCAACAACTTTGCTGGATTTTGAGGACTTGATATTTTTTACCTGGAAAGAGTGCGAGTCTTTTTTCCCACTCTTTCATGTATTTTGATGTATGTTTTACTCTTGTGTTCTTTGATTATGGAGTTTTAAGATAACTTCATAGGCATCTTTTCATGTGTTACACAGCACACTCAGTGCAGTGACACAGGTATGTCTTTTTAGACTTCCCAAAGGTTTAAATACCTTCTATGGGATAAACTACTGTTTCCCAGAGAATGTAAGGTTAAATTGACTTTACTAGTCTTTTTAAATTCCTAGACCCAGCACACACTATCTTCCTATAGAGTGCTGGAGGGGTTACCTAGTATACCCTGTGTCTAAATACTCACGAAGAAGTGAAATGCTACCCCTTTCTATCGAAATGGCTGGTGGCAGTGGTTTTCCAACGAACTACCATGATTTTTCCCGACCGCGAACACCGCAGGAGCCATGTTTTTCAAGATGGCGCTCAAGCCCCTTTGTTTAAACAGGTCCCGGTCTTCTTTTTTCGCCATTTCATTTTGGAAAGGTCCTTCTAGTGTTTGTCTCTGTGCGCCAAACCAGGTTTGGTCCCTTTGTTTCTATGCCATTAGCGGGCTTCAGGACTGAAGACTGCCTCTGGCGTCTGGGTGTCTGGGGTGGGCAGGAAGTGAGGGAGGTGCCCGAAACTCCCTGTGCTTAGTCTCCTAGGAGACCCAAATGCGCTCTGGCGTGATTGGCTGGCTGACTGTCCGGCAAGGACAGCCACTTTGCTGGGTGAGTGGCAGCTAGGCTGGAATGAAAGGGAGAAAACTGTGGACTGGAAAGGCGAGTCGACCACTGGAACGAAAGAACCGAAGATGAGCTGGAAGAGGACTGCTGCTGCAACTCCTGGACCGTTGGTTTGCCCGGTGAAGCCCTGCTGCAGGTCTGAATTGCCAAGTTCACCTCGACAGAGAAGCCCCTTTAAGGACGACTTCTTCCTTTGAGTTGGTGGGACCAATCAACTCATAAGCATCTCGAAGCTGGTTAGGATTAACCAGGGGGAAGGACACCAGCTTGTGTGCTTGATGAACAGCTACTCGAACTGAAGTGACTCCATTTTGTCTGCGTTTTCCAACAATCCCGTGCAATGCAGGAGTCCCCCCATGTCCTCCCTCTTGTCCCCATGACTGAGGCTCAGGAACAGTGAGATATGCAGGAACTGCCAGGAACCGTCTTCACCTGCATCTTTTTCTTTATACTAAGGTACTGTGCCAACCCGATTGAGAGAACGCTTCTCTCATGGCGAAAGTTTGTGGAATTGTCACAATTTGCAGGCCTAATCAGCTTGTGACCCAACACATGATTCTTTTTCGTACAAACTACTTCTGAGAACTTAGACAAAGACTTTACTGTTTACTTCAAGAACTGCTCTTTCCTATCCAAGACACTAGTCCATTAACTTTGGCCTAGGCCTATTGAACTGAAATGAGTTCTCTAGTGAACTATAACTATTTGCACTGCCTAATAAAGTATTTGTGATCTATTCTGCTAACTTGTGCCTTTTTACTCCCGTTGAAAGTAACTGAAGTGCCATTTTGCCCCTCTTTCAGGGAGCCTAATTTGTTCAGAAACGTATTGGTTTACTATTGAAGTGTGTTTGTGTATAATATTAAGTTGCCCGATTCTGGTGAATGTTTTCTAAATTATTGTGTAATAAATGAATACGTGTTTTACCAAGAAACCTTGAGAGTAAGTGTCTACTTGAACCACTGTGATTGTAAGAGCTCTGTGTAACATCCTTGTACTGCTCACATTCCCTCTTGAGAAAGCCTGGCTGCTCAGCTCGCTACCACAAAACTGTGTAGTAAAGACTTATACCAAAGGTTGATTTTGCTTACATCTATAGTCCTAATTGTATGTGGTGGTCCCAGAGGGTACTGCATGCAATTCTGCCTAACAAGGGCCCATTAAATCAGGCCATGGGGACACAACCACAACTTATACCTTTCAGTCTTGTTCTGGACGGTCCAAAGCATTGGTCTGGGAATTGAGGCACTTTGCAGCAGTTCAAAACGGTGTTGAGACACTTCAAGTCAGGCTTCCCGGTGTGTCGAGTCGGAATCAAGATGGTTTGAGTCGGTGCTCCCAGATGTATTGAGTGAGTGCCAAGACAGATGTAGTAGGTGTTTCTCTGGGTCTAGTCACTTTCAAAGCAGTTCATATTGGTTGATCCCAGAGGGGTCAAGTCAGGGTCAAGACGGTTCAAGTTAGTTCTCCAGTGGATGAAGTCGGCATTAAAATGGTTCAAGTCAGCACTTCAAAGAGTTGAGCTGGCATCAAGATAGTTTGAGTTGGTTGCTCCCAGTTGAGCCAAGTTAGGGCCACAATGATTTGAGTCAGCGCTCCCAAAAGGGTTGAGTCTTAGTTGAAAAGGCTCAGTGAGACCATGTCCAGGGTCTCAGAGGGTACAGTAAGTCTTCCTTCTGCCCTTCCCAGCCAGGAAAGTTGCCAAAGAGCAGTTAGAGGGGCTGCCATTGCCAGTAGGTGGAAGTCTGGCTACCAGTGTCCAGGCAGCAGGAAGTCCTTGTCAAAAAAGCAGGTCCATGCAAATATTCCCCTGCAGTGGCTTGGGGCTAAGGTCTTGCTCCTTCCTTAGAAAGCTTTATCTTCACATCAATGGCTGAGGAATTTGGGTAGACTGCGTGCCAATAGAATTTGAGGGAAAATCTTCCCCTGAAATGCAAAAAGGATTCAACTAAGGGGGGGGTCTGTCTCTCTTATACAGTCATTTTTGCCACAGCAGATTGTTCAATTTAAAGCCAATCCTAGCTGCTTCGACAAAAGTATTTGCCTGGTGATGTGAGTCCCAGAGCGCAGTGTATCCAGGAAGTTGGGAGGGTCCTTGAGGAAGTGTGGATGGTCTAGGAAATTCCAGGTTGGTGGAACCCCTCTCCAGGGTGCAACTTCTCTTCTCCGCTACCTACACTCTCCCTCTTCTGCCTGTTCTATATCAAAGAGACACCCATTATTATCACCCAGTTGTGATGTGATATCCCCATTGTAATGGCATAGCTTTCTTTGAAGATATGTTTCCAACCCAGCCCTCTGAGGCCCTGCTGACCTTTCCTGTTCCTCTGTGAAGGTGTCACGCCTTGTCAGTAAATAACAAACGGAGCTTCAAGGGCTTTACCCAGCATTCTGTTGTTAGGTAAACCCAGCCCCACACAACTTTGAACTTTGCAGGTTGAACCAGGTTCAGATGTAGCGAGTTGGGGGGATCCAGGCAGGGAGCAGGCATCGAGTTGGGTTTGAGACAGCACTCTTTGCGGGTCAATGCAGCATTAGAAGGATGCGGGCCGATGAGGCCACCACAGTCGGTGTAACATTTGAGCTTGGGTCCATGATGAAGAAGCTGGTGAGTCAAGATGAGGTGCGAGATGTGGTGGCTATATTCAGTTCTGCATAAATCACCAAAGAAACAATAAGACAAAAAGGGGATTAAGCATATCTGTATATGATCAATTATACAAACAATTAGGAAAACATTGTCCCACTTGCATGTACCAGGTGCTCAGAGATGACAAAAATGACTACATTTTGTATGTGGGCAGATTCATAAAGCAAATAGGCCATGCGTGTTGCCACAGGAGTGGAAGTCTCATTCTGGCTCACATCCCCTCTACCTTCTGCTGTTGGTCTGTTCCATGAATGATGTGCAGAAACAAAATGAGCATCCTACCCGGAACCCTTACATTAAATGAATTTAAAAAAAAGAGTAGAGAAAGCTTGACATCAATGTATCCACAGTTCTCAGCAGTAACACTGATACACGTGGATGTGTTATATTCCTAATGTAATCGAGACACACATGTACATAGAAAGGAAGCCAAAATCCTTCGTTGAGGTATAATTGAGAGTAACTTGGTCAATATTTGGTGGTACTTGTTGGAACTCTGAGCTGCATCCATGAGTACCTAAGTGACCATTCAATTGTGTTAGATAATATTTTCCTAAGCATATTTGGGCTCTGAAATGCTTATGAGTTTGTTATTGTTTTTTTGCAGGCATGAACCATATGCATCCAAAGGGTCAGTTTCTGATATTGAAGACCAAAGTATGATGGGGAAATTTGTCAAGGTGGAAAGACAGGTAAATATTGTGTGTCCTATTGAGTGACACTCGTTCCATAAGTTATTGAAGTGCATGTAAAAAATTCTCCCCCATACCTTTATCATTGTGCTCTACTAAATGCATATGTTAATCCAGACAGGAAGAAGGTGAAGTAGTTTAACTCTGTTAAGGTTGGAGTGATGCTTCTTTTGCTTGGACTAGCTAGCCTGTGTGCTTATCACCCTATCACTATAATTGCCTATCTCTCCCACTTTCCTACACTGTCCCAACCCATTCCATGTCCAAACCCCCTTTGCTTCTTCATGTACACTCCGGAGTATCATGTATACACGTGGGATCTTATAAAACACTGACTAAATGTGAATATAACTGAATTATTAATAATGGACAATAGTGTTTATTAATTACAGTAAATAACAGTGTTGCTATTGTGTATTGTACTGTCATTTACATAAATGCAGATGCAAAGTCAATGTCATATGTACATATAAATATGGGCATTGATCATTATAATTTACATTGTTAATCACAGAAACGTAATATGAATACTACAATTACTACTGTCAATAATAACAATCTTTAAACTGGCTTTAAAGATTAGCTGTGTTGTTAGTAGGCACGCATGCATTCAGTCTTTATGACCGGGCTCACTTGGGAAAGGGAACGGGATAGATGCCATGTTGGAGGAGACATGGACTTTGGTTTGGATTGCAAGTGTGTGCTATTAATATTGATATTGAGTTATGTACGTCCTATCAACAGCTGAAGGTGTTTGTATGGGTCCTGTGTGGGTAATCAGAATAATATATTGTTTGTGTTCGCATTTATCGTCAGTGCCATAATTCAATGTCATAATTGTTTTTTGATAATAAGGGACAGTAGGAAAATACAAGAACAAGCGTCAGCAAATGCACATTTTGCATCTAACCTAGCCAGGGTTTCACTCTGGGAGTGTATTCCTATCACTTGCTGACAACATAATGCATTTTACTTCTGCAAACACTTTCAATCCACATTTCGAACATAAAGAGGTGCCTCAACTTCACCTCTTCTAAACCACTTGAAAGATCTCCCTGCAAATGCATTGATCCATTGTCATGTGCTCTGAAGATGCCGATACCATTTAATTATCAATCTCACTGGTTAGATTACACATGGTAGATACGGCAGATTTTCCCGAGCTTTTTACGTTGGCGTACCATTTCTTTATTCAATTTGGTCAAGCGGGAAGTTTATCTAAATGATGTGACATAATAGTCCAATTGAAAGAACCATGTTTGACGGTTTTTAAATTAAGGTGTTGTACTGTGGTAACATTTAGTAACACTGCATTTATCTGTGAGTGTCTTAAACATGTGTGAGTCTCCCACAGGTTGGTAGCTCTTTCCATTCTTGGTAAAGTGCATAAAGAGTGCTCCCAGAAGCCGAGGATGATCATACTAAACACTTCATTATGAGCATGGAGGCCATAACCATACACACATCTGGTTGTGTTCCTTAAAACATGTCCCTTTTAGCAATTAATACTGAAATGTGTCATGTTGTACTCTGTCCTGGACATGCCCTGGCATTGAGAAGCAGCGGATTATCCAGGGTGGTTTGGACAAGCATTCTATCTAGGATGTGTGACGAATTACAGGATATTGTCACTGCTCCTATTGGGGAAACTTCTCCCCATGAGGCTAGGGAGGTGAGGCCACTGCCCGATAGTCCCCCTGCGGGTGGTACTTAGCAGGTGTATCTCATGGGGAGGGAAATGCCCAATGGGAAGAGGGATGACACCTTGGGAGATACACTGTATAATTCCTCTGCACCCCAACTTCCCTCACTCTGTTACCCTGCACAAGACATAACCCCCCATACTTCCATGTATGTCTACAGAACAGACAGTGTCACTTCCCCAAGAAATACTGGGACGAGGAAGGGCAACACCAACCTTGTGAGAAGTGAAGATCTGACTACTGAGATGAGGAAGAGGCACCGATCCATGTGGCAGGTTCTGCAGAACCAAGGTGCGTGGACTAGATGCCATAGGATGGCTAATACAATACCGTTCTGGCCATAAAATGGGACGTAGGACTGGGAAAAGAGAGAAGACCTCCCAGGAGGAAGCAGAATATTCATACATTGAAAGCGGTGAAGGAGACAGGACTCCGACAGGACAGGATGCTTACCCACTGGCAAAGGAGTCCCTTGAAGTTCTGTCACAGACGAACGCCCGGGAGAAGCAGAAGCCTGAACACCCATCCAGTCGCGAAGCCTGGAGTGCGTGCGGAAGCTGAGACACCCAGTTCAGAGGCCGGGAGTCAGCGCGAAGCCACCACAGGCAGTGGAAGCAGCGATGGGAAGCTGTGAGAGCCCAAAGCATTGAAAATAACTGAAAGCCACTGCTAAGCTCCCCAGAGAGGTCCGGGAGACCAGGACAGTTGGCAGGGTGGCTAGGAGAAAGGAGGAACATGGAAGCAAGTTAGAGCATCTCACCCATATACATAATCAAATCCTCCACACCAAACGTCATTGTCACAGTGCCCTGGAGGAGAATATACCAGGTTTGTCTGTGACCAACAAAGCAGTAGTAATAGTTGAAAAGGTGAGTCTAGGATTTGCACCCACAAGAAGAGAGAGCCAAAGCAATCTTGATGCTCACAGCACCTGGAAGGAGAGTATACCAAGCTGGCTGTGACCAAAGGATTAGTAGTAGTAGTAGTAGTAGCAGTCAAAAAGGTGAGTCTGGGATTTGCACTCACATGAAGAGGCAGCCAAATCAATATTCATGTTCACAGCACCTGGCAGGAGAGTATGCCAGGCAGGCTTTGACCAAAGGAGGAGTAGTAGTAATAGTCAAACAAAAAGAACACATTTAAAGAAAAGGTAAATCTGTGATTCACACCCACACGAAGAGAGAGCCAAAGCAATCTTCATACCCATAGCACCCGGCAGGAGAATATACCAGGCTAGCTGTGACCAGCACAGCAGTAGTGGTCAAGCAGGAAAGCACACAAATGGGAAGTACAGAGAAGACACCCTCTAGGGCTCACCCATATGAAGAAGGAGCTAAAGAACTCTACATAGTCCCTGCACCTGGCAGGATAGTGTACAAGGTTGGCTGTGAAACCAAGGAGAAGGAAAGAGGAAAAAACATTCTGAGGGCACAACAGGCTTGGAGCAAGGTGGTCCTTAAACATTAAAAGAAGAAAAGACCCTCATTGAACATTTTTGCTGCACTATTTTTGGAACTTTATTTTGCGAGTTGGAACAGATCTCTGAGACTAAAGAAGATGTGCACATTAGTTTACATTCTTAGCTTGAGAGCTGGAAATAGGAATTTTGACACGAAGGTGGATCTGTTTCTTTTAGACTATCTTGACATACTATTTTTTAAAGTCGGGGAAACCTCTCTTAGTATTAGGGTCAGGAAGGTATTTTTCCACTCTTATTTGTTTAATTGTGAATTAAAGTTTCTGCCAACTATTATACCACCTGTGTGTCGATCTCCTCCTTCCCCACCCTTACATATGTCATGGCCTAATGTTTGTTTTGAAATATTAGGTTCAGTGCATAGCTCAGGTTTGGGAATTTCAGCAGTGCAAAAATACACTTGACTGGCGCCATCTCGTTAATTATAGGATTTTAATAAATGATACAATAAAGGATCTCAACTCTGGTGGAACACTTACAAGACTGAAATCTTCTAATGTGACACTTCTCCTGAATTTGATCACTGTATGACCATTGAATCTCAGCCAAGTCCATCATCTAGAAGCCACAAAAATAAGAAACATTGAGTTCATATGCTTGTCCTTCACACATCACATTGTGGCCATAGTGAAATGCAGTCAGAATACCCTCCTGCATCCAGAGAAAGTTTCTCCTGTGATGAAATGATTACAGACCTGCAGGAGTACAAGAATGAGTACTGGCTAAACTGCCTTCCCAGTGCTAACACTAATACAGAACAGCAGTGGTCCTAATTATAAAAATTAACCAGGCACAGTGAAGAGACATACCTCCGTCACCTTTTTTGGTAACGTGGGCCAAGGGCAACCTATACTCATAAAAGGAGTGAATAGCAATAGTACAACAGTGAAAAATAACAGAATATCCAGTCAAAGATATGTATATTTGCATACTTTAATTGAACACACCATGCACTAATTATATTATAAAAACACTAACCAACACCCACCCCTGTGGAAAGATCACAGAAAATTCAGTATGAAGATCATGCTAGCACTCTGGACAATGTAGCAGTTTTGAGAGGCAAATAAATCACAATAATGTTACCACACAGATATGTGTTGGTTGAGAAAAGATTGAAATAGGTGCCTTATTCGAGAACTACATGGAAGAGACGATTCCTAACACAGACAGTAACATTGCCAGCGGAGTAATGGTGGCGAATCCTACTGAATGGAGAACGTGTTTCCACAACACTGACGCTATTAAAGTTCCTAAAGGAGATGTTCCTAATGCTGGAAATAGGGCCAGAACATTAAGCAGGAAAGTAGTTCCAACAGACAAGTAATGTTTTCTCCTTGATTGTTAAATGGAGGGGGCTGGCCCCCCTGTGGAGAAGTGAACATTTTTTTTTTTTAAATGTTTAATTTATGTGTTCAATGAGGCCACCATGGTTGGTTTGACCTTTGTGCTTGAGTCAATGATGAAGATGCTGGTGAATTGAGATCCAGTTTGAGATGTGGCAGTTTGAAGACTTCCGCAGCGGTAAGCTTCTTGTTCAAGTAGGAGCAAGCAATGTGCTCAGCTGGCACTGTACTTTAGTGTACTGGTTCGAGGAGTATCAACAGATGTTCAAAGAGGTTCAAAGAATTGCCAAAATCAGCACCCTGGATCCTGGTTGTTCAAAGGCGTTTGAACGCAGTCGATGATGGTTTGATGGCGGTTGTTGCTGTAGAATGCAAGCAACCAGCTGCTTTGATTCTTCTGGTGCTGTGACACCTAATCCAGGGGCTCAGGGACAGGATGGCTCCTTGTTCTTGTCACTTCCAACCCCAGGGGAAGCTAGCTAGAACCTGTAGGTCTCCTTCGCCTCCAATGTGGAGCCTGGGTACCTTTGCAGCTGGCAGAGAGAGGCATGTCTTACAAACACAGCAGTTCTACCCAATTGTGCCCTTGGGATGGGTAGGAAGCACAACTGGTCTCTGACCTGGAACACCTGCCTTCACCTCATAACTTGGGGACTCTGGAAAGTACTGCTCTCCCAACAGGATCCAAACAAGTTATTCTGGAAGTCCTGAAGGTCCAAGATGAATTGGGGAACGCTTGAGAGACCCCTTCCTTATAAAGGCAAAATATCACATAGGATTGGACAAAAGCAGGCCTTCTTTTGAGGGTTCCAATCATCATTGAGGTAATATGTGACTTTTGCCTCCTGGCAACATACCCAAATGCTTTTCTTGTGCAGGAAGTGTAGGATAGAGGATGGAAAATGAATCCTACAGAGAACTTAGAGAGAGGAATCCTTCCTCCCTTGTGTTCGGCTCTGCTTGACTGCCTAAACCCTTTCCCTTCTCAAAGCCTGCACTACAAAGGCTATCTGCTTTGCAACCCACTAGTGTGGGGCAGGTCTTAGATATGGAAGTGCTTGTTTGAAGCCAGGCGTCAGCTAGATCTCATATTATGAGTTATTGAGCCTGGTAGTGTGGAGTTACCCAACCTCCCCAGAGTGTCAACAGAGTCAAGCATCCGGCCTTTAGTCCCATTCATTCGAATGCTGACAGTCAGGTGCATCTATAGATGGTCTGAGCTCACAGGGTTGACAATGGTATGCAACACATCAGATGTGGCTTTAATAATTATGTGAACTATCAGCCACCATATCAAAACCTAAGTAATGCTTATGTTTCCATATTTTTTTATTTTTTTTTATTTTTATTTGTTTGGTTAATACAATCAACCTTTCAAATTTTCAACATACAAGAAAGAACAATACAAATTGCATTTCATGATTTTTACCAGCAAATTTGTACAAAAACAGCAATTGCAGTAAATTGGTTTAACAGTCTGGACTACTCAATTGGTATTCTTTTTGATGTTCAGTAGGATTTGACTGCAGCTTATAGCGATTCATTAGGAAATACAGCATCCAAAAATTGTATAGTGGCTATCTTTATGACTAGCTTAGGTGATGAAAAAATAAATTGCCACAGCTCTTTATGTATATACCTGTTTTGTTCTTCCAGATAATTTTTGAAGTATAGCTTACGAGTGGCTGCCAGTTGAGAGCAGTACACTATACAATGTTCCAAGGTCTCTTTTTGGTCTAAAACTTTACAGAAACGGCAATAATTATCAGCCTTTGGGATTAAATTTCTGCGATACAAAACATCTCGAGTTGGCCACAAATTTAAACGAAAGCGAAGCAGCTTATGACGTATTTTAGAGCATGGAAATTTGACCAAATAATCAGCTATGACACTGTAACGCTTATGACCAAATAAATTCCGTTTGAAATCTTTGTAAGTTAAGCATTTATTTTGGTTAGTACACCAATCATGCTGTTGATTTTTTTTTTTTGCGCTGCCTTCATTTGATATTAAAAGCTCCAGCGAAATTGATGCATCAGCTAATGCATTTAGAGTTAACTTACACCATTGTTGGGAGAACATTCGATCTCTGCTTAATAGATGGACAGCCACTTGACCCAAAATATCTGTACGATCAAGAGAGAGAAGACATTTCCGGAAAAATGCACAGTATTTCCAAGTGACATACGAAAAAATAGAAAGAGAGCCCAGTTCAAACCTAATCAACGGCAACGGGGTACTTGCCGGAAGATGTAGTACTTGCTTCCAGAAAGATGATTCCAATCTATCCCACCAAATTTCTTTTTTGGGGGCCTGGGCTTCAGACCCATAAGTTAAGATTGGAAGGACTTTCTGCATATAGAAAGTTACCATATGTTTTGCTGTGAATTTGCCGAATTTGCCCATTAATAATTTAGCCTGAGCAACTAAAGTCTGTAGTTTGCCCTTAATTTCCATATCTTGACTGGGGTTTGCAGGAGTATCGGTGATCAAAATCCCCAAGTATTTATATATGGAAACCTTGACAAGGGCAGAATTATGCAATTTCCATGTAAAAGGTTTGACTTTTACTCCCGCGTGCCATTTGCAAACCATTATTTGTGTTTTATTCATGTTTATATTTAAGTGGTTTGCATCCACATATGATTCCAGACCAATTAAGAGATTTTGTAAACCACTTTGAGTTTTTGAAATGAGAATCAAATCGTCTGCCTAAAGAAGATATTGGATTTTGGTCAAACCCATACTCGGAGAGTCACTACTTATCTGCTTAAGAGCAATGCCCAAATCAAAAATAAAGAAATTGAATATAGAGGAGGCCAAAATGCACCCCTGTTTCAATCCTCTGTGGGTTTTAAATTTAGCCGACAGATCGACCCCCAAAGCAAGTCTAACCTGCATGGTAGTATTTGTGTGAAGAAGAACTATTAGTGATATCAGCGAAGAGGGGCAATTATGTTTGATTAGTTTTGAAAATAAAAGAGATCTGTTGACTGAATCAAAAGCGACTTTAAAGTCAACAAAGGCTAAGAATATAGTCTGTTTCTGAACAGTATGCTCAGAAAGAAGTGTATTTAGAGTAAAAATATTAGGGATAGTGCCTACTTGTGCCACAAAGCCTGCTTGAAAAGGATCATTAAGTCCAGCTTGCATAGTCCATTTTTGAAACTCTCTTAAAATTATACGTGAGAAAATTTTACCAGGAGCGTCCAATAAAGCTATGGGTCTGTAACAAGTAGGATCTTTCCTGTTCCCTTTCTTGAAAATAGGAATAATTATTGAGTGAGTCCAAGAGGGGGGCAGAGTTTGCGTTTTAATAATGATAGAGAAAATTTGAAATAATATTTTAGACCAGATTTCTGGATGATCTTTGAAAATTCTATTAGATAAACCATCAGGTCCGCATGCACCAGATCGACTGGACTTCTTGATAAACAGGCGAATGTCATCCAAATCAAAATTTAGATGAAACTTCGTCGTAAACTTGTCGGATGATGGTGCAAAACCCCCTTTTGGAATACTATATAGAATTGAGAAATGTGAAATCCAGTCCGCCTCAGTAACTTCATTGGCCTATATTATTGCCTGGGGCCCATTAGTGGACCAGGTATTAGCAATGTTCAGGCTTTGAATAGTGGCCAATAACAGTTGGCTGTCAAGATGGTATAATGTGGCACGCCTGGATTTAATCCAGTTTCTGTAACTGGTTTTAATTTTTGATAACTGACTGTAACGAATACTATGAGGTAGTTTCATAGCTTCTCTTTTTTGAAGTCTGAATAATATCTTTTGATTTCTGACTTCAGAATTGAAGTAATGAAGAAAGGGAAGTCGAGTCTTAGATTTGGATACAGTGCTCGCCAAAGAGGGTCGAAAAGCTTGAATCATGTCAGAATAGCAGATGTTAGAATTTGCCACATTCAGTTGAATTTTATTACCTTCGTGATTCAATTGTGTATGAAAGCGATCTAAAGCTTTGTCCGTCCATCCTACTTTATTGCCTGCGTTATTGGACGTCACTTGAGAATGTTGATATTTATCTTTCTGCAAGTTTGGGACACTATTGAACAAAAATGTGGCCGTCAATTGATTATGGTCACTCACGTCAGATTGTACAATTTCAAAGTCTATTACATCAGAGAAACAACTGAGATTCATGTACATATAATCTATGATGGAGGAAGACTTCCCTCTATGCCACGTTGAACCCGGAGGGATATCGGATTTGAACGCACCATTGAGTCTATAAAGATTGTGATATTTTACAAATTGTAACCATTTCTTAATTCGAATTTGGGAATTTAAAGTTTTCCCAACTATACAATCCAGATTTAGGTCACCAGCAATCAAAATTTTGTATACTGTGTTGTCCATATAAACCAGACTGATCATATCGCTCAACATTTCCAGAAAGCATTCATCCGTTATCCCCACCGGATTCCAGTATACATTAATAATGGCATACGAGGTGGCATCCAATGTTAGCCGTGACATTTGAATAAAGGGATTAGTTGATGACCAAAAAGTGAGACTGGTATTGATGTTTGCTTGAATGGCTGTTAATAAACCACCATAAGGTCTGCCACAAGAACTCTTGCTAGCAGTATTAATTAAAACATCATGTGTGTCCCAAATTGGAGTACTAGTTAGCCAGGTTTCCTGTAACATAATGAGATTGTATTTGCTTAGTGAACTCATATCATTATTCATGAGGTGAGAAAAGCCCCTGGAGTTCCAACTTAAAAGTGTGAATTCACTTGTTGTCAAAGCTTGATCTAGTTACTGCTGGTGTTCAGATCCTATAAAAGCTCTAGATTCTTTAGGCCCATACGAATGGCTTTCATATGTAGCATGTTTCGACTGACTAAAAAAATGTTGCTGGTGGGCAACCTGCGGGTTAAGGTTGGATTCAGAGTGTACTTCGAAGCCAAGGTCAAACAGGTCCTTTCTTGCTAACCATATTGCGTTTTGGATTACATGAGATTGCATCCAAAGTCTCACAATATGTAAGTTCGAATTGTCAAAAAAATCTACCAATGTTAAATCGGCCGAACTGATATCCTCAAGTGCCGCTATGTCTGCAAAGATATTCAGAATGGAGTTTCTGTTCAAAACAAACTGCTTATATGGCAACGGTCGACATTTTAATACTAAACAGAAATTAGCTAAACGTTTTGGAGTAAGTTGAGTGGTAGTGAATTTATTATTGGGAGCCAAAGAAACCGAGTGACTAGCGGTACGTTTTTTATCACTAGTTAAAGCTGTACTAGATGGCATTTTAAGATCCTTAGCAATAGCGGCTTTAAGTAGGCTAAATAATTCGGGGACAATTTCAGCCAAAAGTAATTTCCCAGACTTATCAGGGGCATAGGCAAAATGTTAGTTTCAGAACAGTGCTTGTTGGGAGATACCTTGTGCTCGGTGGATGCAGACAAAGGGTTACTCGCAGGTTGACGATCTTGTTCAACCACGGTCTTTGCCTGTTTGTTCTGAGTTAATTGAGTTACAGAAAAGGACTCATGTTTGCGGTAGCCCTGATCTGACATATAGGTATCAACAGCCCGTCGAAGTTCCAAACGATGGAGCTCTGATGAAGAACTACTGACTTTAAAGGATGAGAGGTTCGGGGCGATATCTCTTTCATTTGGTGGTATATGATTTCCTAATTTAGGGTCATTAATTGCGTTCACCAGAGCATCCAATGGGGCATAAGGCGGCACGATAGGCGCACTTTTAAGATTTTTAGTCAGGGAGATAGTCGAGGTGCGCAAAAGGGCCAATTGCTGATATTTTTTTGATACTGCTGAGGAAGCAATTAAAGTACTTTTTTTTGGAAAATGAATCTGACGAATAAAATTTTTAGTTTTGGATGTATGGTCTCGATTGATAATGGTTTGATTTTTTGTTTTTTTTGTTTTTATTATTTTTGACTCCGCCCTCCTAGGAGTGACCCCCTTGCCAGCACCTGTCTGTGCTTTATCTGTGAATATTTCGAAGGGAACATTGGTAGTAGACGGGATGCCAAAGTCAGACTGAGTAGTGGCTAGACCTTGTGCAAAAGCACTTGGACGGGCCACGGCACTGTGAATAATGGCTTCAATGTATGGAACGGCTGTATATACACAAAGTTTGGAAGGTGTACTGTGCTCAGTGTGATGACTACCCAAAGTTTGCAATGGGCCAGAAGTTTGTGTACCTAAAGAAACTTTCAGTACTACAGGTGTATCACTTGGTTCACATACTTTCTTCACATTAGCATATTTAGAAAATAGGGTAGGGGCATGCTCCTGCAATTCCAAAATTTTGTCTAACTTTTGAGTATGTTCAGTGGACTTGTCTGTCCACGCATCAAATAGTTTGATTAATGTTTGAAGTGAAGTGTGCATGGCAGCTAATGTTAAGTTGACCAAGCTTTTGTTTGTCATTTCTGTGTCCACCTTACATGATAAAATTGGAGATTGTGGACGTTGTCGAGGGGTGGGAGCAAGATAAGAAGCATCAATGGCAGAGCAGATCGACTCACAATTTGAAAACATAATAGGGGATTCAGAAAGACGATGAGAAACATCCACACAGAGTAATTGGGAAGAAAGATCAGCATCACTCAAATTTAGATTTGCGGTGACATTTTTTGCCAAAGCAATGGGAGTTTGAGTCCCTACTGGCTGAGTAGGAGCAGAGGAAGGGATATTGTGTAATAATATGCTGTCAGAAAGGGACACATGTTGAACTGACCCAGGTAAAAAGGGTGTTGCTGGCTTGGAGACTATTAGTACATCTTTAGTATCACTACGCAAAACAGGATGCACATTCATTTCAACAAAAGATTGATCATGAACCATATGAACAATAGAAGACGGTTTTGGGAGGCTTAAAACTGCCCACTTTGCGGATCCTTTGTAAAATTGTCGAATGTCCTGCAAAGGAGGCCCAAGAGGCGCAGCCTTACGACCCTTGCGCGTTCTGCTTGCTATTGGCGTTGAGCACAAAGTCAATGCTGGTTGTTGTACAGTTAATGCTATAGAATTTCGTGTGCATGAGTTGCGTGCCAATTGTGATTTTGGGGGCAAGCCCATTGTTATCGACGGCAGTCGTGACTGCATAATAAAAATGCTGGTCAATATATACTATGAATTTGATTATAAATGCAGTAAGACTGATAAGAAAAGTCCACTAATCACTTTTAAGAGTTATTATAATCCTCCGAATGGTACGGCACTTACCAAAGCACCTCAGCACCCAACAGCCGCACAACAGCAACGCTAGAGCTAGCGGCCTTGTCACCGCCGGGCTTAACGCCGCAAGGGCGAATGAAAGGGTGCTTTGAAGTGGATACAGTCACGTGATAATCCACCTGACACGCACCAGTCCCGCCTCCTCAGGGCAGCGCTCCAAGTCCTCCTGAGCTCGGGTTCCAAAGACCTGCAAGAGCTGATAGTCTGCTCGCAATGCAGGCTTAACAAGTGGGAAGCAGAAACAAGCGTTTTAACAGGAGGTTAAAACGCGTAGTGCAAACAAAACAGTACAGCGCTCGGGCGGATGAAAGGGTGCTTTAAAGTGGATCCAGTCACGTGATAATCCACGTGACACGCACCAGTCCCGCCTCCTCAGGGCAGCGCTCCAAGTCCTCCTGAGCTCGGGTTCCAAAGACCTGCAAGAGCTGATAGTCTGCTCGCAATGCAGGCTTAACAAGTGGGAAGCAGAAACGAGCGTCTTAACAGGAGGTTAAAACGCGTAGTGCAAACAAAACAGTACAGCGCTCGGGCGGATGAAAGGGTGCTTTAAAGTGGATCCAGTCACGTGATAATCCACGTGACACGCACCAGTCCCGCCTCCTCAGGGCAGCGCTCCAAGTCCTCCTGAGCTCGGGTTCCAAAGACCTGCAAGAGCTGATAGTCTGCTCGCAATGCAGGCTTAACAAGTGGGAAGCAGAAACGAGCGTCTTAACAGGAGGTTAAAACGCGTAGTGCAAACAAAACAGTACAGCGCTCGGGCGGATGAAAGGGTGCTTTAAAGTGGATCCAGTCACGTGATAATCCACGTGACACGCACCAGTCCCGCCTCCTCAGGGCAGCGCTCCAAGTCCTCCTGAGCTCGGGTTCCAAAGACCTGCAAGAGCTGATAGTCTGCTCGCAATGCAGGCTTAACAAGTGGGAAGCAGAAACGAGCGTCTTAACAGGAGGTTAAAACGCGTAGTGCAAACAAAACAGTACAGCGCTCGGGCAGATGAAAGGGTGCTTTAAAGTGGATCCAGTCACGTGATAATCCACGTGACACGCACCAGTCCCGCCTCCTCAGGGCAGCGCTCCAAGTCCTCCTGAGCTCGGGTTCCAAAGACCTGCAAGAGCTGATAGTCTGCTCGCAATGCAGGCTTAACAAGTGGGAAGCAGAAACGAGCGTGTCGGCTGCAGCTGTCAAACATGGCATATGTGATCTATGAACCTGCTCTATGCCACTGAAAAGCAGTACCTGCAGAGCAAGAGACTGATGCAGCAGGGCACAGGTGTACACTATGCATTTGGCATGGAGTTTAATGAAGGGAGGTGGTCTGTCTAGCAGACCACGCTTACTGAGATAGATTACTGCATAATTATATTATTAACAAAAGTCAAAAAGCCAGGGTTGCCACTACCTTGCCAACTGGAAATTCTTCACACCTCCCATCAATTGTAATGTATGACAGAATTCAACTAGTCTAGGCACTTGTCTTGCAAAAGCTGGTTTACTGTGATAGTCTCATGATGGGGCTTACCAACAAAGGCGTTGTCCATATCCAAGTCATCCAGCACAAGGCCGCTCAATTGATATTTGGTCTGAAAAAAACACGACCATATTACTTCGACCATAAGAAAGCTACACTGGCTACCAATCCAACAAAGTATCAAGTCCAAATTCCTGTGCATCTTGAGAAAAACCTTATGTGACAGTGGGCCAGTGTACAAATTCAACTTCCTAATCAACCACATTCCCACAAGGGGTACTCAGATACAGCACATCAAACAGATGGGCCAACACTCAGCAAGTAGATGAATTACAGAAAGTGTAGCTTATCAGTATCAGGGATGATATTATGGTGCATTCTATCCAAAGACCTAAAGCTGGAGCCAAACTGTTTGAAATTCAAATGGTAAATGAAAAGCATCTCATTCAAAATTGCCTTACCCACTTGAGGGTTTTCAGGCCCTTTGTACTCAATTTTTGTTTTAATGATGCATATGTTTTGTTTTACCTCCTAGATGGGAATTGACTATCACCTCTATACTTTGTAACATCTTGGCACTTGTTTTCGTATCTGTTTATTTAACATTTACTTCATCCCCCACCCATGCCTTCATCACTGACTTGAATTTTGTATACAGGCAGCGTGTCATAAAACAATACATTAATGAAACTTAACTATTTGTATTCTCATAATTTAATTGGTGATATTTTGGAGTCTGTTGTAGTTTCTTTTGTTGTCCCTGAGTGGGATTTGCTTTTGGATTATCACCTCATTGACTTAGGTCTCTTGATGAATGGAAGTTCACCTTTAGGACTCCATTTGGTCATTGTGAGTATTGGAAAATACCATTTGAGTTATAAAATGCCACAGTAATTTTCCAGAGATTATTATTATTGTGTTTTACTTATGCCTCCTGTCAATTTATGATTGTGTTTTTGGATAATATTTGAGATTTGTTCATTATCAACTTAGAATCATTAGGAGATATATTAGCAGCTCATGAAAACTTAAGTAGAAATAAGCATTGTAAAAGCCAGTAGTCTGGCATTTTGTATAGACAACTCATTTATCCACATCAGAGCCTCTTATCTTTGTGGCAGATGGGCCAGTAGCACTAATTCACAGACGCAATGGTTAGTTTTCAAATATCTACTCTGATTTTAGGGCATGTTTAAGTAACCATGAGGTTGTTATGGTGCATTTTCAGGCTATAAGGCTGCCCTAATTTCGTACTTGGGTCACTACGTGCCCATTCATTGGGGCTCATTATGAGTTTGCTGGGAAATGGTAAAGATGGTAGTACATTTGGTTACCATCACTTTTACAGTTCCGGCAAAGTACGAGGTGGTGGCAATACCATTGCTGGTATTTCTGGCACCAGTATTTCCAGCTCCGGAATAACGCTGCCAGTAATACTGGCAATGGAATATCTGATGGCAGAACAACCAGCACCATTATTAGCAGCCACTTACGAGTTGGAAAAATGTGGGTAACACCATTGTTTTTTGCCAGTAATACTGGCAAAATGAAGGCATAGATACCTACACCTGAAAGCAGGCGGTAAATGCATGCAGGTGATGGAAATGAGGCCACAGGTGCACCCAATGCACCCAGTAATAGAACAAAAGGGCCACACTTCCCTACACCACCATGCTGCCACTGATCTCCGTCAGCATTCATATGCAGCTGCTCCAGGCCAGCATAGAGCTCCAGGGGGTGGAGGGCCACCACAGGGAACATGACACAGAGGAGAGGAGGAGGATGATGGCGAGGGTGAGATGCCACTCAAGGTGTGCGTCCATACCCCGGGTAAGGGCCTCAACATGGACCCTCACTGACTGCTAGATCCTCAGCCTGTATCGCCTCAACTGGGAGACTATTGCAGATCTGCTTCAGCAGATCCAGGACAGCCATACCAACACTGCTAAAGCTGGTGTCAGTCCTGCACTTCTTAGCCAAGGTCACGTTCCAGCACACTGTGATCCAACTCCATGGCATCTCACAGCCTGCATTCACTAAAGTGCTGTATCAGGTGCTGGATGGCACATTTCACTTCCCATCACCCTGGCACGGGTTAATTCCACAAAGGCAAGATTTTACACCATGGGACACATGCCCAATGTGGTAGCAGCCCTGGCATGTACCCGTATAGAGTTGGTGGCACCCCAGGTATTGGGGGAGGTCGACAATAACCAGAAGCAGTTCCATTCGCTCAATGTCCAGGTCACCTGTGATGAAGACTTCACCATCATCCACTGCTGTGCCCGCTTCCCAGGATGAACCCTCGATGCCATGGTCCTGCGGCACAGCATGCTGTCTGCAGACATGGAGGGACACAGAGGCCAACAAACCTGGATATCGGGTGAGTACATGTTCCATCACACCAACCATATTGTACAAGTGACATGTAATGGGGGGATCCCACACATAGTGATTACATGCCCTGACAAGGACCTGTACATGCAGGACTCACCCTCACACCACACACATGACAAGCTGCAACCAACAGGAGTAGGAAATGACTCATGATGCAGCCATAGATGGCCAAGCCATGATTCCCCAACAGGTTAGCCCCACACACTGGACCACAGGTACTAGAATGCAACATCACACATCCTACAACATGCATGCGGTACAAACAGGGGGGCCAGCCTATCTAGGATTGTCCTAAGTTTGTCCAGGGGCACACCAAGAGCCAAGGAAAAAAGGCAAAGATGACAGTTGGCAACACAACCAATGACCAAGGTTACCCTCCATTCAAAGTAAAACCACACAGTACAACAGTACACAAGGAGATTAGTTGCCCCAACGACACTCTGAAAGACTACATAGACTGCCCACCCCCAGTCACCCTGAGCTGAGGGGGTGGGGAACGACTAGGTGTAGGGCCCACAAACACCAATGTAGCTCCTGGTGTGTCTGTTATGTAAAGTTCTGAAGAACACTGCCATACATGGATTGACATTCTGGTAAACTGCAACGGAGGGACATGACACTGACATTTGACATGTCATGTACATGAATCCATCATGGAATCCACACAGACCTGCACATCTAACCCCGACTCCCATCAGGAACTATGCATGGGAGCAATGCACAGGCCCAAACCACCCACCAAGGCATGCTGCCCTGTCAATCCTCGACCATGAAATCAACGAGTGTTGGCTGTGAGCTGTGTGCATGATATACCATGGCAGAATGAACACCCTCCCTGAGTAGTTGACTGCACATGCAAGGGCAGGAATGTGAAATAGTGTTGTGCAAATGCCACATGGGACATGCATGCACAGACTGTCTCTCGAGATGCTGCTGTTACAGGAAATGCATCCGCAGATCATCATGATTTAAAACCTATGTCTCTTCCCCTTGCAGGTGACTCTGCATACCCACAGCTTCTATGGCTAATGACTACTCTGAGCAATCCCCAGACGCCACAACAGGTGTCATACAACCGGGCACGTGTCTGGACTAGGGTGTGTGTTGAGCGGTAATTCCGCTGGTCACCTCGTCAGTAACAGTAATACCACTCGACCTGTATTACTGCCATTTTACTGGCAAACTTGTAATTAACTCCATTGTTTATTTTTTCATTCATTATTTTTTTCCAGCTTTCCCATAGCAATAAAAGTCCAAAGAGTAAAGCAACATACAAAAAAAGAAAAAACAGAAATACAATACAATATGTCAACATAGTTATTCATTTATATCCTACTTATGTATCCTATTCTGCCAAGGCCTAGGAGCTATATATACAATGGCAGTACTACACATCCATGATATAGCAAAACAACTGACATTAAAAACGAAAAGCAGGGCGACAAAGGTACAATTTTATTCTTTCAAAATAGTAATGAAGTACTTCTTCCTTGGAATTCAATACAGTTGGCAAAATAGGAGAAAATGCAAACTTGTTTTCAGAATAGTTTTACATCAGGGCTCATTCCTATTTTAGCCTGCAGTCCCCTGCTTCTAACAACCACAGCATTAATCAGTGAGGAATACAAGCTAAGACAACTAATTAATATTATGTGTTTGGTCAAAAGGGGCCAGTTTAGATATTCTTGGCCATCTATAGATTTAGAAATTAAATTAATGATAAACATCTGTTTCTTTCGTCATATCAATAACTTTCCTGAAGTCTTGCCCTAGTGTTAAACTCTATTTTCTGTATAATGCCTTTCTAGACAAGAGTTGCTGATAATAAAGTGATCAGTGCGCAATGTATATTTGCTAGTGACAGTGTGACAGTATTGTTTGTATATGTTCAATCCATTGTTTAGAAGAAGTATTTTTCAAAATCCATATGTATTTCAAAACCGAGTGGGCTAAATTTGCACAATCATTTACTAAGGGTTTCAAAAATATGGTTGCTGAGCTACAAGAAAACAGGTTTCAACAACATTAATGCCTAGTTCTATGTGTAATGATTCTGAGCAGATTGTGGGATTTCTAAAACTAATTCACAGAATCTACTACATGTGCATTTATAAAACCTCACACAGTGGAACCATATAGTGCAAGTGAGCAAGCTTTGGCCACATAAATGTCAACGTATGGTTCACTAATTGGACCTTCCTTTTACTACAGAAAGTAAATAAGGGGAGGCGTGGCCAACAGCGCCCGATGTAGATGCCTAATCTTGTCACTCTGACCGCCCCAGGAAACTTAGTGGAGAAGAGGCGGTTCGGGACTGCAGAGCCTCCGGATGAGAAGAAGCACCTGCAGCATCAGATTCACCAGCCAAGGGCACAGACTACTGGCAGTTCGGCGAGGCGCTCTGGTGCCACGTGATGTGAGTGGAGCAAGCCGTGTAGCTGGGCCCGGGCTTGCGGGACCCCCCTGCAACCTGACTTTGGCATAGGCAGTGCCGGCAGTACAGCACGCTCCGTGGCACAAGGTGTGCAGTGGCGAGGTGCCCCTGGAGGTCCTGACAGTGGACCCCAAGCAGTGTGGAGCACTTCAGTGACGGGTTAGTCCCGAACCAAAAGCCAAACTGCCCGGCTATTGAGCACCACACACCTGGACTGAAAGAAGCAGGGAGACTGGTGCACAGAGGGTGTGAAGTCTAGCCTGTTCGGGGTGCCAAGAGTAGTAACCCAGGCCCAGGGTGAAGGACATGGAAGCCCCCATGTTCGAAGGATTTGGCTGCCAAAGGGAAGTGAGGCAAACCATTACGATGGGAGAAGCCCTTATGCTGTTGTGGAACATGCAAAGCCTGTTAGGAAGGCGGACCTAGCGACAAGCATGGTGTAGGAAAGCGGCAAGGGCCCCCTCACAACATGCAGCACCAGTAAAATAAAAACCTTACTCTCTCTTGCCTTTCAGGAAGCACTTCAGACTAGGAAATATCAGGACACACTCTGACTGCCATTTAACTTCATCAGCTTCACCAAAAGGAGCTCAGGGAAAGGGATCACGCGGGAGTTGTTGGACCATCTGTGATCGCTCCCCTGAGAGTTGAAATACATATATGCACTTTCAGAGTTCAAGGTTTGATGTTACAAATAGTGGTTGTAAGCAACGTTTGAAGGGGTGACATTTCTCACTGCACAGATCCCTAATTCAGCAGAAGCACTAAGTGGGGTTGACAGCGAATGAAAGCTATGCGCAAGGTAGGGGGGCCCGGCAGACCAATGAAACCAGAGGTGCAGTGAGGTGTGCGTACTGCATACACACCAGTCTGGCGGAGAAGCCCGTGCAGGATGATAAGCGGGGCTGACGAGGGCAAGCGCCATGTAGCACAGAGCATCCTGATTGCGGTAGGCAAGAAGAACCCCTTCCGCACAGAGGATCCATTTGAGAGGCCTGCATATGGATGGCACAGCAGGCCGATGGTGAGAGAAGCCCAGTAGGAGAAGCACAGCTGAGAGTTCTTTAAAGGCGGAGGTCACAGTGCTGCAGCACTGAGTTGTGCAGCAGGCATGGCATGTGAGTGGTGAGTTGCTAAAGCAGTGGAGGTGGCACCGCAGGGGAGACCCATTACTGAGGTTGATGCCACTGTATAAGTCAGTGCAACAGGGCTGGACTCTAAACACCTTTTGGCAGTCCTCCTCCCAGCATCGAGCCAGACTGATGGATTCAGTACCAGTGGCCCAAGAGCTGTCATTGCAGGGGATGAAGATGAAATCAGCGGCAGTGGAGAAGGTGCAAGGGCTCTCGAAAGCTGACTTGTTGGACTGTCTAAAGAAGCTGAATTAAAGGGGGAACTAATGCAGTTGTTGTGAGTGGAGATGAATAGCAAAGCGGAGGTGATCAAAAGAACGATTGCAGACCTTGTCAAAAACACAACACAGCTCAACTGAGGGTAAGGGACAATGAGACGACTGTGCAGACGCTCCAGGAGGATGTGCTCAACATACAAGGGGAGTTGGCCGACCCCAAGCAAGATATGGCCCTCCTGGTCACAACTATCGAGGACTTGGAGAACAGGCAGCGCCGAGAGAACCTCCAGATTTTGGGAGCTGCAGAAGGAGTGGAGAGGTTGGACTTATGGAAAGGGCTCCGGCAGGACTGTCTGGCAATCTGAAGTGGCTAAAGATGGCATAGTCTTGGATCGGGTTCACAGGGTGTACCAACCCAGAAGTTCCTCGAAAGCACAACCAAGAGCCATTATCATAAAGTTTGACTGGTACGGAACCAAGGATGAAATCCTGAGGGCCTCCAGGATAGTTGGCACTATTGCCTTCAGTGACAGTCCATTCTAATATTCCAGGGCAATATGGTCCTAACACTACAGAAGTGGCAGGCATTCTGACAAATAACGGAGAAACTGCAGAAAGAGGGGGTGCGCTATAGATAGACCTTTCCCTTCGGATAAGTCTTTACATGGCACAATAGGGACACCAGATGCACAACACCAGAGGAAGCAGCACAGATTGTGGGAATTCAACTGCAAGGCAATCAAAGGGTGCAGAGTGGCTGGAGGTGGTCAGCTGTCCCGGCGTGCAGGAGGCCACGCCGGTCAAGCAACAACATGAGTGCTGATACGCACACTCTCTCGGCATAGGGGTTGAGGGAGAGAGCATGATGACTCCCGGGGTAGATTGATGGAGAGTGTAGTCTCTCATTGGTAATATTAAATTTCTTATTGGAAGGTCAGTGGGAAGTATTTGTTTTTCACCACATGTTCTAGAGGAGGTGATGAGGAAGGGTAGCAGGGAGGAGATGGGGTAGGGGTATTCACATCCACAGCATCATGGTTCTTACGGGAAGGGGAGACTTACGTGGGCGAGCATCGTCAGCGGTGGTCAACGGGTGATTATTTGAATTCAGGGTCCTAACATATAATATAAGGGGTCTCTACACCCCACAGAAAAGTGGGAGACTGTTGTCAGAGCTTGTGTGCGTCCAGGTGGATGTGCATGCAAGAAACATATCTTCTAAATCAAGACAAGCACATGTTACTATCAAGGCATTTCCCACTCCAATTTCTTTCGGCAGCAAAGAACAAGACCAAGGGAGTGGTCCTTCTAGTGAGCAAGTGGGTCTAGTTTTATGTGCTGAAAAGTAAGTCAGATATTGCAGGGAGACTTCTGTTTGTGGAGTGTTGGTTTAATGGAGCACTTTCATTGTTGGCCCCGGTTCACAGCCTCAACATGGGATGACATGATATTCATTGGAGATCTTAATTTGATGCTTGACCCCAACTGGAACATGTCCCGGGGCATGCACATTGGCACGACTCAACCCTCAGTGCACTTTCTAAGGGGATTAGAGGAAGCTCGGTCGGCAGATACGTGGTGAAGGTAAACCCCGGGATGAAATACTTCTCTTACTATTTCCATGTCCACAAGATATACTCCTGAATAGACTATGTCCTGGTGGGAAGAGACGTGCTCGCAGGGTTGGAGTCTGCAGAACTTGGCACAATCACCTTTTTAGACCATGCGCTGGTACACATCACGTGGAATCTACATCCCAGGGAGTCCAGACCCTCATAGTAGAGGCTGAATCCTACTCTCTTGCGTAACCCCGTGTGCCAGAGGGAGATTGGCAAATATATTTAGCGCTAATTTCTGGAGAATGTGCAGAGGCTGACAGCTGTGGGCATCTTATGGGATGTATGTAATGTTTTTATAAGGGGGGAAATTAATGTCAAAAGGAGTGGGGCTATGCTGGGTTCGTAGGGAGCAGCTGGAGGACTTGCTTATGCAATTGAAAGAACTGGAGGCACAGTACAGCACCTCCGGTTCTCGGAAAACATACAGGGCCCTCCAGGTAGTGCGTAGCCAGATAAATGTCGAAGAGGGGAATAAGGTGAAGTATGCATTGATGAAGGTTAGGCAACGATATTACGAGTAGGGAAATAAGGCAGGAAAACTCCTGGAATAGAAGATGAAAGCAAGGGTGAATCAGAGTTCCATAGGAGAACTCAAACTTCCCACTGGACTAATAGCAAGCTCGGAACTAGAGAAGCAGGAGGCCTTTGATGGATACTATACAGACCTTTATTCCTCAGCCTCCCCCTCATTGGTGGAGGTCAGATTATTCCTATTCGATTGCACATTGTCGACAGCGTCTGAAGCTCAGTAGCAGTCCCTAAATGTGGAAATATCCAAGGAGGAAATCATTTGAGCTATTGCATCCCCAAAACTCCAGTGATAGATGGGTTCACTCACGAATTGTACATGTCATATGCAGTGAATGTACTGGGCCCACTTCACGCTTTATTCCACACAATCTGGAAGGATGGGTGGTCCTGGATTCTATTGAAGAGGCAAGAGTAACAGTCATACATAAGGAGGGCAAGGAACATGGATTATGCTCATTTTATCGCCCTATAGCGGTACTGAACATAGATAGGAAACTGTATGCTAAAATCCTGGCAGAGGGCTTAGGCGGGGTGCTACCAGACTATTGTGCGGCAGGAAGGCAGGCAGCTGATAACACTAGATGGCTAATAGACCTTATCAATGTCACCCAAAGAAAGAACATTCCTACATTGTTGTTGGCTTTTTTCTGAGGGAGATAATGGGCAAATATGGTCTTGAGGAGGACTTTGTAAGAGGGTGTTTGCTGAATATAAGAATCCTACCTTGAAAGTGGCAGTGAATGGTTGGCTCTCCCAGGGTTTTAGGCTTTGTAGGGGTACCAGAGAAGGATGCTCCCTCCCGTCCCTACTATTCACTTTGTCTGTAGAGCCCCTGGCAGAGAGCATCATGACAAACCCAGAAATACGAGGCATCCGATATGGGGTGTGGGGGGGGGGTCATAAACTAACGCTCTACGCAGATGATATACTCTTGGCCATCTTTGATCCGAGCGGTCGCTCCCCCTGAAAATGGCAATGCTCAAGCGTTACCAGACGGTGTCGGGATTCAAAATAAATTTGTATAAGTGTGAAGCCCTGGACGTGTCTTTGACAAAGGGCAGGATGGTGGGCCTGCAGGGTGTCTCTCATTTTCATGGTTGGTGAAGAGCACTTGCTACCTGTGTATTCACATAATGGCTAGACATGGGAAGCTTTATGAGGCCAACTATCCTGAGGCGATGAGGGCGATTAAGGCAGACATGGCATAGGCATTATCCCTGATGGGCAGAATAACAGTGATAAAAAATGAACATGCTGCCTAGGTTGTTGTATTTATTTCAGGTGCTTCCAGTGTAGCTACCCAAGCGGATATTAGAGAAGGATCTAAGCAAATTTGTGTGGCAGAGGCATCCAGCAAGAGTAGCTTTGACAATCTTGTAAAGGTCCAGGGATCCGGGCAGTTTGGCCATTCCTCATTTAAGGAGATATTTTCAGTCAACCCAACTGCAGATATTGCGGGACTGGGTTGACCCAGGTTCGAAGAAAGGGTGCCGTAGCCTAGAAGAGCAGGTGATAGGTAGACCACTCAGGTACATGCATGGATCCCAGAAGTACAGTACCCCGTGGGGATGTCTGAGTTGTCCTTCACTGCATCACAATTAGTGTGTGAAATAGGATTGGGAGCAGGTTAGGGTTGATGACATTCACAGATCTGGCTACCCCAATACATTGTAACACTGACTTCACTCCAGTTTATGGGATGTAGGCATTTCAAGCTTGGGAGAAAGGGTGATGTGAATTCATCTCACATATGTTTGAGGGGGGTAAGATCATTCGATGCCTGCAAGACCATGTTTGGGGTGAAGGATAGGGAGCGCTTACTTGCAGCTGAGACACTGGATCCTGCAGAAAGAAAATAGGAAGGAAGCTAAGAGGCAGCTGACGATGTTCGAAAGGTTCATATGTATGCAGAGAGGTACAGCAGGTCTGATCTCACAGCTGTACAGCTGTCTTAACTCTGCCCTGAACACAGGCCTGCGAACGTACACAGCAAGGTGGCACTTAGAGATCGGGAAAGAGCTAAACGAAGAGCAGTGGGCCGGGATTTGGAGAGGGGTCTCAAAAGCGACAGTAAGCACCCAGTACGTGAAAGAGTGCTATAAGGTGCTGGCATTACCATGGTACATTACCACGGATAGATAAGCACATATGGGAAAGGGGGCCACAGGGCTGTGTTGGAGGGTTTGTGGGGGGGGCAAGTACATGCCTGCATATTTGGGGAGCTGCCCCATACTTCAACCCTACAGGAGAGGTAGTCCTTGCCCTGAGACAAATAAACAACATGGCAATTGACTGTGCCCCTAAAATGTGTCTTCTGGAGATGTGGGTACAAAGAAAGGAGCTAAAAGGGAGGGGCTTGATTTATCTCCTTTGGCTACTGCTAATAGCAGCCATAAATGCCAGAGAAGCAAAGTGGAGGTCAGATAAGCTTCCATCCATGGAGGACTGGATGGGTGGGAAAGTGACTTATGCCTTACGCAATGAGCAAACACTTCTTTCAAAAATGGGAGGGCTTCTGCAGTTTATCAAATCGACTAATAAGGAATTCACCTGTCCCCGAGTCGCAGAGACCTTCGGCTCTTTATCATGTCATAAGGGGTACCCCACTGTTGAAGCAGGAATCCTGGGGCCTGCTGTGGAGGAGTATGTGGAGGTTGTAACGTTGGTACGACTTGTGGATGTGGCAAGGTGGGGATGGGAAGGGATTGGGGGGAGTATGGAGGGGAGGGTAAATCTTGCCATTTTGAGAAGGTAATACAGGGCTAAATTAGTCATAATAGTTCTTATAAAGAGCAGCATTGTATGTGACTGTCCGCATCCTTCTGCTGGGATACAATTGACGAAGTCTGTCTAGTTGGATTTTGTTTTATTTATTTATCTAATTGATTTGTATAGCACAAAGCAGTCCATGGGCATTGAGGCGCTGTTACTTGTGGGGAGCTTAGTTACAGGGTAGGTACAGCTGGAAAATGCATTTATACATACGTGTGTACATTGATACATTACAGTACATAAACGATTTATAAGTACATTTGAGCTTGTCCAGCTGGGCAGGTGATTAAGGTGAGTATCAGCCGAAGAGAATTTTTTGCATGGATTTTCTGAAAGCCATGAGGGATGCCTTGCCCCGAATGGAAGGAGGTAGGGCATTCCAGTGTTTGGGAGCAAGGTAGGGAAAGCTAGCGCCACCTGCTCTTGCTCTCTTTATCATGGGTACGCAGAGCATGTTAGCGTAGGGTGTTCTTGTTGGCCTTGCGGAAGTAGAGAGGTGGATTCTTTGAGATAGGTAGGTGGTCAGGTAGTCATCCACTTATGGGTCAGTGTCAATGCTTTGAATATTATTCTTTCTTTTATTGGCAGCCAGTGGGCTGATTTTCTGGCAGCCGTAATGTGCTCCCTTTTGGGGATGCCTTGGGCTGCGCACAGCGCATTGTTCTGGATAACTTGAAGTTTTTCTGGATTTTTTGTGGATGTCCCTAAGAACAGTACATTGCAATAGTCTAGCCTCGAGCCAGTAATGGCTCTGGCTATGTTGGTGCAGTTCTCTTTGGACAAAAATAGTCTGACTGCGTTAATGAGTTTAGCATGGTATGCAGCTGAAGAGGTGATTGCGTTGACTTGTCTATTCATGGATAAGTTGGAGTCCAGATAGACACCAAGGGTTTTGACTGCATCAGATAGTGGGATTTTAATAGAGTCATTGGTGAAGTGGCTAAACTGGGTGTCGAGGTTTTTTAGTGTGTCAGGGGATCCCACTATCAGGAGTTCAGTCTTGTCAGAGTTGAGACATAGGCCGTTGGCTGCCATCCTTGTCTGAATAGTTTTGTAGATGTTGGTAAGGGCGGAGGAGTCTGTGTCATAGTTACCTGTGAGGGAGAGGAGGATCTGGGTATCGTCTGTGTAGTTGGTGTAAGAGATACCCAGTGTGTCAAGGATGAGGAAAAGAGGGCGAATAAAGATGTTGTACAGCGTGGGGGAGAGGCAGGATCCTTGGGGTACTCCGCATAGGATGATGGTGGGTGAGGCAGTGACGGTCTCGGAGAATATTTGCATGGTCCTGTCTTGCAGGAATGAGGTGATCCATGCTGTGGCGTCAGGGGAGAATTTAGCCGTGGAGGAGAGGTGGCGGCACAGGACATTGTGGTCTACGAGGTCAAATGCTGCAGAGAGGTCAAGCAGTAGGAGTAGGGCTGGTTTACCTAGGTCTCTGGGATCATCCATCTGGATTTTTAGATCCAGTAGGGCACTTTCAGTCCCATGCCTAGGGTGAAAACCAGATTGTCGTAGTCCTAGGAGCTTATTTTACTCAGTGAAGTGTTGCACCTGCAGGTAGGCTGATTTGTCCAGTATCTTTAGTAGGAATGGGACCATGGTGATGGGCCTGTAATTGTTTGGAGAGGTGGGGTCCAACATGGGTTTTTTTAAGAGATGGCGGACCCAGGCTTCCTTGAGACAGGAAGAGACTTTCCCTGTGGAAAAGGATGTCTCAGTACAGTCCTTGATGATTGTGGCAGGGAAGGAGTCAGCCTTGCAGTTGGATGGCTTTATGGATCGCATGATGTTGATCTTTGTCCTGTATGGACTTGAATGAGAACATCAGGGATGAGTCAGGGGGGCCGAAGGGGTGGGTGTATTAGTGTTAAGGAGTGAGTCTTTAGTGGCTTGTATTTTAGTTTGGAGCAAGCTCAGCTTGTTAAGCATAGCTGTTTGGATTTTGTCACACCATGATTTATCCTTAGTGAGGTTCTGTGGGGCAGGGGTAGGGGTCTCTAATTCTCTGAGGATGGAGAACATTTCTTTAGTAGTAGATTTAGCTTCTGAGATCCTTGATTCAAAGGATTTAGCTTTAGCATGATTAATTGCCTTCTTGTACTCTTTGGAGCGGACGTTGAAGTCAAGTTTGTCTTTGTCAGAGTGGAAAGTTTGCCATCGTACAAGGGCAGCCCGTTTTTCCGTGCGAGTGTGAGGAGGTCAGGGGTGAACCAGTGGTTGGAGTGGCTAGTGGGTTTGGTTTTACGCAGTTTGAGTGGGGCTATGGTGTTGATGGCTGATTTGATAGCAGCATTGTAGGATAATGCGAGAGCCTCTGGGTCAGTGGAGAAAGGTTGTCTAAAGGCCGGGCCCTGGAGGAAGGGTAGAAGCCTTTCCTTCGTGAGTTGGCGTGAACTTCTTGCTAGGGCTGGTGGAAGGGGCTGGAGGAGGGAGGAGAACTGGGTGGTGGGGATGCTGACGGTGATGATGTGGTGGTTGGACCATGATGTCGGGGTGTTGCCTGTGATGATGAGTGGGCAGTTATGCTGGGCAACCCAGTCTAGGGTTCTGCCCAGGGTGTGGGTCGGGTCGGAAATAGAGTTCCTGAACCCTATGGTCTCAAGGGCAGAGTTGTTTGTAAAACTTCAATAAAAAGATTTGAATACAAGAAAGTAAATAAGCCATCTATTGTTTGATTTATTCTTACTTTTTGTTTATTTTTAAGATCAATATTAGATAATTTTGACTTAAAAGTCAAGCCCAGTCAAATCTTTCAACCTGTAATATATGGTTACCACAGTCATAAAGCTCTTGATCAATTTCTATATTTCCTGCTGTAAAGGCCATTACTGCCGATGTATTGGCATTTACTGAGAGCCCCAATACATTCATGTTCTGGCCATTAATACACACTCTTCAGCCTTTGCCAGATTTGAAACATAAAAATGGCCAGATCTAGGAATACTGGCATTGTTTTCACTTAAAACCTTGTACACATCATTAGATGAAAAGGAATCGAATTGGGGACCACAACTTTGCCTTACTCTATGATTCACTCCAACGGGTTCTGTTACTATGACCGTGTTTTTTTTGTGGATTTTTATTAGGATTTAAAAAATACCCAGGCAGAGTCCCATAGCATCTAATCTGGGCCATAACAATTTCAGTAGCTAGATTTATGAAAGCAACATGGTCCGCGTCTTTCTTAATAATAATAGAAGTAGCCATTTTTAAATATAGGTTTAAGCCCTGATGTTGTGCTCCAACACTTTTTTTGAAAGCTAAATGTATTCAAGATACAGTTTAATTTTCATTTGCCCAGTCAATTATCTTAATTAAAATAAGTTTAGCAAAAACTTAAAAGAATTATCAATGAAGAAAATGCTGTGATAACTATGTGGGCTCATCTTATTCCCTTTCATATATATGTATATTGGATAAATGAATGCTTGGTTCCAAAAATTAAGAAAGTTATTCTTAACTATAATCACATAAAAAAGGGATAAAACCACTGCCCGAAATAATATATTTGCACAATAAAAATCAGAGGGGACATTGCCACTCCCTGGACTCTTATTTGGTTATGGAAACATTAAACCATCCAATACTATTTCTTCAGTAAAATCCTTACAAACATTGTAATTAGAATGTATGTCATCCTTGACCGAAGATTGCGTTTCACTTTCTTCTCCATACAATTTAAGAAAGAGCGTATGCCCTAGCTCAGGAGGAATAGTATTATATGTGGTTAAAGGATGGTCACAGGCTGGGCCATTTACTACAAAGTACCAAAAAGTGTGTGTGTCTTAGAGGGCGGCAGCTCTTGAAGTTCCATTTTTCTTGACTTAAGGAGTTTTTTATAATGCCTATGCTTCTCTATGACCCTATGACCTCCATTCTGATCCCTTTTTCACCTTTTAGTGCATTTAGAAGAAGTTCCCTCTTTGCCTTTTTAGATTTTTAGATGATTTATGTCTCAACTTCTCAACTGCTGGTCTATTTAGCTTTTAGCAAGACATCATATGTATAGATAATCAGTCCATATAATCCAAATTTAATATGGCATTTATTAAGGGCCTACTCTCCTCAATAGCACATTCTATGATGACAAAGCCTCATTACGAGTCTGGCGGTAACCCACCAGTGCTACCGGCGGGTTGCCGCTGGACTCATAACACTTTTCCGGCCCCTAATATCTCAGTGCCACAGGGACATTACAAGTCCTGGTGGATCGGGAAGTCAGATGCTGGAAAATGTTTTTCCCCATTCCCGCCGAGTCCCAGCAACAAGTCTGCCTACCGGTCAGCCCTGCTGGGCGCAATGGCCCCTGCAGGCTAACTTGTAGTGTGGTGGTCCGGAAAGGGGGCAGTACGTTGCTACCGGCACCCTTATTTCTGGACCGCCACACTTGTAATGAGGCCCTAAATACCATCTTAGACTGCATCTAGGTACAACTGGGCCCACGTCCAGATTTACCATATATTTCACCTGTCTGTCTGTGTTACCTGGAATTGATAACGTGAGTGAAAGAGGTGTATGATCACTATCTGGCCTCATTTTGATGGTCATATATGGGTCACCCAAGAACATTCTTCCAAAGTTATTGAAAAATAATCAATAATTGATGAGCCTCTCGGACTGACAAAATTCATATCACCAGCTGACGGAAATAGGAATCTTACATTTATCGTTCGGATGTTCCATTGCTGCACCCATAGCAAAGAATGTAAGGACATCTGTGTCATGCATAGGATCTTTTTAGCATTAAAATTAACACATATAATTATAGGAGAAACTCCCTCTGCGCATACTTTGCCCATGGCATCAAATAAATATGAAAATACTCCGGTTAATAAACATCACCAGCTCAATCATTAACAATTCAAAGGTGTTTAAATGACAAAACAATATTTAAAACTAGACAAGGAAACCAGTATACATAAACCACCCAATGTTCTCCTCCCACTGGTTTGACATTGCTAGGTTGGCAATAGACATTAAAACATCTACTGTAATTATAGAATTAGAGCAGGTTTCTTGGGCACACATGATATTATGTTTTTTTGAAATTCAACGAAATCTACATTTTCAAATTTTTAACTCAAACCAGTTACATTCCATGAACCAATGTCCTTGTTAGCAATAATAATTGGCTTAGCCACTATAGCTGCTCTTTAGGGGAACAAACTTCATTTCACCACTCTTATTTATTTTTTCATTTAGAAAACCCACAAAACCCAAAGATTTGGATGCGCTGTTACACAGGCGAGTTACATGCAAACAGGGTAAATGTCTTTATAACGACCCCTTTTATGTAGAATGTACATATATTGACACTTTTATAACGAAAAAAAACATAACAAATTTTTCTTTTTTTTTTGTAACCCTGTTTCCCACCCCAAAAAACCAACCCCCACTGTTTTCCGAAAAGATTTAACCCTTTACCCCACCCACACATATATTCTCAAGTGTTTTCGATATAAACTTTTTGGTATAAAAGCATGTCTTCATAAAAGATTTGTTATAAACACTGCATACCATGCAGACAATAGTATTACAGTTTCATACAGATAATTTAGCAGTTACATTTAGCAGTTACATGCAGCTCAGTAAAGACCTCGAAGAACTTGTGTAGGATCCAATAGAAATCTTCTACCCTAAAGGCAGGTCAGAGGGAGTTCCATTGTTTCGCAGCTATGAATGGGAGGCTAGACCCACCCACTTTTATGCAATTGAATTTGGGCTGAACAAGGCGGTGGGAATAGGGTTTTCTGGTGGGCCTGGAGGAGTGAACCTTGGAGATTTTCTGGGAGATGTAGGGAGGGGCAGACTTGGAGATGCCTTCGGTTTTGAAGACCACCCATTCCTGAATCGGGAGCCAATGCACAGGTCTACGTGCAGCCAATATGTGATCAGATTTGGGGTGTTGAGTGTGGCTCGAAGAGCATTGTTTTGGATGGTCTGCCATTTTCCGAGATTGTGTGCAGAGATACCAGCAAAGAGTACATTGCAGTAGTCCAGCCCTGTGCGATGACTGCAAGTGCAATTGTTAGACATCTGTGGATACAAAGGGTCTCGAGGCATTTATCAGTTTGGTTGTGTATGCTGCTGTGAAAGAGATGGCGTTCACATGGTGCATCAACGAGAGGGTGGCATCGATAGTGTTTTCACTGAGGTGGAGACTGGAATCTGGGTACCATTGATGTTAAATGTGTATTTGGGATCACGCTTTTTAGTGTCACAGATGGCCCAACTAGAAGGATCTCTGTTTTATAGTCATTAAGACAGAGGCCATGCATAGCCGTCCAAGCTTGGATGGTTGAGTAAGCCACATTAAGTGTGTCAGCGTCTTTTGTGAAGCTGCCAGAGACGGATAGGAGGATTTGTGTATCATCAGCATAGTTGGCATATAGAGGGTGGGAAGGATGCACGATCCTTGCGGTACACTGCAAGTGATTGGGGCCGGTGGAACACTGGTATTCTCCGCTTACACTTTCATTGTTCTGCCCTCTAGAAAGTAGGCGATGCAGGTTGTGTCTTCCGGTGAGAAGAAGGTATGAGATGGTGGCAAAGGATTTTGTGATCCACTAAATGAATGTCAGCAGACAGATCTAAAAGGAGAATAAGGGCAGGTTTCCTTCATCCCTTTGTCATCAATCTGGTTTTTAAGGTTGAAGAGAGATGACTCAGCGCTATGGCCTGGGCAGAATCCAGACTGGCGTGCTACCAGGATGTGGTTTACTTCCAAGTGGTACTGAATTTAGGTGCAGGCCGCTCTGTCTAAAATTTTGAGAAGGAAGGTTAAAGTAGTGATAGGCCGGTAGTTGCATGGGATCACTGAGTCTAGGGAGGCTTTTGTTAGAAGAAGGAGAACCCAGGCTTCCTTAAGGCTGGATGACACTATTCCAGCAGCAAATGAGGCATTAATGAAGGTTGTGATAAAAGGTGCTAGGTCTTCCACACACTCTTTGATGAGCAAGGCTGGGCATATATACCCTTTGCATCTAGAGGGTTTCAGGCTTTTTAGGATATCCAAGGCTTCTGGCTCTGAGACTTTTGGAAGCAGAATAATGGGTGGCCAAGGCGGGGTATCCGTATGGGAGGTAGCAGTGGCTGGGACCAGGTAAGAAAGTTTTAAGATAGATTGTTTGACGAGGTTTCTTTTGTGTACAGTATCAGTTTTGAGGAGCATGTCATTTTGTATGTTAGTGCACCATGCTTTGTCTTTGGTGAGTGTGGTAGGAGAGTTGAAGCTGTTTCAAGTTCCCTGAGAATGGTGAATAGTTTTATGGTGTTAGATTTGGCAATGGCTATTCTGGAGGTGAAGTTAGTGGATTTAGCGTGCGTGATAGCATGTTTGTACAGCTTAGAGGCCTTTGTGAATACTAGCATCAAGACATCTGAAGGTGTCTAGCTCCTCAGGGCTCAAGGAGGGAATGCTGTCTACTGCACCTGTTAAGGTCATAGTGTCTAAGTCTGCTAGTACATTTGGTTCATGTGATATGAGGTGCTCTTGTTTGAGAGAGCTGGGAAGGGATAGGATGTGAACATTAATGAGTTTTTTATGAGCTGCTTGCCAGTGAGGATGGCAGAGATATGATGCTGGGTTTGGTGTGTTTCAAAAGTGGGATCGAGAAAGCAATATTGTGGTGGTCAGACCATGGGCAGGGCGAATTGGATCCAATAGTGACCTTGAAGTTGTGGTCTGCAATCCAGTCCAAAGTGCGACCTTTGGCATGGGTGGGAGAGCTGCATTGAGGGAGTTGGTCACGGAGGAGGCCAGCAAAACTGTAGGGCCATTAAGGCCAAGGTTCTGATCACCAAGGATGATCACTTTTGATGAGGGCTTAGTGTTAGTTCCTAGCGTGTGGAGAAGGTCTTCTTCAGAAGGTTCTTCAAGACAATCCACATCTTTCACGCCCAAGAGGGCATGATATTGATTGCTCACAGTTAAAGGGGCACAGAAACCGTTATAACCTGCCACAAAAAAACGGCTCTCTTTTTGCATACTAGAGCAAGACCTGGCAGTGTATGGTTTGTAAAACATAACACATAGTGAGACTGGATAGATGCTACCATGTGCCTTCTCCTTTCAGCAACATTCTACCAATACCTGGTTAGCAAAGGAGCCAATGGAAGTCACCATCTAGAGATTTTTTATTTGTCCCCACCGATTCTGTTCTTCTGGCCATTTTAACATTATCAGGTTAATTGGAGTGCCTTTCAAGTTTGTATTTGTCCAGTAAGTGCTCTTGTTTATTAGTACTTCCCTTACATCTTCCATCCAGATTTGTTACCTGCACCAATATTAGTGCATAAGGTGCCACCCCGGTAGGTAAGTGCATCCACTTGTTTGAGCTAGCATTTGGGGGTGCTATGTAATTTCCTCTCCCTTTCTTGGTGGATCTCAAGACAACATAATAGCATTATAATGTAAGTGTGTAGTTATAGTGCCTTACTTACACCTCACTATATGTACTGAGGAGCCATCACGTTTGTCTTTCTGCTATCATTCATCTGGCTATTCTAATCAAGATACATTTTTGGGCTACGTGAATACCATATTTCTTCATACACTCTCTCTCTTGTGAGCCATTCATGGGGCCTCTTTCTGGTAAATACAGCCTCTTGTCTTCAGAGGCAGTTTTTCAAGCACCTGGCCCTCCACCTCCTCCCTTTTGTATATTTGTCATTAATAGGTCTTTCAAGCAGCAATTTTGTGATGGAATTACTTCTTCTCTGAAGGCGTATAGGGGTGATTAGTGTTTAAATAACCTACTCAGCACTCACACTTCTACAAACCAACAGTGATCTCAATCATAAAGGCAAAACAGCACAGTTTATACAATTATCTCCATCACCTTTTGTGGTAAGGTGGGCCGAGGGAAGGATATATTCTCAAAGAGTCGGTCTCCCTTCAGCAACAGCTTTATGGACTCCTTTTTTCTGGCCCCCTTCCCTTGGTGCATTTTCTACACCAGAACCAATGGTTAAGGACCTGGGTTTTGAAATATCAGCATCTCTATCTGCTAAGCCCAGGTATGTGCAGTGTGCCAAAAGGGTTAGCTTTATCTTAAAATACTGCGGAAAGATCTTCTGTACCTGCCTCATCATGTGCGTGCACCGGTTGTTGCCTTGTTGGGCCTTTGTTCTTAATTCTCTCTTTCTGGCACTACTAGCATATATCTACAAGTGTCTACAGGTTTTGCAGACCTCATCAGCTAGAGTGGCCACTCGATCTCCATTTGGTACTCATATTACTTCTCTTCTTCCTATATTCACTGGCTTCCCGTAGCAAAGTGGATCCATTTGAAATCTCTTTGCTTGGTCCACCGTGCTTTTTACGAGGTTATTGTGGAATATGTTCAAACAAAATTCCCCTATATTCCCCCTCAAACCCTTCGCTCTGCGGATGCGTCTTATCCAGATCCTGTACTTCAAATACTCAAGTATTGGTGGCAGTGTGTTCTCTATAGCTGCGGCCAAACTATGGAACCATCTTCCTCGTGCACTACATGCTACTGAAAATCATCTTCTGTTTAGGCACTCCTTGAAAATGTATCTTTGTTAGTTGTTTTCAAGATCTTCTCACAGCGGCTGTCCTGTCTGTGCTTCAGTGCTGAGATGCCTTTTGGTGTATGCAGCACTTTACAAGTGGCTATAACATAACAAAAAGTTATAAATGTGATTCAGTAGCAAGACAAACAGCAAACCATAAAGGTCCACAATAATGGGAATGTCCAAACAAGGTTCTATACAAATATATGTACTTTAATTAAACACAACATCTGCAAGAAAACTAAACAGAAACACTGTACCAAGCTTTCTATCAGAACCATACCCCACCAAGAGTAAGGAAATGTTGACATCCTATCAGTCAAACTATCACTCTCGCCAAACAGTACAATAAATATTCATACCATATACCGCCCACCTGGCCCCACCGCCAATTTCATAGGTCAAGTCAATCACCTCCTAGGAAACAATATTAAGAAATCCACTAAATCACTACTTATAGGAGACCTAAACGTAGGATTCAACGACCCAAAGGACAAAACTGCTATCTCTCTAGCCAAAGACCTCCATGACTTAGGCTTCTCACAAAAAATCACATCGCCTACTCAAAAAAAAGGACGCATCCTAGACTGGATCTTAGACTATAATTGTTACACAACCATCACTTCCAATATTAGCCTCCCTTGGACAGACCACAACTATCTCCAATTCGAAATCCCAGTCTCAATATGCACTAAAGTGCCTACCACAGCACCGGCGACCTTAGCCAGAAGTGCCAAAAAACTCACTGCGGACAATGTCAGCGCACACCACAATCTGCCATGCCTAACGCCCCCATTCTCCTCGGACCATAACATCCTTGCAGAAATATTCAAAGACACCATTACTATGGCTGTTAACACCGTTGCCCCACTGGAAAACAAAAAAGAGAAAAAATCCTTCCAATCCAATTCCTGGTTCACAGAGGAACTCCAGACTCTGCCATAGACAAAAGCCAGGCACTCAAAAACTGGCAGTGCAATCCTTGTGACACCACAAAAGATAACTTCAAATCCATAGCCAAAAAATACAAAGACGCCATCTTCATTGCCTAATCTGAATCCTACAACCTATCTCTGCTGCCAACTCCCACTCTAAAGAACTCTTCAGTATCTTTAAAGAATTAACTGTACCACCCACATGCCCTGATGAGATCGTCAAAGACGAAGCATGGTGCACAGGCATACAATCAGCCATGCTTGCAAAAATAAATCTCCTCCAAAATAAGATATCTCACCACTACAAAACCTTACCTAAGCAAAGCCCTCATGTACAGACACAACCTAATGTAAAAACAAGCAACATGCCCAAATTCTCATTCACCGAAATCTCAGAAACCGATGTCATTGACATCCTCAGACACCTCAAACCTTCACAATGTAAGGGTGATGTGTCCCCCCCAAAAATCATCAAGGACTGCACAGAACCGCTCTCCCTCTTCTCACGGCATTCTTCAATGCTTCATTCAAAACGGGCATACTCCCAGACAGCCTTAAAGAGGCCTGGCTGCGCCCTCTTTTAAAAAAACCAACGCTAGACCCCGCTAACCCCAATAACTACCGACCCATAACAACAGTTCCATTCCTCTTGAAAATACTAGACAAGGCCGCCCACAAACAGATTAAACTATACCTTGAATCGAACGCGATCCTAGGAAAAAGACAATCTGGGTTCCGCAAGGGGCACAGAACCGAAACCGCCCTTCTAGACCTAAAAAACGAAATCACTAACATCCTGGACAAAGGCATGCCCGCTCTCCTCCTCCTCCTCGACCTTTCAGCAGCGTTTGATCTGGTAGATCATATCACACTTACCAGTCATCTTACGCATGCAGCTCGCTTCTACAAGGAGGGGTGACCTCTTTCCTAGAAGGCAGAGCTATGAAAGTGTTCTCTAACACAGCTCATGCAGCACCTTCCATCATCCACTGCGGTGTCCCACAAGGTTCATGTACTGCCCCTATGCTCTATAATCTTTTTACCAAGCCTTTCTTTGATACACTGGACGAACTTGGGATCACATACACAAATTATGCTGATGACACTCAGGTTCTCCTTCCCCTGATGGGGCAGTATCATCAAGACGCCACTACCCTACAGCAAATCTACTCCACCATACAAGCATGGATGACTACTAACGGCCTCTGCCTTAAAGGGGACAAGACCGAAATCCTCATTCTAGGCCAGAAATCCACACTCTCCAACCTCAACCCGCTGTACCTCAATTTCAACATAGATAACTGCGTCATCCCAGTATTATCTTCAGTCAAAACATTGAGGGTTCACATAGACGCTACCCTATCTATGAACAAACAAGTCAGTGCCATAGTCTCGGCCTCCGCACTGAGTACTAAACTCATCAATGCAATAAAACCATTCCTAACTAAGGATAACTGCCTCTCCATCGCCAGAGCAACCATAGGAGCCAAACTAGATTACTGTAATGCGCGCTTAGCCGGCACCTCCAAAAAAAAAAACTATCTAGGCTCCAAACAACTCAAAACAACGCTCTTAGAGCAGCCCTCAGCATACCAAAAAGAGACCACATCACACAAGCCAGGAAGACAACTCACTGGCTCCCAGTCAAGGAGGGCATCTCCTTCAAAATTCTCACAACCACCCATAAATGTATCAACCTCTCAGTACACTCATTCCTATCTGATACCTTATGTAGATCTCAATCCACCAGACCGACCAGACTACAATATACCAACCAACTAACGATTCCTCGCATCAATAGGACTAAGGCAGGAGGTATAGGCTTCCCCTTCCTCGCACCTAAGCTGTGGAATTCTCCCCCCACTGACCTCAGAGCTGAAACATCTCTCTTCTCCTTCCGCAAAAAACTCAAAACTGCCCTCTTCAACTAACCATGCGCTCCCAGTTACCTGCCTCTCAATGTATGTATGAAAAAAAAAGAAAAAAAAAAGAATGTTGTCCAATATAACACCGACAGAACCTGAATCGTATGTAACTATGTATAAGCAACACTCTAACAAGCACCACAATGCCTTCGGTCTGCTGTGCGCTCAACAAATGTGAATAAATAAATAAATAAAAATAAATAAGCTCCACGCCTGTGGAAAGAAAAGAGAATATACAAGATAAAAGAGAAGACAGCTCTCCCGGGTAAGAATACATTAGTGAAAGACAATGTCAATGATCAAAATGTTCGCTTTTGTATGTTATGTCTTGAGGAAAGAGCTGCACAGGTGACCTAGCCAATCTCTACGCCCCACATTCAACCAGGGGCAGTTATGGGCGAATAGTACATTCTTGGCAGTTGGACAACAGTGAATTAGGCGCTTTAGTGCTTTTTCTGTGGCTCGAATGCGGTGGTCATGTTGTTTTAGAAAGGGAGCGGTATCGAGCAGAGGTTGAACAGGAGCTTGTTGCTGTTTGAAGCTGATAAGTGGAGAAGGGTGGTTTGTGAGGGACACCAGTGTCAGTGCAACAGTCACTTTGTTCCTGAAGAGGCTGATGACTGGATGCGCTGGTCTGCAGCATCGGATCAATGAAGCAATTGAGGTGCTGTGGATCATGAGGGCCACCATGGTACGTTTGATGGTTAAGTAGACCGCGAAGATGCTGGCAGCTGGATTCACTATCCATTTCGAGTGGTTTGATGTGGCATCTGATGGTCAGGGCTTGATGATCTGCTAGGGTTGGTTCAACTGGCGATGACGATTGGCAGCAAAGATGCTGGTTAGACAAGCAGTGGTTTTAATGCAGCAGATCCAACAAAGAGCTTGTAGTTCGAGCCAAGACAATAACATGCTCAGCTAGCGTGAAGCACTGGCGTACACTTTTGAACTTGCAGATCAGTGGTTTTAAGTATGGGTCAGTGCCAAATGCATCTTCGGATGGTCCTGATGGTTCAACATGCAGCAGACACGACTCCACGATTGTTAGATCAGTGAAATGCAGTGAAAAACTGGGATCCTGAATGTCTTGGCTGCTCAGGTTCTGTGGGTGTCAGGTACAAGTGTAGTCCTCATTCTCATGCTTGCAAAGCCAGGAAAGCTGGTGCACACTTCCTGGAGTCCTTCACCACAATGAAAGTTTGAGCAGCAGTGTGGCTGGCAGAGATGCAGCTCTTGTTCTAGCAGCAGGTTCAACCTCAATGGTCCTTGGGGATGGGTAAGCAACAGATCTCACCTCTGCCTTGCACCCTCAGTTTTCACCTCACTGATGGAGGGCTTTGAAAAGCCAACTCTCCCAAAAGAGGGCCAACAAAATTCTTCCTTAGGTGTTTGTTCCAAAGTGAATCTGATAAGGAGTGGGAGACCACTTCCTTTAAAGGCAAACACCCTGAGGTGATTGGACTAAAGTTAGCCTGATTTATGGGTCCAATCCCTGGCCTTGTAACAAGTGGACTTTGCCTCCTGAAATCCCACCCAAAGTGCTTAGTGCTGTAGGAAGTGGAGGTGGCAGAAAGGAGCGATAGTGGCAGAGAGAAACAAGATGGTGTAACATTGATCCAACTGTAAATAGCTCCCTCTGTCTACACTAACCCGCCTCCTTCACTTCTCAATAGGATCAACGGCTCTTTTGGAATGCATCACCCTAGTGGGAGGCTGCTCCTGTTGTGCATAGGTGTGCCCTTTGATTCCTGTTCCCAGGCCAGCTTCCTGTGGAATGGATGTTTCTTTATTGAGAGTGTTACCTGCCCTCACAAAGGAACAAATAGACGCAATCCCCAAAGCTACAGTACTGCTAGCAGTAGCATGTTCAGACTTTATAGGGAGAATAAACATAATTCTTTTACAGCCATGCTGGGCTCACATGGCTGACAAATGTGTGATATCCAATTTATGTGGCTGTAATTCAGTAATGACCCATATTTAAAGATGTCTAGTAAACTCATAATTATTGGGTTTTGTACAGGGGTGCATGTCTTAAATGCAGCCCATGCACCACAGAGACTTGGTTGTCACTGGAGCTGTTGGGAGGCAGATGAATACATCTTCCATAGCTTCTGCCCCTCCCCTGTGCCAATACCACAAAGGTGAGAGATGTTACTCACTGAGGTAGCCATTCCACCCTTATACCCGCAGATACAGCAGGGCTCGGCGAAAATGCAAGCTCAAAATGGCAAAAGCAATCAAACCAACATTATAACAGAAAAGCACATGCATTAGACAAAAAACAAACATGCTCTCCACACGAAGAACAAGTACAATAGGTAATACATGCATTTAGACATGAAGAATACTAGGATAGCATCCACTGACATGAAGAACACTAACATGGCCAATATATAAGGTGAATGCAACATAAACAATATTCAAATGTAGCTCGCTAACACAGCAACAAGAGTGTAACAGGGCAACCATCTTCTTAAAAATTGAAGCCACAGTATGTCTCTGAATGAGCATAGGCCTTAAGACCTCTAGAAACCTCAAAAGGCTGAATCCACAGAAACATACATCTGTGCAGAATTCAGACAGTAGCTAGCAAATAGTGGCAAAATTAGGGTGAAATAAGGGGGGAATGCAACAGTGAAATGAAGGTACTAGATAATAATTCCCAAGATACAAGCAGTATACCCCCAGATTAATTACATTTTTATAACAGCATAACAGGCCTTTGTTAGCCAGGTGTAATAAAATAGTAAGCCAAAAGACTCCATGAAGAATAACTCAAGAGTGTCCCTGGTGGAAAGAGAAAACACAACACACAATTTATATTAGCTAAAACCTCAGTAAATAGAAGGTCATTCAATTTCCTACACGGTCCCATAGAACGTGACACATAATTGGAGAACACTGACTGTTCATTAGAAGCAAACATAGATGGGGACCTGCCATACTCCCTAAATGCATGCATAGACATGAGGCACAACACAAGGCCAAATACAAATGGGATTGTCCGGTCTCATGGCCTGAGAATGAGGAATGATAACTTTTTAATTGAAAGAACAGTCAATGGGCCTCTCTCCCCCTACTCTACGTCTGGTTCATATATTGACGACCTGTCAAGCATCCAAGGTTTGCTAGCAGTGTGCACACCTATCAGAGTCCCTAGAGTAATGCCAACCAATCATTTGTCATGGAGATATGTATTTTAACCTTTATCAATTTAGGGGTGGTTCGGGTGGAGCCACCAGATATTTGTAACCCAATGAAATGTTTAACCCCTACGGAATCTATATGTAGCCAAAACTACAAACCTATCCACATTCTCCAATAGGTTTTGTAGACTGGGATTATGTTAAGACATTATTGATGGCACATTTGCAGTACTTAAGCAATTGGGTTTGTTTAACATGTTGAGAGCAACATGGTTGTAATGCTTGTATGCTGTCCCGCTTACTTTTGTTGATAATAAAGCTGGATTTTGCTGTGCATTTTGCCTACCCCATCATTGAGTCTGGTTCAGACTTGCTCTGATTCCTCTGGACCTTAACACAGCTGTCTGATTGGCATCTGTGACCTCTGAACTTGCTCTGTGTCACTGGAGAGCAGACACTGCAGATCAGGCCACTGATGCAGCAAGGCACGGGTATCCACCATACTTTTGGCATGGAGTTTAGCAGATTACCCTTTCAGAGATAGAATTACATAGATCATTTTATTAATTTAATACCAAACAAAAAAGCTTCTGAAGTGTAATTGTTCCATATTGACCAATCTTTCAGAAATGGATATCAGCAGAATGATGATAAGATCAAGGGATTTGGTAACCGTGGCCTCATGGGCTTAAGCCTCCATCAGCATGTCCATAATTACTGTAAATTATGGGAGGTCAACTACTTTAATCAAACCTTTGACCCCTAATATCTCCTATTTTCTCAGTGGAGGCTTTTATACTGCCAGTTGCCTCTTGCTCTAGGATCATCCTTTTTCTCCCTTGCCAAGAATCGAAGAGTGAACATTTAACACCCTGCTCATGGTGAGAGTAGAGTTTGACAGCAATTCTTTTTTCGATGGTCTTGGTTGTGGTGGTGAAGTTGACGAAGGGCCTCCAATGGTCTTGTTTGTGGTGGTGAAGTTGATGAAGGGCCTCCACTGGTCTTGGTTGTGGTGGCGAAGTTGATGAAGGGCCTCCACTGGTCTTGGTTGTGGTGGTGAAGTTGATGAAGGGCCTCCACTGGTCTTGTTTGTGGTGGTGAAGTTGATGAAGGGCCTCCACTGGTCTTGGTTGTGGTGGTGAAGTTGATGAAGGGCCTCCACTGGTCTTGGTTGTGGTGGTGAAGTTGATGAAGGGCCTCCACTGGTCTTGGTTGTGGTGGTGAAGTAGCTGATGAGCCTTCAATTTATGGGTGATCTACTGACCAAATATGTGTTTTTTTAAGTACAGATGTGATTTGTGAATTGTTTAGGGGTGCGCTGGTTAACTACATAGTTATGGGTTTGGCCTGGAACTTCTGACCTATGTCATGTTCATGTTAGTTTATAAACGTTTCTCTGATAGTGAATTCGATGATTTGTCAAATATAGGTAGGGCTTGTTGCTGCATTGTTGTTGACGTGTAGGTTTGCTTCCTTCTTTGGGAGGACACTTTCCCACACTCTTTGTATTTGATACCTTTCGGTGCATGTACATTGTTTCGAATGTGTGCAATGCTTTGAATTGCTGTCAATAGAATTACTTCAGAAATCAGCACCTCTAAATAAACTTCAATGGTTAGAGATAACTGAGCACAAGAGAGAGGTCAAAGGGCATATACTTAAAAAGAGTTCCAAAGGAGTACAAGCTATTATCCTATCCTATTCATATAGGGAGAAACAGAGAAACAGCCATTCTGTAATTTTGCATCATTTATGACAAATGTAATTCAAAGTATGATGACAATTAATGGTTTGTGATGCACCTTAGAGGAACAGTCTGAAAATTGTATCTGACATTGGGAGTATGCAACTCTTAGGATTCACTATGTATAGTGTCAGTAGGCCAGAACTGGTATGAAACCCAAATCAGACACTCTGGAATTTCAAAAATGAACTCTCGGCTTGAAAAGATCTCCGGTTTCCACGATGGGATAACAGTTCATCTCGGAAGTTGTGACTGCAGTAGCATTGCATCCTTGCACGTAGAAGACAAGGAACGCTAGTGTTCAAGGTATTTCCTTATGTGGGTCACTGTGGAGCAAGAATAGCCAGCTGCGTGTGGAGCAAATGATCTGTCCTATATCAACGAAATAGACACGCGATTAGTAATATCCCAAGATATCTCTTACAGTACAAAATGAATAATATGAATTACCATGTCTAAATATCAACTTAATTATAGATCTACAACCTCAGGTGACTGGCCATCATTGTATAAATAACCTACATTATAGACTACAAGAGCGTCGGAATTAAATGTCAGAGTAATCAAAGAATGGCGTACATGTCAGGAGAACCAGCATGGGCTTCATTTAGATCACAAAGAGCTTTCCTTCTGTCACTTGAAAGACCACTGTATCGATGCCCCACGTACTGGAGAGGGTTAGCAGGAATATTCACCCCCAAGCGATAGGACAGAAAGATCAAGTCACCTGGAGCATATTTTAGTTCAACAATAGGTTTTAATTTTCATCCATTTAAGCCACTGGACTGAGCTCTTAATAAGCAAGCGTATGTAGGCGGAGTGCAACCCTGAACCCGTTTGCTCACTTACCCATATAGCTTTCCATAAAACCACTCGCATTTTCTAAGCAGTTTGGTAACAAAAGGAGCGTAACTTTTAAGCTAAGACTTGTGTTGAAAGGCATCATGACCAATGGAGAGACAAAACTTTTGCTACCTGCCCTCTCGCCCTCCCACATATGGATAATCCTTCAGGAAAACATGGCCGTTTCTGCATACGTGGGGCACAAAATGGCGATCAGTGACTGCTCTTGTGTTTTTTTATAGGTCCCCATTGTGCGCGTTTCGGCATGATTGCAAACAATCACTGGTTCAAGAAAAACAAATGCCCCCAACCACCTAGCTGACCCCCCCCCCCACACACTGGTAGTCCTCGTGAGACAACCAAAACCAGCCGGCGGTGGCAGCCTATGAACCTGTTGCCACCGTGAGCCCTTTCGTTAGGAGATTTGTAAATACATCATTTGGAAAGAGGAATGTTTCCCTTTCATTGAAACAATCTATTGTACTCATCATCGACAATCCGACACACAATGCGTATTTTATTTTATTTATTTTATTTATTTTTTTATTTTACATTTATGAAGCGCATAACTGCCCTGAGACATTGTGGCGCTGTTACAGCAAATTCACTTAGTACCAGATAAACAGATACAACTCTCACATGTTCTGCGGTTACAATGGAACAATAAAGTGGATGCAGATTATTTGAATAGTATGGTTTTCAGTGTCTTTCTGAAGGCTATGAGGGATGTTTCTTGCCTAATTCTGGCTGGTAGTGAGTTCCACGATTTTGGTGCTAGCACTTCGAAACTGGCGTTGCCTGCTTTGGCTCTGTTGTATGTGGGAATTGTGAGTTGATGAGAGTATATATCGCGCTTGGGTCTGAGTGATTGAGCTGGATGTATCCTTTCAGCAAGGTATGTAGGTGCTGATTGGGATAGACATCGGTGCGTGATTGTGAGTGTCTTGAACAGAATACGTTCTTTGATGGGGAGCCAGTGAGCCTCTCGTCTGGCCTGAGAGATATGCTCTCTCCTGGGTATACTGAAAGCAGCTCTGAGAGCGTTATTTTGCGTACTCTGTAGTCTGTTCTTGGCATGAGAGCCCTTTTCTCAGTGAGTGACTCTTGGGTGACTTGTTTTTCCATCGATAGCCAATAGGTCAGCAGAGAAAAGAATGCAACCTCTCAGCTCTTTCCATGGTGTGGTACTAGGTGGGAACTGCACTATCAAAGTATTGCCTACTTGTGAAATGTATACATTTGGCTCTGTTTAGTACCATAGCGGTGACTTTAAGGCGATAGAATTCTATTATGGGGATCAATGAAAATGCACACATCCTACTTTTTATAACCTTCTTTAGGGTTATGCATGACCGCACCTTGATCGCCATAGTCTCTTTTTGCTCTTTCTGTATGTCTGCAAGGGAAAAGGAGAAGCCCAGGGACTTAAAGGTCTTAACTCCTGCCACTCGAGTTTCATTAATAGATCACACACAGTGTTTCCTTCGTTTGTTATTACTTATATTGCTACAAAGGACTTTACCAGGTTTATCTCTAATTTAATAATGCTTAGCTAAGCTGGCGTGCCATTCATAGATCTCTGTAGTCCTGCCAGGGTAATGTCTAAAAAGATTAAATCATCTGCGTAGTCGATGCAATTTGTTCATAAGCCTGCCCATCTTGGTGAATAACCCCCCCCCAGATGTTACTCTCTTCCCACAAATCTGCCACATAAAGGTTAAATAGTGTGGGACCTATTACGCATCGTTGTCTCACTCCTTTTCCCAAAGGGATACACCTAGAAAGATCCCTTTCAGTATTTAACCTTACCCTTACCTAGTTGTTCTAATAAAGCAATTCAAGCATCTTCAGCAGCCCTGAGTCGATCCCGCACAGGTTCAGTTTCCTCCATAACATTCCCAAATCAACGTTATCGGATGCCGAGGAGAGATCCACACGCACTATATAGAGAGCTCTCCCAGTGCATCCTCCGGCTTGTGCCATACAAGAAGCAAGCATCATACCACTTAATGTGGTCCTAATGCCCTTTCTGAACAATGTTTGTAGTGGGCTAAACCTATTAGTTGACTCAGCCCACTTTGTTAAGTCCTTTAGTACCAAGGGTGCCAACATCTTTGAGTATACATCTAATAACGAAATAGCTAATCAGAGATGCTATAAGGCCTTTATTATAAATTGGAACCAAAATAGAGACATTCCACGAATCAGGACGTTTGTCTGTTCAAATTATCTGCTTAAACAATAGATAAAGGATGTCTGCCCATAAATATGTTTAAGCAGGAAGGAACTCCTTTCTACTTATTAAGAGCTGTTTGGAGTTACCGTCGGGACCACAAGCTCTCAAATCCTCTAGCCCCTTTAGTACTGTCACAATATCGTCTTTATCAAATACATAGGTCTGGGAAATCTCAGATGGCCTAACAATGTTTAAATTTCCTAAGGAATCACTCACCTCCCCTTTATATTTCACTGTGAAATAGTCAGCCCATGTACCCCCAGGAACACACACCGCCTGACAATCTATTTGCATCTTATTCTTGTGATTCAGTTGCCACCAAATCTGCCTGCTATCTATCCTAATCAAGTTCCTAAACAGCTATGGGTTTTCCTTTATATAAATCTGCACCTTATCATCTTTCACCCATCTTCACCCATCTTTTATACTTTTGTCTACAAGACCTGATGGCCTGCTTCTCACCATTCTGCTCTGTCATGTTTGCTTTCCTCAATTTCTTAATATCAGATTGTACATACCATTTCTTTAGGGCAATAGCCTTGTCAAAATGGGGTTTGTCCATAACAAAGACCTGTTGCTCCCACCAACTCTTTTAGGCACTATACTTCTTCATCAACATTAAGGTTTGTGCAAACTCGCCCAGCGCAGCACACTGCTCTTTCTAATTTTCACACAGATTACCCCACTTCTTTCTATGCATTTGTTCACCTTCCCAAGGTTTCTACTAAATTGGAGCACTCTGTTGTTTGAGGCATTTACCACAAGTTTTTTACACCTAGTTTCCTCTATTTCTCTACCCTTTTCAATAATGAGTAAGTAGCAGTTCAGCATATCTTGGCCACTGTCTCCAGTCAATATCACCTCAAATGATTTGATACTTATACTTTTAATGTTTTCTACGTAAATATCATCTATGGTTGATTGTGCAAAGAAGCCAACCCACATCGGTGTAGGGTTTGACCCAGGGGATGCCAATGCATTTAATTGCCCAAATTCTCTTCTTGCCAGGAAGCATACCCATGTAAGCCAAAGTTTACTATTTTTAGACTTTAGGTCAGTTTCCACTACCCCCTCGCAATCCCCAATTCTTATTCAGGGGGATACAAGATTGGGACAAGGACAATTGAAATCACCACCAGATATGACCGGACCAGCGTCCTCCGAGTGTGAATGTAACCATGTCATTAAACCCTTTTTTTTCTTTAGTTTAAAACCAAATCTATTTCCACCCTAACCGTATTGAAGTAGAGATTGATGGTTATAACCGTCAGATCCCTACCGTGTATCACTTCAGTAAAGGAGGAAATTAACACTGCTTCTGATTTTATCAAAATAGAGTTTAATGCCAGATCCTGCTTAATTTTGATAACAGGCAGGATTCCTCAAAAAAGACGCCCTTTTGTGCCTTTCTTAGCATTTTTTGTTATAACATTGAACCCATCCATTATGGGAGTTGACGTTAACGATGTCTCCTGTGCAAAGACAATGTCATATCTCAAGATATTGCATCTTGAACTTGATTTATACCCAATTGATGTAATCACAGCAGCAAAACCATTTCTTTATTGGCTGCGGCTTTGGGGTACGCCCAAACTTGAATCTTACACGGCAGATATGATCCATCTGATGAGCCTTGAGGGTGCAATGAAACTGCCATGGCTGGCACATGTTAGAAAAATCCTCTATGATTTAAATGAGCAGGAACCATGGACCCAACCACTGTTGATTAATAAATCAAAGTCCAAATGTATAAAGGTAAAGATATGCGAGGAACTGTATAGATGACATATGGTTATAGCATGCAGGAATCTAAAGTCTGCACCCGACTATGTATTAATCAAGTCAGATTTTTGGTTAAAAAATATATATGGACTGGATCAACCCTCCGCTTGCTTGTTCACTTTTTATTCATTTCAGATTGGGTTCATTGAAGGTGGCAAAATTCACTGCCTCATGGAGGCCAGGCAACATGAGTGAGAGCCCCCTGTGTAATGCAAGAGAGTAAACTGTTATACATTTTATGTTTTTTTGCCCCGCTACTCGGGGATTGAGTAAGTTATACTTAAATCCCTTAATGAAAGAAGCTGGTGTACACACAGTCATCCCAGCCATGGAGCTATACACAACAACTGATGGCCCAGGAAGGGTGTTAGAGTGTCAAAATGTGTACATAGGGCCTGGTTGGTGAGGATTAAAATGTGAGATGTTGCTTTCATGATAATTGATGACTTTATGTCTCTTGTTAGGGAGGCTGCGAGCTTTCTATTTTATGATTTATTATTGGTTAGTCTCCCCGTCTGGAGTATACGTCTTGTTAGGTTGTGTAAATGAAATGATGTGGTTCAATGAAATACTGAATGATGCCCTGGATTTTAGAACGTCTGAAATATTATATTTTCTTTTTAGGATTAGTGATGATTTGGATTTATTCTTTGGGGGGCTGTGAGCTTTAAACTGTATGATCTGCAAGTGGCAACTCTCTCCCCTTAAGACACTGGTTTACTAGATTGTATAATTGATATGTTTTACAATCTGGATGAATTGAATGTCTTTGCTGGTTTTAAAGATTTTCTTGGAATTTGAATTTGTAACCAATTGATTGATACATGTATATAATGGTGTGATGTGAGGTTGTTTTTTATGACTCAATAGCCGAATAAAAGATTACAAAAGCAAAAAGCAATCATATCTTAACAAGACAGCCCTCATACCCACTTTCTGAAAACAACTCAGCCCCCGGGAATTTCAAGTTACCACTTTACACTCCTCAGCTTTTAAAACTGGGTCTTCCCCCTTTGGACATAGTAAGTTTAGATGCCAACCAAGCCCAGTTCGCTGGGTCCTTGTCAAGGATGACCTGCCTCCATCCATCTTGTGTCACTGAAAACTTTATATTTGCTTTATTATTAACCCCTCCGACCCAGATATCCACTAGATCTCCAACTAGATCATTCTTCCTGGCATAGAAGAATCCATACCCCCTTATCAGTAGTTTCTCCTGATTAGCATAGATCTATTTCTCAATCACCAACTACACACTTCCCCATCCTCCTTTTATCAAATAAATGAACAAACTTAATGTCGAATTGGTGACCACACTCACCTCAGTAACAGTAGTCTTGCTCCATTCAATCGAGAATCCCTCACCTATTGAAATAATGATAAAAAAATCAAAGGTGAGGATGTTAACGAAGTATGACTGTTTCCAATTTGGACGTCCCATGTTTGCCCTGTTGCTTTGCCCAACCTTGATTTTCCCCTTTTCTGAAATGATTCCTCTGCGCGAAAATATTGAATTGGCGGTGCTCATATGATGCAACGCAGTCTCCGCCTTACAGACGCAAACACACTAAATAACAGGCATATAAGTAGGCTACTCTCTACCCTCACAGGTAGGAACCAAAACTAAACTGCCAGTATTCGGGTTCACCCCGTCAGATTTTCTATTGTTTCCCCCTCCCCTCCTTTTTCCCTTTCTTCCTCAGTGTTAACTGGTTTATTGTACTCACTACAACATTCACTGGGACCTCTTGGTTAATGTTACAGTTCACGTTGGAATTACTACAATTTGCCCTGATGATTTGGGGATCTGGGAATCCTCTATTAAAATTCTGGTTAGCCATTCTCACTATTTTGGTAGACATATTCCGGCTATTTCTCAAAAGGTTTTCGTGATTCCCTGGTCTCCTTTTGCCTTACACCTTTACAATTCTTGGACTTTGTCATTCACCTCCCACCCTTTGCCAGTGGAGCACACTCCATCATCCCTCCCCCGTCCTTCACCAAGGCCTGTGTAATGTTTTCACTGTTCACTGCATCAGTTTCCATCTCCATGTGAACGCTGGTAAGAGTCTTACTTAAGTCCACCAGTCTTCCCTTGTCACATAGCCTCATATAATCAACTTTCAGAAAAAAGAAAGGTCTTTTAGCTCTTTGAACACCCCATAATTCACTCTTACTTCCCCCACTACAGTGTCACATAGGCGTATGAAAGACTACAAAACCAATTTTCGTGCCACTAAAGGGATATGTCTGTTTCTAACAACAGCCTCCATGTCAGTAGACATGCAATGCGATGGCCGGCAGTTTCCGTTGCCCTCAGAGTCAGCCATCGCCCCATTACTGGTCGAATGAACCTCAAGATTACTCCGCACATGATTCACCTCCGACTCATCCCTATCCGGGGAGTCAAACATTCTCAGGGAATCACTTAGTCCGGTGTTCAATGATGATGAGGCCTCCAGGGCCGATATTATGTCTTCCAAACTGATACATATGCCTTTAAAAGACGCACTTGCTTGTCTTTCTGCGCTCTTTAGCACGGTGTCATATATTTCAATTCCATCTGCATAACCTGTAACCGTGCATACCATTTATGCATCTGCAATGCGCTGACCCACCCTTACAGCCTCACTAAAAGTTCTCCAGGGCCCAAAGGGGAAAACGCTGTAATCCTCCTCAAATCCCCACCTTCTTGGGCTAAAAGGTTACTTTTCCATAAGATCATCTAGGGGTATCCGCGCCATGCTTCGTAAGTTATAGCATTTTAATTTCCTCTGTGTCATATTTCCTGCACTTGAACTTTGGAGACAAAACAGCTGATTTGCACAACTTCTCTCTCCAAAAGTGGGAATACCTTCTCGCCATAGCCACTTTAAAGGTTCTTAGCCTCTGACTATGACCCCCCATGCAGTTTTCACCAGCTGACTAAATCTGTTCCTCTTGCAGGGTGCGAGATGCACTCACTGCTCGGTTCGGGCTGCGACTATGGCTGCAACTACAGCCGGGGGAATAGCCACTTGCTAGCAGGCAGAACAGTAACTCTACTCTGCCGACATACGGGGCAACAGAAGTGCCAAAACGGGTGCCATACAGGTGCCAAGCCAAACCACCAAGGAGCCCTCAGGAGCCCCAGATCTGTAGCCACAAGGGGCTCGAGCCCCATACCGCCAGCCAAGTACTTAATGCTGTTTAAAGGAAATCACCCGATGGTGTCCCACAAGGCCCTGGTGCACTGATTGTCAAGCCTAACTGGTCAGAAAGCATGCAATACACCAGCTGCTTCCAACAACAATCAATGGCATTAACAGGATTATTAAAGGATTATTTAGTCTGCAGAGCGTGCCTCACATCAGTGCCGCAGTGGGCCCAGCCAAGTCCAAGATACCAATTTGGGGTGGACACATCCAACCCAGTAGGCAGCACCCTGTGGATCAGCCAGCCCGACTGTCAGTGCAAGAGGCAAGAAGCTGCACGCACACCAGTCTGCAGCAGGGCCCGCCTGTCACACCCAATGGCCCAAGGCTAGCCACAGCGATCGCATTAACCCCAGCAGGAGCTGATCCTCAGCGGCCTCATCAGCAATTCTTGATTGCCAGTGGCACCAGGGCTTGGGAGCACTGCACTGAGGGGGTCACAGAGGCATGCCACCCCCTCTGTGCTGATAAGCCAAAGAAAGCTCTGACCCATCCGTCTTATTATGTTAGACCTACACCAGTTGTACGATTGGGTTTCTTTTGAGCTACAAATATTATTCTCCAATGCTACAGCTTTTACAAAGGCGTAAAGGTTAAAGTCTTCTCAATCACTCACTGGATAACCAACAGTGTAGCTTTGCCAATCTGCTCCATATTTTAGTTGAATGGCAGAGTGGGCCATGAATCAGACCAGGGAGGGAGGTTTGGCTGGGCTGAATAGTGCTAACAGAGTGCTGCCCCCCTGTGCTGTAGGGTGGAGTATATTCTAGTTGAATGGCAGAGTGGGCCATGAACCAGACCGGGGAGGGAGGTTTGGCTGGGCTGAATAGTGCTAACAGAGTGCTGCCCCCGTGTGCTGTAGGGTGGAGTATATTTTAGTTGAATGGCAGAGTGGGCCATGAATCAGACCGGGGAGGGAGGTTTGGCTGGGCTGAATAGTGCTAACAGAGTGCTGCCCCCCTGTGCTGTAGGGTGGAGTATATGTTTTAGTTGAATGGCAGAGTGGGCCATGAACCAGACCGGGGAGGAAGGTTTGGCTGGGCTGAATAGTGCTAACAGAGCGCTGCCCCCCTGTGCTGTAGGGTGGAGTATATTTTTGTTGAATGGCAGAGTGGGCCCTGACCCAGATGGGGAGGGCAGGGGGGTGATTGGTTGGCTCGGCTGAATACTGATACCAGAGGAGGGTGCCCCTGTGCTGTCGAGCATTTTTGATTTTGGTGCTGGGCAGCTAGGCAAGAGCATTGCAGCACCTTCATGTTTTTCAGATCGGTTGTACTGTGCCACATAGGACATGTTCTTTATCTACCCATCTCCAGGTGCTTTGAGTTTAGTTATCTGCTTTTGTTGGTTGCAGAAGGTAGCTGGGCAAGAAGCTTTGTATATTTTCACTTCTCCCCTAACACTAAGGATAGCGAAATATATATCTATGTCGGCAGTGAAGTCTTTTATCACTTTCTGGGCATCATTCATGCTGCTGGGGTATGCCCTAGCCTTTCATCTTGCTTGGGCCGCATGTAGTAGCTGGACTATGCCCCTATCAAACATTTATTTCAAGTTTAGGTTAGCTACACAACTTTAACACACCCAGGAAAAAAAGCCCATGCCCCCCACATGCGAAAACTCCCAAATGACAGCACCAGTGACACCATCAAGACAATGGGGGTCATTACGACCCAGGCGTTAACCATGGCGCTTCTAGCGCCATGGTTGATGCCGGTATTTTAACGATTGCACCATGGTGGATGGCGGAATTACTGCCCCATTCCAAGGTTGGCGGGGCGGTAATTCCCCATTCACCAATGGCCCTTCCCCGTTCCCATTTTTGCCTCCATAGGGCTCAATGGGAATGGGGAAGGCGGTAATTGCGGTACTGTAATTACCTCCAAGGTCCCTTTGCAGATCCAATCCTTAACGGCTGGTAAAAACCAGCCCTTCAGATAGGGACCCGCAAAGGGACCTCGTAATTAGGTGGTAAGGGGTTAACGGCGCCGCAACCTTTTACGGTGCTGTTAACCCCTTACCGCCTGGGTCGTAATGAGGCCCATTACATGTAACCTCCCCAATGACATCACTGACATCACTCCTAGCAACACCGGTGTCATCCTCAAACACATTAGAGAATACCTAATAGAACAGGTAGTCCACTGCAGGAGAAAACACTGAACTCAAGAGTCTACTGCCGAAACACACTGTCAGCACTTTTAAATACTTTATGCATAACATGTTTGACGAATCCTGAGATGTTGTCACTTCTTCCTGAGGGGGAGCCCCTTCCAATGAGGCCAGGGTGGTGAGGCCGCAAATCGATGGTCGCCCTGGAGGTGGTACTCAAAGGGAGGATCTCATGGGGACAGACTTCCCCTCTGGGGACCAGGGAGAATGTCTCAGGGGAACGTGGCATGCCAATCCTCCACCCGCACCCTGCACAACTTCCTATACCATAAATCACAACTCCTTATCCTGTGAGCGCTTTGAAACACTTGCCTTGTGTATAGGCACTTTATAAATAAACATACCATTACCATACTTCCATGTATGTCTGTAAGTCCAGAAACATAATAACTATTAAGACGAGGAAGAGCAGGGACTCCCTTAGGAAGAACTACTTTACAAATACTGGGACGAGGAGGAGGCATGGAACAAGCAAGAGTAATGGTGAGAACTTGAATGAACAGTCTAGTCTTCTATGTCGCTTATGATAAACCCAAAAGAAGGACTTACCATGTTGCCAAGCCCTCCCTGAGGAACCACGAGCGTCTGGTGTGGAGACAGAAAAGTCTGCAGACCGAGCTGCTAGTGGGCAAGCAAAAGCATACCTACCCAGTCCACCGTGGATGGAGCAACCAAGAAGAGGGAGAAGCAGAGGTCCAGGCGTGCAATGCAGTGGCACCACGTGGGCGAGTGAAGACGCGCATTCTGTGAGGAACCAAATGCTGCAGACCTGCTGCAGTACAACAGAGAATGGAAGAGCCACAAGGAACCCAAAAAAGAAAGCAGAAGAGCCTGAGACCAATCGGAGAATGCTGGCAGCAACCCTATAGGTACAGGGGTTGCTGGGATGGTTGGTGGAGGCAGAGCAGAGTCGTGGGAGACTCTTCCTCATAAAAGAGAAGTAAGGAGGTAGTCAGTGGGGGAGAAGAACACTTTAAGAGTGCCAAAAACAAAAACGGAAAGAGGTTTGGTCTTGGTCCAGCACTCACAAAAGAAGATCCCTACAAGTCATATTCATTGTGGAAGTACCTGGCAGGAGAGTGAACCAGGTCTGCCTAATCAGAGCAATAGAGAAACTCGGGTCTGGGACCCGCACCCACAAGAAATGAGGAGTACAAACCATCTTCCTCATGGCAGTACCTGTCTGGAGAGTGAACCATGTGTGCCCAAGCCTGGAGACAGGGAAGCCTAGGCACTCTCAAACTGAAACACTGAAAGTGCTGAACTGTGAAACTAAAGTGAAAGAGGGGCCAGGGGAAGGGAGTCATTCCCCCTGGTGGTGTTGAACTGTGGAACCAAGTGAAAAGAGGCCAGTGTAAGGGAATTATTCCCCCTGGCTGTATCGAACTTTGAAGCCAAGGTACCAGGAGAAAGGAGTCATTCTTGTGGTAACCAAGGTCACGCCAATGGTGTTATTCCTCCTGGTTGTGTTGAACTGTAAAATCAAGATGCCAGGAGAAGGCAGGCATTGAAAAGACGTTCTGATACAAAGTGTTGAAAGATCAGCAGTGTGTCTTCCAACGAAAACTGCTCGAACTTTGTCTTTTGTGTTAGAGGCTAATTTTGACCCAGAGGAGGGAGACATTCACCTAAGAAGAAGCCAACACCTGGAAGTGAACTTTTGTCCCCAATCCAGAAGAAGGGAGTCATTCTTATGGAACAAGAAGGTCTATGTTATCTTTAATTTAGTTTTAAGTGTAAGGGACAGAAGTAGGGTTTTTGACACAGGACAGTGGACTATTGATTTACACTGACATTCTGACAGAACCCTTAGTGTTTTAGTTGAGGCAGGGCAAAACCCTCTTAGAGATAGGGAAAGTTAGGTTTTATTTTTATATTCTTGACTAAAAAAGTCTATAGCAATCACCATGCCACCTGTGTATCAGTTTCCTCCTTCTGCACCCTTAAACATACTCCCCAATGTGCCTATGCATCCCATTCTCTTATTTGTAGTATGTTCTACATATGGTGCATCTTTGCATGTTTACAAATTGCTCTCACAAGATAGCTTTGGTGTACTAATATACCTTTGACTTTTCCACATTTGTTCTTGGTGTCCATGTTCATTACACTTATACCCACTGCCAATCATTCCCTGTATCGAACTACCACAGGCACTTGCACATTTTTGAGCTATGACCACTCTCGGCTGCCTCAATATCAACGCATACCTTTCATGTTTTTCCACCCAATGCACTGTGGTTCACTTTTGTGGTACTGATTGGCACTCATATGGTACTGTGTATACCACATACGTACACCACACACGTCATGCAGATTTTGGCTGTGATCCATGTTTATTGATTTTGTGGTGTCCACTGTGTTTGTCCTCATAATTCACAAAGCAAATGTATAAATGCTGTACTGAAGAGGTGGTGCCCATTTAGGAAGCAACGGGCCTGTCATTTTATAATCTAAAAAAAGAAAACACATAAAACGGTTGTCCCTTTTTGGGGTATAGAAATGCAAGTGGGACAACAGTGGTTGGAACCCAGGAATATCGCTCAACACGCACCCTGATTTGCACAACTTTGCATTACAGCATAGGTAAAGGTCCTCACAATGTGCACAACTTTGTTGTCCACATTTAGATTGTCTTTGTGGCAGCTGCAGAACTTTATTTGATGTAAGTTAAGGCATCTCATCCCTGGAGCCAAAAACAAATGCTGCTGCAGCTTAAAACTAATATGTCTCTGGGAAGAGGTCTGCAGCACTGTGTGCCTACCACGTACTTGTGTGGTTAGAATGATAAGTTCCTAATTTACTTATATAGGCATATTCAAAGCATGTAAGCATTCATACGTAAGAGTAAAAAATACTTATAAAAGAAATTAGCCCACAGATACAACTTTGACATTGTGTCAAGAACTCTCATGTGGGCATATCATTCTAAGACTAGAAATAAATAGGATGTCACTGAAATAGACAGCAGCTCTTAAAGGGTCAATGTGAATCAAAGCTGGAGCCCAACTGTGTGGGCGATTCAATGAATAGTGCTGGAAGAGGTGGCGTTCTCGGATTAAAACATAAGGTTGGTGACAGGTCATATCTAAAAACAGAAACTTAATGAGATGATGCGACACGGGGAAGCAAGAGATATAAAGAAAAACTCCTGTCATTCAGTGGAGATGGTTCCTCGTATTCATTCGTCATCTTCTGCGCTCTCTGACATGTCTTCTCTGGTTGCTGAGCAACCTATTGGGTGTAACCAGCAGGCCCTTTCCACTTCTGCAGACGTGCAATAGGTCACTGCCCTCCTAGGCTATTATTTTTTTTATTTGTTGCGAGGTCTGTTTGTGACCATAATTAGGTTAGCTTGACTGGCATCCTCTTTTGTAATTGGCACATCATAGAGCTCACAACATTGAATATTGTGGAGGAAGAATTTTCAGCCTGAAACTAGAACAATAAATACACACACACACACACACACACACACACACACATTCTCATATACTGTAGCACTGAAAACCTTCATAGCATCTCTGAAACGCTCTAATTCTCCAACAGCCCTTAAAGAGATATTAATGCAATCCATTTTAGGAAATAGACATATGTGGAATGCATGTGCCCCATGGTGACAGAACCCTCAGTCTACTTTAGAGGAGGAGTGGCAGCAAACCTAAATATGGTCATGTGTCAAAGCAGCCAATCAGCTTTTACACACAATCATGTAGTTCAGAACACATGTTTCCAGGTGGAAATAAGTCCACAGTTGTTGAAAGATAAATGAAAGTATAAACATCGATTGTATTATTGGAATAGTAGCAGGCCACTGCAAACAGTGTGTCAGAAGGGACCCTTAACCAGGTAGATTCACCAAAATACATGTGGTAGCGGAAGTGACATCACAGACCTGATGGCATCACAGGAAGTGATGTCATTTGACCTTTGCCCCAGATGGCATCAGTTCCTCTTTAACCCTGGTGACATCACCAGAAGTGGGTTGCGTGCGTAAAGAAGTACATTAACTTAAGAAATGTCAAATATCAAAAAGGTACAAAAGCAGACAAGAATATTTTAGATATCAGCCGCATTTTAACAAGGGTGCTACCTTCATAGGCCGTGGATGGGGTCATGATATGACAGGGTTAGACCTAAAAGAACAACATGTGCCGTGGTACTGGCATAGATATGCCAATTCAGCATTGTATGGTGAGTTACTTCCATATTGTGCCAATTATAGCTGTATGTCAGGTATTGTCATTATATGAAAAGTAGATCCCCTACATTGCCAATTACTGCGATAATACAATATCCAAAAATCCAATAGATAGAATTCACTACAGTGCACATGAGCATTCATTCTTTAATCAATGATGATGAGTTATTCATATAGCTCTTATGCCAAAAAACAGTACATAGCACATATTTACAATCAATTATCATCCCAACCGAAGTTGGTAATCATTTATTTATTTTTATTTTGATTTAATTGTGTTACAATTTTTACAAAAGAAGCGAAAAAAAAAAAAGAAAGATCCGTTCTCCAGTATAGTTCATAAGTCTTTCCCTGATAGAAATAATCTCGACAGAAGGGCCAGTTACTTGAATTTATAAGTTCAGAGCCTTCAGAAATAAGGACAATCCAATAGCACATCACTTGTTGTTGCCGCTAGCCAACATGGCCCATAGGTTTTCCAAGTCTAAGGTGCGATAGTTCATCAGTGGTTGGGCCACAAAACGTTGCCTGATCTTGACAAGGCCCTTGCATTCTAAAACCAGGTGTTTAGTAGTTTCTATCACGTCTGGTATGTTGCAATATCGACAGTTGCTTGAGGTGGATTGCTTGCATATTGCTAGAATTTCATTAGTTTTTAGTTGATTCAATCCGAACCTTAAAAAGGTTCGGCTTAGGCGCTTGTCAGGGCATTGGTGAAGATAACCAAGCACCTCGTTAAGTTTCATAGGTGTGCTTGGCAAGTTTGTTGTTAATGAATAGTTGTTAGCGACTTCTAGTGTATTTATCCAGTCGGCTTCAAAGAGTTTCTTTGTCACCTGATTTGGATTCTGGAACAATATTTCCCTGGTGGTGTCCTAGTCTTGCAGGATGGAGAGATTGGATTGCTCCCATCTGCTAAGCATTCTGTTGTTGCCAAACTCAGTTTCGTTCCGAATGAGGTCCAGGACTTTGTTTTTCGGAGCATTGGTAACTTTGCGGTACAGCATAAGGCTAGCTCTCATCTTTAAGGCCAGGAGTGATGTTAGACAAAGCTCTCATAAATAATCATTTATTACATTCAGAAGAATGAAAGGCTGAGTTGGCCTTACCAGAATTCGAACGTGTGACCTGCAGATCACACACAGATTACGGCAGCCAGCACCAAACCTGTGAGCTATCAAACTGCTTTAATATCAGAAATGCAATTCCACCATAAGTAAACATCTCAAAACTGGCTGCACAATGTTGGACAGACACTTATCAATTTTCTTCCTCAACATTTAGGCCATCACGTCGCCCCTCATGCCATCTGGCTCGCTAGACGCCACACGCCCCTCTCCTCCACGCCACCCGGTGTAGATGTACTTTTGTTATGTTGGGGAGAAGCTGGACCCCCACCAGGGCTGTGGGGGGCCAGCAGCCATACCCTCACCAGCTATGGGAGACCCCAACACCTCCCATATGGCCCACAGAAATGCAACAGTGACCCCAGCAGGCAGTCACATGTTCCAAACTGCGTTTATTTCTGGGCAGCAAAAAAAGAAAAAAAACACGCAGTGCATCGTGCACATCGAGAGTTCAGGCGCCGTCTCCCCCGGGGCTGGCTTGCAAGCCAGCTTTGTAATCACACTGCAGGCTGACCTCACAGAATTGGATCAGCTCCCAGAAACCTATCTCCTCCTGCTATTGGCTGCTAAGTGATAGGTTACCTATGTAGCCCTTATAGAGAGCCTGACAATTGGATGTTAGCCTTTTGCATCAGTGGGTTGGTTTAGCTGTGCCAGCCCCCCATTACCTAATTCCAACTTGTTACATTATGACTTTGTTCCCATAACTTTTTAGCTGAAGCAAGCAGTTCGCACCTGAGCTCTGAGCGCTCATTGGCTGGGCTGAACCATTCTTGTTACAATTATGTTTCAAATGTTGTGAGAGTCTTTGCGAAAATGTCTTTCTTTCCCAGAAAGAAAAGAAAAAAACACACTGGGTTGCCGTGGTTTATTCGCATTTGTGGAGAATTAAAAATGTTTGTCTGCAGAAAGCAATCTTATCTTGAATGCGCGACCTTGGCTGCTCGTGGGTTTTGCGAGGAGCATTGCTGAAGGCTTCTGCAGCCAGTGTTCATTGAGAGAAATGAACTTGGCGGTAATTTTCCTGAAACATGGCTTTACACTGTGCAATTAGACCATGTTAATTCATATAGGCATTTGCAAGCCTTTAAACAGGGATTTTTGTGTTTGTAGATTCTGATATTGCAGCATTGATTCTAATGTAGCATGGAAGTTGCACTGTTGGTGAAGTGGGTGTGTTTCAGCATATTTGTCACCCATGGGTGCGCTGGGGCCTGGTTCAAATGATAAGTGCGTTCCTTGTTCTTCCTGCTGTTCTTCTGTATATGCGCCTGGGGTGAGGGGGCATGGGTTTGATCTCGATTTTCCCTCTTCAGTTACCTCTGAAAAGTGCTCTGTTATACATCTCTAATGGTGTGTACCTCTGTAAAGCGCTCAGTTGCTTCTCGATGCTCGTTACACGCTCAATAAATACAATAATAATAATAATAATTAGCTGTAGCCTTGATGATGCACAGTAAAAAATACCATGCCACGCCAAGACATACCTAGACTGACTGCACCGAAAATGCCAATCTAACCATGTAATAACACTTATCATGCTCACTTTATCATAGATGCACAGAAAAATATACAATGCCACAGTAAGGACTGGCTGCACCCAAATGCCATTCTAGCCTATTAATTACACTTATCATGATTTTTGTATCTGTAATGCCCAGTAATAATCTTATGCCACAATAAGACATGACTAGACTGGCTGTACCAAAATGCAAGCCTAGCCTCTAATAACCCATATCAGGCACGCTTTATCATGGATGCCCATTACGTTTTAGCGCTCCCACCTCCTGCCCCACAAGTCTGCTCTCCCTCCCACTCTCCTCCTCAAACCCCCAAAATCAGCCCCTTGGCCCAACATTAGCTGCACATCCCTCTTCCTCGTCCCAGAACTTACAAATGAGGCAAGGTGTTTCATAGGCAAGTACTGGAACGAGGAAGAGTAGGACTAGGAGTTATGAAGATTATAGCTAAGTTATTCAGGCATTGAACAAAAGCACACACATTCACACAGCATTGGCATGCTCATTTACACATGAACCCATTCACTCGAAAACACACAACGCCACCCGTACACCATACACGCACGCATACACATTTACGAAAAATACACATTTTCTTACATTTTCCCAATCCGTTGTTGTTCAGAGGAACTCCATTGCACGTAGGCCTGTCTGGCTCCCATGCTCCACACATGCAAGGAACCAGTTCTTGTTCCTTTCATGCTCAGAGCAGTGGAACCCGAGCCTTCCATGTCCTGTGTGGTGAAGATGACCTTGAACTTAAGAAATAATTTCTTAAAAACAATTCTCAGGTCAGAGTGACTCCCAAAAGAAATTAATGTAAAGAGGGCTCGGGTCTGATACATCTTTACGTTTGCTTTATCTCTACCTCTGCAACCCTAACCATGGGTCACAGAGGCAGTGCCAGGGGTCACACAGGAGTTGCCAGGGGTCACAGTTGCAACCCCTGGTAACCCCAAATTGTGTCCCTGCCCTTAACCTCCTCTGTTCAAGGACTACTGCAGTGTCCCTCCCACATGCTGAATGAAGGCTCAGTCTATTCCTTGTTCACTATTCCACCATGAAAATGCTAAATTCTAAGCAACATCTCCTCTTGTCTAGTGTGAGTTGAATAACTTCACTTCATGTGCTTTTCTGTTGTTGTAATTTGGCCTTAATGAGGCACCTTTTCCTTTGACTCAGGGTCCAGCAATCTTCATGCTTTGTTTACATGTTCTCCTAGAGACTTGCCAGCTACCTCAAATGTGTTTAACTCAATAACCTTTCCACATTCTAGCCCATACTCTATATCCTGAGTTTTCTAGAGTGGGAAACCTGGAGAGATGAAGGGCATCATTACAAGTTTGGTGGGATTTTGGCGGTAACTTCCAGCAGTAAAGTGGCAGATTTACTGCCACCTTTGTGCTGCAGCTGAATCCTCCACTTTGCCACCTAGCTTTTTTACAGTAGTGCGGTAATGTAGTGGTTCTGAAGTTAACACTCCATTACCACTGTTTTTTACCACACCGCCGTACTTGCAATGAGGACCTAAGTCTCTGTGCATACACACGGCACACTTAGAATGACCTTTGATCCTTCCCAAGACACTCGTTCCGATACAATAATATGGTTTGGTCCTCAATGGAAGTTTCATCTAATGGGCTTTCCTATGTTTTGATAGCATCTCACAGAAAGTTTATTAAGAAGAGACTGTTTGGACATAGATAAAGTTATGAAAATAATCCAGTTAACTCTTTTGTTTCAAGATGCAATGCATTAAAATTCATGCACAGACAAATAGGATAAATTTCTCAGTAATATATACCGTGCCTCCTCTTATTTCTGTTTGGCCCTAGGAAGACACAAGAAGAATCAGAAAATGAATATTGCTTTGTAACATTTAGATCATATAGTATTGATTTAAACGTGCACATCAAATATGACACGCTGAATTTGAGTGCTAGACTACTGTATTTATTTAAAATTGTAAATGACATCCCTTTGCCATTCGACATAAGATCAATGCTAACTTGCCTTTAATATTAAAATAGATTTCTACTCATTTGTGGAAAACCATGTATTCCAGTTGCTTATGGGAAATGCTGATTCCTACTGGACATGTTTTCTTTCACAAGGCAGTGCCAGAAATGTACCACAAAGTTATGGCTTTCATGGTGCTGGTCCTGCAGAAGCCCATGGGCCAGAAAACTGACTTCACCATGGGCATGTGGTCCAGTGGTCAAAGCATTGACTACATGACGATCGCAGCACACTGAGTAATAGAAAGGGGAATCCAGTGCATTGAGTTAGTCATCAGGAACATTGAGCATGTAAGGGTTTCCGGGTAAAAGCTACAGGGGAGCTGAAATCTGGGAGAAGGCGGAGGATGTGTAGGCACAGTGGGTAAGGCCTTGGAATTTACACTTGGCCTATTCTGCAGCAGACATTGGATCAGATGTCCCTGCTGCCCTATGAATTGGCAAGACATTGCACACACCCTGCTTTGTGCATGCCAATCACCTCATGGCCACATCCTTTATGATCAACCTATGAAAGAAAGTATGGCTTCAGCCCAGAAGATGTGCTCACATTTCAGTTGGACTTAACATGCCAAACATTCACTGCACTAATTTCAGGTGTGCCACAGGTTTCCACTGCACAACCTTAAGACCTCAGTGACCATCCGTTGCCCGTGTTGGACATGTGACCAGTACAATGCCATCACAGATTATTGCAACACTCATGGCAGATGTGTTGTCACTTGTTGAAGCTCTCCTCTCACCAACTCAATGCTGAGTCAATGCCTCAGAAATCGCTCCTGGATGAAAACTGTTGTGCCCAAAGAACAAGACCAAAATGTGTCTGTAGTGGCTCTTTCCCCCAGCACTGAGTTTAAGGGTCCTTGTGACATGTAAGCCCCTACTCCTTACTTGTTTAAAAGCATATGTTTGAACTTGAACATTGTTGCAATGACAATTGCCAGCATACCCCTGTTTTCATACCGAGGATGCCCCTTTCAACCAGACGTCTGCATATTCTGTGCTCTTCATTACATGGGAGGTTGTTTATTAGGTTTTCTGTTCTTTAAGTGTTATAAAAGTCTTGTATTTATATAGAACCTTCATTGGACATTTCTTTTATTTTGGTACCACAGTACTATTGCTGTTTGAAGGCATCCTTACTGGCTCACCACCTCTCTTGAAAAGTATAGCCTACCTTTGGATCGTGGATAAGTGATGGAGGTGTTCCGTTCATTTTGTGCCTGTTTCACCTTTCATAATTAAGATCACTGCTGCTCTAGTAGTAGTGTGAGGCTGAGTAAGAGGCTATAAACCACTTCCCATGCATGTCCTTCTGCAGATCAGCAGTAATTACGTCACACTAGTGGCAGCGGTGGTATCTAGCACCGACTGAACCTGCAGCGTAGTCCGCAATTTACAGGAAACATTACAAACATTGTCAGGTAATTTGTGTAGCTATGGAACAGAAACATATGTACTGTGAAAGGCTTGAAAGCCTGCACACTTCTGAATCTGTGTCAGGAAAGGGGGCTCTCCCATAGCAGTAGAATTAGCAAGCCTGAAATGCTGAAAATCCTCCAAGCTTTTGAGAAAGCATGTGTGGCTCAGGAGACTGCAGGGTTGGGTAGGGACCTTGAGCCTCCAAACTAAGTGCCCAATTCAGCAGGAGGAGGAGGGTAGGGGATGGGGACACTAACAGCAATATCCATCCCTGCCATTCACCCCACCCAAAAATCACTATTTTCATATCAGTGCCAAGTCTTAGTTAGGTCCCCAGTTTCTTCCAGATCGAGGTTACTCTCACTGGGGTTGACCTCGCTGCTAGAAATCTCCATCTAGAGGAAAGCAGGATCCCCATTGCAGAGCAAACACAGAAAGATCAGGTAGTTCTAGCACAACAGAAAGAGAGCGATCCGATGATGTTAGCTCTGTGTTTTGTAAGCTGACACTTGAGAAGATGAGGGAGGCCCACAGACAATCCTTTGTGGGGGTGTTTTCAGCTATGGCACCTATGGCAATCCTAAGAGCCATATCCCCCAGTCATATGAGGTGGGAAAGGCAATATTGACTTATTTAATGCACTGGTGTTATTCTACTAGCTCCAGGAGGTGGAGGAAGGGCTTTGGGCTGCTACCCTGATGGGTTGCTTGCTGACACAGAGCACTGATGTTATCATCCAGCTGGCTCACGAGGGGAGACTCAATTATCCTAAATAAAAGCGTCCATTCTTAGCAAGTTCAAACAAAAAAAAAATCTGTGCCATAGATGATGGGTTTTGGAGAAATCGCAAAGAGGGACAATCAGACGTTTCAACCATTTCCACATTTGTCTTTGAAATATCTGAGTGGTGGTGTGGGGGGTGACTGGAAAAAAAGGTACACATTTGAGGTAATAGATACTTTGGCTGCATGTGAGCATATTTTGCAAACTTGGAGGCAGAGCGCATCAGCATAAAGTGGACAATAGTATCACAGACTCTAGTGAACTTGCAAAGTCTACAGACCGGAATGGGAGTGCTCACATGCAGAAAAATACCCAAAGCAGAAGAAAAGGCTATTGACAAAAATAAATACAAGGAGGGTAAGGGCTAATGATCAAACCCATTTTCCAACAAAGGCTCAAAAATCTGACAGAAAATCCAATCTCATGTCTTCCCCAAAAAGAAGAGTGATGGTACCCCTATCATTGGGTCACACATTCTCAACATCTAAAGGATGTTTTCTGTGTGAAGTCTTGACACATAAGAAGAGAGATCGAGTTGTAAGGGCAAACCCAAACGGGCCATAGTCAGTGCTGATCTCATGGAAGAGGCCTTTATCATTATGGCCATCCTAGTAGATGAATTCTTGTTAGGCCAGGGCATGGCCAAAGGTCCCCTAATCACTATGTCCCCAGAGGAGACCCCGATTCCTGCAAGCACTTAGATCTTTTTGGAGCATGCATTTATCAATATGAACAAAGCTACATCACTGTGTGCACCAGCTGCTGGCGTGACCACCGTCAGGTGACAATAATAGTGCAGGATGGACGGTATATCCCAGGCCCAGACCACTCTGTCCACGTTTGATGGCCTTAACCAATGCCCAGTGGCAATGGTTGAATTTAGCTGAAGGGAGGAGGCCTCCATGGCCTGGCTGTCTACCAGTTAAAGACTCCAATCCAATAGCACATCTGTTTGAGATTGATGATTGCAGCAGTTGCTAGAGCCAGAGCTCTGGAAGCAGCCAGAGAAGAAGTTCTTGAGGCAATGGGCCCCTTGGTTCTCCCAGATAGTGCAAGAGGCTGGATACCCAGGTGCTCCTAGTCAAGGTCCTAGGTCCCCTGTGGCACCTGCTCTTGGCAGAGTGAGCCCAGTGGTCACTGAAGTGCCTATTGTTGTAGCACTGATTTCAGGGTTGCCTACTGGTGAAGGAAATGAACCTAAGATGGAGGACACGGTAGCTTCAGACCTCAGTGCCCTCCCAGGACTGAGTGAGTTATTCTCCACTAGAGGCCCAAGTCAAGCTGACGTTTGCCAGGTGCAGAAAGATTGTCATATCTAGCAGGCCTGAGAACACAGGCAGTAGAACAGGATCAAGGTGAGGCCCCTGGATTATCCAAGGTGTACTGAAAGAATGGTCTTCTGTACAGTGAGCCCTAGAATTCTGAGGTTCGGTGCAAAAAGATTTGAGTGCTTGTGCTATACTTGCCAATCTTCTGGTAAATATTATTATTATTATTGTTTTATTGTGCTACAGTTCAAATTAACTTTTCACATTTCTATATATAAATATATAACAAGCGGACTTAAAGTTCACAAACAACAAATGCAGGTGGGGATTTCCTTTCTGTCTTGCCTCAGCAATCATCATGTTCAGCATTAGGATATGATATGATTTGATATGGTATGATATGATATGATATGGAATTTATAACGCGCCTATACACAAGTGTTTCAAGGCGAAATGTTATCGGATGTGGAGCAACCAGCTCTGAATCCCGTCTGGGAAGTGGAGAGGATTTGCTTTAGGTCTACCCATCTTTTTAGGTCTCACAAAATCAAAGATACGTACATTTTTCTGCCAACATCAAGCATTGATAAAGGGCGATAATTTGCCGGATCATTATGATTCTTTTTTGTAGATGGGTACCAATACTGCCCTTCTCCTGGATTCTGGGATGAGTCCCTCCATACACTCACAAGGCATCAAAATCAACAAAATGGGCCTCATTCTGAGTGTGGCGTTCTGGAAACCCGCCAGACCTGTAATGACCCTGAATGTCCAGTTACCACTATACTAGTCAGGCCATCTGGCCCTGGCGCTCAAGAATCTTTGAGCTTGCAGATTGAATTTTCAGGATCCACCCTGTCAAAGCTAGTCTCAAAACTTTTGATCTTTCTTTGATGAGGAGAAACCCTCAAAAACTGAATCACCCCTGTATGTTTTCCTAATGTGGTTTGTCCAAAATTCTTCTGAGATCGAATTTATGACAATGCTAAATTGAGGTCTTTTCATTTCATTGAACATTTTCCACAATTGCCTTGGGTCACCCCCTTTTATGTGGCTAATCATTTGCAGCCACGCTGCATTTTTTTATAGAAAAAAGACAGTTTTAACCAGTTGCAGAAGTTATTTTTCTCCCTTTTATCAGCACCATTCACTCCGCAGCAACAAGTTCACTCCTTAATACTCAGGAGGAGAGCTCAGGAGCAACGCGACAATCTTGGAAGCAAGACGACGCGAGTGAGCAACACAGGTTCGATCCCCGGGCCTGTGCTTAGAAACCTATGGGTATTAGCACGTTATAAATAACCCATAACAATTACAATTGTTCTTAAGGTACGCCTCTTATTTCTTTCATCACGTATGATGGGGTCGTAAACACCTGCAAGCTTTTTATTCAAATGGTGGGCGTATGCCTTCCCAACAACTGAGACTTTGTTTACCATTAATAAATCGCAGCTGTGGAGTAGGGGGTTTACTTAACAGTATATTCTCCCAGTCTACCATGACTACCCCTCTCATTGCCTCCAGAATTGGTTCAGACCGCTTAATCCGGTTTCCCCCCAAATTTACCTCCATTTTTGCCAATAGATACCTCAGGGAGTGCATCTGTTCAAATTTACAATGACCACTCTATTCAATAAATTGCGTCCTTAGTAGACCAACACTATCGCTATCTGATATAGTCAAGAAATAGAAATAGAAATAGTCGAGTGTGGCCATTTTTCCACCTGCCTTCCAAGTGTTATTACCTGGTAAGTTTTCCTCAGCCCACTGATTCAACAAACAGAGACCCCACATTTTGACAAATCTCGTCCAGCTTTGACCGGCCTCATTTTGGACACTCTGCTTCATTTTACACAAGGCCTGTACATGATGAGATGGCCCTATTTTCTGATTGTCTACGCAATGTGCGTTTAAGTCTCAGGCGATCACAATGGACCTTTCTCCTGACTGATCATACCAATTTGCTATTATTAAAGACAAGCAGTCCTGTACTTCTCATGCTTCCGCAACCTATAGGGTCATACACATTTACCAATAACAACAAATGCGGCACATCTGTTGGGGGTACTGTTAAATCAACTGCCAATAAATTGTCACTATTTATTATAGTTCTTACTGAAAAGATACTCAAGGTGTTGATTATCAGACCACCCCTTGTTCTCCCCTTTGCACCTTTAGTGGCCATAGTTTGTACGATACTGTACCCATCCACCATTACTGGTTTAGTTAGCCAGCACTGCTGTAAGAAAATAACATCATAGTCAAACAGTAAATCATGACTCCCTCCCTTATCCGTAAAGTGGTGGAAGCCCCCTGTGTATTCCATGACAGGAGATGTAACATTCAAGACCTCTTTGGAACATTCCAGGCAAGAATTCCATGAACCATCCCCAGTCCAGATCCTCCTTTGCACCTAGCTGTTTGTTCCTCAATAGCTGTCTTATATTTCCCACTTGATCCCTACTAACATCTGTCGGGATTATGGCAATACCCGCCCCCTCCTCATATCCAGACATCCATTCTTTTTGGGCATACACATAAGGGGGGGGGAAACAATGTAATAACCCATGGGTAAAAACCATTGCTGGTACCCTAAAATGAGGTTGACTGTGGGACTCATATAGCAATGTACCACAGCCAAAACCATTTTGCTGTCCTCATTGATTTCCACATAGTCAAAGTCACTGGACACCATAACCCTCACTACCGGGAAAAAGGCTACTCATTTTAAAACTTGTTCATGTGCCTTCTGAGATTTTATCCATCACTCTTGTTTGACCAGCACAGTGGGGGAGCTAAGCCTCATCCCTCTCAGGTTCTTATCGACTCCCACAGCCGACACTTCCTCTAAGACTGCAAAGTAATTGTCCTCACAAGTCAGTATAGATGGATCGGTGTCGCTAATGTTGGAATGATCAGCTTCATTGATTGTGCCATTGGCAGGCCCCTTTCCTCTCTTCGGATGGTTGGGATGAGTCAACTTGTCATAGTTCCAAACTTTTTCTCAACTTTCCTTGTTTCCCTTTTGGCTTTTCTGTTCTCTCTTGTAATTTTACTTCCTCATTTATTGTCAGGACGAGAGGGTCAGGCTTCTCGGTGAGTACTGTATTACTGTTAGTTAGACTGGGGTCAATGGAGACTTTCACAGCTTCCAAACTTTTTCACCTTCTTTCTCTACGGGACAGGCTGAATTTCTGCTTCATCCAGCTCTTACTCCACCCCGACTTCAGTGAGACCCACTGCATTGGGCATGTTATTTTGCCTTTCTATCTCAAATGTACCATTATTAGAGCCATTTATGGCTTGATTTATCTACCATAGTCAAACCGAATTTTTCCAATATAGTTCTTTGCTCTCTGAGTTCTACATGGATCCTGCAACATCACTTTAACAAGATCTTGACTGCATACTGCAGTGGTCCGAGTAGAACATTATCATAGGAGGCTGTGCTACAGCCCTCATCAGAGCGATCATCCGCAGTTGTCTCTGCAAAAAGGACCGGCATTGTTTACATTCGTACATTGGCTGACTCTGACTTGACAACTTGTGTGCTTGTTCGATCTTGCCCCCTGTTGGCATTCGTCTCTGCCTGAGGAGCTGATGTTGCCTCAGGTCCATTTAATTATTTCTGCAATGAATAGCATAGCTCTAAGAGTGAATTTTTGTTATCAATTGCTTTGTTGAATTCTGAGTTTGACTTTCAGCAGGTTCTTCATTTAAGACAATGGTTGGCACCCCCTCAGCAGCGTAATAGGCAGTGTTCCCCCCACACTAGTTCTCTCTTTAGTCGTGTTAGCTTGTTCATTTGCCCCAGCATGTGTGTCATTTATGTGGCAATCTGTTTTGTTATTGTTATTGTTACTTTTATTTTGCATTTATATAGTGCCTTATATACCATTGGTATGGTCTGAAGGCGCTGGTAGGTTGAACGCCCTTGGGAACCGAAGCTCATATCAGTAGAGAGAGTAGAGAGAGTCAAAAGGTGCGTGTGAGCACTGGGTATGTGTACAGCTTGTGCGGTATCTGTGTGATAGCTGCTTTCTAGCGGTAGCTGTGATGGTTGAGGTCAGTAGTATGTGTTCGTTCTGGCAGGATTTATCCAGATCGGATGTGGCTGCGTTAGGCCTGAGGAGAACGCCTGGCTGGGGGGTGTATAACCAGCAGTGATTACTTAGAATGATGTGGAGTGAGCCGCGAATGTTGATATGAGAACAGTTATACCGAATGGTGTCATAGTATCTGTGTGTTCTAGTTGAGTGGTGATGTAAGGAGAGAGTAAGCATGTTGGTGAGATATGATGGGTTACATGCCCTTTCAGACACTTCTAAATTCACAGAGAGGCTATTGGGCCCGCTTCTAAAAATTCACAGATAGGATATTGGGTACACTTCTATATTCAACTTTTCACAGAGAGGCTATTGGGCATACTTCTTAATTCACAGAGAGGCTATTGGGCACACTTCTAAATTCGCAGAGCGGCCGTTGGGCACACTTCCAGAATCACAGCGGGGCTATTGGTACACTTTTAAGTTCAGCTTCTAAATGCACACTTCTAGAATCACAGGAGGCTATTGGGCACATTTCCAAGTTCCGTTTCCACATAGAAGCTATTAGGCACATTTCTGAATTCACTGGGAGGCTATTGGGCACACTTCTAAGTTCAACATTCAAAGAGAGGTAGTTGGCCACAATTCGAAAATTCTAAGAGAGGCTATAGGCTACACTTATAGCTTCAACTTTTCACAGCGAGGCCTTTGGGCATACTTCTTAATTCATAGAGAGGTTATTGGGCACACTTCTAAATTCCCCTCTACGTACTCATCCCCTCTATGTACTCGACCCCTCTACGTATTCATCCCTCTACGCACTCATTTGCTCCCTGCACTCATCCGCTTTAAGGACTTGTGCTTTACACACATTCAACAGCAGTATCCTGTTCCATGTATTCATCTCTACACTCATCTGTTCTATGTCTTCATCCGTTCTGTACATTCATTCTCACTGTACACTTATCTACCCATCCGCTCTATTCACTCAATTAGCGCATCAGCTCTATCCGCTTATCAGGTCTATACATTCATCTGTTCTATCCTCTCATCTGCTCTATCCACTCATCTACTCTATCCACCCATATATACTCATCCGCCATATACACTCATCCGTCGTATATACTCATTCGCCATGTATGCACTCATCCCCTCTGGACACACATCATCTCTACACACTCATCCCCTCTATGCACTCATCCCCTCTACACACTCATCCCTCTACACAAATCCCTCTACACACTCATCCCTCTACACACTCATACCTTCTACGCACTCATCCCCTCTAGGCACACATCTCTACACACTCATCCCCTCTACACATTCATCCCTTCTACGCACTCATCCCCTCTACACATTCATCCCCTCCACACGTTCATCCCCTCTGCACACTCATCCCCTCTACACACTCATCCCCTCTACACACTCATTCCTCTACACACTCATTCCTCTACACACTCATCGCCTCTATACGCTCATCCCCTCTACACATTCATCGCCTCTATGCATTCATCACCTCTACGCACTCATCCCGTCTACGCAATCATCCCCTCTACACACTCATCCCGTCTACGCACTCGTCCCCTCGACGCATTCGTCCCCTCGACGCACTCATCGCCTCTACGCACTCGTCCCCTCGACGCACTCCTCCCCTCTACGCACTCGTCCCCTCTACGCACTCGTCTCCTCTACGCACTCGTCCCCTCTGCGCACTCATCCTCTCTGCACACTCATCGTCTCTGCACACTCATCACCTTTATGCATTCATCCCATTTTACGCATTCATCTCCTCTGCGCACTCGTCCCTCTAGGCACTCCTCTGCTCTATGCACTCATCCACTTTAGGCACTTGTGCTTTACACGCATTAACAGCGTTATGCTGTTCCATATATTCATCTCTACACTCCTCTGTTCTATACCTCCAACCGTTCTGTACACTCATCCTCACTGTACACTTATCCATTCATCAGCTCTATACACTCATCTGCTCTATACACTCATCCGCTCTGTACATTCGCAAGGTCTGTACATTCTTCTGCTCCAGTGAACTACACACTCTCCGTACTTCCATATTCATCCGTTATCAGTATTCATGTGCTCTACATACCCATCTGCTTCACGTATTTATCTGTTCTACACACTTATCTGCTGTACGCTCATCCGTTCCGGATGTTCATCTGTTTTACGCTGTTCTTCCTCTCATGCATTCGTCCACTTAGCGCATTCCTTTGTCCTACCTGATTTATCCATTCTAACTAATTCATCTGCGCAATTCCTTTCATTCGTTCTGCATGCATTCTGTTCATTTCAGGAGTTTAAATCACTTTACTGTTTTTACTGTTTCCGTATGTTTTACTCTAATAATCCTTTCGCTGTTTTTCTCTACTTTTATTTGTTTAATTCTGTTTGCCCTTCTAGTTTATATTAGGGGTTGTTAGCTGTTGGTTTCTTGCATCAGGTGGTTTGACGGATTGGTGTCCTTGAGTTGCTGTTGGTCTGTTTGGGTTATTTTGGAACGGTTGGTTTTAGGGGAAGAGCCAGGTTTTCAGGAGTTTGCGGAAAGACATTAAATCCTCAGTTAGGCGGATGTGGGGTGGGAGAGAGTTCCATAGCATGGGGGCCAAGGCTGAGAATGACGATCCACCTAACCTGATTGAGTTTGTCTTCTGTATGACTAGGAGACCGGCTGAGCTTGATCTTAGGGTGCGTGGGGGGTGGTAGGGTTTTAGCTTGTCTTGAAGATATTGAGGTCCGGTTTTATGCAGTGATCGATGGGAGATGCACAAGGTTTTGAAGGTCACTCTTCGGGCTACCGGAAGCCAGGGTAGCGTCTTAAGAGATGGGGAGATGTGATCCCTTGGGCCGAGCGCAAGTAGCAATTTGGCTGCCACGTTTTGTGCTCTTTGGAGTTTATTCAGTTGGTACGCGTGGACTCCGAGGTATAGAGGGTTTGCGTGGTCCAGTCTTGATATAATGATTGATTGGACCGCAGAGAGTCTGTTGGGAAAGGAGAGATATGGAAAGATGTGCCTAAGGGTTTTAAGACGGTAGTCGTAGGACTTTGAGACATTGTTGACTTGGCGCGAGAGTGTTAGGTCAGAGTCTAGGGTGCATCCAAGATTTTTCACTGAGTTGGAGGGGTCGGTGAGTTGCCCATGGTGAATGGCCAGGGTAGTAGGTGTGGAAGGAGTTTGGAATTGCCACATACCATGATTTCTGTCTTGGAGGGGTTTAACAGGAGGTGGCTTTGGGTCATCCAGAGGTCTATGTCGACGAGGCAGGAGGTTAGGTCAGGTCGGGAGTTGGGTTTTGAGTCCAGGAGTTTTAGAATTAGTTGAGTGTCATCGGCGTAGTTGTAGCACAGGATGTTGTGTGGTCGAATTATTGGTGGGAGGGTGATCAAGTAGAGATTGAACAGGAGGGCGGATAGGCATGCGCCTTGTGGGACTCCCGTGTCAACTGGTCGGGCTTGGGAGGTATAGGTGGAGAGTATCGTTGTTTGGTACCGATCTTTGAGGAATGAGGCTATCCATTTAAGAGCGGTTCCACGAATTCCTAGGGAGTGGAGGCGGTCTAAGAGGGTTGAGTGATTGATTGTGTCAAAGGCGGCGGATAGGTCAAGAAGGATTAGTGCTGCGCATCCCGCAGAGTCGGCAGTCATTTTAAGGTCATCCCAAATAGAGGTTAGGGTGGTTTCAGTTCCGTGACGGGCTCTGAAACCTGATTGAGCGGGGTCTAGGAGATTGTTGGCTTCGACAAAGGCATTTAGTTGGGAGTAGGCAGTTCGGTCAATGAGTTTGGCAAGGAATCTGGTGTTTGAGATAGGGCGGTAGTTTTTGGGCTCGAGAGGGTCGAGCAAAGGTTTTTTAATTAGAGGTTTGACGTGAAGAGTTTTGAATGCGTCAGGAAAGATACCAGAGGAAAGGGAGGTATTTATGATGGATCTTGCATGTTCTCCTGCGCAGGTGGAAGTGAACATTTCTTTGAGGATTGTGGCTGGGCAAGGGTCTAGCGGCGATCCAGATGGTTTGTGGGCAGATAGGAGTTTGCAAAATTGTTCTGGTGATATTGGACTAAAGGATTTGAAAGTTGGTTGCATATTGGTCGCAGCTGGTGGGCCGGCTGGTATGGGGGGGGATTGCTTGGGGGATGTGAGAGGGCCAGTTTGGTGGCCTAGGTATTTGTTCTTTCGAGAGCTATGGTGTAAAAGTGGAGGCAGAGTGAGTCACACAGTGATTGTGAGGGGGTCAGGATGGTCGTGTTGCAAGTTGGATTGGTGTATTCGGAGATGATTTTGTGGAGTTCTTTGCTTGGGTTTTTGCAGTTTAGGATTCGGGATTGTAGTGGGCTTTTTTAGCTTTCTGGATTTCGGCCTTGTACTGATAGAGGTGTCGGGCCAAGGTGGCCTTGTTCTCCTGGGTTTTGTCTTTCTGCCATTTGCGTTCTAGGTATTTATATAATTGTTTAGTGATCTTCAACTCAGGAGTGAACCATCTGGGGAAGATGCCACGGCAGGTTGATGGTTTGCTGGAGGGTGTGAGCCGCATCAGAGGTGCGTTGAGCCATGCGTCGAAGTTGTCGGGGATTAGTTGTTTGTTGAGTTGGCAGGTAGGTGGTGGAGACTGGAGGAGTGCGTCGGCTAGGTCCGGGACGATTATTAGTTTTTTCCATGATTTGCGTAAATTTGGGGGGTTCAGATTCAGATGTGGCTTTAGGCCAGAGATTGTACTTGGATGTATGTTTGTTATGTACTGGCATAGCAAAAGATTTCCAAATGTGCACCCCGGTATAGATCCCACAGTCTTCAAAATGCAGTTAACAGTTTCTAGGTCCAACAGGGCTACAGATGCACAATTCGAGCACTCCCCAAGTTTCGTACAACGTGTATATTGTTCAACGTTAAAAATGCTAGCACTCCAAGTGTACATGTGATCCGCAGCTTCCAACCACAAACATTAGTGCTGCAGATGAAAAATGTGTGATCAATGTTAAATATGGACTCCCAAAGGACTCACCACTTAATACAGAGATTCACGCAGACCGTATTAACTTTCTACAGTCAGGGCTGCTACACATCCTCATTATTACACGTGAATGTATGACATCAGCCCCCGAGCTCCCCAGCGTACTCTCACAGACTCTGCACTCTGCTTCTAGCACACCGCTAGGCACGCTCTGCACTCAGAGACGTGTTTATACAGGCCAGGTGTTCCAAATGAAGGCTCTCTTGCAATGTCTGCAGAAAAATTCAAAGTTCCACAGAAAACACCTCCTCTCACTCCCGCAGACTCTGCACTCTGCTACCAGCATTCCGCTTCTGGTAAATTAGGTGGGGGTGACAAAATCCCCCTTAAGTCCACTTCCAATGGCACTTCGAGTGGTTAGGGATGGATATTGTGGATCTTCGGATCCTCAAACCATCTCAGGAAACAGGTACATTTAGATAGTGTTACACCATGCCACACAGTAACTTGAAGCAGTGCCCTTGAGTATCAAAACCCAGGTGGTAGTGAATTAGGGTAATTCTCTCATGTGGGGTTCCCCAAGGAAGTCATTTCTGACAGGAGGTCCAACTTTGTATCTGCTTATAAGAAGACAATATGGAGCAACTTGCATGTTATCTACAGCATTCTATCCCCAAACCAATGGGATTGTGGAGAGATTCAACAAGACCATGAAAGGTATGATAGGTGGCTTGGAAGAGCACCTAAAGACAAAGTGGGTAGTTCTCCTGCTATACTTGCTGTTCGCCTACAGAGAGGTGCCCCAAAATGGAGTAGGGTTCAGTCTTTTAAGGGTTTTGTTTGGTCACCCAGTCTACCGAAAGAAGGATTGCAGGGTAACCACAAAGTCCTTACCACTAAATAGCAGATTATGTTCTTAGGTTTAGTTCCCGAATGGCACTGTACTCACACAGTCCAGATTATTTGAATGCTAGCCAGGAATTGATTAAATACTGGCATGACAAGTAATGGAATACACTTCAGGACCGTTGATATGGATATTCAAACAGGTCAAATTCAGTGCACTACAAGATCATTTAAATGGACTCTATGTGGTTCTGGAAAAGATCAGTGAGGTTACCTCCCTCATTGATACAAAGACTCCTAGGCAGACACTTAAGGTCTTTCATGTCCACCGGCTGAAACCTCGTTATAGCAATAATGGTTTGGTGTTGGCTCTGGTGACAGATGATGAAAGTGAACACTCCTGCGTTTGTGTCCACTGATATCAACGCTTTGGAAGCGCGAAGCGGAGTTCGGTGACGAGTTCCCAGTCTGCCCCAGTCCGCTGCAGGCCGCCATGGCAGACTCAAAAAAACTGGGTCCACAAACCCGGCACAAAACACTGCAACAACGCTGCATGTTGAACGCCTGGACGGCAGCAAATACAGCTGATGCGTCGAACGGTAAGGTAAGCAAACAGATTGTTGCCTTGCCGGTGAACAAAGCTCCCGAGCCCATGGGTGCTCCGGTCACTGGCACACATGGTGAAAACGGCGAAAATGGTGTTGTTGTTGATGTTAGCCCGGAACTCACGCCACGGGCACTACCCGATACACTTCCCGACATGCTGCCTAAAAAACATAAAAGCGACAAAAATGACGTTGAGCATGAAGCCTTGGAGCAAGACGTGTCTGCAAGACGTGTCTGCTCCAATAGTGCTATCTGAAGCTGCCTTGTTGTCCCTAAATAAATTGGAACCAATCACTAATCCGATGCCTGAAATGAGGAAAGCGACAATCAGTCCTGATACTCCTGACCTCTTCTATTCACATTTTGAAATTACCGACGCCAATCTAATGTTGGTATCAACATCCGAATCTATATCAAATGATTCTGATAAACCCAATTTACAATGCGCACAAGGCTCACGGCCCAACACACTGGATATTCCTATCCAAGGCACACAGCCTGCAAGTGCCTCTGCACCTGTAAATAACTTCATTGATATGACATTATCTGAAGGCCAGAGAGATGAAGCTGATGTACGTGAGATGGAAAACAATTCTGAGGACATCCCTACTTTAGCTGATAAAGGGTCGCTAACGGCTAAAGAGGGGCACAAACTGATGGACGCACAGGCAATAAAAGACGTTGGGTTGGCGCCTAGTGGGAAACAGGTGCTATGTTATCATGCAGTGTATTCAAGAGCCTTTTGTGAGACGACCACTAAAAATGCTAAACTTACCCATCAACGACACAAATGAAGTTGAACACCCCTCGCCTCATAAAATCGAGGACACTCTGACAAAATCTAAACCAGCTGGAAAAACGGAGGCTGTGGCTGCAATGACAGGCACGGGACCTTTATTGCAGGACAAAAGAAAATTGTTTCGTCAGACCAATTTACTTCAGCCTCCCAAACCTACAGCTATGACGGAAAGCCGGCATTCCTCGGAACGGCTCACTGTCCCAGAATCATCAGCTCTATATGCAGAGTCATTGGCTGAAAAAAACAATAAACATAAAACCCCTGATTCGTTAAAAAGACTGCTGCGTGTTAACTTGCCTATCTGTGTCTCAGAATTTGCGAAGAATAAGACAAGCACTCCAACAGCGATTGCAAGGAAGCAATACAATGCAAAAATACCACCGTCAGCTCAGAGCAATGGGCTTCTATCCGAATCCCAAATCCCAAACGAGGAGCTCTCAAATCATTCAAGTACTGGGGCAGAAAATATCTCTCATGCACCCGCAAAGGCTAGTCTATCATCTGCAGCTGCAATGCAAATCCATAATAACGTGTTGGCAGCATCATCTTTAGCCATGATTCCATTTGTGAAACTGTATGAAGCCCTAAGAGACACAATTCATGACCAAGGAGCAATGTTATCAAACTTGAACCGAAAATTAGAGCAAATCGAAAATTTCAATTGCTTCCTTAAAAACAAAACACAAGCTGAAGCTGACCTAACTATACAGTGGCAGCAAAGGCTATGCGACCTAGCGGCTCGACACCACTGCCAAAATGACAATCTAACTGAAGGCCTCTTGGAAGATATCAAATGGATGCAAAAAAAGCATGGCCCTGAGGCTGCTGTTTGTACTGGAAAATGTACTAAACATACCAACAAAGAAGGATCCAATACGGCGCAGTCGGCTGCAGACTCCGAGGCCAATATAAATCAAATCGGCAAGGATTCCTTGTCCAATGGTCGCCCTGTTGAGCTTCAGCAAATTTCAACCATATCTAAACCTGCGGACGGGTCTGGCTGTCCCAAAAGATTACTTGCCGAGAATACCAAAAATGCAAAGTGATTACAACTACCTCCTAACACGGTACGGACAATGACGAGGGAAGTGAAGGAGTCAGAGGAATCGAATGTGTGGTGCCCATCCAAGAGCCATTGATTCTGCCGGAGAAACATTTCTCATCATTTGGTATTTTTACTGGCACAGCAAGACCTATAATACCAATAGCAAATCCTAAATATCTGATTGCTAGTAAAGAAATTGTAGGCACCGCTGACGTATGAAAAACAGCAAAGATGGGCAAAAGGCCTGGTAACACAAAGGTAAAGAAATGTATAAGAAATTTATCATCACCACCAAAGCCCAGCCTATTTCAAAGAGACACTGGAGTCAAAACTAAAAGGCCTGATTTGGCTATAAAAAAAACTCTCAAGTCTATAATGACAGCGGAAAGCAAAAACCAGCTCAAAAACAAAGAAGAATTATATCTGACTCTGAAACAAATGCATCCTCTTCCGCATACTCTTCAATTGATCTGTGTGATTTATCCACATACTAGATAGACGATGATCAAGAGGTGTCCATTGCTTCTAGCTCACATCAACATGCAACAAGGAGGGAAAGCGGCCTGAACTCGAAGGAAACTAAGACGGCTTGTGCGAAAACTATGTCCGAGCTTTTACCCAGAAAGCAGGACACTGCAGTTAATGAACCTGACGAACGTGCAAATGACCAAAGGTTAAATCCGAAATTCACGGCAAATCAACGCAAACAGCGCGTTCACTTTAAAACAAGAGTTCATGCCAACAAAGTCACCAAAAGTCCATTGCAATGCTGCAAACTACGATTACAAAATATTCAAAGCGATGAATCGCAAGTTAATTTAAATCGAACGAACATAATGAAACTGTTCAAATGTATCCCATTGTTGCGTACAATCGAATCAGATGACAAAGACTGTAGAATACGCAACGAAAGAATATTCAGACCAAGTGCCTCTACACATTGATTCGACAGGAGTTTGAAACACTGTATTAAGAGCCAGCAAAGATCTTCTATTCTTCGGATTTGAGATTTCGGTTGAACCTGACAAGGATTGCGTCTCACGAGAAGAAAAAGGAACCAAGACTTCCCAACATAACCTGAAGCGCGTTGACTCAGTAAATTTACGGAAATCTATGAGGCTTGCGCAGAACACAAGTCAAGATCCACCTCTGTCAAACTCACTATCAGTCAAAAAAGGAAACCTAAACAAGCATTGCACGTCTTAGCCATGACTAACAGATCACGATAGTCCATGTACGATCTTATCTTGGAACACACGTGGATATAAATGTGTATTTAATGACTTTAACATCTCTCTGGAAAATGAGTTTATAATCTGTTTACAAGAAACATGGCTATGCAATGCTCCAACGCGCGATGGGTTTACCTCCGTGCTCAATCCAGCTGTAAGAAATGTTAAAGGGCGTCCAAGCTCTGGTCTACTTACGATGGTGAGAATAACTCAATCATGGTCGGCCCCAGTTTCGGTTAATCCAAATCCGTTTGTGCAAGGCACAATTATTCACACGATGGAAAAATGTACTCAGTCCAGGAAGCATCTATTAATAGTAAATGGATATTGGAACCCTGCAAAAATCAGCACAAATGATTTTGTAAATGCAATCCCACAGCTAATTGATGAATCTATGCTAGTTTATAACAACCTGTATGTGATCTGCTGCAGAGATTTAAACTGCACCTGGTTCCAGTACGATCAAAATTTGCAGGCCTATAAGCTCTTGTCAAAAGATTGTTTATATGCAAGAGGCACGTGATGACAAAACGCCATGAATGCTCGCGACCGCTTAATGTTAAATGGCTCTGCAAAAGGGGATGTTCCTGCAAAAGCAACTTGGCATTGTGAAACATCCCATAGCATTATCGATTATATATGGGTCTCCAGAAACATCGAATCAAAATCCATAGATCTTCAAATCCAACAAATGAAACAGTGATCATTGTATTTTGAAATGTGGTTGTATGATGGATGTGACCACATCCGACACCACCTACAAATTGCCTATAGAAGTGAATGCTGGCGGGAATCGTCTTCGAGTAAACGGAAACCAAATACACAACCTTGACACTAAGCTTATGAACATTCCAGCTGGACAGGGAATTGACTATATTCCGCTGTTGACTGATTACATCATTGATGCAAATTCTTCCATGTGTTATGGATGATTACATAAACATCTATACAGCAAAGCCTTGCATGAAGAAAAGAAGAAAATGCGGAGAGATCTGAGAGTAATAAAAAAAGGCATGCTGAGGAAAGATGTGCAAGAAGCGGTTAAAGCTAGACGTGCGCTATATCGAAATTGGGCAAAGTTTCACTCCATTATTGTTGATCAAGACTGGGCGGAATTAATGCTAAACCTACTTGTTACTAAGAACACACGAGAAATTTGGCAGATCCTGAACAAGGACTGTTCAAAACATACAACTACTCCAACAAACACAATCTCAGGAGATGCTTGGGTATTGCATTTTTCAACGGTTTTTAAGAAACCGTCATTTGAGACAACGAATATAAGAAATGTGGAGGAAACCCAATGGGCCGTCAAAATGTCACTGGATGAGATTGTGAGAGTAATAACAGCACTAAAAAACTCATGCGCCGCCGGACCTGATTTGATCTCAAATGTGGCGCTTAAAAAACATCCTCATGATTGGGCTCACTTAATTGAAAAGTTGTACTCAAATATTGACAGCGTCAAGGAAACTACCCGAATCATGGACCACTGCAATAGTGGTTCCAATTCACAAGAAGGGCAACCAAAACGATCCTAACAATTATCGTCCAATTGCCCTCCTTGATACGATTGGAAACATTTTCGGATCGAACCTACGCAAACAACTTGCAAAATGGGCTGAGGACTCCCAGATTATAGACATCCGCCAAAATGGATTCACGAAAGGTGTCGGGGTAGATGTTAATCTGCTAATCCTTACCATCTTGAAATTGGAAACGCTGAAGGCAAATGGCAAAATTCATCTTGCCTTTGTAGATATGAAACAGGCTTTTGACAGTGTAAATCGCGGTTTACTTTGGGCAAAATTGGCAAAATGGCAATGTCCGGCAAAACTCCTTGAACCAATTATAGCACTTCATACTCAAACCTCTATGAAAGTAAAACTAAATATTGGTGGGGATCTATCAGTTATGATTGCAACGCAAAAGGGAGTCAAACAAGGGTGCCCTCTTGCTGCTGAGCTCTTCAAGCTCTTCCTGGCCGACCTGCCAAACCATCTTGCACAAGTCCATTATTTTCCACCAATGGTTAATCGGTTCCCAATCAGATGCATTATATATGCAGATGATCTTGTATTGTTAGACAGAACTCAAATAGGACTACAGCGATTACTTGCATCCCTACACAAATACATGGTTAGCAATGAGCTAACGATTAATACAGCGAAAAGAAAAATTGTGTCAATTGGGAATGTAAAAAATAAGAAAGACAAATCGTTTAGGTGGACGGTTGCTGGAGAAAGTATCGCCTCTGTAGACTCCATCAGATATTTGGGAATCCAATTTAACAACTCGGTTTGCGAATACCTTTGGGTGAAAGAATTGAAAAATAAAATGCAGATGCTTGCCTTGCAAGGAGCAAAAATCAATAAAAGATACAGAAAGTTTTCATTGGAACCCGTCCTCAAATTTTACCTACAAAAAGTTATGCCAATCATAAGCTTTGGTGCTGAGGCGGGGTGGAATGTCAATGAGCAAATCTGGCATTCGTTTGAAGGGCGTTTCTGGCGATATGTGTTGAGACTGCCACAATCGACATCTATGACGGTACTGAGACATGAACTGTCAATATACTCGCTACATACAAGAGTAATATGGAAATCTATTGCGGCAATGCGAAAGATGTCTCTAGAGTTTCCGTCACCAGCATATCAAATATTTGGAAATTTGGAAACGAGTACGATCCAAACAGCAAAAACCTACTCAGTCTTTGGTTCCACCGATTAAGGCAATTCTTGAAGGCAGCTGATATTAATAATCAAGAGCTACTAAATCGCCTGAAATTGGGCATGGATCATAAATCAAGAATCTCGAAACAAGATGGACTCAATTAAATTCTTGGGATATGACTACATAAAACTAAATATATACACATGATATTTGATCCAATGTCCTTCTCGTCACCATCGAGATCAATTTCTGAGGCTTAGGACAAACAACTTGAAAACAAAGGAAATGCTTTGGAAAAGAAAGGACAAGTCAATAAAAAATAATATCTGTCAGTTTTGCGGAATGGCTATTGAAACTTCAAAACACTTGCTAATCGAGTGTGAACAGACTGTAATCCAACAATCACTATATCTTGGAAAGTTTGCTCCATTAGATGACGATATGAATGGGTGGTGGGCCAGATGCATCTCAGGGAAAAATATAAAACTTGTATATGCAACTGAAACTATATGGACATGATCTTAAAAGTAGATGTCTAATCAACTTCTAACTTGTGCTCGATTGAAAGATTGTGACAGGTTACAATAGAGTGGGATGTGTAACATTATGTTGGGATACTTGAAAGCAAATGCTGAGAACCTTGCCTTCTCTTTTTTTCTTCTTTCTCCTTGTCTCTTTTCTGTATTGTCCCTGCACTTGTCTCCTGTATATTTTGGATGTTATCATTATTATTAGAGGATGTAAGGATTTTTTCGTTCTGTTTTTCTTTTTGAAACAAAGGTTTTTGCCTTGTGTTTAAACTGTAGTTTCTTTCAAATAAAAAAATGATGATGAAAGTGAAGAGTAGACTGATCCCCTCCCACACTTGGTATACAAAGGAATAACAGATGGGACTTTAGGGTGAGAGTAAATCTCCTCTAAACTAACAGAACAGAAATTTAATGGCTTCCAGTGCCTTCTGGGACCGTTTGTAGGGTTGTTCTCACTGACTCCACGAAACACAAACTGGTGTATCCATGATATTGACACAGGAGACAGTAAGCTGGTGAAAAGCGGAATTAACTGGATGTCAGACAAGGTATGGGACACCATTAAGAAGGACGTCTCCTAGATGTTGGCCTAGTAGAAATTGAGCTGGCCCTAGCCCAAGGGCTAGCCCTGTGGTGCTGTTTACTAAACTGTCCAGCAATGGGACAACTGAAGTCCACTTTTGCCTACACTACGAAGGGATCAATTCCTTGAACAAGACAGATGTATGGCCCATACCTCATGCAGATTAAATCATTGACAAGTTAGCTGCAGGAAAGTAGATTAATATATTTTACCATCTCTCCATATATTTTACCGTCTCTCCAGGAACTGGCAGGTTGGCCTGACTAACAGAGCAAAGGAGAGGTCAGCACCACTGAAGAGCACTATCTGTTCACTGGCATGCTATTTGGGTTGAAACATACCCCAGACAATCTTCAGCAGATAGTAAACCAGATCTTATCTTGCTTGGAAAACATTAGCATTGCCTATTTAGAGGATGTAGCAGTGTTCAGCTAAACCTGGGAAGATCGCCTTTCCCATCTGAAACATGTGCTACAGGCCATGCAAAATACTGTCTTGACTTCCAAGTCTTCGCAATGCCACATAGCACAAAGTGAAGTGAATTAGCTAGGACATAGAGTGTTGGTAAGAAACAGCATCTTCAGGCCAAAGTGCAAGTGGTCCAATATTGGGACATTCTCCCACTCAGACCCAAATGAGAATATGGGACCATTGGCCTTCACTTGAATTAATTAACATTCAATAAAATGCCAAAGAAAGTCACTTGGACTCTTGCCTGCCAAATAGCTTTTCAGAACTTTAAATATGGTTTGTGCAGTAGCCTCAGTTCTAAAAAGCCTACATTATGGACAGGAATGTATTATCCAGACAGACGCATGCACATTTGACTCTTCTTATTTCTGTTTGGCTCTGTGTAGAAACAGGGAGAACTGGAATATGAATACTGCATTTTAACATTTACATTGTACGGTATTAATTTAAAAGGCCACATCAAATATGACAAACGTGCTGAATGTGAGTGTTAGAGTGTTGTATTTATTTTAAATAATAACTGATATGCATTTGTCAGGCAGACAATGCAATGGATTGAACAGCCATTACCTACATCTACAGGCCACTGACAACAAGGGAGAGCGAAACTGTGCCCCGACTGAAGCATTTGTTGTGATTTGGTATGTGTGCAGGTTGAAATGCTACATTTTTTGCTCTTACAGATTACAGGCCTCTCAGGTGGTTAATATCTATATAAGGGGGTCCCAAGTTTTTACCCTGGGTCATATGCGTACAATTATTGAATATGGACATACAGCATAAGCCTGATTCTCTACTTGGCAGTTCAGATGGTCTCAGTGTATACTTTTGCTTTGATGATGAGCCAGACCCTCCTTCTTAACTCCTCCTTTGAGTGCCTAGTTTGCAGACTCTCACTCTCCCCCAAGTCCTCTCTCATTATTGCCACCTTCTATCGGCCACCAGGTCAGTCCACTCTCTTCCTCTCGGATTGGGCTGACCTGGTCTTCTCCCTACTCTCCTCTTCTCAACTTCTCCTGAAGGGTGATCTGAACATTCATCTGGACTCTCCTGACTCCTTCGACCTTTCCGCAACCTTGCGACCCTCTCTATCCTACCCTCTGGCTCCACGCACTCCACGGGCCATACCTTGGATGCTCTCATCTCTACTGACATCCCTCTCTGTATCACTCTCACTACCTCCCTCTCCTGGACTGACCACTCTCTTCTCTCAGCACATATGAATCTCTCCTCTTCCAGCAACACACCCGGCACAGTTACCCGGCTTCAAAGTCACCAGACCCATGAAAAAAGTGACAGTGGCTACCTTTGCCTCCACCACCTCTCCTCCACCCATTCCTTTGGCTGATTCCCACCCTGACAGAGCCCTTGCTAACTTCAATCTATCTCCAACACTCTTGACACTCTTGCCCCTGTCATGAGGATCTGACTGAAGCCTTCAACAAAATTTGCAACTCTTGGTATGACTCCGACCTGGCTGCCCTTAAACGCGAGTGTAGGGCAGCTGAGCGGAAATGGAACGCGTCGGGCAAACCATCTGACAAACTGGCCTGAAGCCCCCTTCAAAGGCAATATTGACTCTGCATCTGCTCCAAGAAAAGAGTCTTTATTCAAGCCTGCATCTCTGTGGCTTCAAACAACACGGCCAAACTTTTCAAAGTCTACAAGGAGCTGGCCAATCTTGCAGCAGCCTCTTCTTCTATCACACCCACCCATGACCTTTGCTCGGCCCTGGCTGCACACTTCACCACAAAAATCCAAGACATCCTTTCCACCCTCTCTTCCCCACCACAGTATACACCTACACCGGAGCCTCCCTTGGCTCCCCCTCCACTTACCCTCGCCTCTCTCACACCTGTCACACCTGATGAGGTCACCAGACAAGTCCAATCGATGAAGGCTTCATCTAAACAGGTGGACCCCCGCCCCTCGAAAACCATTAGAGACAATATTGACTCACTCGCCCCATCCTTGGCTTATCTCTGCAATCTCTCCTTTTCCACTGGAGTTTTCCCAACTGTCCTTAAGCACTCCCTTGTGCACCCTATGCTAAAAAAAAAACCCTGCTGACCCCTCCATTATGGCAAACTACCACCCTATCTCCATCACTCCTTTCCTGGGCCAGCTCCTGGAGAAGTTGGCTATCTCTCAGCTGACTCTCCAGACTGAAACTATTGCTTGCTTTCATGACCATCAGTCTGGCTTTAGAGCATCCAAAGGCACGGAAACTGCTCTTCTGAACACCCGTGAAGACCTGCTCTCAAATCTTGACACTAACACTCCCTCTGTCCTCATTCTCCTTGACCTCACCTCTGCCTTTGACACGGTTAACCACAATATCCTGATCGCACATCTCCGTGCCACCCTGGGAATCACAGTTCAGGCTCTGGCGTGGTTAACCTCCTTTCTCTCCGACCGCCCATCCCAGGTGGAATTCAGACTTTCTCTCGACTATAGCTCTTTCAACCTGTGTCGTTCCCCAGGGATCTAATCTATACCCCTGGTTCTTCAGCGTCTATATGGCTGCTCTGGCACGCGTAATTGCCACTTTCACCTCTAACTTCCATTGTTATGCGGATGACGTGCAACTTTCTTTCAGGCTACCCTCAGCCACCTTCTCCTCCTCGCTCATATCTGACTGTCTGTCCGCTATTAAGTCCTGGTGTGCTACAAATGACCTTGCCTTAATGCCAGTAAGACTAAGATTGTTCGCATTGGGACCCCTGCACCCACTTTCACTCTGGCCGGCCTCCCTTGGCTCTGCGCCCGCACCCACCTGCGAGGCAAGAAACCGTGGGGTCATTTTTGACTCCACTCTCTCCTTTTCCTCTCACATTTTGGACATCTCCAAAAAGTCTAACTATCAGCTACACTTCCTCAGAGGTACTCTACCTATTCTCACTTTCCCCCAGTGGCTCATTGTCTCCAGAGCTCTGGTTCTATCTAAGCTGGACTATTGCAACAGCTTCTTCCTCAACCTCCCTTCTTCTGCCCGGCACCCTCTGCAACTCATCCAGAACAGAACTGCAAGACTTATCTTTGGCCTCAAGACTGGGGACCGCATCTCTCCGGTGATGAAATCTCTTCACTGGATCCCTGTGGCTGCAAGGATCAAGCTCAAGACCCTCTGCAGTATTCACAAGTCTTTCTGAGGCCTGGGACCTACCTACCTGCAACACTGCCTACCTAAATACTGTCCCTCACAAACACTGCGCTCATCTACCTCCAACCTTCTGCAAGTGAGCCGGTTCTCCAAGCAGAGATTTGGAGGGAGATCCCTATCCTAAGCAGCTGCCTCTCTTTGGAATAGCCTCCCTGATGCCCTCCATCTTGAGCCTGAGCTTCTTAAGTTTCAGAAACTCCTCAGGACCTTCCTCTACTCCTCTTCCTTCTGTCTTCTTCTACCCTGCTAACCTAGTTCTCTGCTCTTTCCCTCTCTCCCTCCTCTTCTTTACAGCTTGCAGACTGGCCGCCTGGTGTATCTCAGAGTCTCACAGGTCCCTGGCACCCCCACCAGTCCTCTTTCACACTTGCCCCAGGGCCTGACACCCCACCCTTACTCACTGCACTTGAGAATTAACTGAAGATGGTGGCTCTCTCTGCACTTACCCCAGACTCCACCAACCGGTTGCACTTGGACCTCCCCCTCCCTGTGACCATTGTGCACTTGCACGATCCGTACTCACTTTGCCTGAAGATCGTCTGTCTGGTCTCCATTGTCTTCACCCCTTAATTGCACTGGTAAAACTGCAGAATCGCTGTCAGGCCTATTTGCTGTATCTCAAAAAGTTGAATGTATTTTACGCACGTACTCTGCCTGTGCAAGGGCTCTGAACGACTGTCGTTTTTTCCCATGTTCCCTCCCACCTTGATCGCTTTGAAACACTTGCTTGTGTATAGGCGCTTTATAAATAAACAAGACCATACCATACCTACCTACCATACCATACCATTTGAATGATTTGTTCAACCAGTTTTACTGATGTGACAAAATGCCTTCTGCTAGGGCATGCAAATTCAAGCTTTTTTGATTGTTCTTAGAGAAAATGATGCTCGTAAGTCTTCCTCTGAGAGGGAACTCTGCTAATCAGGCCCCCTTTCATAATGCTCCATGCTGAAAAGCATAGTGCAAACATGTACATCAGCTGGAACTGTCTCCTGACACCTGCAACAGCAGCCGTTTAGTTTGGCAACATGGCATTTAAAGAATAATGTGAAGTACTGCAAACAGCCTGTTGGAAAGCTCTGTTCCAACATCCAGGGGCTGCCCTTAACCATGAACAATCCTTATCCAAATTATGTATAACTGTGCATCCTGGTGGCAGATCAATACATAAATATAAGACATACCTGGTTTGATATGGTGACCTATGGAAATATATACCTACACTAGTGAAAATTGTTTTGATGTCTATTTATTGTCAACCTGGATCCTAGCAACTAAATCAACTGTCAGAGGTTTGTGTACCACTTTCTGGAGAACCCAAAACAACCCATTTGGGACCAGCCCTAGAAGCTCCCATTGCTCTTGGGCAGGCCTGGCACCTTCCCAAGAAAAAAGATGAGACCCCTGAGAGTAAGGCGCGGACAAAGTGCTTCAAATGAAATGCTAATCAGCACAGTAGTCTGGAGTTTTTTTTATATAATGCAGACAAGTGCAAGGCAGAAGTTAGAGTAGCCCAGAAGAGAAGTTACAGTCAGGAGAAGTGACACACCATTGTGGAAACTCCTAGGCCACACACACTGCCTATGCCCCCTCCCCACTTCCTGAAGACACAGTGCTTTGGAACTGGCATCACCAGGCAAAGACTTGTAGCAGCCAGGATTGGATGCTTATAGAGGGCTTGAAGTGGAACAGTCCAATCTGTGGAGGCAAAAGTGCCATTTAAGGGGTTGAGACCTCTGTGAAATTGAATAATCTTTTGGACTTTAGAAGAAATATTTCCCTAAAACTTAATACTGAGGTCCAGACTAGCTAGTGCTCTCTGCAATTTAGGTGAAGAATATAAAGCTGTTCAAGGAAGGAGAAAGACCTTCCCGACACCCTCTTCTTCAGTGTAACATTTGGAAAGAACTGGTGCTTGGAAATCCTGCCTGCTGAGGCTCTGGTGCCCAGGGCTCAGCCTACTGGAAGTTGCATGCCTGCAGGTGTTCTCTTGCCACCTTCCCAGTTGGGAAGAGCAGAAGACGTAGCCACCTTTCCTCTGAGACCTAGTGCACGGTCTCACATCACACCAAGGACCTGCTGCTTAAAAAACCTGGAAAGTCTGGTTTGCAAAACTGGTAACTAGTACTCTGCCTACTGGAAGTGAAAGCCCTGCAAGTTCTCTCTGGCAACCTTCCTTTTTGGGAAAGGGCAGAAGAAGGACCCACATTTCCTCTGGGATCCTGAACAGGGCCTCAGAGCACTTCAAACGAAAAGAACCATCCTGCTGCTGTCTCGGCAATAACAACCACTTCGAGCTCTTGCGAGCTACGCTGACCCAAACATTGCTTGCCAGTTCCAAGTTTATTCACACCACGTTCTGTTGGCACTTGCTAAATCGCACTGCATGTTGGACACAGTCAGTCAGCTCACCAACTCAACACTGTATCGATCAGTAGAGAGTTCCAGCAGAGTTCCAGCAGAGTTCCATGTTTGCATTATACTCTCTGGTATGGAGCATTATGAAAGCAAGCCTAATTGGCAGCGTAACACATGGGAACAACATACCTTGCACCCTGCTTAGGAGGAGCGAGAGCGTGGTGCAAGATATGTTGTGCCCACCCACTTATTTACATTAGGCATTAAACTCACTGGTGAAATCAAAATGTACTCAATGGAAATAGTGCCAGGTCCACAAAATGAAGGTTGTTCAGGCTAAGCTGCAAAAGTTGCAGAACAGTGTTATTTATTTATTTAAGTGGCCTGTAATGCTTGTCAGCAGAAATATAAATGTCTGGGCATGGAAGGGATACATTAGTTAAGCTAGTTACATGGATGTGATGAGTATAGTGGAATTATTTGTTGGTGTGTTATCCCTTAGGAAGCCATCAGACACAAGTGAACATTGAAAATACCATATCCTCTTAGTGTGACATCACACCAGGGGTATTTGGATTTCATATGCCACTGCTGTGAGCTCGCAACAATGTGCAAATAATGTTGTGCTGCCGCTACCGGGGTTCCTTTTGCCAGAGGGAAGCAGAGGAATCAAACCACAAAGTATGTGCCCCCCCTGTCAGTGTGGGAACCGCAATTCTGATAGCTTGTGTAAGCCCCCACCCCCACGCTGATAAGGGCGGCTCTGCCCGGTGCTTCTGCTTCAATCGAAAGGCTTAGACTCATGCCATGCTGGCAGTGAGAGGGATGGTTGGACGTGAGCAAGGGAGGCGTGTGGCAAGACGCAGGCTAATCGAGAATATTGTTCCTGGGAGGCATCCTACAAAGGAGGGAGGTGAAGGGGAGTGTGGAACAAACCAGGTATTTTTGTTTTATTTAGGAAGTAGGGGGTTACCAAAAGGGAGGTTGGGAGTGTGACAAGACTTCTGGTGTCATTCTTCCCTTTTATTTAGGAAACATGAGTGATGTTGCGTGTGTTATTGGGAGCCAGGTATATTATTTTCCATTGGTTTCTAGCGGGGTACACAAAGGAATGAAGTAGTGAGGGCAGTGCGCTGCATATTTGTTTCCATGTTTGGCATGAGGAGAGATTGATTGATTGATATGTTATTTATAATGCGCCTACACACAAGTGTTTCGAGGCGCAAACAATGAGGGAGGGGGATAACAGGGAAGAACAGGACAAACGATCTTACTAGGCCTAGTACCATTTAGATTGTGCAAGGGCGTAGACAAGAAGTGCAGGGGGAGAAGTGCACCCAGTGGAAGAGTGCCCAAGGTTAAGTGCAGGAAGGCCGGGCCTCCAAGGGGAACATGCCCAGGAAGTGCAAGGAAGGCTGGGGCAGTGCAGGAGGGCCCGAAGGCAAGTGCTAGTGACTCAGAGGACACCAGGCAGCCAGTCAATGTAACAGCAGGAGGAAGGGAAGGGTAGCAGAGGGAAGGCAGAGGGAATAGGAGGTGGGAAAGGTCAGCAGTGGAGAGGCAAAGAGAAGGAAGAGGAGAAAAGGAAGGTCTTGAGGAGGTTCCAAAACTTAAGGAGGTCTGCTCAAGGCAGAGAGTGACAGGGAGGCCATTACAGAGGCAAGCACCTGCAAAGACAAAAGATCTACCACCTCTCTGTTTGGAGGAGCGACTCACCCGCAGAAAATTGGTGGTTGACGAGTGGAGGGCTCTGGAAGGATGGCACTTACGAACAGAGAGTTGCAGATAGTACGGGCCCCGCCCCCAGAAGGCCTTGTTGACAATGCAAAGGGTCTTGAACTTGATCCTTGCAGCCACCGGGAGCCAGTGGAAGGATTTCAGAGTCGAAGAGATACAGTCCCTGGGGTTGAGGCCAAGGATAAGTCTTGCAGTCCTGTTTTGCATGAGTTGCATAGGGCGGAGGCTAGAGTTAGGAAGATTGAGAAAGAAGTTGTTGCCATAGTCAAGCATAGAGAAAACCAGGGCTCTGGAGGCAGTGAGCTTCTGGGGGAAGGTGAGAAAAGGTAGAATACCTCTGAGAAGGTGCAGTTGGAAATGGGACTTTTTAGAGACGTCCCTGATGTGTGGAGAGAAGGAGAGAATGGAGTCAAAGATGACTCTGAGGTTTTTTGCCTCACAAGAAGGTGAGGGCCTAGGGCCAAGGGAGGCCAGCCAGAGTGATGGGGGGGAAAAGCGGAAACAGGGGTCCCAATGAGAAGGATCTTTGTCTTACTGGCATTAAGGCAGATATCATAAGAGACACACCATACCTGAATAGCGGAAAGACAGCGAGGAGGAGGCCGAGGGTAGCTTCAAAGAGAGCTGCATGTCATGCGCATAGCACTGAAAGTTAGAGGAGAAAGTGGAGATCAGTCAGGCCAAGGGTGCCAGATAGATATTGAAAAACCAGGGCAAGAGGATAGATCCCTGGGCAACACCACATGTAGAGAGTGTGTTGGAGGAGAGGAAGGACCCAAGTTCAACCTGGGAAGGTTGGTCCAAGAGTAAGGAGGATAGCCAAGCCAAAGCCCGATCTGTGATGCCCAGTGTATCTCAGAGATGGGTGATCAGGATGTTGTGGTTCACGGTGTCAAAGGCAGAAGAAAGGTCAAGGAGGATGAGGACAGCGGGAGAGTTAGAGTCAAGTTTAGAGAGGAAATATTCACAGGCATTCAGTACAGCAGTTTCCGTGCCTCTGGCTGGTCGGAAGCCAGACTGAATGACAAGGAGACAACCAACAGATTCAGTGTGGAGGGTTAGCTGGGAAATAGCTAATTTATCCAGGAGTTTGCCCAGGAAAGTAGTAATAGAAATTGAGTAATAGTTTGCCGGGATGGAGGGGTCGGCCAAAGGCTTTTTGAGCAAGGGGTGAACAAGGAAGTGCTTGAGAGGAGAGAGGAAAACTCCAGTGGCAAAGGAGTGGTTTCAGAGTTCAACCAAGGCTGGAGCGACAGAGTCAATGTTCTCCTTAATGGTTCTGGGGGGAGGGAGACACCTGTTTGGATGAGACTTTCATAGACCGGACTTGTCTGAAAACCTCATCAGGTGTGACAGGAGAGAGGGGGGACAGGAGGAGGGGAGAAGGGGCGGCCAAGGAGGCCTGAGAGAGGTAGAGAAGGGGGAGGGTAGCAGGTGAGAGTGAGGACAGGATGAGTTTTTGTGGTGAAATGAGAGGCCAGGGCCAAGCAGAGGGCCTGGGTGAGTGGGTTCCGGGTGTGGTAGAGGACAATACTGCAGTAGGATTGGCCTGCACCTTGCAGATTTTAAAAAGTTTGGCCATGTTGTTAGATGCCACAGAGGTGCAGGCTATAATGTAGACTCTGTTTTTATATTGCCTTTGAAGTAGGCAGCAGGTCAGTTTGTCAGAGGGTGCACCTGAAGCTCTCCATTTCCATTCAACTGCTCTGCACTTGCGTTTCAAGCTGGCCAGTTCAGAGTTGTACCACGAATTGCACTTTTTGCAGGCTTCATGTGGAACCTCATGACAGGGACAAGTATCTCAAGAGTGTTAGAGATGGAAAGGTGAAAGTTGGAAATGACTGTGTCAGGAGGGGAGTCAGCCGCAGGAATAGGTGGAGGAGAGTATGTGGAGGCAAAGGCTGCCACTGACACTTTCCTCATGGTTGGATGACTGTGAAGGAGGTTGATAGTGGTGGGTGGGCCATTGCCAGGGGAACAGGAAGCTTCATTTTTGTGAAGAAAGAAGAAAGTGATCGGTCCAGGAGAGAGGAGTAGTGAGAGGGTTAGAGAGTGGGTTGTCAGAGGCAATGAGAGTATCCAAGGTGTGTCCAGCAGAGTGGGTCGGACCAGAGGGTAGAATGGTAAGAGAGAGCCACAAAGGTTGTGGAAAAGCCCTGAGGAGTCAGGAGAGTCCAGGTGGATGTTGAGATCCCCAAGGAGGAGAAGCTAGGAGGTAGAGGAGAGAAGCAGTGCGGTCAGCCCATTCAGATAGGAAGATTTTGGCCTGGCCAGGTGGCCGGTAGAAGGTGACCAGGGTCAGAAAGGAGCCCAGAGAAACAGACAGCCTGCAGAACAGGCATTCAAAGGAGGAGTAGGCTTGAGTGGGAATGATGGAGACAGGAATCCATGAAGGAAAGATCAGGGTCACTCTGCCTCTGTGGCTGTTGAACCTGGGCTCGGAGAGGATCTTGTAGCCCTCAGGGAGAAGTTTGTCAAAACTCATGACAGAGCTGTCCTTAAACCATGTCTCGGTAAGTGCAAGAACATCTAGATCCAGCAGTTCAAGGAAGTGGCAGATGTCAGAGTAGTGTTTGACAGCAGAGCAAAAGTTAAGAGTAGCAGTGTGGAGCAGTGTGGAGCAGATTGCCACTTTTGAAAGACTTCCATGAGGAGGAGGCAGAGGAGCCAAAGAAGATGTGGATGGAAGAGGGGCTAGAGAGGTGGCAGCCAAAGGAGGCGAAGTAGCCAGGAGAGAGGCAACAGGCAATGGGGCCAGAGGGGCAGAGGACAAGGGAGGCAAGGGAGCCAGAGTAGTAGAGGGAGGGGGTGGCAAGGGAGCCATGGAGGTAGATGGCAACGGAGCCAGAGTAGGAGAGGTAGGGGGTGGCAAGGAAACCAAAGTAGCAGAGGGAGGGGTTGCAAGAGAGCCATGGAGGTGGGTGACACAGGACACAGAGTAGCAGAGGGAGGAGTGGCAAGGGAGCCAGAGTAGCAGAGGGTGACAAGGAAGCCATGGAGGTGGGTGGCAAGGGAGCCAGAGTAGCAGGGGTAAGTGGTGACAAGGGAGCCAAGGAGGTGGAAGAAGGTTGCAGAGGGGCCAGCATAGAGGTAGCCAGAGTGGCAGAGGGAAAGAAGTTGATGATGCGAGGGAGGCACCTATCGAAAAGTAAAGGGTTGGGCTAAGGCCCGTGTACCAGGATGGTACCATTGACATAGACATTAATGATGACTCTGGAGGAATGGAAAGAGGCTAAGAGAACCTCCCAACATGTGCCACGATTAATGGGTGAGGAAGAGTAAGGAGAGAGCAGGGTGATCATATGAAGGGTCCGTAGTTCGGGTGAAGGAAAAACAAAGAGTATGTCCTTGAGAGTCTCTCTGGTGGAAGCTCTGTCATAGGTGTCAGCAATGGAAAGGCCCGAGTTGGAGCACAGTGTGTCCTTCTTACACTTCGGTGTCCAGTCAACTGGTCGACAACAAACTGGTCGACTGCAATTTGGTCGACACCATTTGGTCGAATGCCAAATGGTCGAATTTTTTTTTTTTTTATATATATATATATATATATGTGTTTTGTGGGTTTTCGTGTGGGGAAAAAAAATAAAAAAGAAAAAAAAGGGGGTTGGGGGGGGGAACCCCCCAAAAAAACCCAAAAAATGGGTTAAAAAAAAAAAAAAAAAAATTCGACCATTTGGCATTCGACCAAATGGTGTCGACCAAATTGTCTGTCGACCAAATGTTTTTGACCATTTCACTGGTAACCTTACACTTCTTCTTGCCAGACTTAGTGAGAGGAGAAGGATAGGAGATAGAGAAGCAATTAGAGAAGATGGGGGAAATAGAAAGAACCATAGTAGGTGTGGGAGGGAGTAAAAGAGGCACTTTGCAAAGTCTGAGTAACTGAGGTGCAAGGGAGGGGTGAAAAAGGGAGTGGGAAGAGAGAACACAGGGATACACAAGTGCAGGGAACAGGCTAAGAGTAGTAGGTTACAGTAGGGTAACACTTCTAGAGCAGGTTACAGTATGGTAACAGTAGAGAGATTGTCTGTATTGCATACAGACCCCTGTTTCCTTCCTCCATCCATCTTCTGCTATGCTTGTCCATATGGACAGTGCAGGCACAGGATAAGTGAGCCAGAGGGGGCTATGTACAACATAAAATTACAGATGGTTAGCTAACAACTTCGAGGTATATTCCATCGCAGGGTTCCTAGCAACATAGTCTATCAGATGGTAATCAAGCCCCTCAATGAAATATCAGGGTATAGCTACCCCTCATCAATTCTGTAAACAATCATTCTGCAGTATCCGTAAATATTTATTTATTTATTTATTTATTTATTTAAATCTTTTTATTCATTTTCGGATACATAACATACATGTGAACAAATTCCAACTCCCCTAACTCTCCCCCCTTCCTCCCTTGTTCCTTGTCATGGCTCCTTCTGCAGTCTATAATGTCCATTATTCCCATGTTGTGTGGACACCATTAAAGCATATAGTCATTTTGTAAGTGTCGTATTACTTCACCCCACTCTTACTTGAACAACTCCTGGGTCCCCTGTAGTTGGTAGGTTACCTACTCCAAGTTGATGACGCTCCAGACTTTTTGAAGCCACTCCATTATGGTGGGTGCCTCCTTTTGTTTCTATCGCGGGGCAATCGATAGCCATGCTGCAACTACCGTAATCCTGAAGCCCATCTTCTCTATATTTGTGAGGTTCCCATCAGTACGTATTTTGAAGTGACATTGTACTGGATGAGACAACATCCTAGATTTTCTGAAGGCTCAGTTGTTGGTACCACACAGCTAGAAGTCTGACTCCTCAAACATTTTGCCAATTAAGTGGGAGTAAACCTGGATCACTTACTAAAGGGTTGTATTTGACATATTCCTGTAATATCAGGTCAATTCAAATATGTGTTCACTCTGGCTGGATATCAAGCTGTGGCTCCAATTACAACGTGGAACGCATTTCCATTATTTTCAAAAATGACTATGAATGCTTATAGCATGTACCCTTGTCTCTTCCAGGTGAACGACATGGACAAGAAGCTGGATTTCCTGGTGGACATGCACATGCAACACATGGATCAACTGCAGGTGGAGGTCACCACATATTACCCTTCCAAAGGCACTGCCTCCATAGAGGAAGAGAAGGAAGCCGAGAGCAAATACTCGGAGTTTGAACGGGTGATTTATAATTACTCCGAAACATGCACCCACTCAACGCCCTGTAACCTGCACCAAGTTCCGATCAATAAGGTCACACCGTATGGCTTGTTTGCACAGGACCCGGTGAACTACTGCGGTCATTTGCCCTTTGGGGGGCAGAACTGTGGGCGAACGGCTACTCCCGCTTCGGCTTCATATCCCGAGAGGCCAACGGTTTTGCCGATCCTTACACTCATTGACACCCGAGTTAACTTCCAGTCCCAAGTAGACGTTGCTAGCTCCTACGCAGACAGGATATCACCTGCTCAACGGCGGAGCTTTACCAGAGACAGCGATACACCATTATCCCTCTTGTCCGTCAACCACGAGGAACTTGAGCGCTCACTCAGTGGCTTCAGCATCTCCCAGGAAAGAGATGACTTTGCCTTCGGCCCAAGCGCAGGATCGAGCTGGATGAGAGAGAAACGCTATCTGGCCGAAGGCGAAACGGACACGGACACAGACCCTTTCACACCGAGTGGACCGATGCCTCTGTCGTCAACCGGGGAGGGCATCTCAGAGTCTGCATGGACACCTTCTCAGCCACTTTGAAGCAGGCGAGCAACATTGCTGCCTCTTATCGTGAAGTACAGGCATACCTTGTATATTTCACTGCACACTCGCCCAAAGCTCACTCGCCCCAACACCGATGGCACATAAAATGCATGCGTATTAGCTTTAGCACTTCATAAAAATGTATGAACACACTTTCATGCCAATGAAAGCAGCTTATTTTTGCGCATGGTTTGCATGAACTTACTCTCTATAAAGGAGTCTGCAACTTTCTCCTTCTTTACTGTATGTCACATATATCTGGCAGTCTTAATTGGGACTATGGGATCTATGCAGAAAGCAACTTGATGGTTTGTGCTCATTTCCGTCAACAGGCCAACAACATCAAACTTGTTTTAGGAAACATGCTTCCCAGTAAATGCTTCTTTTTATGTCTCCTTTGCCTGTTTCCCATCGTAAGTGCAGCATTTTCTATCCAAACTAGCCACACAAAAAATATGGAAAATTGTTACAATCCCCACAGGTGACCTAATGACATGGTTCCTTTTATGAAGTGTCGGGTCAGGTTACATACACTAATGATTAAAGTTTTTCTAACTGAAAATGGTGTGGGGTTGAATGAAGAGCACTCAGGTTGCTTAACAGATGATTTATTTTTTGTGTTTTTGGCTACCGAGAATAAAAAAAATATGTTGATACTCGTGTTAATGGCAGGTTATATGAAAATGGACCAATTCAAATGTTTTTAAGCCTTTCTTAGTTACAAGTTTCTAACATGATCGTGGAACCTGCAAAGAGTTACAGATTTTATATGAACATGGCGGTAGATAAAAATGTCTTTTTTGTCTAATGAAAGCCAATGCTATTGTGATGCTCCCGGCTGTTATGGTACAACAGCTGTGCGGTGTGGTTAAGCATCGACCTTGTGGTCATGAGTATGTAATTAACCTTGGTATACAGGACAATGTCTCGATAAAGAAATGAAAAAGGGAGCCATCTTGGATTTGTGTAGGTTAATATGCAGGGCTACGCCTTTGGGCAAAGATAGTCTGATGTTTATGTCCATGCACCAGGGGAATGTGGTTGAAAGGCCATTCATATGGAATCTTCGTCCATCACCTGGTTCTAATTCGGTAACGTTGGTCCACTCGGTCCACCCGCTGTCGGAATCAGCCATAAGCTGATACTGTTGCCTTGTATGATCACATTCATTTGAACCATTGTGGCATTCAACCTGATTATCTGAAAAAGGGGTGTCCTTCAACGCAGAGCATCAGCTTGTTTGTCCTTCATAGGGTTGGCTTCCATTCAGTGAGGTTCTTTGGTTTAAAAACATAGTACGGACACATCATAACAAATCAAACCAAAGCATGGAAAAAATGTCCCGCATATACAAAAACCTAATTGCAGGCCCGCGGCACAATCACCCTACCAACAGATGAACGTGCTTGGTATACCTCACATATAGTGCACGTGCATACACAGTAGTCAGTGAAGATAACATTTTTGTACACTGAAGATGTAATCAGATTTTTTACGTTTTTAATTTACAGTCGTAGCTACTCATTGCAGTGTGTGAAGATCATCCCTTAGTTTTTTTATTGTATGTTGAAGCACCCGCATATACACACGTTTTATATTTCCACATGAACAGTATTTATTTTCCCCCCTTTTGGTTCTATTTTCCAGCTGTTTTTCTTTTTTGAAATTACATTTGTGAAATACTTTGTTAAACGTTATTCACTATAAAAACCTGTATTTTTTTTTATTCTGCAAATAATCTTATTTTTGTCTTGCCTCAGTCGGGACAACAGAAAAGAGTGGGAGAACCTCTGTAGCAGCGTGAGTTAGTAACATTATTCCAGAATACTTGCAAAGTGAATGTCATGTCAAAAATATGTATGTATTCATATGTTCCCCATTTACTGATTTTTTTTGTTGCATTCTAATATGTAATCGTATGGTCAATGTAGAGCGATAATAGCAATCGACACAGAGTATTAATTGATGTCCATGCAACAAGGTTCCTCCTCATCCTTTGGTGTAAAATCCAATAACTTAGGCAAGAATCCTGAAATATTTAGTGAAACAAAATGCATTTAGTTTATCAAATCCTGTTCTGGCATTATCTACTGAAATGCAAGTGTTTGGACTGGACTTAAACAAGCAAAACAACCAAGAAAATACACTGATGGATTTCCAACATTATATTCTGAACCACCATTGACTGACCGTACAACTATAAACAGAGGAAACTAAGAATGCGGACGGTTCTGAGGCCTCCTAAAATAATTTTCTGGATGTGTGGGCTGACGTGATAACCCCACCACCTCAACCCTTACAACTGGAAGATTCATGCAGCAGTCTCCCTACAACTATCAAGCAGGATTCGCTGTACTATGGGCCGAATGGAAGTTGCGTTGATTAGCTAAAGGACATGGTTTTAGACTAAAGGTCTTTCAAATGAATGTTCCAAAAATAATTTCTACTAAACCAATTCTCAACCCCTTCAATCCCACATTTACTAGTATTACCTTAAGAGCTGCAAGCCAGAGACTGATTGTAATTACTGATTTTTTTTCACATGGATTTACCATGAACCATGCCATTCACTGCATGTACACTGTGAGGTCTCACTCTGGGCATTTATTCCAGAAGGGCACCAAAAACAAACACGTGCCCAGCTTGTGTTCACTGGTTGTGTGCTCATGAGAGCTATGTCTTTTCACAATCATACTTTGAGTACTTTCCTTTACAGTGCTTTGTGCAGTTTCTGTTTGGTGTTGAGTGCTTTTTTACTTTCCCTTTTTTTGTATTTCATTGATCGCCCTAAACCTCTTTTATGACCTTTTCCAAATAAAGCAGCTGAAGAGTTATGGAGAAAATACTCAAAGGCAAGCAATGAGGCCTTCATAGTAATGAACAACTGCTACAATGAATTGGAAAGGCAGAAGTGGGCAAGAAGAACCCGCAGCCCTCAGTACCCTCTCCTGTTAAATGTGTTGCTATGCAGTTGCTGGGGGGGCTAAGGAGGCCCCTGATCTTTTGGTTGTAACCCCGGATAGAATCTCAGGAGCTACAGCCAAAAGACTAGCTAGCCCCCAGTCCCAACAGTTCCGACATCAGCGTAGCCCCGGGTCTTTTCCAGACCTAGCAACTCAATACTTCCTGCATGTTTTGCTGTGTGTGTGTGTGCTTGTGTGGATTCAACTCACAGAACTATGTGATTACTGCACATTTTTTACTGCAAGACCAAAACTGTTGACTTTTTTCTCTCTCGATTTTTAACCTTCTTAATGTAGGGGTGACCCCTTGGAGACGCCCCACACCCTTCATGCCTGATTTATACCCATAGCCCACTTGCCATCTATATTTTCGACTTACTTGCATGCTACTCTTCATGTATGCAGGGTTTCTGCATTTCACCTCAACATTGTCCCAGTGGTTCACTGCGCAAGCAAAGGCCATCCCGGAAGTCTCTTTCCAAATGAATGCTGCTTCTCAAGTTTGCCACATGTAACACTGGCTCCCATGGGCAAGCAGGTGGCAGAGAGTGCCACACATCAGCCTGTCAGCTAGACAGCAGAAAGCACCTGGGCCAAGTAGGTGGTGTTCAAAGGGGAAGAGAATGCAGGTGACATAGTGGACTAGACAATGCTGCGTGCAGCCACGCACCATGCATGTGTGTTGGTGTAGTGGTATTGGAGTAGTCGGCATGGCATCATGTGTATTAATTGAAATTGAAGGTGAGAAGACAATAGGCTTTGGGTAAGGCCAGTGAGTGATGGGGTTAATGGGAAGTTATGGGGGTCACAATAAATATAGGTGTGGGTTGGACAGTCTCCCAAAAATGAAAGAGGTGGCCTCTACGGAGGGAGTATGTTGGGAGGCCACATTGATGAGAAATGGCCGCAGAGATACGTTTTCGGAGCAGTGTTTAATGTCCGGCAGGAAAGGGAGGTGGCAGGGAGCAGGGATCAGGCCAACATAGAACTATACCTCTGAGTAGAAACCTAGAATGGATGCTTTGTTGTTGAATTTCTATCCATGAATTTTTATTAAGAAGGGTTCAGGCCTTTCCAGGCTCCAATAAAGACAGACAAAATATGCATGACAGTTCAGTAAAGGTCAATAAAGAATTGTGCATTCATCCACAGTAAAATACATGAGCATATGGTGACGTATTCCAGGGCTTGTGCTTCTGGGTAAGCCTTCTAAAAAGAGTTATTCATAGAAATAAATGTGCTTAAGTTCTTTCTGATCACTCATCTCCCTTGTCCTATCAAGACTTGCAAATCTCCTTCAGCTGCTGAAGTAACTGTGCCCCATCGGCTTTGAGATTCCCCCTAGAAACCTTCTACTGAGGACTGCATCTCCTTCCACGTAAAAGTACATTTTCTGAAAGCACACCTCCGTGTGGAAATGACCACTCCTTCATCCCATGAAGAGGATCACATTTTGTATTACTTCTAAATGTAATGTCCTCGCCTCTTGGAAGTCATTGCTAGTCATTTGTCCGATTCACACAGTCACAGCCAAATCGCGGATAAATTAGCCGAAGGGGCTTGGCGATAGTTGGGTCTTGGTAGTGAACTCATAAACTCGCATCAGGACCGTGGTTGATTTGCTGTAAGTGTGGAATGTAGCATTTGCTTTCAGGGAACAGAAAGAGCAATAATCGAGGACCTGGATTGCATTAGGTATGAAACAGATAATGATATCTTATCAATATTGCTGATTTATTAATTATATCTGTTTTTTTGTGGAAGGCGATCAGGAATTGAAATCTTTGATTCAAAATTGAGGAATGAGAGAGAAAGTATGGCAAGGGAACGGGCTCCTTGGTCTCCACGGTCGTTATTCCAATTCTCCCAACAGTGGCCATTGTATTCTAGTAGTGCCTATTTTTATTAAACATATTGCAACCAGTATTGTTTTTTGTTCTGAGCGCATTGCGTTCGCTCTTGGTTTTCGGGGCTGGTTCCACGGCTGTTTCCGCCGTTCTAGAATTAAACTAACCCTTGCTTCCTCTTCTATACGTATCGTATTTTACAGCCCTGTATGTAACCCTGTCATATAGACTACAACATTGTTTTGTGTCCATGCAGATGGGATCGAGAATTTGTTGTGATACATTTAATTTTGGCAATAATATAAGCACAAATACTGCACTTTAATGTGGTATCCCATGGCTGTGTGATCATATATGAATGAGAAGGCTTCTCGGGGTATGCCAAGTACATTAGCCATTTAAAAAAGCAAGTGTCTATTCCTTTCAAAACATGGCATTCAAGAGAGTTAGTAAGACAGTGGGATAAGGAAGCTCAGTTCAAAGCGGATGGCCTATAGACAGTCACTTAGGTTCGTAAAGGATAACAATCTCTTCAAGAACAGAGATGATTAAAGATACTTGCAATTTTAGCCAAACAATCTCTCAACAGAACTGTGGTGAATACATCACTGCATTCATGGTAGAAGTATTGCATTGATACGAACACTAACATTCTCCATAGTAAGTCCTAGAAGCCATTTTGACGCTTACATATCATGAGGATGTTAAATGGCGCGGTTGTGTGAAAACCCACAGAATCAACCTTGAGCAGTTGTAGGGCCATGGAGGTGATCCACCTGCATTCCCATCTGCATCAGTTGTCTTATGCCAGCGCAGAGGCAGGGACCATGTTTTGCAATGACAGATCTACATCGGGGACCACATCAGATTTTCTGCATGAGGAGTTAGCAGGCGCAGCAACCCAGAAGTCCCCTGTATTCCCATGCCTGTTCACTCACGACATCGAAAATGACAAGAATTTGACGGAGCGTGCCAACTTCAGGGGGGCATTGGTGGTAGGGAGCTCTGCAGTAATCTCCAGCTTAACTAAAATGAGACTGTTATTGTCATGACACTGGAAGCTGGATCTTTCACCTGCTCCCTTTTGCATGCCCTTCACTGCTGGGGTCTTGAATACAAGAGGTGGCCGTGAAAGTTAACTCATCATGAGGGACTTCCCATGGACAAAAAACGATTTCCACAAATAGCTTGGGAAAATTTCAGAAAACATTCTTCGAATTGAGTCAATGAGAAAATCATGCCAGATAGGAACACGTTTGAAAGTATTTTGTTTTGGCCCAGCCAGAAAGGATTTTCTGCTCTCAAAGACTTGTTAAAAATTACATTAATTAATTGCAGCTGAGCTACACACAAGCGTCTCCCATTTTCAGTAAAATGTTACTGACGAACAGATTAGTGGGTTGAGCAGCTGCTGCAGAGTTTTAATGCAACTTTTAGGCAACATTTTGAAATCCGAGCAGAACAACTGACTAGCCCTTGGCGCTATTTCGAAATCATATTACTGCCCGCTGAAAACATATTTTCTAAGAAAATCTTGCTTTCCCTTTGGGGGGGAACAAGGGAGGAATTCACTTTTTCATCCACTGGTGTAATATAAATTCCTTAAGAGGGCTGGCATGCAGTTAGTCTTACACTGCCATCAGAGCAGTATCACATTTCACTGGTGCATTAAGATCTCATGAAGCAAATACTACTGTTCTAGAATCCACTTCATCGATAACGTTGTTCCAGCCAGGAATCCATATAGCGGGAGTATATTCCCAGACATCCTAAAAACACGGCTCATACGCCCACTCCTGAAAAACCCCACCCTTGATCTGGCAGACCTAGCAAGCCATCGGCAGATCACAATCCACCCGCTTATCAGCAAAGTCGTTGAAAAGGTAGTTGCTTACAAACTACTTGCAGAAACCTGGCAACTCAGTTTGCTCTAGGATTACCAAAAAGCAGCAATAGAACAGCCAGCATCCATGCCCTTGAAATTATCAAAACAGGGAACTTGTGCCACTCCCCGTGGGTCCCTCGGCTATGTTTGACTTGGTTGACCATCATAATCTACAATCTACTTACCCTCCTTACACACAGGATGGGCTTCTCTGGACCATCTTAAAATGGTTCACATCCTACCTATCTAGCGGACGCGAGGCTGTAAAGATGTGCTTCCTCAAGTCCAAAAGCCAACTCATCACTTGTCGAGTTCCTCAGGATTCATTCTCTACCTGTTGATGTTTAACCTCTATATATAACCACTGAGCTCACTGCTAGACAACCCCAACATCGGGATACACCAGACACACAGTTGTACCTATACGTCAAGGGGCCAGAAGATATTGCTCACCTTCGGTCATGCCTTCCAAGAATTCACATGGAAGTGGCAAGTGCTACTTACAACATTGCCCTACTAAGGGTGAATTCTTACTCCTGGGCCACCCCTCCAAGCAGTGACCCATTCAAAGGTGACTGGACAAAATGCGCCTGGACGGGATCAACCCTCACTTCAGCCCCTTTAGCCAAATCCCTAGGCTTCAATGTGAAAATCTATCTATCCTTCCAAAAGCACAGCATGGTCAAACATCTCAGTATCAGATACCTCTGCTCCAAAAGACAAGCCCTTCTTTCCACACCAGGACTTCTGAATGGTGGTGCAGGCCCCAGTGATCTTGCAGATTGAAGAGGGATAACATCCTTGTCACGGGGCTCCAGCAGTTCACATGGCCCTCCTCAAAGCGGCACACCCTCCCAAAGCTCGCATATCGATGGCTCCAGAAAATTTGACCACACTACCCCCATCTTGTGCTAATTGCACTAGCTCGGCATCCTGGCTAGGATTTGATTCAACCCCCTGTGCCTCACCTAAATGGCACTCAATGCAGCTACACCTGCCTATCTGATGGGCAAACAAAACATATCAGTCAGCACACGGTTATCTAACAGGAAGAACACCACTAGTCTGGAAACTAGACTGGCTCACAAGGCGAACACCAGGAAAATGGTGTGTCCAGGCTATGCTCCGGTCCTCTAGAACCCCATTCTGGTGGCAATATGGACTGCGCCAAGCCTCCTTCACTTTAGGACAGAACTGAATGCCTCTCTCTTCAAATAGCCCCCTGGTGTAACATAGATTCCGGGTCTCTTGTCCACACCCTCATCCATATATTGTGCAGTGATAACTATTACTAATGGTCACTTGATGACTCGTTAAATTCTCACTTCCAGTGTTTTGCTCTATGACCTGTACAGCCAAGCTAGGTTAAAAAGTATAATATAATAAAAGAAAAGCTCAGAATGTAATGATGTTACATATCACCTTATGCTGAATCCCTCCCGCTGTAATAATTGCTGTTATCATTACCCATGTTAATGCTATTTAGTTTACTGACCTCAGAAGAAGGGTGGGCTGAGATGGACGCAGTAGACCCAAGCTGGCACCATATCTGAGGCCAGTGATAGCTTCATCAAACTCCCCCCGCCCCTGATGCATACTACAACAGGCAAGCTTCCCCCGAACAACAAGAAAGCAGCCTGTCATCCATTTACAGGTTCAGAGGGAGGTTGAAGGGACAGATTGGGGCTCGCTGCAACTTTCATGGGCAAAAGCAAAGTGGCCGAATATTAGCACATTTAATTCGGTCCAGAAAGGCACACTACTATTGCAAAAGAATTGAGTCCAAAACATAAATATAGAATATTAACTGATGTGTGCAACAATTAATCAATAACTGAAAAATTAGAATTGGTTTTAGAAATACTATACAATAGTAACGCCTGGCGAAACTGGATTTGTTCTATTGTTCAAATATTATATTTCTACAAGATTGATATATTTAAAATATCAACAAAACAACCAACCAATCTAGAAAATTCACTATTTAGAGCAAGCCGTCATTGGAAGAAAAAAGACACAAACTGGTCCATATTGCTACAGTTGAATCAACTCAGAACCTGACACCATACACGCACAGGCTCGAGTCGCAAAGCATTTTCCGAGCAACACATGCATTCGTGGCAACAAAAAAGCACAAATTGATCCTGGAGCAAAATTAGAGTAATTCATAAAAACTGGAAACCGGTCAGATCTGCGACCTGGCTAAATGAAAAGCTAGCTGCCTGCACTTTAATGAGGCGTGGTGGCGCGCCGGCGGCATGTACCTCCAGGCACAGCTACGTTACATGCACTTGGGTCCGGAGCAGTGGCCGTGGATGTGCAGTGAACATGTGCATTGCATAATAGTTCAACCTGATTCACTCAAGAAAAGCAAGTGGCTCCGGTAGCAATTTTCCCCTGTTCTGACCTGGCATCATTTAAGAAAAATATATTATTTTCACAGATCCATAAAACACAAATAATATTTAAAATACAATAACATCAGTTTCATTTCATCATAAAAGCACTATTTACATCTTTAAATACCTGAAGTTCATAGGAACGTTTTCCAAATCCTTACTGGCAATCAGCATTCACATCTAAAAACCTTAACACCGTATTCAATTTAACAATCTAAAAACATATCCAGATACGCTAAAGTGCAAAGCGCGGCGCAGTGAGAGCTGAATTTAAGCAGTAGACCCAAATTGACTCCCATCATTTTTAAACCATTTCTCTTTGATTGAGGTTCACTTTTGCCAAAGTTGACACCACTTTCCAGAAAAAATGTTGAGCTTATTTTTTTAAAACCTTTCACCCCATAATATTATTTTTGTGTCTTCATGTACTTTCAGCTATTTATTTTGTGAACCAGGTTCATTTGTGCATCAATAGTATGGCAGGCACTAATTTGTATGTGCCACGTGTGTGATTCTTTGTGATTTGTGCGTACACCCCTTTCACACTGACATAAAGTCCAACCTTCAAATACAGAGAGCAAGAATGCATTCTGCTTAGTATACTCGCATCATACAATTGTAAATCACTGACTAAGCTATGAATTAAACGATGCAAAACATGCCCCAGATGAAAGTGTTCATACGGGAGAAACAAAAATGGCACTGCTTATCAGTCTGCTTTGGCACTTAACACTCACTTTAGAATCCTGAAAACTCACACTAATCCAAAACAAACTTCCCAATGTTCTCTAACAGTACTTGTGTGTGTTTCGGAAGGCTTGCCCAATCCAACACTGCCCGCAACACTTAGGTACGCCTAAGTGTTGCAGAAGCCAAGCAGGTGGATGACTGGAGGTCTGTTGGCATTAGCAAGCACCCGTCCTTTCACCCACATGGTTTCCTGCAGAGCCTTTCACACGACACGCCCAAAAAGCCTATCACCTGAATTGCTTTTGTTTGTATTTCCACCTCTAGCATAAGGATGGAAATGCACATCTGCACACTAGTACTCAAGCTTTACAGTGTGTTTCGGTCTAGGATACTACAAGGAAGCAGGGATGATAACCCTGTCTGGCTTGGACCGGCACGGTTGCTGACTTGTGACTAATCAGAACAGTAGAATGTCCGGCCTGGGACAGGCGAGTGCATCAATGGCTCAGGTAAATGCTTCACGTTCTCCTTAACACTAGCTCTGGCCACAAACTCTCAGAAATAATTTAAGTGTTCCAAGCACAAAGTGCCCTACTTGACTACTTGAAAGTGCAATTGATACATGCACTTTGGGAATTCCTCTTGTGTTGTGAAAGAAGCCATTGCTGGCCTCTACTATTATAATTTCGTTGTATCTCTGTCACTGGACAATTTTCAGGGGTCATTGATTGCATCCGGCTAATTGCCACTACTGATTGATTTTGGGGGCCCTATTAATGCATGCCAACAGAGGAGGCCTCCCCAGATACTGCACTCCTGCCATCTTCTTGGTCAGATTATTGGGACACAATATGTATAATTTGGTTTAAAACATGGCACTACATTAGTTGAGAAGCATCTAAATGGCTGAATTAATTGCATAGAAGAAGGTGGAAACATAATGGCATCCAATGGAACCGAGCATCACAAAAGGCACAATTGGGGTAAAAGAACCAAACATCCCACAAGATGTATGATTCTCATTGCCTCTACTTGCCGATCATCACTTAGAACTGTTGCTCAGAGGAACCCTCTTATTACGAACCTTAAAAACAGTGAGACCCATCAATTCAACCACACCAGATGCATACAGTCACCACAAGGCCCCCCAGGTGGGCGCAAGATTATGACAATGAATATCCATCAATAGCTTTTTCATTGACGTGTTAGACATTCAGACCGAAGCACAATTGATATTGGAGGGGAGGGGGGGGGCATGAGCATCCAATGACTGATCACAGGGAACAGAATGGTGGGGTCCAGTAGAGATAACCCCTGGTGCTTTATTCTTTCATTTACCCCCCCCCCCCTTAACACAATGCAAGACAGTGGAACCCAGTACAACTCTAAACTCTCCATGTATGATCGCCATTGCCAACTAGTGCTTAATGATGGCATATACTGTGCAGTTCAGTTGAGTTTCACATGTAGAGCATAGCCTGATCTCTGGCCAATGGTGAAACTAATATTATTTCGTCTTGCCACTGGTGTGCGGGCACCATTAAAATGCACATTTGTATTTCAAAACCTTAATAATTGAACTTATAACGTTACCATCCTTTCATAGTGAGTGTTTCGGAACCCTGTTTATCCCCAAATCCATGGTCAATCTCGGTGCAGCGAAACCTGCACTTTTGCATGCTGTACGGAATTTCTGCACACTATTCCTTGAAATCGCAGAACCCTGGATAATGAAATATCCTACCAAGCATTGGCCAAGGGGCCATTGATCTTCTGCGAACTTTCTCTGTTGTCAGTAGCACAGGCCTGTTTATTAGGTAGCACATTATGTATTGCATGCTGCGGTCAGCATGTTAATTTCCTGAAGAAGGCGGTCATTTCAAAAGGCAGCGTAATTATGTGTTATTCCGTTAACACCTATACAGTCCTCCAAAAATCTTCGATCATTTCTTTCACACAAACACCAACTCCATAGGACCAAACACCTTTGGTAGTAAAACTGTTCCTTTTATTGTTGGATTGTTTTTTTTATTTTCAGTATTACTTTGAAGACAAAACGGCATGTTCTAAAAATCAAACTCTTCAAACTGAGTTCCCCCATCCATCGTGTTTCATGCCTAAAATTTTAGATGGCCAAAAAATAAAGAGCTTTTATGTCTCAATGTCAAAGAAATGTCTTTCACCAATTGTGTCCATTACAAGGATTCTATATAGCGTGAACCTTCTGTTAGTCATGTGCTCTCTATTTGTAGGGTATTGCTATCCATGTACTTCCTGTCTGTGTGCTGGGGAGAGAGGGGAGCATTTCTTGGGAGATTGTTACTCTGAGAAGAAAGAACGGGAATAGAATGTCAAGCTTCAGAGTTAGTGTATAACCGAAGATGCAGAAGACTGGCATAGAAGACCAGCAACAATATTACAGCCACTCCTTGTCCTGGGGATATATCCAGGGAGGGGATTGTAAAATGCATGTGTCAAGTTGGAATAAGGTACCAAATGTTGTGGCCGTTGTCGGTCTACTGATATTTGTTGAATTTTCAAATGCTGTTGTCGGTCTACTGATATTGGTTGAATTTTCAAATGTTCTTTACACCTCTTTTTGTTGTTTATTTTCCTTCAAAAATCAAGTAACTGGATGCTTAGTTGAGCCACACGTTGTCCCAATGATCTGGGGGACACTCCGAACGAAGGGAAGGGGAATTATTTTAACTACTTTCACTGGACCTTGAATCGAAGAACTGGTCCAACAGTCATTCTATATTAAGGGCAGTTTAGGATTGAAAGGTATACAGTATATCAGTTGCTTACGTTTTCTATTACCGGGTATTTGTCGATTCTAGTATTTGTGCCTTGCTCGCTGAAATCTTTTTTCACGCTACAAATATGCTTTCTGGACATGGTTGACAAGGGAACACAACTTTTATACAAGTGGCCTTTTAGTGCTATTTACAATATAATTTATTGTACTTTTTAAACTATTGGTGTACTTTATATTATGACACTGTCCAATCTTTGACGACCTTTAATATGTTTATTTCAATAAGTATTATGCAAACAATATTTCTTATCTGATTATTTTGTTATGCTCTGTCTATTAAACTGCACCCCTGATTAATAAAGAGAGATTTGAAATATGCCAAAGGAAAGTTATTTTCTTGGAAGGTTGGAAATAATGGGAACATTGGAATTATGGAAGTATGATCCTATGCTTATTAATAAGAAATGTAAGTCATTTTACAAAGTCACAAGGTATATGGCAAAAAAGTACACTTTTCTATCCAGTGTATATTTACATGACTTCAATTAAAGTATCTTCCATCACTTCTTGTACCGTCTTGAAGGATAAGATTGTGTTACCAACATCCACTTCTTTATCTGAAAATACAACTCATGTCCTTATCTCCGCTTCTGCCACTATGTAATGTTGCTTTTTTTTTGGATTATTTAATGATTCTATTTATTGAGTGTTCAACAATTAAAAGTTGTGTCATTATAAGGGATGTAACTTAACACTAATCATGTAACTGCTCTAATTAGTTAATTCTTAACCTCAGACATAGAGAACCGAAGGCAGTAGAGCAGCAAGATAAACAATGGGATGGTAAGAATTGAATGGCGTAAATATGGATTCCACGACCATTCAATCGAAGAAAAGTCGATGATGTAAATGGGCAGGGTGGCATGGGATTGAATTGATGGCTAGAGACATTTGTAATTACATTGATTTTAGCCAGGAAGGGGAGAACAAGTTGGCTCTCTTAATTGAGTTACATAGGCAATATGCATGTCAAGATGATGCTTAAGTAGACCTCCATGATGAAAGGCAATGTGGATGTCAAGAGGATGCTCACATAGCGCTCCATGATCTCTATGCTTTTGGAGTCTCCAGCTGTGATTTGTTTCTTGCGCTAGGCCCACCTGCCACAACTATATGTTCATGAAAGCTGGTTGGTTGGCGTAAGTAAACTTCCTTGAAGGCTAAGTGGCCACTTTCCAAAGTGACATTAGCCTTAGTAGCCAGCTGGGTTAGATTGGAGAGCAGACGCGAACATCCCTGGCATGCACCGCTAACGGTTTGGCAAATGTGCATGGGGCTGGTGCGTGTGTTCCCCTTTCATTATGCATTGCATTGTGCCACTCACATGTCCTGCCAGTCTGAAGATCTGTGTTGGTCTGGCGTGACAGCTGAATTGAAGCTTTAGCCTTGGTGGAAGGAGGCCTGTTTACAGTAGTCAAGGCCTCAGAGGTACAGGCTGCAGAAGCTCAGGGAACACCGAGTTTATACTCCGCATAACCCCACTGGTAAAAGTTGAAGCAGAGCAAAGCTGCTTTATACCTGTAAGAGAGGAGCAAGAAATCATGCATGGTCTTGGCTGTGGATCCATGGTGAGAGAGGGCACATGTTGAGAAGTCCAGAAAGAAGGAGAGGTCTTAGTAAAACCTAATTAACAGTTAAAGGACACACAGCCTATGAGGTGAGAACGTGCAGATGGAACACATTCTGCTGGCAAAAGTGATGGTATTCTAAGCTCGAGCCAAGCAGAGCACTTAGCACTGAAGGGGACAGGAACACGTGCTGTTGTGCATGTGAATGTCTGCACCAGTGCAGTCTCTCCCAATAGGTGTGCAACCTTTTTCTGAAACCCCAAAAAAACCATGACTGTTAGAGTGTAGTATTGCATCCACACGGAAATAATACCTATCCTTGTCTCGGCAGGATAGCTCATGGGTCTCGGGAGGATAGCTCAGGGGCAACTTGCTTGCCTTGGAATCTAGACGGCACGGAGCAATGCAGGTTCAATCTTCAGGGTCTGTGCTTAGAAACCTCTGGGTATTAAGCGCATTATAAATAACATATCTGATCATACCTACCTGCCCTACTCATAAACTGAATATTGCAACCACTGTTGTTAAATTGACCTGCACTATGTACCTCCCCACTACTCAAGCAAAGCCGAAGGTGTAAGAAACGAATGGTATTTGCATCACATTTTATACATTTCTATGACCCATAAAATCAGCAGATACATTTAACACTAATACATGATGTTACCCTTTGGAAACACTACACACAATTAAGACTACAGGTGTAGGCACAATGTCACCTTTGGTACAAGCCTGTACTACACAGTTATGTGGTAGCAGTGGGTGAGCAGCCAGACTTATCTCAAGAGTAATGAGAGCAGTACAAGATGTTACACAAATGACTTGCAATCACAGTAGTTCAAACAAACACTATTCAAGGTTTCTTGTTAAAAGAATATACATTTATTTACACAGTCAGTTGGAAAACATTCCACTAGTAAGAAAGCAGCTCCATATCACACTCTAATACACTACAGTACACAGCCAATACGTTTCTGCAAGTTGAGCTCCCCTGAAGTAGGAGCAAAATGACACTTGAGTTACTTTCAAAAGGGGTAGAAAGACAAGGTAAAAATAATTTAAAGCACAATTACTTTCATAGGCAGGGCAAATAGTTTCAGTTCACTACAACCAGCAATTCAATTCAGTAGGCCTGGGCCAAGGTCAATGGTTCAGAGTCTTGGATAGGATTGCACAGTTCTGGTAGTAAACGGTTAAGACTTTGCCAATGTTCGAAGAAGTAGTTTGCCAGAAAAAGAGTTATATGTCGGTTTAGGAGAAACAAGGACCCAAAGTTGGGAAAGTTTCAAACTTTCACCGCGGCAGAAAGGATTTCCACACTGCATTTGTACAGTACCTTAAAGATGAAGAAAAGCTGCAGCTGAGGCAGTTGTTCCTGGCAGTTCCTGCAGATCTCGATGTCCCTGAGCTTCAGTCGTGGGTACAAGGAGGAGGACATCGAGAGATTCCTGCACTGCCCAGGGAAGAGGCCACAAGCTTGGCTAAGCATCGGTTTTAAGGTGTGAGTGCCTTAAAGACCACAAACTGGTATCCTCCTCACTGGCTATCCGGTTTTCAACAGCGCTCTGAAGAAAATTCGACCAGTATGGAGACGCTGTCCAGTGGGCTTACAAGTTGGTTGTTCCCCCCAGATCAAGGGAAGAAGTCGTCCTTGCAGGGGCTTCTCTGTCGATGGAGTTTCAGGCAATTCGGACCTGCAGCAGGGCATCACCGGGCAAACCAGCAGTCCAGGAGTTGCAGCAGTCGTCCTCCTTCAGCTCATCTTCGGTTCTTTTGTTCCAGTGGTCGACTCTGCCTTCCAAGTCCCAGAGACCTGCTTTTAAACAGTGTTCTCCCATTCATTCCAGCCTAGCTGTCACTCACACAGCAGGGTGGCTGTCCTTGCCGGACAGTCAGCCAGCCAATCACACCAGAGTGCATTCAGGTCGCACAGGGAGTTTCGGGCACCTCCCTCACATCCTGTTCACCCCAGACACGAGGGCGCCAGAGGAGGGCTTCAGCACTGAAGCCTGCTGAAGGGAAACGAACAAAGGGACCAAACCTGGTTTGGCGCATAGAGTTAAACACAAGAAGGACCTTTCCTACAAGCAACAGCGAAAAAAGATGACCTGACTCTGTTTTTACAGACAGGTCATGGGCGCCATATCGATAAACATGGCGGACCCATTTTTAGCTACCGGTGTTCGCAGTCGGGAAAAATCATGGTAGTTTGTTCTAAAACCACTGCCACCAGCCAGTTCAAGAGGAAAGGGTAACATTTGACTGTTACATGGGTGTTTAGACACAGGGGATGCTAAGCAACCCCTCCAGCTCTCTATGGGAAGATAGTGTGTGCTGGGTCTATGAATTTAAAAGAACTAGTAAAGTCAATTTAACTTCACATGCTCTGGGAGACAGTAGTCAGTCCCAGAGAAGGTATTTAAACCTGGGGGAGTCTGGAATACACCCCTGTGCCACTGCACTAAAGGTGCTGTGTGACACACAAGAAAAAGATGATGCCTATGACGTTGTTCTAAAACTCCATATCCAAAGAACTCAAAAGTAAAACACACATCAAAATACATGAAAGAGTGGGAAAAAAGGCTCACACTCTTTCCAGGTAAAAATTAAAATCCTAGAAATCCAGCAAAGTTGCTGGGGGTCTCAAAAGGTAAGAGAAATTAGCACATGTTGAGAATTCTCCCTAACACATGATTGCATCAGAAAAAAAGATGCCTCTACCTAAGGATTCACAGCAGGCAAACCATCTGCCCAACTTGAATTACAGCAAAAAGCGATGATCTACAAGTCTATGGTCTGAGGCCACAAGACACGACAGAGGAAAATCACTGCAAGGCTAAGAAGGGGACAAACGCACAGGCAGAAAGGCCTGCAATCAAAAGGCCAACTAGGAGATCACTAGTATGGTCCCATGACTCCTGAAAAGACTGGTGCTCCCAATGGACAAGAGAAGCTGGTATTTCACTCCTAACTACCAAGATCCCAGAAAACTCTACGCCGGAAACTACCAAAATGGGAAGGGGGTATCTAGGAAGGCCAACCAGCTGTAAAATGACAGACAGACATCCTAGCAAGCCAGAAACACCCAGCAACATTTACCGCTCTAGAAGTTATATGAGATGTCCGGGTTCCAGCTGCCAAACTGTCAGCCACAGACCCTTCAAAGAAGAACGAAGAAATGCAAATTCGTTGCTGTTGGGAAATCAGAAGCTGCACGATAGGTACAAGGTATGGGAGATGGCGTCTCTCGTGGGGACCGGACACCTCTGATGAAGACAAAAATTCCCCTTAAAAGGATTACCTACCTCAAGCCGTTCAACTGAGATGCCCCTGAACCATTCTAATAAAAAGACAGAAGAGCACTGAGCCCATATACCATGGAAACACACTAGACAACCTAAAAGTCGCCAAGTAGCACTAAAGCCGGTGTATGTGCCCCCAGCCACTGAAATGTCTACACTACAATGTAATAACTAAGGGCTGGCCTGAGTAGAACACACGTCGGGTAACATGCCTGTTCCCAACCAACCAAACCTAACCTCAAGCCCAGGGAATATTGTGAAATGTAAAACCTCCATGCCTTTGGTAAAAGATAAAAATGCCAGGATACTACTCATTGACAGTCAACACTTTATAATTATGAATGTGCACAAAGTCAATTCACATGAGCCAATGCAAGCATTTCCGAATAGGACATTAGCTGGCTAAATGGAGAAGTGTGTCGAGGTTTAATGAGGTGGTTGAACTTCAAAAGGATAATAGCCGAGCGGGAGCGCAACAATGACATCATCATAGATCAGAGGGAAGTCAATAATCCTGGCATTCTCCAAAAAACAGAGACCTAGGAAGACAGGCGACACACCTCAAAATTATTTTGAAATTCTAAACACCTTTCTGTGTACATTGACAATACCTGTGTGTACGGCCCTCCAATTTCATTAGTAGTATTTTCTACATTGAACTGGTACATGGCTCCCTGATCGTGACTCTATAATTCTTGTTATGTGGGGTGCTGCTTTCAGTGGCCCAAGCAAGGTTTTAGTGCACCCTACTAAATGGGATTACATCCCTCCAAATAAGAAATGCTATGGCAATATACAACCGGAATAGTTGGCGTGGTGCACTCTTGCTTCCACTTTTCATCGACCGTGGCGCCACTCCCCCGTGTGGGCATAATCCAGGGTTAACTAAACTGCAATCTAACATTGCCTGAGATCTGCGACCAGCTGGTCTCCTCCATTACATCATGGCCGCCAGATCGCTGACTACATGAGGCAGTGTTGCTGTGTACCTCTGTATGCCTTTCGTGCCTACTAAGTTTATTGCTGACCTAAAATGGGGGCACTGCCCTTCCAGTCTCCCTCCCACTGGGTATTGCTTTCTTATATATATCCACTTTTGCCCCCCATTTTGCAGTCTCTTCCTCCTTCATTGTAATGTGATATATTGTGATCTGTGCGGTACACTCTTCTTACTGATCTCTTTGCCCCTTTAGAATTTACCTCTCCCATTTCCTCCTCTCTTCATCGTCTACACCCTCTCTCCAGCCACCCCAGCAATTCTTCTTTCTGTGTCTGCCTTTCTTCATCCTCCCAGGCACTCTCATTTTGTCAAGGCAACTGTCCAGACGATCTGTGCCCATTCCTGTTTCACTATCCCTTTTCTTCACACTCTTCTGGGATCCTGTTACTTCTACTTTGGTCTTGTAGCATCTCCTACTAACCTTGTTTCTGTCAATGTTCATGTTGTCTGTCAATCTCCGAACTGGCGTCATACTGCACCTCCTAGTACATACCTCAGGCCTGCCTCACACTTCTGTTTACTACTGTTGCCATAGAGTAGTTCTGAGTTCTGATATCCCCCTGATCACCACTACTCCTTTGATAATTGTGTGGCTCTTCTTTATTCAACCATTGGCTGCCATCTAGCTACATGTGTTCTTTCACCAATGTTCACTTCCACTTGCCATTAGTTGCAACCATCCTTATCTGCCATGACTCTCCCTACAGCTTGCACTCTCGAATCATACTTCTCCCACCCTACCAAACCTTTCATCTGAAATGTTGGTCCTGCCACTGCCTTCTGTAGCCTCAGGGTCCTGATCTCATTCATGGTCTCCTTGTATAATTATCTCTCTGCCACTGTACCCCCACTCTCTCTTTCTCAATCCCCCCTATTCTCACATCCACTTTCTCTCCCCTTTCCATTTTTTTTGCTCTTTCTTAGATGAATCCACCCTCTTTTCAATGTCTTACCTTCACTGCTGTCGCTCCTGACTCCTCTCTCATCTGAAACACTAAAGTGCTGGTCTTGGGAAGCACCTCTGTGGATTCCTTGTGCTGATCTCACGCACTGGGTATAATTCCATCTTCCTCGCACTGATATCCTTTGTTCCCTTATGTGTTTCTCTGAACTTAGTTCATTTCCCTTTGCATTCTGGAACCTCTGGCTAAGGCTTTTCAGGACACAACCCCAGCCCGGCTTCCTCTTCTCCTGTCTTGCATCACCTGAAATTCCTTCCTTCTTTCCGTGGCTCCACCACTTGCCACTCCCGCCCCCAGTTCTCCCCTCCCTATTCCCTTTAAGCCCTATAACCAATTATCATATCCCTCCTTCCTACCCTTTTCTTGTGTATCCTGCATTTTGATTGATTGTTTCTATCCTTTTATGTCACTTTATAACGTTTCTCCCTCATATTTGTACATCTTCATTCAACCACCTTGCTCATTTTCATGAGTAACACCAGATCTTACATGGCCTAGGATGTTCAAACACACTATTGTTGCTGCTTCCTCTACCTGCCTCCTGTTTATATGTTCTTGCATCTCTATTAGTAATTTTGTAATTTATCATTTGTTTATTATTTGTAAAGCGCACCTAACCCTGAGGTAATTGGGCGCTGGAAAAGCTTGAGGATGTTACAGGCGTACATGCATAGGAAAACAACAGTTATGTAGACCAGGGTTACAGAAAGGTCTACAGGCAGTAAGATACATCTAAGAGCATCAGATTAAATACAGTGGAAACACAAGTAACGGTCAGAGGAAGGCATCGGGGAATGGATTGAGGCATCATAAGGTGAGCTTGTCAGTGAGCCAGCTCTTTAATCTGGTTCTGAAGGCACAAAAGGAAGGTTCCAACCTGATGGTGGGGGGCAAGAAGTTCCAGCTTTTGGCAGCTTGAAATGGAAAGCTAGCTCCTCCCGCCGTTTTTAGGTTGAACCTTGGTACTGTAAGGCAGTGGGAGTGGACAGATCTAGTAGGTCGGGCTGGTTGGTGTTTGTAGAATTTGTCTGACAAGTACTTGGGGACCGAATTTAACAGGCATTTGTGGGTGATTTCCAGTGTGTGTAAAGTTGTTCTATCAGTACCTTATACCTATGTCCCTCTTCGCTCAGTTATCTGCATCTCCCCTTTTCACCTCTACCCTGGGAAGGCATGCTATTCTGCCTCTCTTTATGTCTGCTATTCAACAGTATTGTAGTTGTACTTTTTCCACCAACTACTCATTTGCCTCAGGCTGTCATGATCCAGTCATGTATGTGCCCCAGGCGCCAGACCTTTCCTTCTCCCTGCACCCTGTAGACTCTGTGTAAAATCGAACACTTCTGGGTGCAATGCACGCGGGAAGACAGGAAACAAACCAAGGATAGTTAAGTTACTGGCTCTTCTGGATTCCCAGGTAAGAGTAAGTAAAAACAAATATTATCAACATTGACCCCTCTTACCCTGTCCTTGTGAGTTTCCCACCATTCTGTATCTTCACTTACCAAGACCCCAAACCATGTTGCCCCACCAAACCTACCGGCTCCCTAAAATCCTTGAATTGATCAGTAGTCTAGAGGACTCCTCTATGGTCCAAGATGACAAGAGAAAAATCCTGGACTGCTGGCAGAAAAACCTCTTTCAAGACTGCGCCATCAAGTAGTAAGGCCAATGGCGATAAAGTACTAGCATCGCAGGATGCTGACAGCTGCTGGGGCGTGCATGGATTGAAGGCTTCAGGACCCACAGCACTGCTGGCAATGGGAAGATGTGAAGAGCGAGACATAACTGGCAAAGGCTAGGAAGGAAGCAAAGAGAGAGAGTGAGCATATGGACGTGTGCACAGAGGAGGGAAGGGGAACCAAAAATCAAAACTCAGAAGCCTCCAGCGAGGACACAAAAACAGCAGAGAAAAAGAGGCCCTCTTGCATCTTTGAACACTGCTTCCAGGTAGTCGGTCCATCAGGCTGCTGCCTCATGTCCTTCGGTAAAAGCTCATACGAAGTTGTCTTGCAACTCTGGACTTCCCATCAAAGATTCTTACATCAAAGCCACCTAGAAGGTAGCAATTACTGATATCCGAATGCATATCTATAACATTGCAACCTTGGTTCTCACCCTACTAGACAAACTGAAGCGGTTTGGGTACATTTAAATAAATGGGGGAGGAGGAAAAGTAGCATATTCTCTAGCAAAAACCCCATTTCATAGGGTGGTCACTAGCAATGGCACATCTATGGTTCAGGGCTGTCAAAATAACCTAGCGCCTGTCTCTCACTCTCTTACGTCTTGTTCCTGCTTCCCCTTTGCACCCGCTCCCTCTCTCTCTGCTGTGCCCGCAGTTTCGAGACACTAGACCAACCATTTTCTATTCTGCAAGTCATGCCCCTACAATCAGCAACCATCACCTGCTAAGTGAGATTTTCAAACATCAACATCAATTGGAGTGTCCACTCCACCCACCATCTTTCCCCAAAAGGTAACCTTTTCTTTATATAGCCACATTGAACACTAGATCAGCAAATAAGCATGTACTTAATGTCCACAATGTATTGGGAGACTTGCAGGGAGATTTACATGCTATGACTGAAACTTGTTTTTCAGATAACTGTACACCATTGGTTCACACTGTCCTCCCTCCAGACTTCAACAACAGGAAAAAGAAGGCAGGGGCCGTGAAGCCAATATCTATTCTACCCATGTCCCAGTCACGAGGATTATTCTCTCGGGTACCTCGCCTGGAAATGTATACTCACTAATAATGCTTGCATCACAATAGTCACCATCGCTCAACCATCAGATGAAAACGCATCTTGAAGAAGAATGGGCAGACTTAACCTCTAACCTTAATAACCTTAAGACTGTTTCTAATTCCATACATATCCTGGGAGGCTTCAATATTTGGCTGTGTAGTATTCAGCCAAATCCTTTTCAAACGCTTACACAGGACCTAAAAATCCTACTGTCTCCTTCAACCCATAATGGAGGCAACACACTTTACTCGATCACAGCACCATCCGAGAGTAGTCTGAGGAAGGTTCAATTCACCCCATTACATGCTATGACCATTGCAAGTATTGATTGACCTAAACAAACTAGATATGCACAATATTCTCCAGCAGACCACCACACTCTTGGAAACCATTCAAGTGAGATGTATCTATTGTTCTTACCTCCAAAACCTAACATTACAAAGGGTTGTCTCCGAGAGGATAGCACAGGGGCAACATGTTTGCCTTGGAAGCAAAATGACCCAGAGCAAAAGAGATTCGATTCCCGCATCCACGCTTTGAAACCTCTGGGTATTAAGCACTTTATAAATAACCTATCATATCATAATGGTTCTAAGTCCCTCCTGGACAACCACCATAGTGAAACTACTCTGGACACGCTGGTTTGTAACATTTCAATAATATCAAGATCCCTAGAAAAATGAACCATTGGGTTGGCAACTAAAAACCTGGTACACATAAATGGCTGCCCTTGACAGCTAAAACGTATGCTACCACCATCACTAAGAACAAAGAACACCTTTAACAAATAGATCACCATATCTTGCAGGCATTGTGTTATACTCACCTGGTATCCACAGGCACGCCACCCAGCCAGGTTACTCGCTGGTATACTTCTCAGCTTTGCCCAGATGTGGTCTGCGGGGAAGGTTCTGCCTGAAAATACAGGAGGACTGTGTTCAAGACTGACCGACCGGGGTAAGTATCCTCCCTCCACCCCCGTATGATTTCAGCCCCTCCGGGACCCTCTCCTCACCTTGTGGTAGAGTTAGGCGTGCTCTCCGTCCTGCCTTCTTTGCAGGGGTGCGTTGTCTTTCATGGGCGTGTGTGGTCCAGTTACTTCACTGACGCCGGCCCGTTTGATATTGTTCAGGTAGGTCTTATTGCTGTTCTTTAGTATTGTTGCTATCTTGCATGCCATTCTTTGTTTAAAATTTCTTTTTTTCTCCCTTAGGTATGCAGAGCTTCAGCATGGCGAACTGGCTTGGTTGAGCCCCGCTGGTAAATGATGGCGCATTAAGAGCGCTATGATGCGGTCAGTAAGCGCTATGCACAGCGCTGCAAAGTCTTGCCTTTGCTAACCTGTGTTTTCCTTCCTTGTAGGTCGCGGTGTTCTTCAGCGCGAGTGGAATGTCCGGAGTGGTGCCAGCCAAGAGGCGACCAGCCAGGTAAACCTTTTGAGCAGTTCGCAGTTTGCAAATGTCTCTACTGCTTTCTTTAATGTTGCCTCTATCTTCCTCTTTCAGGTCGTTCTGTCCGGGAGGCGTGCATATTCGAGGAAGCTGTTCTCAGGGGCTGCGAGTGGATAAAGATGAATACTGCAGGTAAGATGCTGCTGCTAATGATGTTCCTTTTGTCTCCTTGCAGGTTCTGCTTCTCCGAGGTTCGGGGGGAATAGCTGGACACGGTGAGCGTCACGTTGCAAGCTGCAAAGTAACTCGAAGCGTGTTGTCTTGCTCGGGTGTGGTTTAAATAACCCCAACAAAATAGTCCAGGTAAAGTAGTCCCTAGGCTACCAAACCCAAAACACTAGACCGCATAGCTTGGTTCCTAGGAACCAAGCTATGTGGATGCCTCCATGTTGGCTGACAATACAATAAAGTAGTTCCCAAGCACATTGTTTTGCATGGTGTATGTGCCTGGCGCCATAGGAGCCAGGACTGGCCCCATGAGGGCTTTTGAAGAGGATGCCAGGCTCTAGAGGCCTGAGTCCTGACTCCACCTGGCCAATGGGTTTGCCAGAGTGGGTTTTGGGCGAGGTTCGTGACACATTGGTGGCATTGGATTGATAGTTCAATGCCACCAATGGCAATGGCTGTAGAACTGTTTCAAATCTGCTGACAGATGGGAGCTTCCCAGTCATATGCTTCCAAGACTTTTTTCTTCGCAATAATTTGCAGTAAATAATCTGCCTTCTATCCCAATAAGATAATTTCCACCCAAGCCACTTCTGCCAAGGAAACAAGATCCTCTGATGCTTCTTCTTGATTGGAAAATTGTCAGAAGTCCCTGTGACCTCCTTTCAATGAACCGTGCAAAGCAATATCGCTGCCAAAGTGTAAAATATGAGTCATCATAAAAACAGATCATCACATGCCCTGCAAGGACCCTTAAAAACAAAATAGATTCTCTGGAAACCGTGCTTAACCATATGATAAACTGCTCTCTGCAATCAGGGATTTTTACCAACCATCTGAAAAGGCATTCATATCTCCAGTCATTAATACAAGCCAATGACTATCCAAATGTCTTATCTTAATACTGCTCCATTTCTGACACACCGTTCATTGTCAGGATCCTGGAAAAAGTGGCCACAAACCAGATCCATGTCCACAATGAAACCCACAACCTCCTGGGTAAACACCATGCTGGTTTTAGCCCAGCCAGAGGTACAGAATCGGCTCTTCTGAATTTGAGAGATTAGCTCCTAACGTCCCTTGAATACAGTGAGTTGACAGGAGAAGAGATACCAGAGGCTTTGTAAGTCCAAGCTGTCGAGAGCACCTGGTCCTGACCAGCTAGCACCTATACAATGAAACAAGATCCACTCTTATGAGCTGGAAAATGTTAGATTTGTATAGTAAAATCTTAAAACCTAATGTCATCCCCCTGAGCTGGCATCTTTTATTTGTTATTCCTATTTTTTTTTAAAAAGGGGATCGCACAGACCCGGACAGTTATAGATTGGTGGCAATTCTCCATGCAATAAATAAGATCTTTACTTCACTTATATTACAAGAGCTACAAGCTAGGATTGATAAATTGCAAATTCAGACAAAATACCAGACAGAATTTAAGAAAAAGGTGGGCACTAAGTTGAACGTCAGAATTATGGCTCACTTAAGGAATACATCTAAAATCATTGGGAACGGTCCAATTTACATCTCTACAAGGGATATATCAAATGCTTTGACCAAGTTATTCAATCTAAACTTTGGCAGAAATTGTTGAATTAGGGATGGCCACCTTCTTTAGTTAACATGTTTTGTTTTCTCCACCAAGATGTGCATATAAAAATAAGGCTGTCTAAAGATGGTATATTGACAAGAAAAATAGAGACTTTTGAGGGACAGATTCTTTATGAGTAAGATTAGAATCACTAAAAATTAACTGGTTGACCTTCACAGACTATCTGTTGTTCTTTGATATGACACTGATCTGTCTGTAGAGAAAGCCAACTCTGTTCACAAACCATGCAGTAGATAATCCTCTACTAGTTAATGAAAACAAAACTAACATTGTCATGTACCCAAACAAAAAGAAACCAAATTAAATGACATGGAAGTTATCCAATGGATAAGATATCTGGGATTTACTATCTCCAATAATATGTCAAATCAAACCGTTGTAGCTCAATTTAACAACAATAATGCATCCCGTGTTTGCCCAATTTAAAAGAGTGTACCTTGATTTTAGCAAATGTTCTTGTATACTGTCCGCAAAATTCTACCAAGCTAAAATAGTCTCAACAATATCTTACAGCCTTGATACCATCTTAATGGAACTCAGGGTTTTTTGTGGTAAAAAAACATTAGCTCTGTGTCTCTACTGAATTGTGTCATAAGATACGAATTAGGCTTAATTCCTTAGAGGTTGTGGTTAATGGTTAATACAAAGATGATTGATCCACCAAGCATTTCTCTCTTTGAGGATTTACCCACTCTCATAATAGATAAATCGATGGTGTTGTTAAATTGTTTTGAATATAAAATGGTGGAATTACTAAACTAAAATGGTTTGGATATGGAAGAACTTGTTGAGATCCCGAATAAAACGAAAAAGAAATGGTATGAGAGGGATTGGCTTGCTACTGTCAATCAATTGGCTCAGTATTCATTGCCAGTTGAATAGTCAAATGTCTAAGCAAAAGATATTCCCTAACATATTATACATTTCCGTGTAATACACTACGCATTACGTATTACATACATGAGATTTAAATTCATTGTGTTGCCCACCTTGGAATGTGGAGGACAAAGATAAGGGCTAACAGATGGAGATAACATTTGCAGGATCTGCAAAGATAAAAAAGCCCAAGAAGTTTTGAAACATCTGTGATATGCTGTAAAGGTACTGGCAAAATTAAAAAGCTTAGTTTTGAATCATTTGCATATTATGAGTGGGAATATGCTGGAGAATCTTTGTGGCATCGTATAATGGAAGTAAATAGCGCAAGGTTAAAATTGGCACTTTATAGATTTGTTTGTAACTTATTTGGGTTTTGTAGAAACACAAGTATCTTGATCTGATTGTAACTAAGTATTTTTAAGTGTTACACTAAGAAGGTCTAGCTTGCATAAGCTCTTTAAAATGGAAGGGAATGAGAGAATATAGATGTTTAATGCTGATATTAAGAAAAATGTGTATACATATTCTTTTCTATTTAGTTTTGTTATTAATCATTTTTTAAACATGTTCTTTGTTTTTTATTAATGGATGTAATGCATGTACAAATGAAATAATGTATTGTGTAAGGTTTAAATGAATAAACCAATTAACAAATAATACAAAAATATTCCTGAACATAAGGTCCTTAATCAGTAACATGTCATGCAAAAGATGGGATGCAGAGTAACTCTGACACCAAATAATCAGACCAACTCAGGAAGTTGGCAAAGTTCAATTTGTCTTTTTTAATATCAATTGTCTAAAACATGGAGTTACAATGGACATCGACGGACATTCGCTCGAGCTCTCAGCGCAAATCACATAAAAATACATTTATATAGCAAAAACTTGTCATAAGTGACGCCATAATACATGGCAAATAAGAAAAACTTACAAGGGATTGTGATTGGTTCATCTAAGCATACTTTCTAAAAGGGATTGGTTTGTGATAGGACATCTACTGTCAGGTGGACAACTTAAGCCTGCCTCTAGTGCAAGTCATCCTCAACACTTATTAAGTTCACAGAATACTATTGGCTCTTAAACTATAAGGCCCTTAATTACATGACTCTCTACAAATGGTTGGAACACTTGTGCTATGTCTGGAACATCCTGCTTCTTAGCAGCGCGTAAACTCATACCCCAGGTGCCAGGGGGTGAACTTGACTTCACCTCCCCACCAAATTAGCCCCTCATCTCTCATTGCCCATGCCTTGCACCATGCATTCTGTCTTTGAACTTGGCCTTGCAGTAGATTCTCTTCTCTTGTGAATAAAAAGGAGTACAGGCACATGCTTATCACATTTCTGATCTGCATGCCCAACTCCTATTTCCATCCTTGGCTCACGTGACAGGAGACCGTATTTCAGCCCATTTTTCAGCATTTAATTGTCTTGAATTAATAAACTTGGCACTTGTAGTGTTTTTTCTTTACACCTTAACACAGGATGATTCAGCGTCTCACGGTTTCTGTTCTTCATGGATAGATAACCGGCCTCGGCTTGCTCCAACTTTGATACCAGGCCAAACAGCTTCACCCTTCAAGTCCACGATCTCCAGCTAATTCTTTGCTGTGACACACAGTTCTCGATCCTTCTTTCTCTGTGGGTTTGATTTTACTAAAATGTGTGGCACCGATGTCCAGACACAATATAATGGTGGCTGTGCCTGCAGTCTATTCACTACGTATAGTTAGCTTCTATGATCACTTAGTCTACTTGCGCTGCTGCGTCTGTACATTCATTGAACGGCTTGCATTTTCTGCAGTGCATCATACACACATACAATCTTCTTTTCCTTAAAGGAATGTTCACTCGATTCCTTATTTCATCATCAGTTCCCATAAGGTCCATATATTCTCTTTGTCAACCAGTCTGGTCAGTGGGTCACGCTCATTTCTTGTGATGTCACCAACTTCTCTTTCTGTCGTTTTCATGTTCCTTCGGGGATCTCCTCCAAAAATGTATCATCTCTTCTGGGATACATCTGATAGGGTTTCCTTAATGGATACCTTTTTTCGAACACTCGTCGCGTTATGGTCACAACTACTGATGTCAAGCATGGTGCAGTTTCAGGTTTCCAACATACAGGCAGTAGGGGGGTGGGACTCCCTAAAGAGGCCCTTGACAGAATAATCCCAGCTGTCTTTATTATTGTATCAATGATGCTTGGAGCCTCAGGTAAATCACCCATAAGTCCTCTTTATTCAGTTACATCAAAAGGACAAAGTATACAGAGGAAGACCCATCAGTGCCCACCACCCAGGTCACACCCTTCTAGCTCTCTCACCTGGAACACCAGGGAACGTACATTCTCTCATTCATACACACACATTCCAGGCATGCCATCCTTCACTCTCACATCACTCACACATAGCATTCAACCATATAGACACAAAATAGGTAACCACACACACATACACACTAAGGGAGGGTAAGGGAAGTCAGATACAACACATATCTTGTTATACATGTCAAAGGCCTTGGACACTGTCAATCACATGCCACAGTCCTTCGCCTCCTTCTTGTCAGGAAAGCAAACCTCAAGTCATTTTAGGCCTTTTCTGTCTTCACCCTCTGACCTACATTGTGGGGTTCCTCAAAGTTGTATACTCTTGCCTTGACTACTCAATGCATACCTAAATATTGTGGCCACCCTTGTCATTCCACTCTATGTGACCTTCCAAATGTATGCAGATGACACCCAGATTACATCTCTTCTCAGTGTCTACCTAGCACTCACTCTATATCTCCGCCTGCAGATATGAAACTGGATGATACACAATTGTCTATGTTTAGACCTCCCATTTGCCTGGCTTCCCTCATTGGGGATCTATCCCCTGTGGCCAGAAACATTGGTGTGACCTTTGATAATCTATTGTATTTTCCTCCACAAGTAGAGAATGTGTCCCAATAAATCACATTTTGATCGATCATGTACTAAAGCACATTCTATTTCTCAATCCCCCATAAAGAGAACAGGTTAGAACGTTGATGGTGTTATCCCTGTTGGATTACTGTAACAGGCTGGTATTGGACCTACCCAAAAACCTAATTCACAATCTCCAGATAATCATGCAGATTAAGGAAGATAGACATCACTTAGCCTCAACCTTCCTCCACGGTTCTCCTATGGCCACTCGTATCAGCTTCAAGTCACTTTGCCTCATTCAGAAAGACTTCTGGGAAATGTATCCTGCATACTTCAAGTTCAAGAAGAATTTCACGCAAAAACCCTCTAGATATGCATCACTGAACATTGTTTTGCCTCACATAAAAAAATAAAAGCTGAGTGGAAGAACCCTAAACTCCACTGAAGTAGATCACTGGAATGCCCTACTACTTGACCTCAGACTTGATGAGAGACACTTGCAGTTTAGAAAGACACTCTTAACTTCCTGCTTTAAAAAAATCCTTTCCTGAAAGCCCTTATTCCACGAGAAAGGCATCCCTTTGCACCTTGGCTGGATGCAAGAAATTCTTCTTTTCCCTCCCAGCACTTTTTTTAACACGCTTTGTAATTGCTCATGCACTTCCATCCTATGGCATTGATCCTTTCTCCCTTCCCCTTGCACATACTCATCTGAATGCTACCAAGTTTGTGACCAATCTGTTGTCTCTACTCCTTTACCTTGTAGGCAATATGAACTGGCTATTTCCACTGCTGGTGCCATACACATCACAAATAAATAAAGAACAGTCATCAGAATTATGTATCTGTTCTTGTACCATACAGATAGGTAGCTATGGATAAAATATAGGACCTGGTGAATGGCCTGAAGAATTGGGAGCTGCTATGTTGTTCTTTTCTAGCCAGTGGTATGGAAATAGTGTGTGAATACTTTGTGGTTTGTGGTGGGCTTTAGCGAGAAGACTATACAGGTTTATATTTCCTGAAGACTATCTTCCTTCTGTGGATGACTTCTTAGATATTAGTCCTTAGGAAAATCTTGACATTTTCAACATATTGTAAACATTATATTCCCTGATCTGAAACCAGTGCTCGTTGTGGATACATATTTGTATTTATTTAGTTGAGTGAAGATAGAACTTCTCATAGAAGTACTGTAGACATGGCATATGGCATATTCTCATATTGAGCACACTCTTTATTTACGGCCTCATTACGAGTATGGTGGTGCGGGAAATGGCAGTAATGCAGTGGTAAGCACTACATTACCGCACCGTTGTAATGCAACTTTCGTGGTGAGGTGGAGACAAACCCTCCAGCAAAATGCTGGAGGTAATTTTGCCACCTTACTGCCAGAAAACAGCTAAATCGTCAGAATTACTGCCAGTGTTAATTCCACCAAAATCCCTATGGGGATTAACACTGCCATACCACCACTTATAACCTGGCTGTAAATCCACCGGACTAAGTGGCAGTAACAGTAATTCTGTTTGGCGGTATTCTGGCAGATTTACCACCAGAATACCACCAAACTTGTGATGAGGCCGTATGTGATTTATATAAGTATAAAGGAGCTTGGATGATACAGAGCCCAGAATGTGATAGACAGCAAGTGGGCAACAGTAAATGGGGGCATCAGAGGGCAAACCAATGGAAAGAATTTACATCATGTACACAATGTATTACCATATACAAGAACACAGTTGACTGGCCACAATGTTGTCAGTCTCAGGGTGGATTTCAGGGATTGTTCCAGACGTTATAAGTATCTCATGATGGTGATATTAAAGCTTGATAGAATAGTGCAAACCTTGATTCCTAAAGGTAGGCAGGACCAGAGAGGGTGCATGAGCAACATTGTGAGGTAGCACAGTGTGAGTAGTGAACGATTAGGTTACGCAGGGCTTCGGGGAGAAGGATGGGGAGGTAGAGTAGCAAGTGAGAGAGTAATCCAGGTGTTGCTAGGGGGTTACCCCATGGATGAGTTTATAGAGAAAGTGATTCTATGTTCTGCATCGATAGCCACCCACAGAATTGCAGTGCGGGGAGGTTGTTCAGGATCATGGAACAATGTATATTTACCAGAGTGGATGTAAGGATTTTGGTACACTGAAAGGTAAAATGGGGATCTAGGTTTTTGTGTTCAGCCGTTTCAGTCCGGCAGCCATAATTGTGGAAGTGCTACATTTTTAAGTTATAGTTCGCTGTCATAGTGTACTCCCAAAGTGCAAGCCATGGAGGATGAGTCCCAGAGATTAGGGAGAGAAGAAACCAGAGACGGGAGGGATTGAGGAAAGAGAGCATCTGTTTTCATTGGTTGAGCACCAGTCAATGTAGGACCATCCAGTGACAAATGGTTGAATTGCAATTAATAGTGTGTGGGGATAGCTCTGGGGGGAAGGAGAAGATATTTAAGCATCAGTAGACAGATGGAAATACTAAGTAAGGGGTACATGTATCCATAGAGTAGCTGTAGCATGTGCAGCACTGTGGACTCCTGCCAGAAGAGGTGGTGGCAGAAGATGTGCCCCAAATCCAGCATATGGAGAAGGTGCAGTTACCAAGATTGAAGGTGAAACAAATAAGGGTAATTTCCTGGAGGACAATGTAAGCCATCCTGGAGGAGAGAGGCTTCCTCAACAGTGTCAAAGGCAAAGCAATTGAGAAGGATGTGGGTTGGAGAGAGGTGACATTGGTGAGCCATAGTGATGAAGTTGGACCCATGGGTGACCACTGTTTATATGGAGTGTCTGCTATGTTACCCATATATAGGTAGAAAGCATGGGTAACACACTGGATCCATTAGCATTACATATTTTGGCAGGGCACAAGGACATATCGAAAAGTATATTGAACACTATTCTACGAATCCACAAGTGACACAAAATATGCAAAAAGTAGAGGACTTCAGTCTGTTGTGTGAAATATTGCTGAAAAGGCTAGCTGGGAAAGGATTCAGGCCTCACCTATATACAGACTATGAAGAGCCTTATCAAACCCTAGGGTTGGAGTCTTTTTAATAATTCCCAATCTAAAGCAGTAATGACAGAACCAGGGGCATTTTTGTTTAGTGATTATCTTATGTCTGACTTCTTTTTCCAATAATTTTCTCCTAAACATTCAGAGACCATCTTAATTTTAGAAGTGGCCTGGATATATGTTTGATTTCTTTTTACAGAGTTGACTCTTGTATTTTTAGCAAAAAAGGAAGTTCTCCTTGTCTTCTGGATTTTTCAGTATCTTTAAGATAATGTTGCCGATATTGATTTGAGTGCGAAGAATGTTGATTTCATCGTAAAAGCCAGTTGGACTGCTGTTGGTAGACAGACTTCTTGAAAGAACCTCCAGTTGAGTAGGTTACTGGTCAGGCTTAGGAGGTAAAGTGATGTTGAAATTTGTGAGAAAATGGCGTCGGTCTCATCCGAGAACATGTCCACTTTTTCTTCATCTGTTTTACTGCAGTTTGGGTGGTTTGATCAGTGATTATCAATCATGAAAATGATTGTGGATTATTAGATGCGTTGCTGATTTGATTCCTCAAATGTTCATATTCCCTGCTTAGGCCGTGCCTCTAACTATTTCATATTTGGTCTATACGTTTTCATAGATCATCCAAACACTGGATCATTACCACCCCATTTCTTACATGCCTTTCAATGCCATTATTCCACTCTAAGAAGCCGATTCATGGAATAATTAGCGTGGCGCAAGTGGCCAAAAACGTGCGAATCGCAGTGGAATAGCGAAAATCGCAGTGCAAGTGTGAAAATCGCACGAAAAGCAGCGCACATCGATTCATGGAAGGCCGTGCGCGAGAAAACCATTGGATGTGCGATAAAAAAGTGCGCGGCGCACGTTGGCGCACAGGCCATCTAACTGCGTGCGCCAGGTCACAGCGAAAATCGCACAGGCCACAGCAAAAATCGCACATAGCGCGGCGCACGCAACAAAAGTAGGCGGAACACGGGGCGTAACACTCGGAATGGGGAACAACTTGCCAAAATGTGGGCGTCACGGGGGAAGTACAGGGTACAAGTGCGCGGAACGCCCACACGCTCGCCTACAACACGTATTCATGGAATAGAATAGGGCAAAAAAGCGCACGCTCAAACCAGAGCACAGACACGAACACGACCGCCACAAGAAAGCAGGCGGTAGCTTCTCTGCGCCTGGAAGAAATGTGCGCCAAAAGGTGCGCCAACAAATAGCACCTATTTACAGCCATGATGAATGTCCTATACTGTGGCCCTCCAGGACAAATGACGTGCAAAGGGGCACCCACAAACACGGACACCCGCTGACAAAAATATACGTGTGCTTGTATACTGGGGTGCGCGGGAAGTCTCACACGCGAATTGGCAGGGCATGTGAATTCAAGGGGTTTGCGGGAAGTTCCACATGCGATTTGGCCGTGTACGTGGATTTCAGGGGTGCGCGGGAAGTTCCACACGCGATTTGGCCGGGTACGTGGATTTCAGGGGTGCGCGGGAAGTTCCACACGCGATTTGGCCGGGTACGTGGATTTCAGGGGTGCGCGGGAAGTTCCACACGTGATTTGTCAGGGTACGTGGATTTCAGGGGTGCGCGGGAAGTTCCACACGCGATTTGTAAGTGTACATGGATTTCAGGGGTGCGCGGGAAGTTCCACACGCGATTTGGGCGGGTACGTGGATTTCAGGATTGCGTGGGAAGTTCCACACACGATTTGGCCGTGTACGTGGATTTCAGGGGTGCGCGGGAAGTTCCACACGCGATTTGTCCGTGTACGTGGATTTCAGGGGTGCGCGGGAAGTTCCACACGCGATTTGGGCGGGTACGTGGATTTCAGGGGTGCGCGGGAAGTTCCACACGCGATTTGGCCGTGTACGTGGATTTCAGGGGTGCGCAGGAAGTTCCACACGCGATTTGGCCAGGTACGTGGATTTCAGGGGTGCGTGGGAAGTTCCACACGCGATTTGTCAGGGTACGTGGATTTCAGGGTTGCGCGGGAAGTTCCACACGCGATTTGGCCGTGTACGTGGATTTCAGGGGTGCGCGGGAAGTTCCACATGCGATTTGGCCGGGTACGTGGATTTCAGGGGTGTGCGGGAATTTCCACACGCGATTTGGCAGGGTACGTGGATTTCAGGGGTGCGCAGGAAGTTCCACACGCGAATTGGCTGTGTGCTCCCAGGTATTCCCTGTACACCCTCCACGGCCCCTGCAGGCAGCACACACCACAGGGGACTACCCTGCACACCTGCTCATGTCACCCAGCACCCCCACCCCCCAGCATCCAGGGGCACCCTCCACCAGGCCCCCACTCATGTCTCCCACCACCACCACCCACCAGCCAACAGGGGCAGCCTCCACCAGGCCCCCACTCATGTCTACCACCACCCCCACCCCCCAGCATCCAGGTGCAGCCTCCACCAGGACCCCACTCATGTCTCCCACCACCCCCCAGCCACCAGGGGCAGCCTCCACCAGGCCCCCACTCATGTCTCCCACCACCCCCACCCCCCAGCAGTGCAGGGGCACCCTCCACCAGGCCCCCACTCATGTCCCCTATCACCCCCACCCCCCCGCCACCAGGGGCACCCTCCACCAGGCCCCCACTCATGTCTACCACCACCCCCACCCCCCAGCCACCAGGGGCACCCTCCACCAGGCCCCCACTCATGTCCCCTATCACCCCCACCCTCCCGCCACCAGGGGCAGCCTCCACCAGGCCCCCACTCATGTCTCCCACCACCCCCACCCCCCAGCCACCAGGGGCAGCCTCCACCAGGCCCCCACTCATGTCTCCCACCACCCCCACCCCCCAGCAGTGCAGGGGCACCCTCCACCAGGCCCCCACCCATGTCCCCTATCACCCCCACCCCCCAGCAGTGCAGGGGCACCCTCCACCAGGCCCCCACCCATGTCCCCTATCACCCCCACCCCCCAGCAGTGCAGGGGCAGCCTCCACCAGGCCCCCACTCATGTCTCCCACCACCCCCACCCCGCCGCCACCAGGGGCACCCTCCACCAGGCCCCCATCCATGTCTCCCACCACCCCCACCCCCCAGCAGTGCAGGGGCAGCCTCCACCAGGCCCCCACTCATGTCTCCCACCACCCCCACCCCCCTGCCACCAGGGGCACCCTCCACCAGGCCCCCACTCATGTCTCCCACCACCCCCACCCCCCAGGCACCAGGGGCACCCTCCACCAGGCCCCCACTCATGTCCCCTATCACCCCCACCCCCCCGCCACCAGGGGCAGCCTCCACCAGGCCCTCACTCATGTCTACCACCACCTCCACCCCCCAGCAGTGCAGGGGCAGCCTCCACCAGGCCCCCACCCATGTCCCCTATCACCCCCACCCCCCAGCAGTGCAGGGGCAGCCTCCACCAGGCCCCCACTCATGTCCCCTATCACCCCCACCCCCCAGCCACCAGGGGCACCCTCCACCAGGCCCCCACCCATGTCTCCCACCACCCCCACCCCCCAGCAGTGCAGGGGCACCCCCCACCAGGCGCCCACTCATGTCTCCCACCACCCCCACCCCCAGCAGTGCAGGGGCACCCTCCACCAGGCCCCCACTCATGTCCCCTATCACCCCCACCCCCCCGCCACCAGGGGCAGCCTCCACCAGGCCCCTACTCATGTCTCCCACCACCCCCACCCCCCGCCACCAGGGGCACCCTCCACCAGGCCCCCATCCATGTCTCCCACCACCTCCACCCCCAGCAGTGCAGGGGCAGCCTCCACCAGGCCCCCACTCATGTCTCCCACCACCCCCACCCCCCAGCCACCAGGGGCAGCCTCTACCAGGCCCCCACTCATGTCTCCCACCACCCCCACCCCCCAGCAGTGCAGGGGCACCCTCCACCAGGCCCCCACCCATGTCCCCTATCACCCCCACCCCCCAGCAGTGCAGGGGCAGCCTCCACCAGGCCCCCACTCATGTCTCCCACCACCCCCACCCCCCCGCCACCAGGGGCACCCTCCACCAGGCCCCCATCCATGTCTCCCACCACCCCCACCCCCCAACAGTGCAGGGGCAGCCTCCACCAGGCCCCCACCCATGTCCCCTATCACCCCCACCACCCAGCAGTGCAGGGGCAACCTCCACCAGGCCCCCACTCATGTCTCCCACCACCCCCACCCCCCCCGCCACCAGGGGCACTCTCCACCAGGCCCCCACTCATGTCTCCCACCACCCCCACCCCCCAGGCACCAGGGGCACCCTCCACCAGGCCCCCACTCATGTCCCCTATCACCCCACCCCCCCCGCCACCAGGGGCACCCTCCACCAGGCCCCCACTCATGTCTCCCACCACCCCCACCCCCCAGGCACCAGGGGCACCCTCCACCAGGCCCCCACTCATGTCTACCACCACCCCCACCCCCCAGCAGTGCAGGGGCAGCCTCCACCAGTCCCCCACTCATGTCTCCCACCACCCCCACCCCCCAGTAGTGCAGGGGCACCCTCCACCAGGCCCCCACCCATGTCCCCTATCACCCCCACCCCCCAGCAGTGCAGGGGCAGCCTCCACCAGGCCCCCACTCATGTCCCCTATCACCCCCACCCCCCCGCCACCAGGGGCACCCCCCACCAGGCCCCCACTCATGTCTACCACCACCCCCACCCCCCAGCCACCAGGGGCACCCTCCACCAGGCCCCCACTCATGTCCCCTATCACCCCCACCCCCCGCCACCAGGGGCAGCCTCCACCAGGCCCCCACTCATGTCTCCCACCACCCCCACCCCCCAGCCACCAGGGGCAGCCTCCACCAGGCCCTCACTCATGTCTCCCACCACCCCCACCCCCCAGCAGTGCAGGGGCACCCTCCACCAGGCCCCCACCCATGTCCCCTATCATCCCCACCCCCCAGCAGTGCAGGGGCAGCCTCCACCAGGCCCCCACCCATGTCCCCTATCACCCCCACCCCCCAGCAGTGCAGGGGCACCCTCCACCAGGCCCCCACCCATGTCCCCTATCACCCCCACCCCCCAGCAGTGCAGGGGCAGCCTCCACCAGGCCCCCACCCATGTCCCCTATCACCCCCACCCCCCAGCAGTGCAGGGGCAGCCTCCACCAGGCCCCCACTCATGTCTCCCACCACCCCCACCCCCCCTCCACCAGGGGCACCCTCCACCAGGCCCCCACTCATGTCTCCCACCACCCCCACCCCCCAGGCACCAGGGGCACCCTCCACCAGGCCCCCACTCATGTCCCCTATCACCCCCACCCCCCCGCCACCAGGGGCAGCCTCCACCAGGCCCCCACTCATGTCTACCACCACCCCCACCCACCAGCAGTGCAGGGGCAGCCTCCACCAGGCCCCCACTCATGTCTCCCACCACCCCCAACCACCAGCCACCAGGGGCACCCTCCACCAGGCCCCCACCCATGTCTCCCACCACCCCCAACCCCCAGCCACCAGGAGCACCCTCCACCAGGCCCCCACCCATGTCCCCCATCACCCCCACCCCCCAGCAGTGCAGGGGCAGCCTCCACCAGGACCCCACCCATGTCCCCTATCACCCCCACCCCCCAGCAGTGCAGGGGCAGCCTCCACCAGGCCCCCACTCATGTCTCCCACCACCCCCACCCCCCCGCCACCAGGGACACCCTCCACCAGGCCCCCATCCATGTCTCCCACCACCCCCACCCCCCAGCAGTGCAGGGGCACCCTCCACCAGGCCCCCACTCATGTCTCCCACCACCCCCACCCCCCAGCAGTGCAGGGGCACCCTCCACCAGGCCCCCACTCATGTCCCCTATCACCCCCACCCCCCAGCAGTGCAGGGGCAGCCTCCAACAGGCCCCCACTCATGTCTCCCACCACCCGCACCCCCCAGCAGTGCAGGGGCACCCTCCACCAGGCCCCCACCCATGTCCCCTATCACCCCCACCCCCCAGCAGTGCAGGGGCAGCCTCCACCAGGCCCCCACTCATGTCTCCCACCACCCCCACCCCCCCGCCACCAGGGGCACCCTCCACCAGGCCCCCATCCATGTCTCCCACCACCCCCACCCCCCAGCAGTGCAGGGGCTCCCTCCACCAGGCCCCCACTCATGTCTCCCACCATCCCCAACCCCCAGCCACCAGGAGCACCCTCCACCAGGCCCCATCCATGTCTCCCACCACCCCCACCCCCCGCCACCAGGGGCACCCTCCACCAGGCCCCCACTCATGTCCCCCTGCACCCAGGTCCTCACAATCACCAACCATGTGCGTAATGGTCAGCCTCCACAGCCAAAAGGCCCTACCAAGTAACCCATTCACCCACATGGAAATGGAAATTACATGTTACACCTCCAACGTACATAAAGCAAATGAACCCATGTCTGTCACACACAATGGTTGCAAATGAATTGGAAAACACCCAACATGACATGCATGAAACCAATGAGATCATACCACACAGTGAATTATGAAAACAAAATTGTATTAAAAAAATATGAATTCAAATGAAATGAAACAAACTACAATGCCAATGAAGAAAAGGTGCATGTCCGTCCCAAAAAATCAAAAACACCAAATCCAAAAAAAATGTACTTCAAAGTCACATTAAAAATGAAATCAATCCGACAGAAAAAAAATAAATCCAAACACCATTGCTCCATGGAGAAGAAATAAAAAATAAAAAAATAAAACAATCCAATGAAGAACTATGTACAAAATATCCAAGGGTCCATGAGCCCAACTGAACAAAGGAAACCTACAAAAAACCCTAACAAAAATGAAACTATATACAAAAAGTGGAGCTGTGTCCGTCGACTCCAAATCATAAGAATAAACAAATGAAACCTAAAACTAAAGAACTATATACAAAGGCGGCGGGCAAGTCCAGCGGCTCACTCCGTAGTGTCCCGGGCCAGGGCATCATCAAACTCCTTGTCTATGTCCCGGAGGCGGTCCTGTTCCATGGCCCCGAGGGTCCGCAGGGACAACGCCATCTGCTCCTCCAACCCCCTGCGGATTGCCTCGAGGCACTCGGCCCGCCTCAGGGCCCTCCGCATGGAGTTCTCCGCCCTGACCATCGTGAGCCGCTCCTCTTCCGCCCGCCGCCGCTCCGCACCTATCTGCTGGCCCAACCGCAGCCACACGGAAGACACTTCCTGTCCTGGGTCCTCCTGCCCTCCGGCCGATGCCTGCCCCTCCGATGTTGATGGCCCCGAGCCATGATGCCTCCCACGTTGACTCTGCTGCTGCCTCAGACGCAACTGCCTCTGCCAGCACGACGGCATCCAGGCTGATGGAATCCACCGACGCCGTCGTGCATGTGCCCTGCCTGATGATGCCGGCACATCCTCCATCTGCTGGGGTACAGTTGCTGTGGTGTCCACCCCTGCTTGACCTCCGACTCCCGACTGTGGCAGGGATGGGATCCCCACCGACCTGGCTGCATAGGTCAGGGCAGGTCCACAGGGGGCCTTGGTGGCATCTGGGCCGGAAGGCGGCAAGGAGAACGACCAGCGTATAGCCTCCACAGAGGAGGAGAGGGCCGCCAGATTGGCCGACACATGCAGGAAACCCCCGAACATGGAAGATCCCAATTGGGCCACGTCCGCACGGTGCTCTTCGTGATGATGTGCGTGCTCCTCCCGGGAAGCACGCACGTCATCACGAATTGCACCCGCGCGCATCGCAACCCCAATCAGGACCTTCTCCATACGGACACGGGTCCCCTCGTCCGCAGGTGGAGGGGAGTCAGGTGACATGGACATCCCCTCTACCTGCGGACGGGCCTGGGACGGGGCAACCCTGCTGGTGCATGTTGGTGCACTCACAGGGTCAGGTACAGCGACATGCACAGGCCCCTCCACGGTGACCTGTGCTGCCTCCTGCCCCTGGCCCTGGACTGCACCACTTGCACCAGCAGGGATGCCCCCACCAGGCCCAGTGTGTGCCCCTGTGGCGGCCTCCTCCTCCTCTGTGGAAGCCACCAACCTGGATGGCTCCTCACCGTCTTCCACCGTAGCAGGCCCCTGTGGGGGCTCACCCACCCCTTCTGCTGCAGCCGTGGGGGCATCCCCGCCGCCTTGCTCCACAGCGCCGTCTCCGCCCTCTTCTTCACTAGCCGCTGCGTAGAGGGAGACAAAGAACACAAGCATCAGGGTACTGTACAATGGTCCCCTAGACAGGAAGCAATAGCAGATGAGTACCACTGTCAAAGTACACTTCCATCATGTCCCTCCACAACACATGTGTCAGTCCAGGCAAAACACACACAGTAACAGGCATGGTGCATGCCATGGACATTTCCATACATGTCCAATGGACTCTTGAAACATACAATGATATGGAACTCACATGCATCATGGGTCATGCCTATCACATGCACACACTTCACCTCAGTCACATCCATCTGGCCCCATACACCCCAAAAACAGCGGATACAAGGGTAACTAGGCTGCATCAGTGAATCTGTGCATTGTCACACACATGTGTCATGCATCCATGGCATGCACAAGTCACAGACACGCAGGTCAGGCACACAGACATGGCTACCATAATGTACCTGCCATCAGCACCCATCCCTCACCCCCACCCATGTCCAGGAACAGAGACTGGCATGCCCTCATGTTTAAAATCTGCATAGGGCTCCCCATGTGGAATTTAAACACATGAAACAACCATGTGGTTCACACATCACTGGTGGCACATGCATTACCATGATGTCCCTGCACACATACATGCATGCATGGCCTATGTCACACATACAGGCAAGTATCAGAGAACCAGCACACCGCAACATGCCCTGTCTCACACAGCAATGCTTGGACACTTACCGCTCAACTCCAGACGGGTCTCCCTTTCAAGGATCTGGGCGTGGAGCGCTGGGCGTATGCGTTCCAGGACCTTCATCTGGATGGAACTCATGCCGCCCCGGCCCCCCTCCACGAGGCGCCGGGCCTTCACAACGGTCCTGGACCTCAAGTCCTCCCAGCGCTTCTTGATCTCCTGGATGTCGCGGGTTGTCACCCCCTCCGCGTTGATGGCAACCACACAGTCGGCCCAGATCCTCTCCCGTCCTTCATTGCGCGGGACGATCCAAAGAGGGCATCATACTGCCCCAGGACATGCTCCACCAGGACACCAACTTCAGTGGCAGTGAAGCTGGTGCCCCTCTGCCCCTCTGGCCTGGGGTTGCCACTGGTGCCAGATGTGGAAGTGCCCAACATGGCAACCCCAGAGGCAGGTGTGGGTGGGCAACTGGGTCCTGGGGCTGGGCTGTGGAGCGATGTAATCCCAGTCGGGAGTCTTCAGTTCCAGCAGGGGTGGACACAGCAACTGGACCCCTGCAGATGGCTGATGTGCAGGCACCAAATGGCAGGGCACGGTGGCAGCAGGCAGGCAGGCAGGCAGCAGCAGATGGCACGTGGGAGGCTGCTCGGGGCACTGGGGGCAGTAATTCGGCCTTCTGGGCAGGAGCGTGGTCTTCCGTGTGTTTTCGCGTGGCCAGCTTGATACGGAGTGATTTGGCACGTGAAAATCCTGCACGTCAGCGTGAAATTCGAGGAAAGGCCCTTAGCGCGTAAGCGCGTCAGCACGCATACGCGATTCTATTGGACCAAAGGCCCTCAGCGCGTAAGCGCATCTGTGACGTGACCCGCACGGGTGTTTCCCACACAGCACATGATGACGGAGCACACGTGGAAAGACTGCACGTCAGAGTGTCATCGCGTGTAATTGGACAAAAGTGCGCGTACACGCGATTGGCCTATGTACATGTATTTCAGGGGTGCGCGGGCACTTCCACACGCAAGTACGTCAGCGCACCTGTAGCCCGGGGTGCGCGGGAATTTCCACACGCTATTGGACTGGGTACTGGATTTCAGGGGTGCGCGGGTCACACGCTCGCCTACAACACGCGCAACGCATAAATTTGCACGCTAACTAAATAACAAGCTCAGACCCAGGATGAACATACCGTTCCTAGCAGCAGTGGGCGTGGGTTACCAAAGGAGGAGGAGGAGGATAGTCAGGGCCAGAATATTCACACCCAGAACCAGCCTTTTCGGGATGCCTGATGACCAGGTGTATGGGGGGTACAGGTTTCCACCACACATAATACTGGACCTGGTGAGTGAGTGGGAGGATGACCTCACATCACCCACCCTGTGCTCCCAAGCACTCAGCCCCCTGGAGAAGGTCCTCAATGTACTGCACTTCTTAGCCACTGGATCATTTCAGCGGACAAGTGCCATAGTGGGTGGGGTATCACAGGCCACCCAGTCACGCTGCCTACACCAGGTCTTGAACATCATCACTGCACGGCCATCAGTCCGCAGGTACATATACCTGCCCAGAACACCTGCAGAAAGGCATGCTGCCGCCCTGGATTTTTACGGTGTGGCACGATTCCCCAAAGTGCTAGGTGCCATCGACTGCACCCATGTGGCTCTACATCCCCCCAGGGCATCAGAGCACATCTATAGGAACCGCAAGCACTGGCATTCCATCAACGTGCAGGTAGTATGTAATGCCAAGGGAATCATCACCTCAGTATATGCCAACTATCCTGGGTCCACCCACGACAGCTTCATTTACCGAATGTCCACCCTAAACCGGGACCTAGAAGCTGGGCGGCATGGCGATACATGGCTGCTTGGTGAGTATGAATGCCACTGCACATGCATGCATGTCAGATACTGAGCAAGGTCACAACCCCACCAATGATACCAATCACCACCTCCACAGGGGACAGTGCCTACCCTCTCAGCCCCCACATGATGACGCCAATTCGGAACCCCACCACGCCACCCCAGGTAAGATATAACACAGCCCACATTACAACCCGGGGCATAGTGGAGCGCACATTCGGAGTGCTAAAGTCACGCTTTCGCTCCCTTGACCGTTCTGGCGGGCAGCTGTTGTACACTCCCCCAGTAGTGTGCAGGATCATAGTGGCAGCATGTGTCCTGCACAACGTTGCAACACGCCGGGGCCTGGCCGTGGACATGGTGGTGGCCCCACATCCCCAACCACATGCACAGCCGCTGCGCATGGGAGGGGAAAGGGCACGGGGGGAGGCAGCCCGTACACAGCTAGTGGCTAATTACTTCACATAGAAATCACACCCCTGTGGAGTGCACACTGCCCTGGCACATTCCATCTGACAATCAATGATGACTCAACCTGACACTGATCCTGAATGTCTGGAGAATCAACCGTGAAAACCATATCAGCCTGAGATTGTTCACCTGGAAGTGTTACAATGTGTGCATCCCTACCCACACAGACACCACCAATGCAGTTTTGTGAAGAAACACATTCAAGCAGCTAAAATGAATACCCACTTGCAAAATGCAACAAGAGGACAGTGCCATGTCAGCCAACCCATCCCCAGCACCGCCACACGACACACCGTGCCATGTCATGCTATTTGCAGGTAAACAAAGTAATCCCCACAACATGACACAAGTGTCACAATGTACAGTGTCCCTAATTGAAACTTGCAACACCTGAAATGCTCACAGTAATGCAGGACCAACAACAAACTTGAGCAGGTACTACCATTAACATTACTTCACAAATGTAATAAATTAGTAGTCTCACCACCTGGAAATGCCTGCACTCCCACCACTTCCAACTGTGCAGTGTTGGCGCCATGTAGAGTTGTAGGTGCACTGCTGCCAACATGGACCCCATCTCCAAACTAGAGGGCCTTGTGTAGACATGAGGAAGGGACCTGCAAATTGGGAGGTAGACACAGATGATGAGTTACACATCAATGCAACATGCAGTGTACAACACAACAGCAATATGCACTAGGAATGTATACACAGCATTGACTAGACTACCCATACATGTAGTGGGAGTCCAATGTCACCATGTACGTCAATGTCACTTGGGCACACCCTTTGCAAGCCCATGGAAACGGGAAGCAGGAGGGGTGTGTGTGACTCAAACCCAAGCATCTGAACCAAATACATGACAAGCCTGCATGTGCCCAGCCACAATGCAGTGTATGCCCACAGGAACCACGGAAGGCAACAAATTGTCCCAAAAAAATTGGGAATAATAAAAAAAATAAAAATAAAAATAAAAATAAAAATTAAAAAAAATCAAAAATGGCCATTGATGGGCCCGGGGGGGTTGGGGAGGCCACCCAGGAGGTCCAAGGACAGGGTGCACACCAAAACCCACCTGTGTAGATCCTGGGAAAAAAAACACCTCCATGGGCTCATGGCCCACACGGCTACCCTATTGTGGGAGTATCACTGCTGTCGCTATTATCACCCAGTGCAGCTGTATCCGGAGGTGGTTGCACTATGGGAGGCAGCCCACGCAAGGCTCCTCCATGGCTGCAAGCATGCGGGTGTGGTAGGTCTCATTCTGGAGGATGAGTGTGCGGAGGTCCCCATGCAACAACTCACGGGATGCCCGGACCTCCGCCCTCGTTGCCTGCATCTCAGCTGAGAGCGTACGGGTGAGACGCTCCAGCTGCTGTTCTATCCTTCGGTGTGTTGAAGCCTCAAGCTCAACAAGAGTCGTCCTGAGGTGAAGGAGCTCCTGCCTCAGGGCTTCCCTGTGGCCCTGGGACTCTATGGAGATGGCCTCCTGCAGAGTCGCCAGTGCCGCCCGCCTGTCCCTGTTGGACGCCAACATGTCCTCCCTGTGTGATTGGCAGATGGAGTCGGTTGCCTGCTGTAGTCGCTCCATCAGCCTTTCAGGGGGGACAATGGAAGTGGCCACCCTATCCATGGCCTGAGCCATCATCTCGGATGATGCTGCCTGTTGGGTTTCCATACCGTAAATGGATTGCTCCCATGCGGTATTGCCAGGTGGCGTACGGGCACCATGTCGGCGGGCACCACACCTGTCTGGGGCAAGGCGAACTGCGCCTTGCTGTGCCGGCACTGCCTGAGGCTGCAGGACTGCATTCCCCCTCTGATCTGCTGGCCCAGGAACAGGATCAGATGTCGCGGAGTGTGACCCTGCATCCGTAACCACCAAAGGCGTAGCTGCCAACACTGACATCCCCATTGAGGGTTCTGACCCTGGTGCAGGTGGGTGGGACAGAACAGAATCCCTCCCTGGAACACTCACCTGCAACGGCACGTAGGTCTCATCATCCGAATCAACACCTGAGTACAGCTCGGGGGAGGTGCAGCCAGAGACACCCCTTGAGAGCACGACCTGCAGCACTTGTGGGTTCTCACCCACCACCATACCACGTCCCTCACTGGTGGTTGGTCGGCCCTCAGACCCCTCCTGGGTCTGCAAAATCTCCACAACCCCAGCAGTATCAGGTGCGTCTTCCCCTGCAAAGACATAAAAACAAAGAAATGGAAACAGGCATTAGCACCATGGCACACAATGAGGGCTGAGAAGCGAGAGAACCAGTACTTAATTGACACATGTCCCACATGACTAAAAACCTCCCATGCATGCACACTCACTGCATATGAAGGGCAGGCAAATGGCACACACTGATGACACCAAGATGGAAGATGAACACATTTTCTGCATGCTGCCTGCCAGTGGCATCACACATTGGCCTGTGATTGCCAGGTGAAACACACATGCCATCACACAGATGGCATGTACCATTGCTATTGAGTGAAGATGGAGAGGAGGGCAGCACCTATTCATTCAGTCCAGTTCCCGCATGTAATAGCTTTTCTAATTCAAACAGGTCAGATTTTTCACCTGGAGCTGCCAGTCCAAAATGGTCCAATTGCACAGGGACATGTGTGAACAAATGATATCCAGGTAACAAAGTCACTCCACTTTACCATAGCCATGTCAGACATGTGACTAGAGGACTGAGAAATGCCTAGTAAAAGTGGTGGAATGCAAACAATCTGCCTGAATGAACAGAGAAAAATAAGCAACAATGTTGTGGCAAGGTGACACTTCAAGGGCAACTGGCGTGCTGTTGGGCTAGATGTCTACTGTTGGCAGAAGGGATACTGCTATGGCCAAATGCAGCTGCGCAGGATGTATTGCATGAAGCACAAGGCTGACCCATACGACTCAGGCGCACACACTCTCACCTGGCACACAAACAGAAGCCCTCACACACACACCATGCACATGGATGACACACACATGCATGTGCACTCACCGGACAATGCCTCGTAATCAGGCAGATCTCCCACGCCTTGGATCTGTTCTTCCGTGACGTAGGTCCCAGCGACTGACTCATGTGGAGTGAGTTCCATGTCTACTACTGGAGACCCCCCTCCAGTCACTAGAGTTGCGGCATGACTTGAGGCCAGCTTACTCTTTGCCCTGCGCTTTAGGTCATTCCAGCGCTTATAGCAATCATTGGCTGTGCGCCTCACGATTCCAAGGGCACTTACGATGTCCGCAACGGTCTGCCAGTGTGCCTGGCGTTGTGCAGGTGTGGTCTTGGATCCTGCAACAATGACCATCTCGTTATCATGTCCGGACACATACTCGACAAGTGCATTCAGTTCATCATCCGTGAAACTGGGCTTCCTCGACGGGCCGGACTGTGTAGCCGTGTCTGGGGCATCAGCCTGTGCCGGACGAGCACTCTTCCTCTTCCACATTGGAAGGTGGTGGTGATCCTGAGTGTCCTGCGCCGCTCTGGACACTAGGGGCAGGAGCCCTGGTGGACTCTGTATCAGGAGTGTGGGATTGCACACTCAGCATGGGAGTTGGTGCAGGCATTGGCTCAAGTGTAATGGTGTCAGGGGGAATGTCAGCAGGATGGACTAGGACCGACACTGTCCTGGCTGGGTGTGTGAGAGCTGGGGTGGATGGAGCCGCAGCTGCCCCTGCAGCCTCTCCGCCCTGCCTATTTGGGGCAGTAGATGACCTTGCTGCCCCAGATGCACGTGGCATGATGACATCAACGTGCACCAGCGCACGTGTCATAGGCCTGCTGACCTGGAAGTCAGCCATGGAGTCAGCCAGGTCTGGTGCCACAATGGGCTGGTCCAACAAGGGCTGAGCATGGATGGTGTCAGCCACATCAGCCTCAACGGGGGGAAGATTATGGGTGCCCTTGACTGGTCCTCCACACATGGGGGACAGGCTCACCCTGCAAGTAACGACCACGTCCCCTACCGGATCCACCACGGCCACCACTTGTGGCTCTTCCACCTTTGCCACCCTTACGGAATCCTCGCTTCCCAGCCATGGCACTGATGTTAATGTGCGTATGGGAGTAGCTGTAAACTATTGTCCTGGGCAATTGGGGGTCAAAGGGGTTGGGTACCAGATGGTAATTGTACCCTAGTGCTCTAGCAAGGCTGAATGTAACCCCTGGGGAAAGATGACGGGTTACGCTACGCACAGGAGCCCCAAAAAAGGGAGATGACGTGCACGCAACCCCTCCTAGACCACGTGTGCAGAAAGAAAAACCTGCACTACGCTGTGGCACCCAGTAACACAAGAATGAACTTATGCGTGTCACACGCAGCCTAGAATGACCTCTGAAGGGGTAGGCTACACACGGGGCAAGCACAGATGTTAGATACGTGCGTGACTCACCGTCTGCCAGGTAAAAGAGCGTGAAAAAGGAGCGCGTTTGGTTGGCAACACCCCCGCCAAAAGAAGATTTGTACGCTGTCTGAGGAGACAGGACAACAGTAGAAGGGAACACTGTTTGAGGGAACAGGCCCAGGTAAACCAGTAAAAGAGAAAAAAGAGAAAAAGCTGTCAGAGGTAACAGGGAATACGAACTTGAAACGCCGTGAAGTAAATCGCATGTGAAACGACAAGAAGTGCAGAATTCACCCACTCGCTCTCCACGAAAAGCACGTACAAGGAAATGGTGTTCTACACGTACCTTTTATGCAGGCCCACACGTCCAGCGTCACTTACGCGGCGTGTACGCGCTAGGGCCATTTCCACCAATTACACGCTTTGTCTCTGCCGCGTGTACGCGCTAGGCCCATTCCCACCAATTACACGCTTTGACACTCGGACGTGTCTTTCATTTTTTTCACACGCAACATGTTCCAACGTGTGCCCAATTCAACGTGCACGTGACTTCATAGACGCGCATACGCTGGCGACGCGTTTACGTGCTATGGGCCTTTCCTCGAATTACACGCAGACGTGTTGGATTTTCACGTGCCAAATCACTCCGTATCAAGCTGGCCACACGTTCACACACGGAAGACCACGCTCCTGCCCAGAAGGCCAAATTACTGCCCCCCAGAGCCCTGAGCACGCTCCCACCTGCCATCTGCTGCTGCCTGACTGCCTGCTGTCCACACGCCCTGCCATTTGCTGCCTGCACATCAGCCAGGGGTGCTGTTGCTGTGACCACCCCTGCTGGAACCGAAGACTCCCGACTGATTTTCCATCGCCCCACAGCCCAGCCCCAGGACCCAGTTGCCCACCCACTCCTGCCTCTGGGGTTGCCATGTCGGGCACTGCAACATCTGGCACCAGTGGCAACCCCCGGCCAAGGAGGCAGAGGGGCACCAGCTTCACTGCCACCGAAGTTGGTGTCCTGGTGGAGCATGTCCTGGGGCAGTATGATGCCCTCTTCGGAAGGTTGCGCGCCGACAAGGAAGGACGGACTCGGATCTGGATGGACATCGTGACTGCCATCAACGCGGAGGAGGTGGCAGTCCGCGACTACGAACGTGTCAGGAAGCGCTGGGAGGACTTCAGGTCCAGGACCCTCAACAAGGCCCGGCGCCTCCTGAAGGCAGCGGATGCTAAGGGGCGCCGGGGCCACTTGTCGGAAGATCAGATGAGGGTCCTGGAACGCATACCCCCAGTGCTCCACATCCAGGTCCTTGAGAAGCAGACCTGTCTGGAGTCGAGCGGTAAGTGTACATGCATACTGATTGTAAGCTGTGCGTGTGGTGGTGTGCCAGGAGTGTGCAGGTTGAACATGTATTTTTATGTGGCCAAGTAGGGGGAGTGTACAGGGCCGTGAGGGTGACACATGCGAGGGGTCTCATGTGTGACACATGGATGGTGCTTGTGTGTGTGGGCTTGCATGGCACAGGATGTGGAGGAATGATTGTCAGTTGTGACATGGATGTCGATCAAAACACTGCGACAGTTGGCGGAGGTGTACACATGCATGCAAGTTTGGTGTTGTGTCTGCATTTGTAGTGTACTCCCTATGTTGCATGTGATGTGTGGATGACCTTTGGCTGTTCATGCTGTTGTATGTGAATGGATGGTGCTGGCTGTTGCATTATGGCTGTGGTATGGCTCATGTGTGCAAGTTGAAATGACATGTGTGTTGGGGATTGCGATGCCATGTCTGAGGTTTACCAATGGCACTCATGTATAACTGTCATGTGTGTATGAGTCCATTTTACAGTGCCCTGATGCTGTGTTTTCTTTCTCCCTGTCTGCAGCATCAACTGATGAAGAGGGCGGAGAAGGTGCTGTGGAGCACAGCGGCAGGGGTCGCACCACCAGCCGGAGACGCAAGGCCCGGATCCCCTCCCAGGTTGTGATCTCGTCGGGGAGTGAGGAGTCCGGTGCCGCGTCCCAGGCCGCAGCTGCCGAGGGGAGGTCCAAGAGGCGGAGGTTGGAGTTGGACTCCTCGGCAGCAGAAGGGCAGCTGGGACCCCACAGGGCCCAATGGGGGAAGATGGCATGGAGTCATCCAGGTTGGTGGGGGGTTTGGTGGAGGAGGAGGCCGTGCAAGCGACAGTGGCGGGGTCTGGAGGTGGGGATTCCACTGGTGCTAGTGGTGCAGTGCAGGATCAGGGACAGGAGGCAGCACAGGCCGCCGCGGAGGTGCCTGTGTGCAATCCTGTCCCTGCTCCTGTCACTGCATCATCTTGCACCAGCGGGGATGCCTACCTCCAGACCCGTTCTCAGGGAGAGGATTGGCTTACGACACCTGGCCTTCCACTCCCTGCGGATGTGGCTATCCTGCACCAGGTTGTGCCTGTCCAGGGTGGGGTGGCGTTGCGTCAACGGGCCATGCGAGCTGACCTGCAGTCTTTTCATGATGAGTCTGCACGTCTTCTCGCATGGCTCGTTGACCACGTTGACCCACTGGGACAGCTCACCAGGGCTGGATTCCTCCGTTTCCTGGACCTTGTTCCGACCCCCTTCTCCACAGAACCCCCTATGCCCCAGTCATCCTCCATGCCATCTTCCCACCCATGTGTCACCTGGGTGCCCTGTGGAGCTGCCTCCGACCGTGCGGCCAGGCTGGTGGACAACAGATCCCTGCCACAGTCGGGAGCCAGACGTCCAGCAGGGGTGGCCACGTCAACGACTGCACCCCAGCTGGAGGAGGATGTGCAGGCACCATCGGACAGGTCACATGGACAGCAGCAGCTGCAGCAGCAGGAGGCTGTAGGTGGGAGCCACGATAGCTCGGGGCCTTCAACATCGGAGGGGCAGGCATCGGCCGGAGGGCAGGAGGACCCTGGACGGGAAGTGTCTTCCGTGTGGCAGCGGTTGGGCCACGCCATAGATGCGGAGCGGCGGCAGGCAGAAGAGGCGCGGCTCACGATGGTCAGGGCGGAGAACTCCATGCGGAGGGCCCTGAGGCGGGCCGAGTGCCTCGAGGCAATCCGCAGGGAGTTGGAGGTGAACATGTCGGCGTCCCTGCGGACCCTCGGGGCCATGGAACAGGACCGCCTCCGGGACATAGACGAGGAGTTCGATGATGCCCTGGCCCGGAACGCCACTAAGTGAGCCGCTGGACTGGCCCGCCGCCATTGTATATAGTTATTTAGTGATAGCTTTCCTTTGCAGTTTATTTTTCTTTGGAGTCGACGGACACTGCTCCACCTTTTGTATATAGTTCCATTTTAGATATGTTTTTTGGTAGGTTTCATTTCTTCTCTTGGGATGATGGACCCTGAATACTTTGTACATAGTTGGACTTTGGATTTGGATATTTTTTTGACTATGAATATTTTTTGCCATGGAGTAATGGTTTTCTATTTCTTTTTTACCTTCATTTACTTTTCATGGACTTGAACTTTGGAAGATATTTTTTTCGTATTGTCATTTATTGATTTCATTTTGAAAAGAGACAGCCTGCTTAATTTTTAAATTATTTTACTTGTGTATTTTGGTTGATTTTGATAGCCATTTCTGTTGTTTTTAATACATTATTTTTATTTTTTCATTCTTCAATGTGTGGTTTCATCTCATTGTTTCCATGCATGTCATGATATGGGTTTTCAGGTTCCCTTGCAACCATTGTGTGTGTGTGAGACACATGTGTTGATTTACATTGTTTCCATTGGAGTAGTATCATGGGCACATGTAATACTTGGTTGTGTCTTTGGGCTGTGGTGGCTGGCCATGAGGCACATGCATTAGGATTGTCAGGGCCTGTGGCCAGGGGGACATGAGTGGGGGCCCGGTGGAGGCTGCCCCTGGTGGCGGGGGGGTGGGGGTGATAGGGGACATGAGTGGGGGCCTGGTGGAGGCTGCCCCTGGTGGCGGGGGGTGGGGGTGATAGGGGACATGAGTGGGGGCCTGGTGGAGGGTGCCCCTGCACTGCTGGGGGGTGTGGGTGGTGGGAGACATGGGTGGGGGCCTGGTGGAGGGTGCCCCTGGTGGCTGGGGGTTGGGGGTGGTGGGAGACATGAGTGGGGGCCTGGTGGAGGGTGCCCCTGGTGGCGGGGGGGTGGGGGTGTTGGGAGACATGAGTGGGGGCCTGGTGGAGGGTGCCCCTGCACTGCTGGGGGGTGGGGGTGGTGGGAGACATGGGTGGGGGCCTGGTGGAGGGTGCCCCTGGTGGCTGGAGGTTGGGGGTGGTGGGAGACATGGGTGGGGGCCTGGTGGAGGGTGCCCCTGGTGGCTGGGGGTTGGGGGTGGTGGGAGACATGAGTGGGGGCCTGGTGGAGGCTGCCCCTGCACTGCTGGGGGGTGGGGGTGATAGGGGACATGGGTGGGGGCCTGGTGGAGGGTGCCCCTGCACTGCTGGGGGGTGGGGGTGGTGGGAGACATGAGTGGGGGCCTGGTGGAGGCTGCCCCTGGTGGCGGGGGTGTGGGGGTGATAGGGGACATGAGTGGGGGCCTGGTGGAGGCTGCCCCTGGTGGCGGGGGGGTGGGGGTGATAGGGGACATGAGTGGGGGCCTGGTGGAGGGTGCCCCTGCACTGCTGGGGGGTGGGGGTGGTGGGAGACATGGGTGGGGGCCTGGTGGAGGGTGCCCCTGGTGGCTGGGGGTTGGGGGTGGTGGGAGACATGGGTGGGGGCCTGGTGGAGGGTGCCCCTGGTGGCTGGGGGTTGGGGGTGGTGGGAGACATGAGTTCGGGCCTGGTTGAGGGTGCCCCTGGTGGCGGGGGGGTGGGGGTGGTGGGAGATATGAGTGGGGGCCTGGTGGAGGTTGCCCCTGCACTGCTGGGGGGTGGGGGTGGTGGGAGACATGAGTGGGGGCCGGGTGGAGGCTGCCCCTGCACTGCTGGGGGGTGGGGGTGGTGGGAGACATGAGTGGGGGCCTGGTGGAGGCTGCCCCTGGTGGCGGGGGGGTGGGGGTGATAGGGGACATGAGTGGGGGCCTGGTGGAGGGTGCCCTTGCACTGCTGGGGGGTGGGGGTGGTGGGAGACATGGGTGGGGGCCTGGTGGAGGGTGCCCCTGGTGGCTGGGGGGTGGGGGTGATATGGGACATGAGTGGGGGCCTGGTGGAGGCTGCCCCTGCACTGCTGGGGGGTGGGGGTGGTGGGAGACATGGGTGGGGGCCTGGTGGTGGGTGCCCCTGGTGGCTGGGGGTTGGGGGTGGTGGGAGAAATGAGTGGGGGCCTGGTGGAGGGTGCCCCTGGTGGCGGGGGGGTGGGGGTGGTGGGAGACATGAGTGGGGGCCTGGTGGAGCGTGCCCCTGCACTGCTGGGGGGTGGGGGTGGTGGGAGACATGAGTGGGGGCCTGGTGGAGGCTGCCCCTGCACTGCTGGGGGGTGGGGGTGGTGGGAGACATGAGTGGGGGCCTGGTGGAGGCTTCCCCTGGTGGCGGGGGGGTGGGGGTGATAGGGGACATGAGTGGGGGCCTGGTGGAGGGTGCCCCTGGTGGCTGGGGGGTGGGGGTGGTGGTAGACATGAGTGGGGGCCTGGTGGAGGCTGCCCCTGCACTGCTGGGGGTGGGGGTGGTGGGAGACATGGGTGGGGGCCTGGTGGAGGGTGCCCCTGGTGGCTGGGGGGTGGGGGTGGTGGGAGACATGAGTGGGGGCCTGGTGGAGGGTGCCCCTGGTGGCTGGGGGGTGGGGGTGGTGGGAGACATGAGTGGGGGCCTGGTGGAGGGTGCCCCTGGTGGCTGGGGGGTGGGGGTGGTGGGAGACATGAGTGGGGGCCTGGTGGAGGCTGCCCCTGCACTGCTGGGGGGTGGGGGTGCAGGGGGACATGAGCAGGTGTGCAGGGTAGTCCCCTGTTTTGTGGGCTGCCTGCAGGGGCTGTGGAGGGTGTACAGGGAACACCTGTGAGGACCCACCCAGCCTAATCACGTGTGTAACTTCCCACGCACCCCTGTAATACACGTACCAAGCCAAATCGCGTGTGATAATTCCCGCGCACCCCTGTAATACACGTACCCAGCCGAATCGCGTGTAGAACTTCCCGTGTACCCCTGTAATACACGTACCCTGGCTAATCGCGTGTAGAAATTCACGCGTACCCCTGATATGCACGTTACCCGTTTTGCGTTCCTTGTTTGGCAGCACTGTAAACTGGTCCAGGGTTAGCGCAGCCCTTTGCGATGATTTAGCAATTTTGATGGCTTTTCCTTGCGCGAGGGCGTTCTTGGGGGCGTTACTGGCGCTGCTGCAGGGTCGCTGCGATACTCTGCGCCACGGCTGGTTTGGGAGCCTAAAATTCATGAATACGCTGTGCGCGGAAATCGGTTTTAGTGCACGTGCCTGGCGCAGACAATAGCACGCGGACACTCTGCGGCCGCCGCTTGCGACACTTTTCTGCGAAATTCTATGAATTACCCTGTAAGTGTATTGGAGTTTAGGGATTTTTTACAAATAGCCTTTCACTTTTCAGAGGATCAGCATTATCTGTGATGTGCTGGGTTTTAGTATCTTAAAGGCAACCATTTTGATTACATTTTAAATGGTGTTAGCTTGTACTTTCAGTTGTTAGAAATGCGAATAAGAAACTTCTAACTATCTTCTTTTTTCACTTAAGGCGCTCTGGTTGACTTAGTGTGCTTTTTGTAGAAAGTAATACTAGGGAGTTTTCTTTTAATTTCGTCAAAGGTAGTACTGAATTATCAGATCAATGTCAATTTAGTGGCCGGTGATGAGAAATTTACATACACAATCGACTGTTTTGAAATGTAGGAACATTGAGGTTGTTAGGTCCGAAAATTGGCGATTGATGGTGTTGTGCGGGAGGCAATACATGGTTTGGGAGTGGTTGGTCTTGTCGGCAGAAATAGTAATAATAGTTTTGATCAAGACAATCTTGATGCAGTGCTTGCCATTTATTTACTATATTCACATTCGTAGACTGCTACATGCTAGGAGTGTGGCTGTTTTCTATTGTGTGTCTTGGTGAGATAGGTTGTGTTCCTACATAAAGAGGGCATTGCATGCAGGTAATAGAAGTGCTGATGCTAAAAAACATGCACACATTATCATAGTGTTTTTGAAAACTGGACTTTCGGGTTGTGATCTTTAAATGGTTTCTTAAATTGTGATTGTGGCTTTGTTTGCAAATGGGGTGTAGAGTAGGTCAGTCAATATAACATTTTTGGAGAGTGGCAGTGTATGGTAACAGCAGAGGCTTAAACCATTTTCTCTCGAGAGGGTGGGGTTAAATTTAAATGACAAACCAAAGATTGATATTTTTTTAAATGGCTAATCATGTAAGATCCTAACGTTATTCAAATCTGCTTTAAAAAAACAGCTATTTCCCAAGGATATGCCATCATGTTGCATATTCCACTGATTAAACACTATTTAAATTCTCTGTTTTATGATGCTATATTTCTGTTAATCTAGCGTACTCCAGAAGTACTTTAGTCTTCCCAAGAAAATCCTACATGTCAAAGTTCTTTTTTCAAGCCAACATATTTATGTGTTCAGTTTCACTGCACCCAAAATGTGCCCAAAAAGATATACTGCAAAGATTAAGAAGTGTGAGGGGTCAGATATCTGAGATGGACACAAAGGTAAAGTTTTCTCAAAGTTTGCCATTCATTCAAAGTAAAAAGGGGGTCTTATAAATGCCTGCCTTTCCCTAACCTAACAGAGAGGTCCATACCCAGCAAAATAAAACTAAAGAAAAATGACCTAGTGTCCAAATTACCTCTGGCTCTCACACTAATAAACACTAATACATACAATCAAATTTTACAAGAAAAATATGGCTGACTTTTGGTTCAACAAAACAGTTATGTATTCAAAATCAAGTTCTTGGAAGTACTCCTTGCGATCAATTCAGGAATACTCAGATTATAGTTCTGTTTCAACAAAGCTCAGTTCACAGAATTACAAAAGTATTTTTTAACCACAAAGACTTTCTTAGAGAAACACCAAATATTCTTTTGGCTGTAGATGGTTGCCAGTCCAAACAACTCAATGTCTTCCACAATATCTCTCTTGCAAGATAGATTAACTTGCTCCCCTAAAGCACAGATTCCAAAACGAAATGCAATTGTTCTATTATCATTTGACATTTTCTTCAAAAGAAAACTTCTTCTTGTCACGGTAGCACCATACTCTTTCTCAATACTCCTTCATAAAATTAAACACTTTTGCCCGGATAGCAAAAGGCAACTTGTCTTGTAGATTCTACCGCTTGATAATAAATGATAAAGTACATACATTCTCTTCATTCAACAAAAGTTCTTTCTACATGTATTTCTGCCACAATTATAGCAAACCATCATCTTTGTTCCTGGTCCTGCCAGGATTAACTACTTTAAACCCTTTCCTGGTATACTCAACTGCCAGGAAGAAAACTCCTACAACTAACCTCAAACTTAATGATGGTGTTGGTTTTTATATTCTCCACACCAATCTTTCAGTTTGGTTTCCCAAACTCTTGGCTGCTGGCAAGGTGAGATATGTGTTTTCCCAAAAGTATACTTCTCAAAGGGGGATTTGCACTTCAGGTGCTTTCAAGGGGGTTTCACAACTTCTTGGCTGATGTGAACTTTTCCCAGTGTTTGTCTTAAAATGGACCTCTCGTAGCCTCTTGGCTGTGGGTAGTATTAGTTAGAGGCTTTCTTCGCTAGTAGTTTGCCCAAAGTCTTTTTACAGCCTCTTCGCCACTTAGTTCAGTTTTCCTTAACTCTTTGGTATTGAGCAAATAAGTTCAGCTTTGTTTTATCAATAGTTCAGTATTTAAAACTCTGTTTCTGTGATTCAAATAAGTTTTGCTTTTCTTTATCAATAGTTCGATAGTCAAAACTCGGTTTCTGTGACAGTCTTAGTACATGGAGCATCCTGGGGTTAGCATTACCTCTCTGCCAACTCACCATTCTCTGCGGATGCTCCTGCTGGGTCTCCGGCTTTGCGGCTTTACTTCTGCTTTTAGCCTGATTTCTTCCTCGCCTCTATGGGCCCCTGGTAAGTGATGCAGCCGTCACTCTGTTGATGTTCTGCATGCTGTTTGGGAAGCCAATCTTCTCCACTGGACTTCTTCTTAGTACTCTTTCTTCTGCTGCATGTACTCTGCAGTCTTTCATGTTTTTACTTGTCAGGGTAGCTTCTGCAAGTGGACCTTTCTCTGTGGCTGCTGGTAGCTTTCCCAGCTACGCTTCCCGCACTGCCATCAACTGCTCCTCAACCTTCTTCCTTTGCTTCACCTTCATTCCACAGCTGGGTTTCATTTCGGGTTTTGAATATCCCACTCCGGTGTTTCAATTGGCAATGACTAGACAGCACCTTTGGATATTCACCATTCTGAGCCCTCATTGCTTCGCAACTCCTTTTCTTTTTTGTCCCAGTACTTTTAGCATTGTGGGAACTGAAGTCCATAGAAAAGGGTGTTACAACATTAAGTTGTTCCATTTTACAATATGCCATTGTAATTTAGGAATTATATGGGGATTTTGAGATGAGGAGATCCTCACTGTCTCTTGGCATGAGTCTCCTCCCCCGTGATCGTCCCACATGAAACCATCCCCAGGGTCATGTGTGTGTGTGTGTGTGTGTGTGTTTGTTTTACATTCCAAGTACAGTCCAAAAACATGAAGGGAGCAGGAGGAGGGCATTAGCAGTACACAGCCATACTCAAATGGGAAGCTGCCAGAGAGAATATCTTATTTGTCGATCATGGACCTCAGAGGTCAAAAGACAGCTGATGGCACCAGAGGTCAAGCTGGTAATGCAGCTCCAGCATGCCATTTTGGGTAAGGTTTCCTTCTGAACCCTGATCACCCCTCTGCCCTGGCATTCAAACACTGATATAAATGTCAACATGGGAAGGTGCCTAAGACGGCAATGCCCAAGATCTAAAAGCAAGGAAGGAGGAGCAACCAGGTTGTGCATTAAGGTCCCCCTTTCAGGGAGTTAAATTGAGACACATGGAACACTAGATGCACCGTGCCTTTATCAGGGAACTGAAGCGGATGGGCAACATGATTCATGGTGAGCACTGTGTGATAATCTGGTGGGTTTGTCTAGTGTTTTTGTGGCCTTTGACCCTGTTTTTCTGTGCTGACCTGCATCCAGAGGGTGAAGTCTGTGGATTGTAGTAATTTGTTTGTGTCTGGCCATTTCCCAGTCCCACCTTTCCCTCTTGCAATTGGTTGGGAAAGTCAGGTGTGTTTGTGCCTTGACTTCAGCAGCCATTTTCCACTTGCTTTGTGGACTGCCATGAGGAAGGATGTGGCAGGGAAACCAGTTTGAAAGCAGCTTTAGGGGATGGTTGATGCTGGGTGAGTAGTTTTACAATGATTGTAATCTGTTTTTGTCCTGCTTTCTGTAAGGTATTGGAGTGGTGTGAGTGTTTTTTCACTCGTTTTTGGTGAGCACTGTGTGCTAATCTGGTGGGTTTGTCTAGTGTTTTTGTGGCCTTTGACCCTGTTTTTCTGTGCTGGCCTGCATCCAGAGGGTGCAGTGCGTGGGTTGTAGTCCTTTGTTTGTGTCTGACCTTTTCCCAGTCCCACCCTCCCCCTCCTGCCTCCCAAACCCCCCACCTCACCTGATTGGTACTTCCACCTGGTCATAACTGACCTTCCCAGGGCAGCTCTCAGCCCGGCAGCCCCTGCGGCTAAGGGACCCAAGGCAAAGGGTGGCTCCCACAGAGGCAGCTCCAGATTGTGTCTGCAGGTGTCAGCAGTGGAAGCTAGTAGCCAGCTGTCAACCAGCAGCAGCTCCCAAAGTAAGTGTGGCATGGGTGGGAAGTAGACCAATTACTCCACCCGGAAAACCCTGCCACGCAACATTACCTTACCTCCCAAATGTGAATGTTAGCCTGCATCACAGCTAGACATGATTGTGAATATTAGGAATGCCACACTTAGTTAGAGTTGTGAACATTAGCCTGCGCCAAACCCAAACAGGATTGTTAATGTTAAGCTGTCCATCTTTTAGAGAGAAATGTGAACATTAGCTTGTGTCACATCGAGATAGGATTGTGATTCTTAGCAATGCCACTCTTAGAGAGAAATGTGGACATCAGCCTGCGCCGGACCCAGACAGGATTATGAATATTGGCAATGCCCCACTCAGCTAGAATTGTGAACATTATCCTGGGTCACTTCTCGACATGATTGTGAATGCTAGCAATGCACACTTAACATGAATTATGAACATTAGCCTGCGTCGCGTCTAGATAGGATTGTGAATGTTAGCAATGCCACACTTAACATGAATTGTGAACATTAGCCTGCGTCGCGTCTAGATAGGATTGTGAATGTTAGCAATGCCAAACTTAAGATAAATTGTGAACACTAGCCTGCGTCGCGTCTAGATAGGAATGTGAATGTTAGCAATGCTGCACTTAGAGAGAATGGTGAACATTTGCCTGTGTCACGTCTAGACAGCATTGTGAATGCTAGCAATGCCACACTTAACATGAATTGTGAACATTAGCCTGCGTCGCGTCTAGATAGGAATGTGAATGTTAGCAATGCTGCACTTAGAGAGAATGGTGAACATTTGCCTGTGTCACGTCTAGACAGCATTGTGAATGCTAGCAATGCCACACTTAACATGAATTGTGAACATTAGCCTGCGTCGCGTCTAGATAGGATTGTGAATGTTAGCAATGCTGCACTTAGAGAGAATGGTGAACATTTGCCTGTGTCACATCTAGACAGCATTGTGAATGCTAGCAATGCCACACTTAAAATGAATTGTGAACATTAGCCTGCGTCGCGTCTAGATAGGATTGTGAATGTTAGCAATGCCACACTTAACATGAATTGTGAACATTAGCTTGCGTCGCGTCTAGATAGGATTGTGAATGTTAGCAATGCCACACTTAACATGAATTGTGAACATTAGCCTGCGTCGCGTCTAGATAGGATTGTGAATGTTAGCAATGCCAAACTTAAGATAAATTGTGAACACTAGCCTCTGTCGCGTCTAGATAGGAATGTGAATGTTAGCAATGCTGCACTTAGAGAGAATGGTGAACATTGGCCTGTGTCACGACTAGACAGCATTGTTAATGTTAGCAATACCACACTTAATATGATTTGTGAACATTGGCCTGCATCGCGTCTAGATAGGATTGCGAATGTTAGCAACGCTGCACTTGGAATTGTGATCATTAGCATGCGCCAGACCCAGACAGGGTTGTGAATATTAGCAATGCTGCACTTAGAGTTGTGAACATTAGCCTGCGCCAGACCCAGACAGGATTGTGAATGTTAGCAATGCCACACTTAGAGAAAATTGTGATCATTAACCATCACCAGACCCAGACAGGATTGCGAATATTAGCAATGCTGCACTTAGTATGATATGTGAACATTAGCTTGCGTCACATCTAGATAGGATTGTGAATGTTAGCAATGCCGCACCTAGAGAGAATTGTGAACATTAGCCTGCGCCAGACCCAGACAGGACTGTAAATGTTAGCAAAGCAGCACTTAGAGAAAACTGTGAACATTAGCCTGCACCAGACCCAGACAGGATTGTGAATGTTAGCAATGCCACACTTAACATGAATTGTGAACATTAGCCTGCATCGCGTCTAGATAGGTATGCAAATGTTAGCAATGTCACACTTAGTTAGAATTGTGATCATTAGCCTGCGCCAGACTCAGACAGGGTTGTGAATATTAGCAATGCTGCACTTAGTTAGAGTTGTGAACATTAGCCTGCACCAGACCCAGACAAGATTGTGAATGTTAGCAATGCCGCACTTAGTATAATATGTGAACATTAGCCTGCCTCCCATCTAGATAGGATTGTGAATGTTAGCAATGCAGCACCTACAGAGAATTGTGAACATTAGCCTGCACTAGACCCAGACAGGATTGTGAATATTAGCAATGCCGCACTTAGCATGATTTGTGAACATTAGCCTGCATCGCGTCTAGATAGGATTGCGAATGTTAGCAACATTGCACTTAGTTAGAATTGTGATCATTAGCCTGCGCCAGACCCAGACAGGGTTGTGAATGTTAGCAAAGCAGCACTTAGAGAAAACTGTGAACATTAGCCTGCACCAGACCCAGACAGGATTGTGAATGTTAGCAAAGCAGCACTTAGAGAAAACTGTGAACATTAGCCTGCATCGCGTCTAGATAGGATTGCGAATGTTAGCAATGCCGCACCTAGAGAGAATTATGAACATTAGCCTGCGCCAGACCCAGACAGGACTGTAAATGTTAGCAAAGCAGCACTTAGAGAAAACTGTGAACATTAGCCTGCACCAGACCCAGACAGGATTGTGAATGTTAGCAATGCCACACTTAGCATGATTTGTGAACATTAGCCTGTGGGCCTCATTACGACCCAGGCGGTAAGGGGTTTACGGCAGCGTAAACAGCGCCGACCCTTACCGCCTGAGTACAAGGTCCCTTAGCGCCATGGAGCTTTTAACACCAGGTGTTAAAATCCATGGCGCTAAGGGACCATGGAGTTAATTACGCCACCGTAATTTACGGTGGCGTAATTAACGCCTTCCCCACTCCCATTATGCCCTATGGGGCAAAAATGGGAATGGGGAAGGGTAAATGGGGATTGGGGACTTACCGCCCCGCCAAGGTCGGAATGGGGCGGTAAGTCCGCCAACCACCATGGCGTAAACGTAGTTTACGCCATGGTGGTAAAGTCACGGCCCAGGCGGTAACTTACCGCCTGGGTCGTAATGAGGCCCAGTGTCTTATCTAGATAGGATTGTGAATGTTCGCAATGCTGCACTTAGTTAGAGTTGTGAACATTAGCCTGCGCCAGACCAAGACAGGATTGTGAATGTTAGCAATGCAGCACTTAGAGAAAATTGTGAACATTAGCCTGCGCCAGACCCAGGCAGGATTGTGAATGTTAGCAATGCCACACCTAGTTAGAATTGTGAAAATAAGGCTGTGTCGCGTCTAGATAGGAGTGTGAATGTTAGCAATGCCACACTTAACATGATATGTGAACATTAGCCTGCATCGCATCTAGATAGGATTGTGAATGTTAGCAATGCCACACTTAACATGAATTGTGAACATTAGCCTGCATCGTGTCTAGATAGGATTGTGATTGTTAGCAATGCCACACTTAGAGAGAATTGTGAATATCAGCCTGCACCGGACCCGGGCAGGATTGTGAATATTAGCAATGCCACACTTAACATGATATGTGAACATTAGCCTGCGTGGCATCTAGATAGGATTGTGAATGTTAGAAATGCCGTACCTAGAGAGAATTGTGAACATTAGCCTGTGCCAGACCCAGACAGGATTGTGAATATTAGCATACTGCTGAACAAAGTACAGAAGGCCAGGAGAAAGTGGGGGGTTGTTTCCATTATCACCATCCTTAAGTAGCTCTATTTTGGAGACATTCAGCCTGAAAATGTTGACCCTCATTGAAAAAATGTATGACTCGGGATGGAATTTATGACACCTCTGTCTTTCTGATTTCCAGATCCAGGCTCCAGTTAGAGGTGGATCTGGGGGACATCTACATACACTTGGTACCCTATCTGGAATTGATCCCGAATCAGGACCTTCGTTACATATTCAGAAGTGGGCACACACCAGATTATTGATGATCTCTGCCCTTAATTTCCTGAGGTGTGACCTGGATAGAGTTGATCCATACCAGTTGGCTTGAGTTTCAGATTGCTTCCTGACAGTCTCGTCAAATTACTGAGATAGGAAGGAAGGATTCTGTGGTCCACTTTGTCATAAGGTGCAGAAAGGTTTGTGATGATCAGCATCACCAAAGAATATATTAGAGTTTTCATAATTTGGAATTTTGGTTTTGAAAGCAGTTTGCAAGACCTCCATGGGCGGTGGGATGGGGAAGAATGTATTGCCGAATTGTTAGACCTGACTGATCAATTTTGGTGGTAAAATTGTCAAACAGCTCCTTACCGAATTGAAACTTCAGGGTATTTCCATTCAGGTAGAGGCTTGCTTGATTTGGCTAAAGTAGAAGAGTTCCTATGCTCTCAGGATCCGCTGTCCCATGAATACAGACACAAACACCTCTTCCCAAATGTTAAGATTGAGAAGACAGCAGAACAGTGGATAGGATTCCAAACCACTGGTCTAGTTGAAAGGTGAAATGGAACATTGAGCCAAGTAAGCAAAGTGAGTGCAGTGCACAAACCCAACAGAAAATCTATCAGTTCATGGTATCACTGAGAAAAATGAAGGCAATCCAGGAACCAGGATCAAAGTGCAATCCAGGAATAAAAGGAAAGAGACAGAGTCACTTGAAAGAAGAAAGTCCTAACAGCAAACAGCTCAATAGCCAATTAATGAGATAGCAAACAATGAAGAGGAGAGGGATGAGCAAGCCATGCTGAAAAAACGAAAAAGTGACATTATCAAAGGAAGCTACACAGAGGGGAAACCATTGAAGAAGAAACCCAAGAATGCTGACTATGCATGTGCTGATTTTCTGAAGTTTGCTGGGAAATTTGGTTAGAAGTTATCTGCAGATGCTCTTGGCTGGTGAGAGCGAGCAGTGCTTTTATTTAAGACTGCACACAATGGCAGGCGGAAATTCAGGAAGGAAGATGCCAGGGTCACTGGGACACCAAATCACAGCCGGATGGATTTCACATACCAGTCTCTGTTGACCGTGTCCTGCCTCACGGCAATGTAAAATGGAGGCATCTAGCGCCATGACATGGAAGGAGAGTATTGGGAATAAGAAGGAGTCTGAACAAACAAGGCAGGTTAGGGGAGCCAGCAGGCATCACCCTTGTGCTCTTAATTTGTTATATTTTACTATAGTTATCATCTGCGCCCGAATGCAGTTAAGTCTGTTTGGTGCGCGTGAGAAATTCTCAAAATCAAACCAAGTAGACAATGGATACAGTTTTTCAGTGCCTGGATTCGTTTTAGCCTTGTTTTGCAATATCCTGCCACCCATGTCTTTGAGATTTGCCAATTCTTTTAATTGTAGGTATTTTTCGTTTTAGTTGCAGGTTTTAACTCCTGATTGGTTTCCCCTTAATTTGAACAGGAGGAGAGCCATGCAAGGTCTTCATTATGATAATGTTTAGTGACTTCAGCAGTGTATCTGGTCTGTTTGAGGAAGCTCATATGGGCTACCTGAAGAGTCACTTTGGAGATGGATTTCCTAGGTCCAGGGATTCATTGGAATGCAGTCAGGTGAGGTGGAGCACATTAACCACATGATGAAATAAATTGCAATCAGGATCCTTTGACCAACATATAAACAGACTTTCTTTTTTCCAATCTTTAGTGAAGGGGAGTATGATGCCCACCGGTTTACAACAGCAGTTTGGGTTCAAAAGCATTATAATGGGCATTTTTTGTAATCCGTGGGTGACACAGAACCAACTGCGGCACCATATGGCACTTCATATGACTTTGCAAACCGACACTGTCCATATGCTGTAGGAACCTAAACATCTATGACAGCTGCTCTGGGAAAGCATCAAAGCCAAAGTCACTCCTCATACACCCATCCACTAAACAATATTTTAGAGGAAAAGCACTCACACAGTGCCTGGGCTAATAAACGCTACTCTGCATTTGGAGCACCTGTATGGCACTCAGTGAAGGCACTTTAAACCACTTTGAAACAAACTATTACGATTTTCCAAGGCACCAGAGAAGGAGCTAACAGCGGTGCTGGAACAACGCTTTAGTGAACCAAAAACCTTTCCTACCCAGGAGCCCCTGTGAGGCACTCCTAAAGTGGAGCTAGAAAAAGAAAGGCCCCTGTGTAGCAGATGCCTAATGTGGCACTGGAATAGTATAATGTAGTACACCACTACACTATGTATAAGCATTCATTGACGGAACACAGTTATAGCTTTTCGAAACCAGAGCTATATTCAGAAGTTTGAGTCCCTATAGAGCACACACAAAAGAAACAATACGAGCAGTCAGAAAACACTGCATCAGCTACTAAGCTACCCACCCTAAAAGACGTTCCGCCATGCCTCCAGGAACATGAGCCTTCTAAAGCTCAATGTACCTAAAATGAAAGCTAACTCATAAACAACCTCTAACCATCAACTGAGTAGTCCGCCAATGAGAGTCAGTACCCAAAGCTCAAGAACAGCTATGCTCATACAAGTAGTAAAGCATTCTCATGATGGATATATGGGACCCCCCACTACTGAGCCTACTCGACCAACTATGGCCTTTGATACCATTCTCCATGAAGCCCTTTTCAACATCCTTGCAACTCATCTGGGCTTCAATGGAACAGTTACACACTTGTTAGCCTCCTTCCTCTCCAATAGATACCAGCCCAACTAGCTGGGCTGGTGTAACAGATCCCAGCGAAATCCAGTAACATGTGGAGTTATATCCTGACCTTGTATGTTCAAACTCTACATGGATCCTCTGAGAGAACTCATTGCCAGTCCTGATGTCAAAATACACTGATAAGCAGATAATGCTACTTTACCGAAACATCAATTGCATCAATGGCATTCATCGACTCAAAGACTGTCTGATCCTCAACCAAGCCTGGATGACGAGTGCGTACCTGAAGCTCAATCCAATGAAGACTGCATTTATTCTCCTACAACATATGCCCCAGACTAGAACTGGCTTATGGAAATTAAACTTAACGGATACAAACATCAACTCTAACCCTTTCCAAAATCTCTTGGCTTTACCATGAACTATGACCACTCACATTTCACCAAGCCTCACCCACATATTGCCAGCTAACAATCATGCACGCCATCCCCCAACCTGAATTTCAGAACAATTGGCCAAGCTTTGGTCATCTCCAAACCAGATAGTGGCAACTTCCTACTTGCAGGAGTCACAGATGCCACTTTAGCCCTCTGGAAAGCTTCCCTGCACACCAACTCTGCACATCATCACAGAGCTAAGGAAACTCCACCCACCATGTCGCATCCATCCTCGTGAAGCTGCACTAGTTACATATTCAATCAAGAATCCTGTTCAAGACAGCCTGCATCACCTTCAAAGTAGTCACAAGCAAAGAGAAACTCTACTTGGCTGAGAGACTCCCCAGTTACAAAGGCAAATGCTCAACCACAGGCCAGGAAAGCTAACAGGAAACAGGCTATTTGTGATAAGCACCCTGTCCCTGAAACAAGTTACTATGCAGCTCAGACTAGCCCCCTTCATCTTGCACTTCAAGAAGGATCTGAAGACCCCCCTCTTCCAAGAACGCATTTCCAGTCATAATTTCTCAACTCAACCCTACTTCTCCCCTAAAGGGCTCCCCCACCCATGCTATTCTGCCCATTCCAGCTCTCCTTTTACCCCTGCACCATCCTTGCAATTTCCTGGGTTCATCCCTTATGCACAACAATCTTCTGCTTTGCAGCTAGGCATGGGCTTATGTATAAACATAACTCCATTTTGTGCCAGGTGGTCTCTGATTGTTTGGCAATATTGGCAGTCTCTGGTTGTCATGCATTGTTCATTGCTATATGGATGCTAGTAGTTTATGTTCATCTTTTGGTGCTCTGTAGTGTCGGTCTATTGCCCTATAGTGTCCATTCATTGATGTGTGTATTAATTCTTCATTTGGTCAATGATTGTCTGGTAGTGTCAGTTTCTCTCTTGTTGAAAGGTACTCTGTTGGTCAATGGTTGCCTGGTAGTGAAGGTTGCTCTCTATCCATTTGGCCAGTAATGTCTTCAGGTCGCTGGTTGTTTAGCAGTGTCTGTTGGTCTATGGTATCCTGGCAGTGTAGGTTGTTCTCTATCCATTTGGCCAGTAATGTCTTCTGGTGTCTGGTTCTTTAGCAGCGTCTGTTGGTCTATGGTTGCCTGGTAGTGAAGGTTGCTCTATATCCATTTGGCCAGTAATGTCTTCAGGTGTCTGGTTGTTCAGCAGTTTTGCAGTGTCTGTTGGTCTATGGTTGCCTTGTAGTAAAGATTACTCTCTATCCATGTGGCCAGTAATGTCTTCAGGTGTCTGGTTGTTTAGCAGTGTCTGTTGGTCTATGGTTTCCTGATAGTGTATGTTGCTCCCTATACATTTGCCCAGTAATGTCTTCAGGTGCCTGGTTGTTTAGCAGTGTATGTTGGTCTATGGTTGACTGGTAGTGTAGGTTGCTCTCTATCCATTTGGCCAGTAATGTATTCTGGTGTCTGGTTCTTTAGCAGTGTATGTTGTTCTATGGTTGCCTGGTAGTGTATGTTGCTCTCTATCCATTTGGCCAGTAATGTCTTCTGGTGTCTGGTTCTTTAGCAGCGTCTGTTGGTCTATGGTTTCCTGGTAGTGTAGGTTGCTTTCTATCCATTTGTCCAGTAATGTCTTCAGGTGTCTGGTTGTTTAGTCATGTCTGTTGGTCAATAGTTGCTTGGTAGTGTAGGTTGCTCTCTATCCATTTGTCCAGTAATGCCTTCAGGTGTCTGGTTGTTTAGCTGTGTCTGTTGGTCTATGGTTGCCTGGTAGTGCAGGTTGCTCTCTATCCATTAGGCCAGTAATGCCTTCAGGTCTCTGGTTGTTTAGCAGCATATGTTGGTCTATGGTTGCCTGGTAGTGCAGGTTGCTCTCTATCATTTGGCCAGTAATGCCTTCAGTGTCTGGTTGTTTAGCAGTGGCTGTTGGTCTGTGGTTGGTTGTTTAGCAGTGTCTGTTGGTCTATGGTTGCCTGGTAGTGAAGGTTGCACTCTATCATTTGGCCAGTAATGCCTTCAGGTGTCTGGTTGTTTAGCAGTGTCTGTTGGTCTATGGTTGCCTGGTAGTGAAGGTTGCGCTCTATCATTTGGCCAGTAATGCCTTCAGGTGTATGGTTGTTTAGCAGTGTCTGTTGGTCTATGGTTGCCTGGTGTGCCCATTGGTCTCTGGTGCTTGGAGAGTCTGTATAGGTCTACATTTGTCCCATAGTCGATGGTAGTCTCTATTTATCTGGCTGGATGGAACATATTGGCCTTTATTTCCCGTAGCAACATGGGTTATGACATGTCTGTGGGATCATTGTGTACTTGGCTGTTTGGCATTGTCTGTGATTTCTTCTCGGTTGGTGTGATGATTCTACTTCCGGGAACGGAGTAGGAGGGTCACTAGGGCCTGGCATGCTTATGGTAGGCTCCCACACAAGAGACTTTAAGCAAAGTCCAGTTATTCCGTATTTTGGTTCTTTAATCACTAAATTGAAGATACTCCCCTGGAGGTTTTGTCAATGGCATGCAGATTGTATTAAAAAAGGCGAAAGGTTAACACTGTGAGGGCGTTTGTAAAAATCCGTTTTTTAACCACTGTTTGACTCAAGTGACAAATTCAAACGCATTTAAAACAAAATCAGAAGGTTTAAAATGGAAAGACTAGTTTGGAAAGCACGACAAGGAATGCACCAGGTTTTGCTGGGTAGGGAAGATAAAGCACCCCTTTGGTGACTGAAATGAACGCTCCTGGGTTGACAATCGTCTCTGTAGCAGGTGAACAAGCGCCCTTTCTTCCCCGGCAACAGGTGCAGAGCCGCAGCCATGGGATAATGGAGGCCTGCGGGCCTCGCGCAGGGCACTGACACAGGGGCGCTTTCATAGGCTGTGGGCTCAATCTCTCATTCAGGGCGCGGGACGATGAAAGCCGCGCCCCTCCCCCTGGAGTGCACGGCAAGGTTAAGAACTGAACACCAAGTCCACTCATCGATGACCCAACCACTCATTATTATTGACTTCCATTACTCAACACAATCTGAATATCATTCATTGAAAGACCATTTACGAATCATTTTCAATAGTTTTCCCCCCCATTGTATCTGACAATTTCCATCACTCCTACTGCAAAAGTAGAAATCTAAAAACCCTTATGATTTACAAAATCTAAACATCATTTAAAAAACATCTGAAGGTTCCAGATTCCTGGCCATTTTCTTATCATTGGGTTTGCAACATTTGGCTCCACCCACGTTGTGGGACATGACCCCCAGGATCCTCCCCATTGAATATACTGGCTAGTGCTTCTGGGAATGGTAGTCCAAAACATCAAGCAAGACCCCTTCACTATATTGTTTGGTTGCTGGTTGTCACTGTCAGGCTGGCAGAAAAATATTTCGTTTTCTAGTAAAATCGATTTTTCATGAACTCAGAGGCATTCAGTTTTATCGTCAGCCGCTCATTAATTGGGCATAGTCACAGGTTTAGCAGTGTGGCCACAAACGGTGGCAATGCGGTGGTTACAAAGTTACCACCACGTTGCCTCTGCATTACCACACCACAGAACTGCAGGTTTGGGCGTAAGGCAGAGGGAGAACCTCCAGCAGAATGCTAGAGGTAATTCCTCTGCTTTACAGCCAAAAAAAGACCAAATAGACAGAACTACCTGCTGGCAGAATTACCGCCGGTGGTAATTCAGCCGGAAACCCCATGGAGTCCTATGGACTCTAATAAAAGGAGACTAACACCACCTACCACCACTCGTAATACGGCGGTAATTCCTCCAGACCAAGTGGTGGTAACGGCAAATCCGTTTGGAGGTTACCGAGATACCGCCAAACTTGTAATGATGCCGTCTTTATGCATTCCCCATGCCTACACCAGTAACACAAGCATTTCTGTCAAATGAATGTCTTACTGCCATTCCCTTTGACTTTCAAAAAATAAATGAATCATGGAAGTGTCTGAAGTACATTTGAATTATCAAATTAATAACATCCCAGGGAAGGATAGCTCGACGGCAGCAGAGTGACAATAAAAACGATTAAAACTGGCAGCATTGGATGTGAAGGGGAGCACTAAAAAGGCTCTTGGTCTGGGTCAGCATAAATGTGACTAAGCCACCGGTCCTGGGCAGTGCTCTCTCTGCACCTGAGCATACTCTGAGCATACTCTGAGCATTGGGGACAGCAGCATGATGTTGACTGTTTCCACAGTCTAGCGTTGCATGTGTTTAGAGCTATCAACTTAAATTGTCTCTGTGAAAACACTCTACTCAGTGGGACTGATTCACAAAAAAAGTTACTGGTAAGAACTGTGACTGAGAAAAGGTAAGTTAGCTGGGATGAAGTCATACTTGCTAGCGGTAACCTCTTTCAAAAGGTTTCTCTTCAGGAGTAACCGCTTCTCTTTTTAAGCTGTTGTTGACATTAAGGAGAACAAGTCTCCTGCCTCCATGGGCAGCCCCGCTCTGGCCTGCTTCTGGTTTCGGGCCCACTGCTGGGCTGTGGGCATTTGCTAGGTGATGGCAGCATGTAATCATAATTGGTTATTTATAACTTGCTCAATAATACCCAGAGGTCCCAAAGCGCGACCCGGGGATCGAGCCTGTGTTGCGCTACAGGCAGGCGAACGCGTTTTCCCTGAGCTATCTTCCCGAGACCCAATATCTATAGTTTATCCGAGTAAAGCTGAGATGTAAAAACCCCAAATGCACACCTTCTGTCAGACGTTGGGTCTGACTAACCACACAAAGAAGAACAGTGTTTATTTTTTAAGGGTAGCAGTGGAAAACGGTGTGTGTTAAGGGAATGATAGCTATTTATTTCTCGAACCCCATTTAAAGGCTGGGGGAAATAATTATGGAGGTGCAGTACCTATCATTGACATTTCTACTGTCAGCTGAAACCCACCTTTTGCTGTCCCATGAGAAGGTCTTTCTTTGTCACGGTTTACTGATAGGCCCAATTGTAAACTAACTGCAGCTCTCCACTCTCTCCATGCGGTGGTGCTAGTTCCTAATCACAGTGCCAATGAACAAGGATTTAGTCATACACAATATGCTGAAATAGCCAATGACTTGCAGAGCAGGCCATTACCAGCAGTGTCATTCCAGACTCTTCTTGTTGTGATGCCGCATAACAGGCCCTTTGAGCAGGAGAGAGTCTTTCCATTTGGATTGTTGCGGCTGTTTCGGTTTTGCCAGTGCTAGGCTGAGCTGAAGCTGCACCACTCCCAGCAATGTAATTCTGAACCCTGCTCGCTGTGACGCTATGGTGACTCTGGCGCTCATAGGAACAGGAAGAACTAACCCTTTGAGGTGTTGTAGCTGATTTGTTTTTGCCAGTCCACCTCCTTGTTAAATTGAAATCTGCTGAGCAGTAGCAGAGCTTAGAAGATGCAACAGAGAAACATACTGTGCAGGAAGCACGCAAAGTGCACCACCGTCCTGCAGGAGGGAGCGGGACAGCATGCTCTGACCAATTGTAAGGAGACCCCAGGAACCTCTTTTACTGGTGATAATTCAGTGAGTTTGACATTACCTCATTTAGATGGGATATTAAGGCCTTTCATTATGATGAAGAGACTAAGAACAGGAATCACCAGCTCGTGCATAATAGATATTGATGACATGGATTTCCTTTTTTATCAGTAGCTATCAACAATTTATAGGGTCAAACGAACAAAATATGGCATTATTGTGTGCAGTGGGTGCAATGTCTATGGGTCTGCCTCACGCTCGTGGGTGGAGATTAGACCCAAACATTTTTCCACTCTACGGTTATGTTGAGGCCGTGGCGGACTGTGTCTAGTCTATGGACCCACTTTTGTTCCAGTTTTGTGAGTGCCAGGTCTATGTTGCCTCTGCGTTTCTGTGGCTGTAGTTGTTGCAGCACAGTCCAGGTGAATTGTTCATGCGAATGGCCTTTTTTGTTGAAGTGCTCGACCAGGGGTTTATCCTGTACTTTATTCTTAATGCAGGATCTATGCTCGTTGATCCTCTGTTTAACAGGTCTGATGGTCTTTCCGATGTATATCATGTCGCATGGGCATTTGATGACGTAGATGACATATCTACTTTCGCAGTTTGATGGTTTTTCATGTTCCATGTGAAATCTTTGTAGGTGAAAGTTTTGCTGTTGGTCGTGTGGCGGCAGGCCACACAGTGTCCGCAGCTGTAGTGTACCACGACTGGTGGCACGTTCCATAATGTCGCTGGTGTTTTAGAGGGTTCCAGAAAAGTATGGACCAAAGTGTCCCTTAGATTTTTGTTCTTTCTGAACTCGAATAGTGTTTTCTTTGCCAGACCTCCTTCGTTTTTGATGAGGTGGCAGTGTTTCCTGATCGTGGTTTTGATGAGGTTGCTTACTGGGTTAAAAAGTGTGACGCAGACCGTCCTGTCTACAGGATCCTTGGTTTTGGTGGTGAGACAGACAGAACGGTCGAGTACTTGTATGTCTTCAACATCATTGACTCTTGCATTGCCGTTCCACATGATCAGACACTACATGTCCCAGCATCCGTAGCGCTTCTTAGTAGTTTCAGTCCTCCACGGAGACTGCTTTCAGTTTCCATTCGCGGCTCGGCTCGGACCACTCCCATTGGTCCAAGCACCTCACGCCCCTGTGCCATTGGCCCAGGCGCCACACTGGGACTAGCTTATTAGCTGAGCTGTCTTCACTCAGATGTTACAGCTACCATTACAGCAGCAGATCCCCCGACGACGCACGTTGCTCTCACGGCTCGCGGTAAGTGTACAAATCCAGCGGTCACGCCTCCAGAGGCTTCTCCCCCTTTACTAATTCGTTTACTCACTTACGGGAAGTCTTTGACCTCCTTCACTGTTTGAATCCACATTACCATCTGGTGTATAAAATGCACAGCAACCACTTGTTGCTATTCGGCCTCTCCAGCGCACTGCCATCCATCAGAGGAACACAGACACACTACCAGTCCAGACGCACTTCTACATTTTGCATCATGCTTTTCCAACAAAGGCACTATTCCTTCACTAGTTTGAACCACCTTGTCCACACACCGTGGGGCTGTAATACCCTTCACGCCCTAGATCACATCGGGCAGCAGTTGATACCACGTTGTCCACATGCCCTGGAGCGTTTATGTACATATGGTATTTGCCATTACACAAACACCCTTTATCACACTACAAGCCTTATACTGGATCTATTCCTTAGGCACAAGCTGAGGCACTATGGTCCGCTCCAGATACCCACCACTGCACAACCGTCCAACAGTGGTAACTAGTCCAGGGTCACCGACACCCTCACCCTAGTTCTAGACGTTTGAACCGACGCCTCAAACTCACTTCCATCATTGTTTTTTTACAGACGAGGGACCTTTTTAGGCCCTCCTCTAGCCAATAGGATCCTGACCGAAATTGATACCTCAGGAACCCACGGCTCCCCCAAGTGCAGTCTTGCACCAACCATCCAGCACTAATCCTTGGATGGTTTTGTACAGCATCACTACTGCTACCACAGCAGCAGGTAAGCTGTCCTTTGACATGGAAACTCTAGGCCTCAATTATGAAACAATAAATAACACAATTACACCCTGAGATCCTCACAAATCCTTCTCTATTCGCAGACAATACGGACTACACCTCATTTGGTGCTCATCCTGAAGAAGGCCAACACTATCCAGGTGACAATTATGCCTTCATGGCCGAACCACACCTGTGTCGATCCCCAGTGACACAACTGCAAATACCCTTTTTCGTGTATGTCTTGTAGATTATGTTGTGTACACCCCATGTTAACCATGCCCTGGACTACCCTATGTCCCGGGTGAACTATTGTTTAAATATATGCTCTTCAAACTGTTGTATACCACTGTGCCCTCAGGTGGAACTCTGTACCTCAATACAAAAGAGGTTGATACTCATTCTGTATTTCCACCAAATTCAATTACTCCTGTCCGTTCCTTTGAGCCTTTCGTGCTTATCGAAAGCTATGTAAACTAATTGAACAATAACACTTGTGGTTTTTTGAAATAAACTCATTTGTTCAGAACCGTAGCTTGCTTTTTGTAAGATCTCACATCCTGATTATTTTTGATTATTATATACGTACCCTCTTGGGTAGATCAGGACCCCGCCAGGCGCCCTTATTTTTACTTGACTCTGCACAAATCATGCTCACGCTCTGCGTGGTGTCTCACGCAAGGCACTCGGACGCTCGCAGAGACGTACCGAGCCTGTGCGAAGTCCCGGCAAAGTACGAAAAAAAAACAGCGCAGTCGATTCCATGAATCGACAAAAATTATTTCTCACACAGTTTCCTGTGCAAAGTCCTGATTTTCCATGCAGATAATTCCACAGTCATCAGGTCAATTGGGTAGAGCATCAAATACAAATTGCCCTTAAAGCTAAATCAATTAGGGTTCTGCTCTGTACATTTCTCATAAATAGATGGCTTCTTGTTTTGGCCACTAGCACATGGTTACTATTTCTGTGTTGTATTGCTCTAAGTTTTGGGACATTGAGAAACTTTCATGGTTAAAACACTGGAGGGAAAAAGTTGTAGACAAAAACTGGAGTCGCAAAAATGTTTTTAAGCTGAATATGTATCGCTGGAATTACCATCATCACCACCAAATTATATTTCTTTAAGGTTTTACACACATAGCACTATTTACATAATTAAATAAATCACATACATTTGGTTTAAAATTAAGTAAAAGAAACAAAATAAATAACCCGAAACCAATTTACATTTAATATCTATAGAAATGCATCACTTTGTCCAAAGAGTTTCATGCAGTCGAACAAAGGAACGATGTAAAACCAGTAATTACATAAGATAACATATGCAAGCAAAAGCATCCTGCTATTACTGTACCAACAATACCACCAGCCTTATAGATACAATATTATATCACTGTAAATATGCTATATAATTTGCAATACTTAAAAATTAGTATGCTGGCTCCATGCGTTGTGAATGCGTTGTGAATGTATTTGAACAGCATAAAGATGGCACGCTGCTTACCAAAATATGCAAAAGGAACAACCAAACACTTAATAGGCCATAAGGCAATGTAAATTAGAGGACGACTTCCATCCTAGTTGTGTTGGATATGCTCAACAATATGTACAACGTTTTACAGATTTGGACGTAAATGTCTCAGAAGGTAAGAAGTTTATTTTGTTTTATTGTGTAAAGCGCAGACCTAGCTTGAGAGCAGCGGAGTGGTGTGCTGAGTGTGAGTCGCCAGCATTTGGGCTGGCATCTTTTAACAATAGCGCAGTAGTGTGCTATCTATGCGTCGGTATATGCATTCCGAGCCAAAACCAGGATCGAGTTCCAGATGGTGGGTGCATGACAAGAGAAGGATTGTTTGAAGGTCCTCTCTTTGTGGACAAGTTGGGATTCAAGAGGGTAACTTGGGCAATTACAAAAGCAATGGCAGCTAGAGCTCATGGCCCAGATGGCCTTTCTCCTGTGGTTATTAAGAGTGACCCGCAAACTGTGGGTGGGTTTGCTACAAGTTCTGTTTGATTCGATCTTTGCAACCCACCTGATACCGTAGACTTGGTCTGAGTCTATTATCCTCCCTATACATGAAAAGGACGGTATTAATGACCCTTGCAACTACAGGCCAATTAAACTACTGAACGCTTCGAGCAAATTGTTTGCAACTCTAATTGTAAGGGACCTGAACGGTTGGTTGGAGCGTCTTGGCGTGTTTTTGTGCTTTGAGGTTGATTTAGACACTGTATGGGCACTGCTCTAAATACAGCAATCATGGCACATTTAAAAGCAGCGAATTATCAAGGGTGCCTCTGGTAGTGCTTATATGGCAACCTTGGATATGAGCAGGGCTTTTTATAGGGTCAATAGAGAAAGACTTTGGAATAAAATGTTGGCTTGGAGTGTTCCATTGAAATTGATCCAATTACTAGCAGTTCTACATCTAGTGACCTCCAGTAGGGGAAGGCTCACAGGGGAGGGTATGGTGTCCAGACCAATGCAGACCTTTGTTGGCTTAAAGCAAGTCTGTGTCCTGACCCCTGCCCTCTTAAATGCTTACTTTTCGGATGTTGGAGGTCTATGATCATCTGGCAATAACTACCCGGTCCAGCTGGGTCATCTTAAGCTTGAATGGTTGGCATTTGCCGATGACCTCATTTTCTTCGACAAAACACCAATTGGGATACAGAGGAAACTGAACCTCTTCTTTCATTATGCAACAGAAAAGAATCTTTTGGTAAATGGTGAAAAATCGAAAATAGGTATTTTCACCAATAAATCTAGAGTAATGCTCATCTTCTGGCAGGTTGGAGACCAGAGGTTGGAAAGAGGTCTTTGGATTAGATACCGGGGGTACAATCTAACTAATGGAGAGTCTATTTTTGTGATCTAGTATGCACCCGACCTCGGCCTCCCCAGTACACACACTCTCCTCACCTGAGCTGCTGGAAGTGTCAAGGTCTTGCAGGTGGCGTCTCGCGAGGTAGTCCTTCTGTTTTTTGGGAAGATGGTGCTTGTCACGGAGGGAAGCCACAGTGACTGCTGTAAAAACAGCTGTCCTGCGACTCCCTTCCGGAACCAAGCCAGAGATCAGGGAAAAACCCCAAAGGGGAAAAAAACCCTGTAGTGGAGCAGTGACGCTCTTCAATCCAGATGTCAGTATGGACCGTTGCCAATGGTCGAATTCGAGGCAGAGTACAGTGTCTGTAGCGAAGGGATAGTCCAGATGCCAGGAGTGCAGGAGAAGCAGAGTTCGGGTAGCTGCGACCAGTGAGGCAGGAAGGAAGGCTGGACCTGGAAAATGGGACCGCTGGATGAGGTTGAGCCTCAGGGAAAGCAGAGAGGCCAGGTAAGGAGAGGGAAGGAGAAAAAAGGAAATAAGCGGCAAGAGTTGCAGCAGAGAGAGAGAGAGAGAGAGAGAGACCGGCAGAGCCCTGCTCCACGAGCGGGAGAAGGAAGGTGCCGACTGCGAGGATAAGGAGAGTCTAGAGGGAAGCAGAGGCACCGAACAGCACAAGTAGGAAGTTTCCGTAAGAAAGCCGAAGCCAGAGGACAGAAACAACACAGCGTGTTAACCCGGAAGCAGGAAAACAATCCAGAGGAGGGTTGCAATGCAGCGTCGTGCCGGAAGGCGGGGCCTTAAATACGACCGGCCGCGCTGCACTAAATCGCTGGAGACACGGAAACAAAGAGGGGACTAAACTCTACCTCCGCGTCTCCAGTTCCAACGCGGAAGCAACCGGCAATCTCGGCTGCGGCCGGCCTGGCGGATGACAGTATGCCCCTCCCTAAATCGCACCCACCCCGGCTTCCCCGGGTGGAGGCGATGGAACTTGGCAAGCAAGCGAGGGGCATGTACCTGTGAAGCTGGCTCCCAGGAGTCCTCCGACTCAGGGTACCCCTTCCATGACAAGAGATATTCCAAACATCCCCGGTTATACCAAGAATCCCAGATGGCAGAGACTTCGTATTCCTCCTGAGAGGAGGTAGGAGCCGGAGACTGCCAGAAGGGAGTCCGGGGATGTGGATCAGGGAAGTAGGTCTTGAGAAGAGAGGAATGAAAAACAGTTGCTGTATCGTTCGTACTTTAGCAGCCAGCAACTAAGGTATCATAATTATCCTGTATTGCACTGATACGCTGTTCATTCTCCTGGATTAGTTCATCTTTCTGGCACTCCCGGCGAGCACCTTTATCCCTCTCATTGCTTCTTGAGTATTATGGTTTTATTCCTCGATATTCTGTTTTAGTCATCTAGGTCAGCTAAAATGGCCTGCATGGGATATATTACTCTTCAAAGCTACCATCTATGTGCCATGCTTCCTTGTAGATGGCTGTGAACCATATCATTTATTGATTGACTTGACCACACTCTCTTCATCGGATTTGGAAGACCTTGTCAGCATCTCCTCTACTGTACAGTGCGGCAAGCTAAAACAGCAAAGCTCTTACTAGCCACAATGCCAATGGAGCATGTTGATTCAGTGCTACTACCTTTATATAAAATCATGCAAAGCCCTGTGCCTATACAAGAAAAGGTTGTCTATAAGTGTCAATCAAATTGACAGGGCAGTTGCTGGAAAGAAAGACTGAAGAGTCCTGTGGGGAACCTCTGCAGTAACCTGGGTGAAACAGAGGTTTTGCTATAGAAGCCCGTATTTATATTTCACTGAAGATGGTTCCTCTGACAAAAAACCATCAAATCTGAAGATTCACTGGTCTTCATGTTATAGCACCTCCACTTCTTGTACTTTCCTGTATTGATGAAATCTATTGAAAATTACAGCTACTTCATGCTTGTCCTTAATCTAGTATTGCATGGGAAGATTCCATCATATTACATTCCATTCTGACACTTGTGCCCCTCCATGGTGGCCACCATGGTTACACCATTATGAACATCAAGAACATACTAGCAGCATCACATCATGCTGGAGCATTCATCACAGAGGCACCATATTCGAGTTGTGAACTGTGAGAGCAGCCTCTGTGGACCTGCCAGGAGCACCCAGAAGAAGACTCCAACAGGCCGACCCTTGGTGTGGATTCTGTCTCATTCGTGCAGCGAGCGCCTCTTTCACCTCAGGTAGCAGGGTCTGCTCAGAAGGCACAGTCATTAATAGGCATCTAGAAGCTGCCACAGATGCTGCCAGTGAGGCTCAGAAGCTCACACAGATCCCAGTGTTGGCCTGCAAAGATGAGTGGGCAGTTGATTTACAGCTTTAAACTGTGCTGATGGTGCTCCAGGTCAAATGGCAGGTTTGGCGCTCACAGCCAGGCAACAGGCCCTGGCAGAGGGAAGGCCCCATGATTCATGATCATTGCAGGCCAGGTTAAAGATGCTGTTAGGGCGTAGTGAGAATCATCTAACTTAATCCCTGTTCCAATGTGAATCAAGAAAGTACAGACATCTTGTTTGGCTGCACGCAATGATCATTTTCTCCCTTCCCCCTTAGAATGCAATGTCATGAGACACAGTCTGGCCGAGGGGCCAGATGAGCAGTATTTATGGAGGGTGTTTAAACCAAAACCAATTGAGTGAACCAATAAACAAAGTCACCATCTGCTAGAGAAGTCTGTTGGAAAAAGTGTTTGTGTACAGGGATTGCATCTTGAAATGCAAAGGAAGGTGACACAAGAGTCTGAGGTTTACTCATCCCTTATGTCAACCATCAAGGATACAACTGATCCATTGCCAACATTGTACACCTAGGAGGGATCAAATTGGGTACCAGGCAGATTTCATGTATGTAGACCAATTTGCCTAAATCGCTAAAGCCATGGCCAATTCTGCCCATCAGGTTTTAAACACCTACATACTGTGTTTATTGTACTGAAGGCATTATTTTCATATGTGTGTGGAGACTTCTTTATTGATGATAACATGGCAGACTGAACCTGATCATTAAACACAATGAGAACACAATTTTGGGTTAGGTTGTCAGCTGTGGTGTTGTATCTTTATCTCTATTGCCAGAGATAGTGTATACATATTTATTATTAGTCATACGTATCCACTTGCAACAGCCAAAAACATCCTTCAATTTGAATTTGTGAGTGCCAAAGTAATAGTTTCCACACTTTTCAAGGTTTGATCAATAGTATTCTTTTATTTTCAGTTTTGCACAAGCCATGTAACTTCTCAGATGTATAGTCTCTCTCTAAACGTGTTTCAACCTTTTTACATCAGTCAAAAGGGATCATCAGGAGAGTTTTTCTAAAAATAAATCAAATTATTATTCATTTACTGTATTTCAATCGATTATTTTCATAAATTCATACCAATTTAAAGAAAAAGTCAAATTTAAAATGAGATTATTAAAAAAAGAAGATTCTGTAGAAGAGTGGAAAAGTGAGACACTGGGATTTTACATCTCAAGGCTTATAAAAATATATCCAGGTTGCACTCACCAATTCAATGTTTCTGTCTCTGCAATTGGATAATGTTATTCCTCTTTGTATAGTGGTTTAAAAAAAAGGGGTTTCCAATTTCAATTTTTGTATTAGCCTAATGTCAAAAAAACTAAAACAAAAATAAATAGTTGGGCTTGTTCTTCAGATCCAATTAAAGTGCTTTGGTTTAGCAAAAAGAACAAGAAAAAAAAGAAAAAGAAAATAAAGTTTGCTTTTTTGGCAGGGGATCCAAAGGTGTAGCACGCTTACCTTTGCTCTTTATGTTCTTAAGAGCAGGAGCAGTGTTGAAGGGATACGCTTGTCCCTCTGCTGGCACCTTCAATTGATGCACAGTTTAGTGTGCTCCTAACGCGTTTAAATACGCTTGTTTAATTATCACGTTCACGTTTAGGCGAGCGCGATGCCGTCATTACGCTTTGCGCGTATGAACCTGATCATTAAACACATTAAACAAAAAAAGGAGAGCATTAGTAAGGTAGAGCAAGATATTCTTTCTTTAAAGTCTGGTAAATTAACTGGATCAGGCTGCATACACTTATATCATCAGCACTTAAATAGCTCCTTTGTTGCGGGTGATTGTGGAAGCAGCTAGTACAGACTGATAGTGAAGCTTGCAGTCCCTACCCATAGATTCCTTCAGTAGCTTTAAGATTCCTTGCTTCCTGCCTACCAACGCCAGTCCTCACACCTGCGTCCAATTTTGTACTCAAAGCATATTTCCTTTGGCATACTCCTCAGAATTGGCTTTCATTTTGGTTGGCCGCCCTGATCTTCCCTTAATCACTCTGCTATCTATCTATCTATCTATCTATCTATCTATCTATCTATCTATCTATCTATCTATCTATCTATCTATCATCTATCTATCTATCTATCTATCTATCTATCTATCTATCTATCTATCTATCTATCTATCTATCTAACTTCTTCAAGGCTGTCTGTGATTATGGGAAGCAGAGCACCATGGCTGTGGAAGGAGGATGGTGGGCTAAGCCAAGACTGATATTCTCTCACAATGGTAGCAGTAAGTAAACCAATGAATTGAAAAGATGTTGGATTAACAAGCACCCACTTCACCACTGATCCCTCCTTTCTTGAGCCCCTTGTAAGAAGCCTAATTAGACTAGAAGGCTTGGAGCATATGGGATTTGTGGGTGACTATGTTGGAAGACTGAAGAATTGAGCCTGAGTAAGATCATGCTGCTGCAATTCTCATTGGTTCTTTAAAGTTACTTCTTTCTTTTTGCCTACTGCAAGATCCAAATAGTGACAACATCCAGGTTTGCGCAGTACTGCATTGTATACTCAGATACTCAGATAGGAGTACTGGGGTGCTATTATGTGTTATTAAGCCTTTCCCTACAGGGGGTTTGACTCATGCAGAACCGAAAAGTTGAGGGGAATGGAAAAAAGATAGAGCCAATTAAAATGGTATTGATAAAGTATTTATTGGACCATGTGGACAATATTATTGAGGGAAGTTGGATTTAGCCTTTAAAGAAATTGAAAACATTGTCCCTGAATTTGTTCCCACAGTATTTCAGCATCAAGATACATTTGTTGTTTCAGATTACAAAACCCCTACAAGTAAATAATCTAGTTTGCTTTTTTTTGTATGATTTTCATACAGAGCAGGATAAACCTCTAGGTTTTTCAGGGCCAAACCCTAAGTCATGTGCCACTCAGGCCTACTCTTCCTTTTAATGCCGGATCTGCAGGCTCACTCTCTCTCTCTTGTCTTCTCTCTTACTCTGGCCATCGTTCATAGGCTGCCTAGCCAGTCCACCCTCTTCCTCTTGGAATGGGGGGACCTGGCCTCTGCTCTCCTTTCCTCCTCTCCCCAACTCCTCCTGCTCGTGATCTTAACATCCCTCTTGACTCTCCCAACTCTTCACGACCTTTTTTGCAACCTATGCGACTCTCTTTCTCTCTCCATTCTACCTTTGGGTCCGACACACACCCCTGGCCACACCTTGGATGCTCTCATCTCCACAGACATACCTCTCTCTATCCCTCTTACTACCTCACTCTGCTCAATTGATCAATTTCTTCTCTCTTCTCACTTGAAACTCTCTTCTCCTTTTGCACTGGCACACTCTGAACCGTTGACCACCTTCAAGGTCTTCCGACCCACAAAAAGAGTGTCAGTGGCTGCGTTTGCCTCCACCTACTCTCCTCCTCCTACGGCCGACTACCACCCTGACACAGCCCTCTCTAACTTTCACCTTTCCATCTCCAACACTCTCGACATTATTGCCCCTGTATTGAGGGTCCGCTTGAAGCATGCCAAAAAGTGCAACTCTTGGTATGACTCCGATCTGGCTGCCCTTAAACGCAAGTGCAGAGCAGAGGAACGGAAATGGGGATCTTCAGGCACTCCCTCTGACAAACTGGCCTACCTTCTGCTCCAAAGGCAATATAGACTCTGCATCTGCTCCAAGAAAAAAAGTATATATTCAAGCCTGCATCCCATGCGGCATCTAACAACACAGCTGAACCTTTCAAAGTCTGCAAGAATCTGACCAATCCTACCACAACCTCATCCTCCACGGCACCCTCCCCGGCCCTTTGTTCAGCCCTGGCTGCGCACTTCACCACCAAAACACTTGACATCCTGTCCTCTCTCTCTCTTCTGCACCCTCTACTACACCAACATCTTTTGGGCCCCTCTTGGCCTTCCCCACCCTTCCCCCTCTTCTCTCCTCTCTCTCCCCTATCACACCTGAGGATGTCTCTAGACAAGTGTGGTCTATGAAAGCCTCTTACAAACAAGTGGACCCGTGCCCCTCCAAAACCATCAAGGACACCATTGACTCTCTAGCTCCAGCATTGGCCGACCACTGCAACCTTGCCTTCACCGCCAGAGTTTTTTCCATCTCTCTCAAGCACTCACTTGTGCAACCTCTGCTCAAAAAACCCTCAGCCGACCGCTCTATTTTGGTAAACTATTGCCCAACCTCTATTTATCCTGTTGGATATCTCTCAGCTCACCCTCCACACTGAATCTGTTGGTTGTCTCCATGATCATCAGTCTGACTTTAGAGCATCAGAGGCACTGAAACTGCTCTTCTGAACTCCTGTGAATACCTTCTCTCAAATCTTGACTCTAACTCTCCTTCTGTTCTCTTTCTTCTTGACCTCTCCTCTGCTTTCAATACTGTAAACTACAACATTCTGATCTCCCACCTCCATGATACCCTAGGCATCACAGATCAGGCCCTGGTGTGGCTCGCCTCCTTTCTCTCTGACCGCCCTTCCCAGGTAGAACATGGGCCTTTTCTCTCCTCTATAACTCTCGCTACTTGTGGTGTCCACCAGGGATCGGACCTATCCCCCTTGTTCTTCAATGTCTATATGGCCCCCTTGGCCCATGGGATCTCTACCTTCACCTCTAATTTTCAGTGTTATGCAGATGACACGCAGCTCTCTTTCAGGCTTCCCTTGGCCTCCTCGCTCATTCCTGATTGTCTGTCCACAATCAAGTCTTGGTGTGCTGCTATTGATCTCTGCCTCATTGGTATCCCTGCTCCTGCTTTCCCTCTTTCACTTATGGCCGGCTTCACTTGACCCTGCACCCCACCTGCTAGTGAGGCAAGAAAATCTGGGGGTCATCTTCGACTCCACTCTCTCCTTCTCCTCACACATCTTGGACATCTCTAAAAAGTCTCACTACCAGTTACACCTCCTCATAGGTATTCTACCTTTTCTCACTTTCCCCAAAAGGCTCACCGGCTCTAGAGCCCTGGTTCTCTATAGGCTCGACTCCTGCAACAGCCTCTTTCTCAATCTTCCTGCTTTTACTGTCCGTCCGCTACAACTTATCTAGAACAGAACTGCAAGACTTATCCTTGGTCTCAAGCACACGGACCGCATCTCTCTGGCGCTGTAATCCCTCCACTGGCTCCCAGTGGCTGCAAGGATCACGTTCAAGACCCTCTGCATAGTCTACAAGGCTTTCTGGGGCCAGGGCCAGCACTATCTACAACACTCTCTTCCTAAATACTCTCCTTCTAAAGCCCTCTGCTAGTCCTCCTCCAACTCTCTGCAGGTGAGCCATTTTCAAAGGGAGATTTGGAGGTAGATCTTTATCCTCTGCAGGTGCCTCCCTCTGGAACAACCTCACTGCCTCTCTCCCTTGCTAACCTCCTTTCTCTTCTCGCCTATTTCCCTCCAACTTCTCTTCCCTAACTCAGCTCAGTTTTGCTAACTGTTCGCCTGGTGCACCTCCAGAGGCTCACAGGTCCCAGACTCCCCCGCCAGTCTTTGCACTTGCCTCTGGGCCTGTGCACTTTGCTCAGCATTACTGCACTTCGAAATGCATTCCATAAGAAGGCTAACCTCGTAACCCAGGGCCCTGCTGGACTTGGCGCACTTGTTCCCCTCCCCCTCCCTTGCACTCCTGCCTGAGCACATACATGACCTGAATGTACTAGGCCTAGTTGGGCAGGCCTAGTATGGTTGTTTTTTTTGGTCTGTATGTTCTTTTTCCTCTCTGCCCCTTCTCTCCTTCCTTCTTGTCATACCCTTGCACTAGTAGTAATGCCGCCAGGCCTAGTATGCTAAACACCTTTTGTTAGATAATTCGGAAACTTCAAGGCCTAAGAATGTCTTCTGTATTCCCTTGTTCCCTTCCCGTCTTGAAGCGCTTTGAAACACTTCACTTGTGTATAAGTGCTTTACAAATATACAAATACAATTACAAAGCCTAAAAACAGCCACATAATTGATTCCGCCACTAAGTGCATTACATTTTAAATACTGGCCTAAGGTGAAGAGGGGACAAAGGTGTACAATTATGATCCTTTAGCAAAGAATATACCTTAGGAGAAAATGTCTTCACTTCAGATACCTCAAGTTGGACTTGTTCCAGAAATACTGCACCTCCACCACTCTCCAGTAATTCAGAGCTGACTCTAGTGGCTAAGCACATGGACACATTCATAAAATACTGGACTTTTGAAGCACCTGAATCAGGTTGATAAAATGATGGAATCTTTTGAAGTATTGCTGAGGGTTATTACGAGAACAGGGGTACTGTAGAGCCTTTACTATGAACACTCCTGCCCAGTTACAAAGGATCATGAAAGAAGTACATATGTCCACTCAAACAGATTATAACCACATCCTTCCTCAATTGCACCCTCAAATGGGGCAGTTGTTACATCAATGTGAAGAGGCAAACAAGCTCCAACTTTGAGTGAAAGGAGAACATATTCCCTCATGGTAAGCACCCTGCTTTGCTAAACATTATTCCATGGGAATTGGACTTTACCTTGCACCTCCCCCAACATATATTCCTTACATGGTAGTACTCTGCAATGTTCCCAGGCCCAGGAAAGGGCAGGTACAGCACAATAAATGCATAATGAGGATCAGGCTTGATTGGGGACACAAGTTTATTGGAGCTCGTTATATTGTAATAGCAAGGAGTGTGCAATGGGTGGGTGTTTGGGAAAAAGACTTAACACCAGAGACAGGCAGGGGAAGCTGTCCCTATTCATGCTGACTGGGGCATTGCAAAAAACAAGTCTAGTTAAAAAGGTGAGTTATAAACAACTTAGTGGTAGTCAGATGGCTGTTCTCAGATTTGATGTTCAAAGAGAGATATTTCCAAGGAGATGTTCTCACTGCACTAATCAATCACAGTCTTAGTTTTTTTTTCTAAAGTCAGTGAAGGATGAGGTTCTCTCATTGTGGTGGACCTCAGTTCATGGGGAAGGAGTTGGCTCCTGGTGTACGGTTTGGGGAACTAGGTATCCCCACCAATGAATTCCTCATGTATAATACAGAATGCTGTACAGAGTCCCTCTTTGCCTTCAGAAGGAGCCTTCAACTTACTGGGGAGCTGGAGGGATGTGATCCTGAGCTAATAGTCCCAAGATAAATCATGCGGCCTCATTCTGAATAAGTTACAGGGTGCATACCAGATACCTAGACTCTTTAATGATCCAGTCTTGCCAAAACTAATGCTGACATAACTACCACCCTTTATTGCATGTTGAGAAAGGGTAAGATGTGTTTAAGCAGGTGGAAGTAGCAGGATTTTGATACCTCGATTATCTGTCTGTTAAAGCAGATCCTGTTATCACAGCAGGAGCACAGATTTGTAGCTGCAGGGCCCCTAGTAGTCGACTAGTGAAAGGGGAGTGCCAGACGTCTGTAGTACCTCTCTTCAATTTTCAATGAGTTCATGCAGAGGTGGCTGTCAGTAATTCAGCCTTTTAAAACCGCAAAACAGAATGAGATGTTTTGCCAGTTTGGGTACTTTTACAGCAATTTGGGTATTCTCAGTGTAGCTCTGGAAGGGTGTTGAGAATGAGACTAAGGTCTCCACCGAGAGTTCAGAGGGGGGACATCTGGGATGGATTTAACCAGAGTTGGTAGAAACACTTCCTTTATGTAGAGCAAGGCTGATTTGGTACTATGGGAGTGCCAGAAACCAGATGCAGTGCACTGTTATTCTCTGCAGATGTTCAAATATTCAGCAGTTTTTAGTGATGGAGTACAAGTTTATCCGCATCCACAGAAGATTCTTTATCTGTGGTGAGATAGCGGCAGTCTTGAGACCTCTTGGCTCTTCCCTGTCAGTAAGGGCACTTTGTTCCCCGTCAGTAAGGGCACTTTCGACCACAGCTCTGAGTGCCAGGGTTAGGGTAGTGATGGCTTTCGTGTTGGTGATAGCATTCCAATCTGCCTTTCATATAATTTGTGGAAATCCTCAACATTAGGCTTTTTATCAATCCCAAACAGGCTCAATATTAGCATTTTAGCCACCAGAATTAATATCAGCAAGAATTAGCTTTCTATTGAGGACAACAAATTGTAATTTTCTGAACCGAATAAAACAGTTTTGTACCTTTTATTAGTATACTCAGAATAAGATTCAGTTTGTGTAGAAAATGTGTATTAAAGTTCGTTTTACGGATGTCTCAAGTCCAACACATATTACCCTGCTAACAACTGAACCTGAACACAGACCACAACATCCTAGAGTAGCTTTTATTGTTGTTGTTGAATGAGCAACACATTGTCTGAAACAGAAGTCTCAAAAGTAAAAGACAACTTCCTCCCCCAGGGAGCACCACCCATATGTATTCTTAGTTCTGAAGACACCGAGTGACCATGTTTTGAAGCTGCCCCATCTTTAACTATTGCCAGTACAGAGGGATTTTCCAGTGGAGGAGTGTGATGCCCAACAACCAGCTCATACAAAACTCTCTGCATTTCTTTATACATCTGTCAATTTGGATTTGAGTATTTGAACTTCAAAAACAACCATGACACCAATAATAAATAGATAATTAAGAGGCAGGACATTTGGTTTATGACAGGACCTCTGATTTAATTTCTTGAAGGGGCTGAGCAGAAAAGAACAATGCCTCATATGTTAAACTTCATGAGGTGCATGGAAGAGAGAGTAGGGAGGGCTTGATCCAGTAGCTGTGTCCTTCCATATATCAAGGCATCGTTTTAGAGAGTTCACGTAGATTGACAGAAACATTATAATTGAGGGAGTCTCCAATACACCAATGCAGAAACTTTCCCCCAACTATTCAATCGATTGAAAATCTGGAAAATATAAACTTGATTCCCTAATTCTGGTATTACGGGACTATAACATACTGAAAGTCCAAACAGTTGTTCCACTGACCTAGCCTGACCATTATGCAGTAGCTGTTTCTTAGGCCATAATGAAGCCCAACCACTCAACTTAGAAACACCATGACAAGCCTGAAGCAATGGAACCATGAAAAGTGTCTCTTCCAGAAGTTTCCGGACTATATGAAGCTATGTCTGGGCCCATCAAATGTTAGAGACATGGAACCGAATCTAGAATCTGTTGTAGATTGACTTAGAAAAGGCTTATATAAATAAATCGAATTTCATATAAAAAAAAACATTGAACCAAGAACCAATCATTGAAATGGTTCACCCCTCACCCTGCTGAGGATGAAAGATACAGAATTCAGTTAGATTGAAAATGGGAATTATCCACAAACCTGAAAAAGAAATGGGACTTATGAGACATTTTCAAAAATGTATAAGGTCATTCATATGAACAAAAAAAGAGTACTTTCAAGAACGATAACTAGGGTCATTCAGACAGATCTCTACAAACATGATGATGAACTTCGGATCCCAGAAGTACAAAAAACTAACATGATCCAAACGCGAGCACCATGTGATTACATATAGGATATTTTGGGCTACGGTCAAGATCAATCACAAAGACATTCCAATGAAACATGCAACAACAGGAGTCCAAACTAAATAACGCTACCAGAATGGATGCCATTGTTGGCCATAGCTACACAGACTCTTGACAGCAATTCTATTCACCGACCTCACGTCTCTCTGCACCAGCTGTAGGATTCAGCTCACTGAGGCCAAAGCCGCTTACTACTCCACCACCACCTTGGAACCCTCTAGCAGGAGCAAAGCCCTCGTCAAAGTAGTAAAGCATTATATGAATCCCTCACCCGACCACCAGGTGCCGGGTCTTCAGAAAAAATGGAATGGAATCAACATCTCCATTAAAAAAATAGGCAAAATGCAACAATCATCAAATAATCTCCCTGTGTCATTCCTCCCTGCACCTTAGCGCTCAACAGACTCCTCAGCATCATTAACGTCTCCTTCATTGACGAGTCATTCCCAAACACTCTCAAGACTTGTCTCATAGACATGTTTTGAAAGAACAAACCTAGACCCACATACCAGGAAAACTATCGGCCCGTTACAAACCTTTCGTTTATCAGCAACATCTTGGAAAAATGTGTTACTACACAACTACACACCAGAATCAAATAGCTACACCTCCAACACAACTATCAGTTAGGGTTCTGCCCTAAGTGCACTACCAAGACAGCCACCATCCAAGACAAAGCCCTCCGAATGACGGATAAGGAGACATATGCCTCCTCGCCCTCCTTGACCTCTCTTCGCTGTCCTGAATAGCTTGACCTCCTACCTTCTGGGCAGACATCGAGCTGTTCAGATGAAATCATTGTGTTCTAACAGACTTCCAGTCTCCTCAGATCTACCTCAAGGCTCACCCCTCCCACTGATCCTCTTTAATTTTTACATAGAGCCTCTGCCACCCTCGTGATAGATAGTTATACATGAGAGTAAAAAGACCCACAGGACCTATGTCATCTCTGTGATTGCCTAGATAGATAATCCTGTATGTCAGCTGCCTACCTCAAATGCAACACCGCCAAGACTGAACTTATCCTCATCAGTCCTCCTGCTAAACAGCAACTCATATCCACCAATGGCTCACAGATATGCACCTAGAAGGACTCCATACACAACTCTCGGTTTCAGAAAATTCCTTAGGCTTCACTACTGACAAAAAGTTACAGACATGCCAACATTCCAACTCACCTGGGAGGGAGATTTAATCAGAGAAATCGGGATTTGCACATTTTCCCATAGGGATGCATTGGGGCTAGGAGTATTTTAGGTGGGAGAATGTGAAAAATAGCAATATTTTTTCACGAAAAGTCCGGAGTCCACCACCTAAATCAGGAGGGTTGGCATGTATAAGAAACATATCCTTCCAGAAACACACAGCCAAGGAGTCCCAAGTGGCCTTACTACAAATCTTTCACCCTTTGCAAAAACCTTCACCCTTCATCCTGCCAAAGGACTTCCGGGCCATAGTGCAGGCCCTTGTTGTCTTACATATCGATGTGGGAACACCCCCCCCCCCAGATATGGCTCCCAGCAGTTCACCTGGCTACCTAAAAGTAGTCCACAGCTCTGCACCAAGCCTCATTAGGGGTTTGCAAAAATGTGACACAATCATCCCCATCCAATGCAAACTACACTGGTTCCATCTTCAGGCAAGGATGCCGCCATTCAAGACTGCTTGTATCAACTACAAAGCAGTCCTGGGTAGCACACCAGCATACTTGGCCACTAAGCTTCACATATTTGGTGTCACACCCTCCTCGCACAGCAAATCGCCCAACTGGCTAGAATCACAACTCACCGACAAAGAGAGAATCCACAAACAATCCTTCTATTGTCACACACTCATGCTTTGGCACTCGATCCCGGTATAGGCTCAGAAATGCCCCCACAATTCCCCAATCTCTCAACACTCACACAACGTGACATTTTGTCAACAAAACCAGACAAAGCACTAAACTCAATGGATGCATGCACAGACTGATGAACATATCGCAAATTATAGTACTGCGTTACTGTTAAAAGACACTAGCCCACAAACTGTACAGAACGCTGCTTCTCTCGAGCTAGGACAGCATTTGAAACAATACAATAATACAAAATACTGCTCTAAAAGAAAGTGCTTCAGCCTTTCTGGACAGGCCTGTGAATGGTAGCACACAGAACTATGGCTAGGGAACCCTGCTTCAAAGGGAATCAAGCACACATTTCATGAGGTGCAGATCATTATCCTCTATAGATATCAACAAGCCAATCACTCACTCCCACTCCCACAAAAGATGAACTAGAACTATTGCAAGTGGACATTTTCATCATGACTGCAGTTTAGGTATTGCCTTAGCTCCTGCACCCAAGAAGGCAGACCGTCGAATTACCCGAAGGGATATTATCGTTTGTTTCATGTACATACTTGATTTGGTGTAAAAAGCGTAACGTAATATATATTGAAACACACACATAGCCTCTGTAAATTGCGAGAGAGTACAGCCCGTCACCTCAACCAACTTTCAGCAAGAGATCTAGATTACTTCCGGCCTCCTTGCTTTTTCCCATTATTTCCATTCTGAGTATCCAAGCCCTATGGACATAGCGAGCTACTGAAAATGCAACATGATCCGCTGTTGAGTGTCTACAGAATTTTGCTGCTTTGCTAGTGGAGCATATCCTAGCCTCCCGAGGTAATGGTCTTCCATATCAGCTTCTCAGATCTTTCCATTTTGAACAGAAGAACAAGAAATGCACAATAGTTTCCATACCAGAGTCACAGAGGGGACAAGCATCTGCCCCCACCTCCCCTTGAGCCCCAGGATTTAGTAAAGCAAGACAAAGGTAATGTTCCCATCATAAACTGGGTATACAATGATCTTTTCAGATGGCGCGAGGTGCTGTAAAAGGTTTGCACGGTGAGGTGAGGTAGCATCATGTAATGCAAAAATGACATACAACAGTTTTTTCCTGATGGCTCGAGGTGGCAAGACCGGACTCAACTACTGAATTAGATCTGTAGTTAGGCAATGTGACCGTCACCTCACAGACATCAGGGACCCAGACAAGGGGACCAGAGGTCCCTCCCCAAACAGCCCCCGAGCCCAACATCCACTATCTTGGGGTGGCACCTGGCCCCCTGAGTCACCTTCTTGCCGGTCCTTAGAGCCTAGGCAGGGATACAATATTCCTTTCTTTGGATTTACCATTGATTTGCTGCATATGATCCCTCTATATTGATACTGTCACACCTGACCTTCCTGGATCTTTTGTTGTCCATGTCTGACATTTGAATTTGTTCTGTATTGCGGCATTTCTCGTTCCACTTTCTCCCTGATTGTGTGTTTTTAGTTTTCGAGTTTTGTGCATGACCCACAAATCCATGAAGAATGTTGGGTATAAAGACTTAACAACCATCTTTCCAACCTCCAGAAAGTTGTCTGAGGGTCTTATCCAGAGCAGAAAAATCAAGAACAAATGTGTGAGTGGTGCCATGTTCACCCTGGCCCCTAAAGCGTGCACATCGATAGGGTATGAGGCATCAGAATACAATGATGTCTTAGATGGAGGATATCTTGGGGTAGAGGATATCCCACAAAATTGCTTTTATATGGGTTGATTTTAAAGGATTTATAATAGAGTTGGGATATTTTTATGAAATGTGTGACGTGTCACAATATTTAGTTTAGATATTTATGCTGAGCCATAATCTGGAATTAAAATTTTAAATGTTTAGGATTAGTGCATTTTAAAGTAATTTGGTAAATCAATTTGTATTTTATCTGTATTTGAATTTTGTATATGCCTGATTATTTGTAAAGCCCTCTGATACATTTGACTGTCATGTACCATCCTTTTTACATTTATTTTTTATTTTATTTGCATTTTTAAAGCACTCACACAGCCGAGGGGCATCAAGGTGCTGTTACAGGAATATGTATTAGTTGTGTATTTATAACGCGCTTAATAACTAGAGGTTTCTAAGCACGGATACGGGGATCAAACCTGTGTTGCTTCGTGTCGTCTTGTTTCCAAGGCGAGCACTTTGCCGCTGAGCTATCCTCCATACGACCTCCACTGCAATGCCCAATGCAGTCAAAAGGAAAGACAAACCAATACCAAATCAAACTACCAACACTGCCTTCAAATGACAAAAAAACACAGTAATAAAAATGATACACAGCAGTCTAGTCTACTCCTGATCAATGTCAAAACACGCCACATAGATATACGATCTCCTCAGCAACAGTGTAACAGACATCCTATTCCTCACCGAAACATGGCTAACACAAGAATTCAAGGTTGTCCACAAATCCCTACCCAATAACTTCAAACGGAAAAAAGTGAACAGAGAAGAAAAAAGAGGATGAGGTATGATATGATATGATAGCTTATTTAAAACGCACTTAATACCCAGAGGTTTCTAAGCACGGAACGGTGATCAAACCTGTGATGCTCTGTGTCGTCTTGCTTCCAAGGCGAGCACGTTAACCCTGAGCTATCCTCCTGAGGTCTCCCCGTGGCACACAAATACCACCTAGAGATCACAGCAGCACCCTCACTAAACATCTCAAACTGAATGGCTCTTCCTCCACATAATGATGGACCACCAAACCAACCTTTTGTTGCTACTCGTCTATAGACCGCTGACATATAACCCTCCGTTCACAGACACATTTGTAGGTACCATTACCAACATCGCCATAGAATATGACCACCTGATCATACAAATAGACCTCAATATCTGGTTTGACAACTCAGCAAAAACACTAACATCTCAATTATCAATGATGCATTTACAGCAATTGGGGAGGGAGTAGGCCACTAAGCAGGGCACACCATAGAGGCAAATGTCTGCAAAATAGGCCTGGTTACAACTGCACTCCCAATGCAGATTTGCTTGAGTGACCACCTCATAATACCCCTTTTGATCCACCTGTCAATCCAAATACAAGGCAACCTTCTAAAAACCCCTCCAATTCAGAAAATAAACTGGACATCCCTAAACACAATGGACAACAACGCCAGACTAGAATCCACAAAACCTCCATTTACCATTTTAAAGTTAATCCAGACAGAAGAAAGTACTGAGAAAATCCAAAAATTGATTATGAAAACAGTAGATGATATAGTGCTATCAAGGGTCTATCCAGGTGTAGAGGTGTGCTTGGTTTGTGTTTAAGTATTCAAACAATGTGTGTGCTCAGGTAGGACAGTGATAGCTGCAACAACTGGTGTACTAACGCTCTGCCCCTGCTTATCCCTCAGTATACAAGAATTGATTATTGTACACCAGTAATGATTGCGCTCATCCAAATAGTCATTTGAAGTGTTTTATCAAACAAAGTGGAGTCCTGGTCCTATTCATAAACTGGACTCTTAGTCCTTGTAATTCAAAATCATAAATGTGTGGCATGTTAAACAAAATTATTATTATTCCAAAAGGAGTTAAATCTTCACTTGTGCTGATCGTTATGATTCACAACTTAAGATACGTACAAACAAATACTGTACTTGAGTTATTACAAAGATCATAAATGAAGTGTACCCTAGCCGATTTCAAGGCTTTCAAATGGGCAAATAGCTTGGTCACAGAATGATATTCACATAGGGTCTAAGAAACATAAACCATCAAATGATAGATATCACTGTAAAAAGATGAGAACTCATTGAGAGTGAGGGAGAGGTGTTTAGGAAGCGTTGTTTAATCATCACAGAATAATGTCCAAGTAAAAACAATATTTAGGAAAAAAATTACCCATGAGAGATATTGGGAAGTAAAAGAAATATGAAGAAATATGTGAGTTGTATTAGTATGCATCATCTCATAACAAGTTAGCGATAAAGTTCACCTAATGCTCCCAAAAGTTGATGTCACTGTGCTGGTGCCACATTATGATCCAATTCTTTAAATAGTCAACCATTATATTTAAAGCCTGATTCATGGAATTATTTGCGTGAAAAACACAGATTTGTGCGCCTTTCTGCCCAAAAATCCCTGTTTGAAGTATGGGGATTTTCGGGCAGAAAGGCATGCAAATCTGTGTTTTTCACGCAAATAATTCCATGAATCAGGCTCAATTTGGTCCATAATATAACAAACAAATCTAGTTATTTCATGCTGTTCCGGTTGAGTGGTTAGCCTATTCTAATGTCACCTGGTGCTCATAATGAGATGCATAGTTGCAACATGGTATTTCATGCTTCATTGTGCTGCCACATTTTGATTTGGTAAAGTACCAAACTCAGCCTGTCAAAAATCCTTTTTATATCAGGTATTAGTTGTAGTTCATGGCGATACTCTTAGGATCCTCATAATTTTGAGAATTTTCTGAATCTAAGATGACTATTGTTGTGTTATTGTGAGATGCACAGAGGCTTTTATGTTTCTTCCCCCTATATGTGAATCTCCTTGTCACTCACCAAATTTCAAATATCATAGCTCTCAAGGTCTATGGGGCTGTTGTATCTCTTTAGCCGGCATCTTTATGCTCTCCCCAGCTTGGGAAAAAATTTGTAATGACTGATAAACCCAATTATATGTTATAAATGACGGTAACAACCTCTAAGCAGGGCTAATAGTGTACTATAAAGAAGTGATATTGTACCAGGACTTACCTTTAGTATATATTATAGGGTGAGGATGTCCTATATGGAATCATCCTAGTTCTCTCTTATGAGCCATGTGTAACGTGCCTGCCATTTTGTTCTTGTGTTTATACTGTGGGTGACATCACGCGTATGCAACGCGTGATGTCACACTCGAGTTGTCATTTGTAAACAATGGGGCATCTGGTTTAATACCTGATTCGCGGTAAAAGTAATATCATCGAACAGATTCCAAAATTTAAGTTTGGTTAAGTATTACAAAAATATAAGTAAACATATAAAAGGAAAACAAGTGTATTGGGTTTTGGATTAAGCACCTCTGACTTGGTGCATTTTATATCCGTGTTAGTACTTATGAACAAGAAGGTGATATTATCTTGCCCATTACACCCTTATTATTGGTGTAGCATGAAATGAAACAACAATTACTTATTCAAGGTTGAGGCATCTGTAACCTGCTGCGTTATCTAGTCCCTGTTCCTTATTTATTCATAGTTTCCTAGGTTTTACGTAAAACTATCAAAGGGATTAAGATGGTTTTTATAAATGGTTACATTATTATTTTAAAACTTAATTCAAAAATATTCACCTATATAAGAAAAGTGTTTTGGCTTATTGACTGCCTAACCAACTACCAACCTATCTCAAACATCGCCTAACTAGTGAAACTACTAGAAAGCTACATAAACGAAGAAATCCTTGAACATGTAGAAGCAATCATATATTAGACCAAACACAAGTCAGTTTCAGACCCATGAGAGGAATGGAAACAGTACTACTATCCTTATGAGTAGACCTAAAAACCAACACCTGCAGAATATTTCAAGAGCCTCTTTAACCAATCACTGGCAACATGAGATGTATCACAAAGCTTCAAACCTGCATACCTTAATCCACTTCTAAAAGACCTCTCTGGAAACACAGAAGACCTAGACAACTACCGACATATCTCAACTATCCCTTACCCTGCAAAATCCCTAGAAAGCTACATATATGAACACATCCTGGACCATTGTGGACAGCAATCCAGATCAGGCGCAAGTTGGTTTCAGACCCATGAGAGGAATGGAAACAGCGATACTAACCATCTGGTATGACCTAAAAACTAACGCTAACTCTGACAGCATTAATACCACCATCAACAGCCTCAGACACAGCCCACCACAAAATCCTCATTAAAAGACTCAGAGAAATAGGAATCAGCAACATGGCTTTATGGTGGTTGAAGTCCTTTCTAACAGAAAGAATGGAAACAACCTGGCTAACCTCCTTCAGCTCAGCACCACGCGCAACAACCTGTGGAGTTCCACAAGACTCATCCCTCTTGCCACTACTCCTCAACATCTACATGACCCCCAATCGCATCAAAAGACATGGACTCACTGGCTACAACTAAGCAGATGACACACAAATGATATAAAAAATAAACACTACTGGAGAACCATACCAAACCATTAGCAACTGCCTCACAGAAATAAGCAAGCAGATGAACACCAACTGCCTTAACCTCAATCAGCCAAAACAGAAATGATTACGCCCAACAACCCGTCGAACCAACATCCTATTCCATGGCCTAGCGAAATGGGAAATTGACCGGAACCTTCCG